>NC_136069.1:1284867808-1285467808 GCF_964261635.1 Lissotriton helveticus
CAGCACCCGCTTCAAACAATGCAACAAGCAACAACAATTCAGATCACGATATAGGCCTTAGTTCACCCTCCGTAGCCGAAGAATAATACTGCAGGGTGTACTATCTCTGGCCTATACGTAGTCCCAGTTCCAGTGAGGACAGCGTTCAGTGTGGCTGTACTCCGGAGCGAAAGAATGTTGTATTGTTGGAAGCAAAACCGAATTGATGCTGATGGGCAGCATAATAACCCAGAATGTGCCATCGTGAGGTGGTACGGATAGCCAAATGACTCGTTCTCTAATTAGTGACGCGCATGAATGGATGAACGAGATTCCCTCTGTCCCTACCTACTATCTAGCGAAACCACAGCCAAGGGAATGGGCTTGACAGAATCAGCCGTGAAGGAAGTCCCAGTTGAGCGTGACTCTATTCTGGCACTGTGAAGAGACATGAGAGGTGTAGGATAAGTGGGAGCTCCTCGGGCCGCGGCTGAAATACCACTACTCTTATCGTTTTTTCACTTACCCGGTGAGGCAGGGGGCAAGCCCCGTGGGGCTCTCACTTCTGGCACCAATCGCCGGAGCCTGCCGGGAGCGACCCGCTCCGGGGACAGTGGCAGTTGGGGAGTTTGACTGGGGCGGTACACCTGTCAAACGATAACGCAGGTTTCCTAAGGCGGGCTCAGGGAGGACAGAATCCTCCCGCGGAGCAGAAGGGCAAAAGCTCGCTTGATCTCAATTTTCAGTATGAATACAGACCATGAAAGTGGTGCCTCGTGATCCTTCTGACTTTTTGGGTTTCAAGCAGGAGGTGTCAGAAAAGTTACCACAGGGATAACTGGCTTGGCGACCAAGGGTTCATAGTGATGTCGCTTTTTGACCCTTTGATGTCTGCTCTTCCCTTCATTGTGGAGCAGATTTCACCAAGCGTTGGATTGTTCACCCACTAATAGGGAACGTGAGCTTGGTTTAGACCGTCGTGAGACAGGTTAGTTTTACCCCTCTGATGATGTGTTGTTGCAATAGTAATCCTGCTCAGTACGAGAGGAACCGCAGGTTCAGACATTTGGTATATGTGCTTGGCTGAGGAGCCAATGGGGCGAAGCTGCCATCTGTGGGATTATGACTGAACGCCTCTAAGTCAGAATCTCCCAAACCGTAACGATACCGAAGTGCCGTGGTGCCTCGGTTGGCCTGGGATAGCCGGCCTCTCTCAGGGGGCCCGGTGCTTAGAGCCGCTCGCTTGCGGACCGGAGTGCGGACGGAAGGGGCCACCTCCATCGCCTTTAGTACACCGCACGTTCGTGGGGCACCCGGTGCTAAATCATTCGTAGATGACCTGATTCTGGGTCAGGGTTTCGTAAGTAGCAGAGCAGCTACCTCGCTTCGATCTATTGAAAGTCATCCTCTGAGCCAAGCTATTGTCTCTCCGTGCGTGCCCGCGGATGCCACCCTCTACCGCACCGAGGGGTGGGTCCCTCTGCTGTCAGACCGGCGGGATGGTTGCGGTGGGAGGAACGCGGGTCCACGGGAGGCTGCCTCCACCACGTGCCCTTCGGCATGGGGGCCTCCCCCCTCCCATCCCTGCCCCACCGGGGTGCGGGGATGGGGGCCACCATCCCTCACGGGCAGGCAGGGTGACCAAATGGCCTCCCCTTCCCACTGCTCCCGGGCAAGTCGGGCACGGAGATGAGCAGCAGCCACCGGGGTGAAGGAGCCTCCAGAGCGGCTGCCTTGGTGAGCCTTGCCACCCTCGCCGGACTGCAAGGACGACTCGGTAGGGCACCCTCCCAGGCCATCTGGGTGCTGGGTCCTCCCGGGACATCTGGGCGCCTGGCTGTGCGACCAGATGGCCCTGCGGGCAGGGTGATGAGATGGCCCTGTGGACTGTGTGACTAGATGGCCCTGCGGGCAGGGAGACCAGATGGCCCTGCGGGCTGGATGGCCAGATGGCCCTGCGGGCTGGGTGACCAGATGGCCCGGCGGGCTGGCGGCTGGGCTAACTGGAATTTTTGTCCTTCCTCAAAATTCTATAAGCCCCTAATAGTCGAGGGAAATGGGCTTCCCGGGCAAGCAGGGAGAGGACGTGACCTGGGCTTAACCCTCCTTGGTTCCGGCCGAGGACCTGTGTGCTGGGGACAGGGGTCCACCGGGGCCCGTGGAGGCTCTCCCCAGCCTGGCTAGGGTTCGGAAGCTGGGACGAGCCCGTGGCTTGAGCTCTGTCTGGCAGGCCCCAGGGTGCATGAGCCCCCATCCTGCAAGCCATCAGAGAGTCTGGACGCTGGGGACCGGGGTCCACCGGGGCCCGGGGAGGCTCTCCCCATCCTGGCTGAGGTTCGGAAGCTGGGACCGAGCCCGGGGCTCGTGCTCATCCGGCGAGCCCCGACGTGCGGGAGCCCCCCGTCCTGCAAGCTAGCTGAGAGTCTGGGCGCTGGTGGCGGGGGTCCACAGGGGCCCCGGGAATGCTCTCCCCGGCCTGGCTAGGGTTCGGAGAGGCTCTCTCTCTGACTTGGCTAGGGTTCGGAAGCTGGGACCGGGCCTGGGGCTCGGGCTGCATCCGGCGGGCCCCGGGGTGTGGGAGCCCCCTGTCTTGCAAGCCAGCTGAGGGTCCGGGCGCTGGGGACGGGGGTCCACTGGGGACCGGGGAGGCTCTCCCCTGCCTGGCTGCTTTCAGAAGCAGGGACTGGGCCGGGGAGCAGGGGTGGCTGATTTCATCCACTACGCTGTCAGAGCTGAGTTTTCTGCCCACCGCTACTTAAAACCCTACTTGGCTAATCCTCATGCTCCAGATAAGAAAACTCCTTGAGCTTCCTTGTCTCCCAAAAACATATCTCAATTTTGAGGTTTGTTTCTTAGAAATAGAAATACTGCTGAACAGGCCACCCTGACATGAGTACCCTTTTAATTGGGTGAGGGATCTTTGTCTGGTAGGTGAAGGCAAGGGCCTCTGACACACCAGTGTGTTGTTGGCCCACCTACTCTAAACTCTAAATCAGCTTCAAAGTTTCTCTCCCAGAGTTTGAGATTTTTGTAAACAGTCATGCAAAATGTATAGCTAGCGGGTTTCCAAGTATTTGATATTTAACATGATTGCTACGTTTACATAAAAGTGATAATAGTCCATCAAGAAGTCAAGCAGTGCAACTTCTCTGCACATGAAATCCATGCCCCTGGGCACCAGCAAAAATATTGTCCTAACATTGCACCTTTGAATGAGGTAAAACATGCAAAAGCACTGTTTATATATTTTAGTCTTCATTTAAATCTCAATTTGCACAGATACCATGATTATAGGTTGGGGAAATGTAATTACCTAAAATTGCAGAATTGCCACGTTCTTCCAGGCCTCAGCAGGGAGGAGACGAAGTTATTTAAAGCAAACAATGCTGCATGGACATAACACTGCAGATGGACTCCTTTGATTTAATCTGAACCTCAGTTATAAAATATTTCTACTTGTTTAAAATATTAATTTACCAGTTGAAATTCCAGTCCTGCCACCACCAGAGGATCTAATCCAGCATATGTCTCTGTGAACATATGCGCAGTGCATGGCTTTTTGGAAGAACATTACTATCACACTAGCAGAGCAGCTTTTGACTTTTGTTTTTACTAAGACAGAGATAGCTAATGGCAGAGATGATCAAAATCATTTAGCCAATTTGAGAACTTGCAAGTAACAGAGAGATCTCGTAATTGATCCCATGTTGTATGTGAGACTGAACAGTGCTGTGAAAAAATAGACAACATTTACCTTTGACCACATGAATACATATCTGCTATACAGTGGCAATAATTTTCTTATACTTTAGTGAGAAGAACATTTAGTGGTTTACACAGTGTTATCACTTTTTCAGTGGGCCTCAGAGCATACATTGTTTACTGGGCCTCAGTTATATCGATTGAAATCATTTACCCCAGGTGTCCTGTATTACTGTACTAGCACCGTACTAGCACTTGACTTTCTAGGTAGCAATGACAGAGCAGTTCGAGGAAGGTTCTAAACTGAGAACTCAGTGCAGTTTCATAGATTGTGTGGGCCTCAGGCAAGACAGATTAGGGGGGTAGTACAGGAAATTTAGAATTGTATTACCCATTCCTTGCTAATTTAAGCCAGCATGGCGCCAAACATTACTGAATTATATGTTAGCCTTTAACATGGTCACACAAAAACAATTGAACTATACCTTGCTCAGGACCCCTAAATTTCTTAAAATGGCAGAGTAGAAAGACAGTGTTAGAGATAGAGGTAGACACAGAGAGACAGAGGTTTAGGCAGAGAAATAGGACACACACAGGTCGAATAGAGAGTGAATTCAGGTTCCCAGGGGCCCCCTTGTAAGGTGGGGGCCCTTGTCAGTTGCCCAGTTTTCCCATGCCTAAAAATGTCTCTGTCAGAACTTAGTAACACACGATAGCACTCAATAAATAATTTTCCACTAAGCACACCTGCGTTAAAATATATACAGATGCAACATCTCCAGTAGAGTTAGGAACCAAGTCCCTTGCACAGGTTATTAGCCACCAGGCAGTTGGGCTGTTTGCTTTATAAGGCAGGTTTCTCCGTTTGGGGATGTAGTACCACAACTTTATTTCTCGAACTGGGAGTTCCTCCTTTTCTCCAGGTGAATGACTGCTCTCCTGGCATGCCTCTTGCCCAGGTTGAACACACCTAGAATAATGCTAGAAATCAGAGATCCTGGCTCTAGCCCTCGAGCCACAGTACTGGGTGGATCCTCTCACAAGACCATTTAAATACTGGAACACTGACCTTGGCTTCTATTTAGCATTTATCTGAGTTTTGGAAGTACCAATTTGTATTTAACTGGTCTACTTCTTGGACCAGTTTGCATGAAGGTCCTGCCATCTATAATCAGCAGGAAGGAGGAGTGGTATTGGGTGCTCTTATAAGGGACACCCCAAAAAACAGCACAAAAGATGTTTCTACCATACTCAGCTACTGGTCAACTTGTTCAGGTTAGCCCCAATGGAGTATGAATGTAGCAGGAAGATGACAGGGACTGTTCCTATATTTCGATGGAACGTCTGTCTACCCCTTCCTTTCACAGAAGCCTTGTCCACTTCAAAGGACCTCAGGAATATTCCTACAATCTATTACCCTCTGTGGCTATCTTTCAAATTGTGTACCATAGACACATATGACATCTAAAATGAATTTCTGTACCCACACAGTAAAGCACTACAGATATAATCTATGCTCATCACAATCCACACATACAACATGTACCCTAGCTGTCCAAAGGTAGTTGACCCCATATTAAATGTAGGGGTAGGTGGAATTGGAGGAATTTAGTAATACCGCGTTACTCTTGTAACACAGAATTACAAATAAATTCCGACGCTCCGCCGGTAGAATTAATCATTCAACACTGATGCTGACATCCTTTACATAGTTTAGCGGTAAGCCTCAGTGAAAATGAGAGTTGTGCTCAATTCTGGCCAAGGATAAGACAACAGGAAGGTGTTGAGGGTGTCAATATTCAGCGGCCATCAATCAGGGTGCGGCAGGTATCCTGTACAGCTGAGCATGGGCTGGGTTTTCTGCGAGTAGCCAAGAATAAGGAAGGTGGGAGAGCTCTTAATAGTACGATAAGTATTGGTGTGAGGAAACACCAAAATGGTATTTGCAGAGGGAGGAACAAGGCATGGCTGCAGATTCCCTGGCAGGGCATGGCAAGACCAGGGCTTGCAGAGGTACACACCTGGTGAATTGGGCACAGAGCTGCTCTTGGGCTGGCAGTGGCACTGGGCAGGATATTAAAGAAACACTAAAGTGAGTGCAGATCCTGACAGCCAAAGGGCTGCCAGTGATGCTGACATGAGAGAAGACAGTAGATGCTGAAGTGGCTGAAAAGAGCTGAAGACATTGGCCTTGGTGCGGGCTGCATGTCACTCGTTTGGGGAGATATAAGAAACATGTTTAAGTAGACCTGATTGTCAGGAACATTGAACTGCCAGGCGCAGAGAAGTCACAGATTAGGCTAAAATAACATTTCTCTGGAAGTGCAAAGCTGTGAGGGCTGCACGCATATTAACTTGAACAGTGTGGAACTGCATGTTGCACAAGTGGAGGATGCTGGGCCAACTCTGGGGGTGTTCTGTGAGGGCTGCGAGGCCACTGCAGAAATTAGGAGCTGCACATTCCATGTGTGGGCTGCAGTTTGGGAGTGAGGGCTGGAGGGCCAACCGTGAGAACCACCCAGGCTGGGTGATACACAAGTGGCTATGAGGCTGCACAGATCTAGGACTACAGAGCAGGCTGTAATGGCTGCTTAGAGGACTGTTGGGACTGTAGTGCCTTTGCACATGGCTAGGGGAACTGCAGTCAGCTCAACATGAAGCACAGAGTTAAATTAAAACAGCTGGCTGTGAGGGCTGCAGGGCTGTCACCCGGTGGGACCGTCCTCTCACCTGGATGCAGCCACATCCACAAATGACCGCGTCAAGCTTGGATCCAATCAGGATCCATGATACACTGAGGCATACAGCTTTAATGAGCCCTAATAGCTGTTGTATTGGCTGCACATGACCGGCCCTGACACTATTGGGGAAAGTCTTCCTGGAGGCCATCACTAGTTTATACATTTCACAACTTTGCCGCAGCAAGGAAGTTTCAGTAGTACTTGTAATGTAGCCGCTGCTGAGTGACACCTGGTGGAGGTGTTCTTCTCATCATAGGAACTCAGCTGTTGACCTAGCCCCAGCAAAGGACTGGGGAAGGTGTTGAGGGCCATGAAGGAAGGCCCCCAGAACCACTCTGACCCAGACAAGGAGATGGTTGCACTGCAGGCCTTGAATAAGATCGGCAAACCTGGGGAGAGAGAGGGGTAAAGAGGTGAATGTGCACAGGTCTCCGCTTACTGTCCCTTCCATCGGTGAGTGATGGGAACCCTGGTGTGGTGGGGTGCCGGTTGGGTGGTGGGCACACACTAGAGACCCCTCCGACTCCACTTCACACTCCTAAAGGCCTTCTTGAATTTCGCAAAGTAAAACTCCACAAGTTCCTCCTACCCCTATTTAAATGTGGGCACTATAGGTTGAAACTCATACCTTACAGTGTTTGAGAGTTCACAAGGGAGTCTTACCATACAACTGAGGTCTAGGGAAGGAGATCAGAAAGTGAAAAACTGGGAGTTTTCATAGATTATAACCCATTTTCCTAACACATGGGTTCAGAATCAGGACTATCACCAAAATTAGGTTTTGATAGTACTGCAGATCAAACATTGGCAACGTCAATAGGTCTCGTTATTTTAAGAACACTACCAGTATATATACACAAACAATTATCAACACAGCATTGGCAAGCCTGTCTTTTTACACAAAAGTAGCTGGACTACTATCCATACAGTCACTCATCCATCCATCCTTGCACTCAGTTTATCATTTGTTCACTCATTCATGCACTTATCCACCCATTGATTAGTTCTTGCTCTCATCATTGTGTCCTTGTACAATACCTCAAACACATGCAGATGTCAATGAAAAAGGACTATTATAAGCCATAAGTATTGGCTTGCCCCATCCACAACATTCAATCCACTCCCCAGATTAACACAACACACACCACTTCCTTAACAATTTAAACAGAAATGCATGTAAGAACAAAGAATATCACTCCTGTGAACTAACATATTTGCATGTGGTAAGTTAGAACGGAAGCAACATTCAATAAAATAGATACAAGTACCACAAATGAAACTTCAGAACAAAACTGGAAATGTTGATCCTGTAAATATATAATATACACCTTTAAAATAAGAGATATACAGTAAACACACCTATGTGATAATGATAGAGGTACCCCAAGTTGGGTGAGTAGCATCTAACCCAGTTACTGCCATTACATCATCACATAGTCCTTAAACTTCACAGGATTTCTTTTTACTGTCCCTAACAACCTTTTTTGATAATAGTTCTTTACTCTTCCCCCTTGCACACTCCCATCTTCTCACAGACTTGGATTCTGGTACTCCAAAAATTAAACACTAGTTCCAATACTTCCCATTACTTCATACAACTGCATGGTCTCTCACTTAATTCACTTGACTAGGTGCTGAGAAATGGGATAAACCCTTGCAGATATGACCAGGTTTTTTGATCCTCACCAAATCACCAATATGTACATCTATGCTTTTTTGTGTAACACAATCAGTGCTGTATTTCTTTTGCACAGCCTTTCTTACATCATCACACATCCTTGCCTGTGCACATTGACATGCTTCCTTCCCATCCCCCCGATTTATACTGGATCCAGCAACTCGTCCTCTTAACAAGGTTACTGAGATACCCCTGTGCTGAAATGAGGAGTAGTTCTCATGGCCAATAACATGTCATTAGCAGCTGTTTTCCAATTAAGACCATTCAATAATGCCTACTGTAACCTTCACAACACAATTTACCCTCTCCACACGGGCATTCCTGCCAGGATGATATAACAATGTTCTCACATGCCTTATCTCAGCAAACACCCAAAACTCCCTCATCTCTTTGTACACAAACTGGGCGCTTTGATCCATTACCAGTTCTTATGGGTAACCCTCCCTTATGAACACTTCATTGAATAAGTCAATGATGGCATTGGCTTCTTTCTACAAATTTCTTCTCCAGACACTTAGAAAAGTAGTCAACTAAAAAGAAGGTAAACTTTAGCATACTTCCTAAAACTCCAAAAGGACCTAACACATCAAAAGCTACTATATGCCAAGGTATGTTATTTGCTACAATGGGAGTGACAGGGAAAGGATATATTTTCTGTGATTTGTCACTAAGAATGCACGCACGCACAACAATCGTGAACAAAACTTTCCACAGTCAAAACATTTCCTGGCCCACAAAAGTCCTCCCTAATCCTGTGTTTCATGCCACATATGCCAATATATTCCTCATGAGCTAGTTCAAGCAACTTGCTTCTGGTACTTACTGGAACAAGCAGTTGACTTCTTCTCCTGACTAAGCCATTAACAATGGGCAATTCTTCAGCAATCCTCATGTACAGAATACATTCCTTGTCAGTAACTTCCTATTTTGCCACTGACCAAAAATACATGTCATAACCTCCTGCATCTCCACATCCTTCCCCAATGCGTCTAACCAATCTTCCTCAGTCAAAGATCCTTTCATGACACCTCCAATCAAACCCACAGTACTTACTATATCCAAATTATCACTCCGTGTTTGTGCAGTCAGCCAAGAGTAACCTGCACAAACAATCTGCCACATAATGCTTTGCACCTGCCACATATTCCAACTCATAATTAAATTCTAGTAACTTAGATTGATATTTTGGCGATGGGGGAGTGGCTCTTCCCCTAACTTTTGCAAACAACAAAACAATTAATGGCTCGTGGTCTGTTAATAAAATAAACCTTTTGCTCATTAATAAACTTCTTAAAGTATTAAATGCCACACCACAAACCAAGTGCCTCTTTCTCTATGGTGGAATACACTGCCTGAACACATCCCTCACTCCTTTTCTGCATTAGTGTAGCTCCAAGGCCGACATTGCTTGCATAGATGTCAAAAGCCTTGAGAGGTTGTGCAGATGCAACTTTTTAATAGATTCAAATACCATATCACAATCATTAGCCTGTAGTTTTCTCTGTAAACGTTCTCACAACTTTTGTGTACTTTTCTACCAGTCCAAGAAAAGAACAAAGCTGATTCTTGTCAGTGTTCCTAGATGCCTTCTAGATAGCCACAGTTATTTTCATTTTAGGTTCAACACCATTCCTAGAGGCGCAATGTCCCAAATATTCAACCTCCTCCTGAAAACATTTGCACTTGTCTTTCCTTAATGTTAACCCACTGGATCTGATATTCTCAAAAACATTCCTTAATCTGCAGTGATTCCCATTTAATGTTTTACAATAGACTAAAATGCTGTCTTGTAAATAAGTGACACCAGTTGTGTTCTTAGTTAAATGACTCATAGGTCTCTGAAACACTTCTGACAGTGAAGCCAGCCCAAATGGCCTGCGGACGAAACTATAAGTCCTTTCTGGTGTCACAAAAGACATTAAGTTTCTTGGCTTCTCGCTCACTTTTACTGGATAGTAAGCAGTGGACATATCTAATGATAAAAAAAATCCAGCACCTTTAAGTGTTGCCAGCTTTTCACTGATGTTCGGTAAAGGTTGCAGATCAATCCACATGTTGGCTGTGAGGTATCTCAAGTCAACACTTAGTCATAGAATTTATTGGTTTTGCATGCCACAACTAAACGAGTCAACCACTCAGAACCTTCAATGGGTTCAATGACCCCTAACCTTACCCACCTTTTCTACCTCCTGCTTCAATTCACTGCACAAACTTAATGGTACTTTATGTACTTTGTGAGCAACACTCTGAGCATTGCCCTTCAAGATGATACAATGCTGGAAACCTATCATCTTGCCCAGTTGTTCTGTATAAACCTCCGGATATTCTTTAACCCAATCATCAGTACTCAGTAGAGCTACCTGTGTGTGTGTTCCGAGACAACCATGTACCTATGAGACAATAACATAGTATGACAATTTGGATCTAAAACAATATTCAATCAATATTCAAAACAATATTCATCCTCTTAATCCCATCCTAAAACAGTTGAACCTTCTTTTATAACATATACTGGTCCAACCGTAGAACTGCCTTCAAACTTCAAAGTGGCTTCAATTTTCCCCACAACCTCTACTCTCTTACCACCATATGCAAAAACCTTTATACTCGACGTCTGTAGCTGAGCTTTTCCAAAATCGTCTTTGTTGATCAACGTAAAAGGAGAACCTGAGTCTGCCATGAACTTAACCAACTTTTGTTTACAGAGGCTTCGCAAGACAGAGGTTTCCTTTTTACATGACCAATTAATGAGGATATTCCCACTACTTCACCCCAACCATTTTCTGAGGAAGATAACATTATTATGACAATTGTGTTATCATCAGAGACAGCTTTTGCAATGTGTGGAATTCAAGCTTTTTGTCCCATTAGAAACTTACAGACAGGGGAAAAGATCAATCATCTTCTTCCCACAATTAAAGCATTTTTGATTGGAAGCATCCAAAATGTGGCATTCCCCATATGCGATTACTACTACAAAGAAACATGACCCTTCATTCTTGTCTCCCCCGAACTTAGAAGCTAGGGTTACAGTGTTATGAGACAACTGTGAGGATGTGGGACCATCTCCCCTAAAAGGCAACCCTATGGCAGAACTCTGTTTCGAAATTTGATTAACTTGATTTGGCTTGCAACTTTCATTATTTTCTTTCATACATATTTGAGAATGTTCAATGCTCCTTGTTAAAACCAAAGCCATTTCCAAATCAGGATCCTCCGTGGACAGTAAACCATCCTGTACTTTCTTATTGTTTGTTCTCTCTATGAGTTGGTCCTTGATGATAATTACATTTTCAAAATCTCTATAACTGCATGTACTCACAAGTGTTCTTAAAGCTGCAACAGCTCTTCAATAGATTCACCAGGATAGTCACCATGTTGCTAACATTTGTGTCATTCCAACAGTGTTTATTTTTGGATTAAACCCTTTGTCAAGAGTTTTTATGATTGATGAGTACTCATCAACAACTTACAGCATCACCTTCTTACCCCACAGCTGTGGGGAAAATGCACATCTCTAAAGGTAACATTTTCAAAACACTTCTTCCTTCAGTGCCTAAATTATACACTAGTGCTCTTTTTCTTCTTGGAGGTAGAGGTGTCCCCTTCTATAGCCTCCAAATACGCTTCAAAAGCCTCCCATCATTGTTGCCAGAAAAGTGGAGGGGTGCCTGGGACCTGAAGGAATGGTGGGGGTCCCATTATTTTCACTATTGGGGTGACCTAAACATGTGTGATTTGCTGCTCCTACTCTTTGTACAAAGACACTGTCAGAGTCTCTTGTAAATACTAATCTATTGTAAAAAAAAACTATGTACAGTGTTTTAAAAGTGTGCCTATCACGGGTAAGTGCAGTGCAGGCAAACATATTGAAAGGTGTGCCTGTCAACGATACCGATGCAGGCAACAACATAATTGCACAGTACACTGTGTTCCAAATGGTGTGCAATATGAATTTTCCCAATGAGGTAAGATGGACATCAAGGGCTTCATTTGCATGTAGTGTCTACAACTGGTTGGACTTAATTTCCTTCCTATCAGTCGCTGGAGACAGAATGCAAGTGATTTTGAAGGAATTAGTGCCTATCGTAGAGGTGGGCCACACAAAGGAAATCACCAAAACCGCCCAAATTATTTTCAGGAGCTGGTTGAAAACCTGCCTTATCATCCAATACGCTCCTTCTCCGCCGCACCCTGGGGCATACAGATTATCTACAAGGAACTTCACAAATGTCAGAGCATCGTGCTAATCCAAGATACGCTCCACACATGAAAATGACTTTGGGTAAAAGCTGCCAGTCCTCCTCTTGTCACCACTGAACAGAAGACACTCCGACAGCAAGGTGAGTAAGAGCATTCTTTAACCTCTTGCGTGCTCATGACGAGCTCAGCTCGTCATGAGGCATGGTTGCGCTGTGCTGATGATGAGCTGAGCTCGCCATGACCTCCGCGGAATGCCCACGCGGCAATAGTTCACCTGCTGTGCTGGGCGTTGCATTCAAATGGGCGGAGTCATGACAAGCTCAGCTCGTCATCAGCACAGCACCTCCGTGCTGCGTGACGAGTTTAGCTCGTCATGAGCACCGCGGCGCTGCGCGTGGCCCCCTTGCCCCCCCCATGTCACGGGGGAATTAGCCCCATCCCGAAGGGGTTAATGCATGCACCAACAAGTCAACCCAGCAGCAAATGCCTCACCAACCGCCAGCAGGGGAATGGCCCATCCACAACATTCCATCCACTGGCCAGGTCAACCCATCAGTGTTCTCACGGTTTCCATTGTCTGAGGCAGCTCTACAGTGGGTGATCCTGCCCTCTGTTCTTGTAATGATGGACAGTGCGGCAGGTTCTTAAGCCACGCGTTCTCCTGTCTCTTTGCTGAATGGTGGGAAATACACTTGTCTCTCCCTCTGCTGCTCTAATGCCACCTGAGCAAAAGAGTAAGGAGTGAAGCAGAATGCTGCAGTTCTGCTTTGGGAGATGGGCTCTTTACAGAGCCTCTAAGGATGGCTCTAGTTTCCACAAAGAGCTCCAAACAGGTGGTCCCCGCCTCTAAATTATAGGAAACATTTTAAATAAATCTCAACAGGGGTTTAAATGTAATATTCCAAATTGTAGGCAGGCACCATTCAGAAGACCGGCACTCTTCTCCCTCTAATTTATACCAATCAGCCCAACTGGTATAAGATACACTAGACAAAAGAGTCTAATGGATAGTGAGAATGAAGCTGCAAAACCTAAATGCATGAACACATTGTTTATCAAACCTGAAAGATTGATGAATAAGGAAATGTCCAAATTGTGGGAAATCAAGGCACCGGAGCAATACTTGGATCTTAAAATAATATAGTGAGGATTAACAATAAATTTGTTTCCATCAGCGGAAGACACTAGTGAAAAAACTACAGAGAAATGGGAAAACACTTTAGAAAATGCTTTTTTATTTTTATTTATTTATTTAATGCGATTTTATATAGCGCGAACATTACCTGAAGGTATCAGAGCGCTTTACATAAGAACCAGTTGCGATACATAAGGACTTAGGAATACATGCGTTACATGAAAGATACAAACAGAAAAAAATTGCAAATGTAGAAGTTATAAAGTCACAGAAGGACGAGATATTCAAGGAAGGGATACGAATGGATATACTCTAAGAGGTACATAGGAATGGTAGAGAGTACAAAGGTCTACTGCATATACTAGTGATTAGAGTTATTTCTATATACATAAGGAAGGGATACAAATGGATATACTCTAAGAGTCACATAGGAATGGTAGAGAGAACAAAGGTCTACTTCATATACTAGTGATTAGAGTTATCTCTATATACATGTATATACAAATAGTAGATTTTCTCAGGTCAAGACCCAAAAAACCAGGAGAGCAGAGTTCCATTAAGTGGGGTCGGAAGGTGGACGCAGTCACAACACCAAGGGAGGGTGGGAGGGATACAAGGGTATGGAGAAAAGGCAAATCAGAAAAAGGAAGAAATATTTAAGAATCGTCAAGGGGAAAATGAGGGAAAAGGGGAAAGGACGAGGGAATGGACAAGATGGCGGGTCAGGGTCCAGAGAAAAGCGACCGAGAACAGCAGCAAAATGGCGGGCAGGGCAAAAGAAAAAACGTAAAGAAGTCCATGAGAGTGACCAAGTAAGTATGAATTAGAGTGCCAGGAGAAGTCCGGGGGGTACATAGTTCAGAGATCAAAGTCAGGAAGGGAGAGGAGGCGTGTAGGCTCGGGTCCACTGGAGTAACTTCGAAGACAATCAGCCGGTCATGGCTTCCTCGCCCCCATACCTGGGAGAAGTTCACTGATTCCTCGCTCCTGCCCGGCTGCAGCAGCACTTTGTTTGACTACTACAGAAGATGTTGGAGAGGGGGCATACAGGGGTTGAAGGGCTGAAAGAAGGCTTGGCTCAGCTGTTCTCACTCCTCCAGTCCCGGAAGTGGGGGCTGTGTGCTTAGACTCCTGGGTGGGGGCACCTCTGCGTCCCTCGATCCGTGGCGGTACAGGACGCTTCGATGAAGAGTGCTCTCTGGGGTAGGTGAGGGCCTCCAACCGCTATACAGTGCACCCCCATTATGCCATCGACAGGGGTCTCCCGGTGGTAGCAGCAAGGAGCATGCTGTGCAGGGAGTCTGCTGAAAGATGGGATGTCTGCGCACGTTACCGAGGTCGTCTTTGCGCCGCAGGGCCACAGTAGTACATTGCACGGACATCGGGTGTCACAGGTGCCTTGGATCGGCGCCTGCCGCCATCTTAAGTTCAGGCATGGGGCCATGAGGTAGCGCCGTCTGGTGGGAGTCCGCTTTGTTCAAACCTATGAGACTGCTGATTTGTCAAGCAAAAGCACATATTGAAATATTATTGGTGGGGATGAATGCCATTAAAAGACAGATTGAAGATTTGAATTTGGAGGATGTAGTTAAGAAAAACTATGATAGTTTGATTAATATCTTAGAGAATTTTCAGGAAGATCAAAGAAACAGGAAGAGATCCAAAATACTTTGAGATATCAGAGAATACAGACAGGGTAGGAAATGTGCATACGCTAAAAAAAAGATAATATACCAAAAGTTGAATCTAAAGACAGAATATCAGTTAGAAGTGCGCAGTCAGGTTGAGTTCTGTAAGTAATGGCAGTGAAGCAGAGAATTTGGATAAAGAGGATTATAATTCCTCTCTCAATAATGTGTCTTTTTTTCAGATTATTTAAAAAGAATGAGATTTCTACAGAGATCTTGCAACATGGGAAAACAAGACAGTCTTAGAAAGACCGGTATAGGAAGAGAAGAGGAAGAAAAATACTAGAAAAGGAGAATAGGAGTAAGAACCAGAGCTCAAAACAAGGGGAAAAAGGAAAGTGAAATAGGTATTGTTATGAATTTGCCAGACAGACCTTTGTGAGCAGTTAAATTATTTTTTTTAATTCTACGGTTCCAGGAGAAAGGTGGTGAGCTAGGTACACTAGCTCTAGAGACAAGGTTCAACAGAAGTCCAAGGTTTAGAATTCCACTCCTGGCAGGTGTACTTCTATGCTGTAGGTCTGTTCTTAATTTTATATTTCTCCTATCTTCTTAAAATTTCTTCTCTTATGCAAGGGTTTTAAAATGGAGGTAGACAGTTCAAAGATGTGGGAGGACTCACCCAATCCAAAGATGCTCCATCACCACTCCAATCCTATCTGGCAATTCCAGAGAGCACCCTTGGATGCCATACCCCCTGCATAACATTTTGCGAATCATCAAGGTAATGGATTGAAGCAGATTAGAGAACAACCTCTCTTCTAACATTTACTCTTCCCAGTCAAATCTGGGTTTCTCTATCCAAGATTTCTTTTGTAACAACTGGGGAGACTGGACCCTGAAATCTTCCTGCCCTGCCGTTGTCTACTAGTTGAGCTCCCTGACCAGGCTTGTCACCTAATCACTGTATGGAGAATTGTCACCTGCCTTCTTGTCGTCCAGGAAAAATGAATCCCAAAAAATTGACATTTTGGGACCATTGAACTGCCCATCTGGGCAGCAAAGTCTTTAAGTTGACCCAGCAGGATAGCTAAAATCCTGAATCTTATTAAGTTGGGTAAGGGAAATGTTGCCCCATTTAAAGTATATAGACCAGTGCTTCTAGGATAGAACAGACGCTGAAAATGCAATTGGCACCTTGGAGAAAAAAGGAAATTTATGACAATAGGTTTTCTGTTATGCCAATAAAAATTTGTATTTATGTTACCTTTTCCCAAAATTGCTAAATAAAAGTTAAGGCACTACAGATTATATACCCAACAAAGGAAAACGTGATTCTTCTAGTATCTCCAATTGAATTATAAGGCCTTAGCTGACCATAACCAATTACCCTGTGCCGTATTTGCCACAATGCTGCCTCTCTGCACATACCAGGCTGAGATAGACCACTTTCTCACTCACCAAGCACACATGAAATTAGAAAAGAGACTCTGCAAAGATGAGGACCTTTTCTTAAAGATTATAGACTGTAATGACAGATACAGCTCAGTTCCATTCAAACGAAGCTTGCAGTGAATAATATTCAATTGCGAGGCACATTCACAGCCGAGGTACAAAAACCAGGAGGTTCAAAAACAAAGAAAACTGGGAGATGGTTTTTGCAGGTCATAAAACACTTTCTCACAATCTGCAATAATAGGACCTAGTTAGTTAAAGCTGGGTATATCATAAGGGAGGCAGAAATCATGGAGCCAGGTTGCGGTAGTAGGATGGGGTGGGTTAGGATAACTGGTTGATCCGCGGCCTTGAAATCCTTTTGTTTCTGTATTTTTGAGGCACAATTGCTGAGGTGTGAAGCAGTGGCTAAATTGATAATTGCGACAGTCATTGACAAAGCCAATTGAAATGGCTTTACTATGTTACATGCACATGTAAATGTAGGATTTAAAGCATCAACACATTAACAGATTTAAATGTCCTTTAAAATAGAACTGTCAGACAGGTTAAGTTTTGTAAAAAGCTCCCCTTGGTCCCTCCTGCACAGTCATATATAACTGTACTGTGTAATTACTATAACAAATTGGTGCGTCAATAGTACTCTGGCTGAGATCTTGGTGCTGCTTGCATGTTGTGCGTCCAGAGCCTGATGTTTTGGCCTTAACCTTAATTTTTTCAAAATATATCTCCATTTAACAAATTTGCTGTCACTTACATTTTTGATGGCTGCTAGAGGCATGGAGGTTAGTAAACAACACGAAATGCCCAAACCACAGTTACTCAATACAATTTTTTGATATAGGGTAAGAAACACTTTATTATCGCTTCCCTAAACACCATTATTTTGTGTCAATCATTTTGTATTTTCTATAATTTGAAAAAATTACTGACAGAAAAAAGACTTTGATTGCAAATATTTACAAATATTTACAAGGCTGGACTAATGTTAGCAAACATTAAAGGCAAAGACTATTTACACATTTAGAAATCATTAGAACACACAATAGAAAATATTCTCACATCAAACATTATTGAAAAAATAATAATACAAACATATCAATTACGAACAACAAAAAGCTAACAAACACTGAATGAGAGAAACTAGAGGTTGGGAAGATAAATGATTAAATATCTTGTATATTTTAGTGCTGGACCAGCCGGTCCTAGCTTTAGTGCAACAGTAATACTTTATATCTCCCAACCAATACTGTCGACGCATTTCTAGACCAGACTGGAGTCACTGGTCTGTCATCAGGGCTGTATGTATCTTGTATCTGTGGGATACAAAAGCAATGTTTTGCTTAATCTAGTGTGTGGGCTCCTTTGTATCATACAGTAGCTGTAATGTCGGTGTGCGCTACATACCAAGGCTGCTCAGTGTTGAATTTCAGATCGGGTCTTTTGGGGGTCCGTTTAAATGAAATAACGTGGCCAAGCAGAGAAGCCTAAAAGAATTTAAGGGATGTTTTTAATTTTTATCATTCCGAGATTGGTACAATATATTCACTAGCTAAAACAAGTTGGGGAAGTGGAAGCATACCTTTTACTTTCAGTAGTGCCGAGTGCTGGCAGGGTCCATTAAAAGCAGCGTGACCATCAGTTTAGGTTCCGAAATATGGGAAAGATTAATATTCAGACGCTTAGCGGTGTACACGTTATATTAAACACTCGCTTGGAGAATTTGAGAAGGGATTGCCTACCTTGATTTAATCTCTAATTTGCGCATAAATGGAATTGTTGATTTCAGCATTCTACAAAGAAAAACAAAGCGCACCCTTAGTAGAATATTTTAACTGATTCAGCGCTCAGCAAGCGCGTATTAGTGCAAGTGGGACAAATACCTGTGCCTGGAGCTGCTGCTCTGTACTGTGGGATTAGAATTTCTCTCAGTAAAGATGGCCGCCGCTACTTCCTGTTTCTTATATGCAAAAGTTATACTGATGCATTGTGGGGCATGTAGTCCCATGAGTCACATTTGCTTGAAAATAAAGGCTAGATGTACTGTACACAGCACCTTATCTTGGTCTAAAGGTAATGGGTACGTCCTTCCAATTGTTTATTGTATCATGTATTTTAAAACAAAAAATGAGTACGCTAGATTGTACTAGAATTTTGGGTGGCTTCTCTGGGTCAGTGACCTGTTCTCATGCAATAGAGGACCAAGACCAGCGGGCAAGCCAGGGATGTCTAACCGATGCGAATCAGGACAGGTGTGGTCAAATATGCGCTATCTCAGACAGGTTATTTAAACCAGTCTGTGCACTATTGAATTTTAAAATTAGATACGCTTCTTTGTGTAACAGAACGCGTTCGACGTCATGGCATTTTGACCTGGAGTTTACAGTGTATAGGACAGACCATTTGAATTCTTGCTCATTGTGAGACTTCTCGCAGAAATGCTCCACCATTGGAGCAGACATGACCTTTTTCTTAATCCGCGATCGGTGCTGACTTATTCTGTGGTTGACTTGCTGGCTGGTTTTTCCAATATAAATTAGTTGGCACGGACATAGAATCAAGTACACAACGTTCTTTGTTCTACAATTAGAAAATTCTATGTGCTTCCACTTGGTCCCATGGTGTACAAACTCGTCGCCTTCTATTGTGCTAGAGCAGGCGATGCAGTTACCACACTTGTGGTGACCCTCGATAGGCTTGAGATTCCATTGCGCCAATAAGTCGCTTTTGGGCTTGGGAGTAACCACGTCAGCTCGGATGAGTTCCTGGCCAATGCTGCGGTTTTTTCTGTATGCAAAAATTGGTTTGGGGAACGGGCAGCTCAGCCCCTCCAACAAATGCCAATTCTTTAATACAGCCTGTCTCAATTTGTGGGTGTCCGGACAGAAGGTAGTGACGCACACAAGTTTCTCTAGAGGTGCTCGCTGTTTGGTTTGCAGTAGACATTCTCTAGGTGTATATTTTGCACGCTTAAGAGAGTGTTTGAGGAGCTAGCGTGGATAACCACGCTCTTGCATATCACAGCAAAAAGTGATATGCAAGAGCGTGGTTATGCACGTAAGCTCCTCAAACACTCTCTTAAGCGTGCAAAATATACGCCTAGAGAATTTTTGCATACAGAAAAAACCGCAGCATTGGCCAGGAACTCATCCGAGCTGACGTGGTTATTCCCAAGCCCAAAAGCGACTTATTGGCGCAATGGAATCTCAAGCCTATCGAGGGTCACCACAAGTGTGGTAACTGCATCGCCTGCTCTAGCACAATAGAAGGCGACGAGTTTGTACACCATGGGACCAAGTGGAAGCACAAAGAATTTTCTATTTGTAGAACAAAGAACGTTGTGTACTTGATTCTATGTCCGTGCCAACTAATTTATATTGGAAAAACCAGCCAGCAAGTCAACCACAGAATAAGTCAGCACCGATCGCGGATTAAGAAAAAGGTCATGTCTGCTCCAATGGTGGAGCATTTCTGCGAGAAGTCTCACAATGAGCAAGAATTCAAATGGTCTGTCCTATACACTGTAAACTCCAGGTCAAAATGTCATGACGTCGAACGCGTTCTGTTACAAAAAGAAGCGTATCTAATTTTAAAATTCAATAGTGCACAGACTGGTTTAAATAACCTGTCTGAGATAGAGCATATTTGACCACACCTGTCCTGATTCGCATCGGTTAGACATCCCTGGCTTGCCCGCTGGTCTTGGTCCTCTATTGCATGAGACCAGGTCACTGACCCAGAGAAGCCACCTAAAATTCTAGTACAATCTAGCGTACTCATTTTTTGTTTTAAAATACATGATACAATAAACAATTGGAAGGATGTACCCATTACCTTTAGACCAAGATAAGGTGCTGTGTACAGTACATCTAGCCTTTATTTTCAAGCAAATGTGACTCATGGGACTACATGCCCCACAATGCATCAGTATAACTTTTGCATATAACAAACAGGAAGTAGCGGCGGCCATCTTTACTGAGAGAAATTCGAATCCCACAGTACAGAGCAGCAGCTCCAGCCACAGGTATTTGTCCCACTTGCACTAATACGCGCTTGCTGAGTGCTGAATCAATTAAAATATTCTACTAAGGGTGCGCTTTGTTTTTCTTTGTAGAATGCTGAAATCAACAATTCCATTTATGCGCAAATGAGAGATTAAATCAAGGTAGGCAATCCCTTCTCAAATTCTCCAAGCGAGTGTTTAACATAACGTGTACACCGCTAAGCGTCTGAATATTAATCTTTCCCATATCTCAGAACCTAAACTGATGGTCACGCCGCTTTTAATGGACCCTGCCAGCACTCGGCACTACTGAAAGTAAAAGGTATGCTTCCACTTCCCCAACTTGTTTTAGCTAGTGAATATATTGTACCAATCTCGGAATGATAAAAATTAAAAACATCCCTTAAATTCTTTTAGGCTTCTCTGCTTGGCCACGTTATTTCATTTAAACGGACCCCCAAAAGACCCGATCTGAAATTCAACACTGAGCAGCCTTGGTATGTAGCGCACACCGAAATTACAGCTACTGTATGATAAAAAGGAGTCCACACACTAGATTAAGCAAAACATTGCTTTTGTATCCCACAGATACAAGATACATACAGCTCTGATGACAGACCAGTGACTCCAGTCTGGTCTAGAAACGTGTCGGCAGTATTGGTTGAGAGATATAAAGTATTACTGTTGCACTAAAGCTAGGACCGGCTGGTCCAGCACTAAAATATACAAGATATTTAATCATTTATCTTCCCAACCTCTAGTTTCTCTCATTCAGTGTTTGTTAGCTTTTTGTTGTTCGTAATTGATATGTTTGTATTATTATTTTTTCAATAATGTTTGATGTGATGATATTTTCTATTGTGTGTTCTAATGATTTCTAAATGTGTAAATAGTCTTTGCCTTTAATGTTTGCTAACATTAGTCCAGCCTTGTAAATATTTGTAAATATTTCCAATCAATGTCTTTTTTCTGTCAGTAATTTTTTCAAATTATAGAAAATAAAAAATGATTGACACAAAATAATGGTGTCCAGGGAAGCGATAATAAAGTGTTTCTTACCCTATATCAAAAAATTGTATTGAGTAACTGTGGTTTGGGCATTTTGTGTTGTTTACTAATGTTATTAGGTCTAGCCCTCACCACATTAAGGACCTAACCCCTTTTGTTCCCAAGAGGCATGGAGGTTGGCATCGCTGGATTGGATCCTGTGTTTGTGTAGAGAGCACTCTGGTATAACCATCCATATTTCCCCAAGTGATGTGGGTTTACATATATATTCTATTAAATATATGTCCTATTAACAATGCACAAAGTGTCTGTTTTTAAGAAAAGTGCATTTTACTTGAATGTTCATGCAGATTTTTTCTTCAGATCTAGATTTTGCTTTGAATTGGGATGCTGTTTGATGTTAAGAGAAACACTTATCTCTTGGCCGCCTTACGAATCCTATTTTTATAGAGCTTCTTATGCATTCAGATTCTCACAATATGAGACAACACAAATAGGAATCAAGGTTGTTCCAAATCATGAAAGAAGAAACATTTTATATGCAACAATTCGTCATAATCGTGTAAGAAATTGGAATTTTAGTTGAAGAGGAAAAGTGCCCACCTCAAGTAATAAGTACAATCATTGTCACAGTGAGCCACTAAAGTCACTAAATTACCCTGAGCTTAACCCTCTGTTAGTTATGGTACAGTGCAGACAGGCTTAACTTAGAGGTTATGTGTAAAGTATTTATACAGTACCAAGACTGCGATAGAGTTGAACTAAAACACAAGAAAAATCCCAGACCAATTTAGAGTTAAATTGAAAACTTCAATAAAATAAATGGCATCAAAATGACAAATCCAATAAGGGTACCAGGAGATTTGAATTTTGAAAGTTTTAGATAAAAATACGGCCAAAGAGCCTTAACCCCTTCGCCGCAGGGCTAATTCCCCCGCAGCGCGGGGGGAAGGGGAGCCGCACGTGGTGCCGCAGTGCTCATGACGAGCTCAGCTTGTCATGCAGCACGGTAGCGCTGTGCTCATGACGAGCTGAGCTCGTCATGACCACGCCCGTTCCAATGGAACGCCCAGCACAGCAGGGGAATTATCCCCGCATTGGCGTTCCGTAACGGTCATGACGAGCTCAGCTCGTCATCAGCACAGCGCTACCGTGCTACATGACGAGCTGAGCTCGTCATGAGCACGGAAGAGGTTAAGCGCCAAGTGCAGTGAAATAGTCCTAGGACCGATTTGAGGCTGACCATGATGAAACGCAGGTTGGCTACAGAAACCAGGTTCGACTCACTCTGAAGTTTTACTTTCGGACTTAGTCCCTGATTTACAAAAGTGGTGCATCAAGTTTGCTTTTGTGTTTTTTAATGCAGACACAATGCAAAATAATGTTTGGGTTTTACAAACCAATGCAATTTGGTATTTGTGTTAGTCTGTAACAACAAAGTAGGACAAACCAGCGCAAAGTGCTGCTTTGCGTTACTCTGCGCCAAAGGGGCGTTCTATGGGTGGTACTTGGTCATTCCCATGCAACCACCCATGTTTTTTGTCGTAAAGCCCTATCTATTAACAATAGGAGACAGGGTTATGTGCTAAATAATAACGCCAGTTGAAAGCAGGCACTGACCTCATCCATGCCGATGACGAGCTCAGCTCGTCATGAGGCACGGTTGCGCTATGCTCATGGCGAGCTAAGCTCGCTAAGACCCGTGCGGCGCTCACACGCGGGGATAATTCCCCCGCTGTGCTGAGCATTCCATGAAAACGGGCGTGGTCGTGATGAGCCCAGCTCATCATGAGCACAGTGCCACCGTGCTGCGTGACGAGCTGAGCTCGTCACAAGCACCGGGGCGCTGTGTGCGCCCCCCCTACCCCCAGCACAGCGGGGGAATTAGCCCCACAGGGAAGGGCTTAAAAGAAGAAATATTTTTATTTCTCTTTTCTTTTCCGACTTTGCATCTACGCTGCACTGTACAGCACACATACAATGTTGGAAAAGTTTTGCAGCTTCTCATGGTATAGCACTTTGTACTAAACGGGTACACTTCCGGTCCAAACCTATGCTAGTCTCATGCAAACATCCTTGCACCAATGTGGAGAGGGGTGTGCTTGTCACTCAGGAGCCTGATCGAGTGTCTGCGCTAGAGAGAGGGAAGGAGAGGGCCGTTTCTCTGTTGATATGGCACTTTCCTGCTCTCTCCCTGTCACACAACACAGTGCAGCAACTTTTGGTGCTGTTCTGAGTTGGATGAGAGGTAGGTAAATCTGGGCCTTAGTCTCTGAAATGGAAGACGATTTCTATATTCGCATTAAGCCACTCTTTTGGAGCTCAAATTACTCCAGCGGGTCAAGGCTGCAGATCGTTGCTGAAGAGGGCTCCACAACACCAGAACCTCCTCCACGAAGTCCAGCTGCATCATACTTGCTATCAGCTGCGGTCGGTAATGGGTGTACCTGCAAGGCCGTAACGTGGGGAGGGGGAGGGGCAGGGTGGGGGGTACTAATCTATGGATTACGGAGCTTTACAGGTAAGTAAAAATGTAAACAAATAAAACGAATCTCGTTGCGAGCACTGTATTGCATTTGGGGATGCAGTGCACGCAACAAAATTTGTTTTATTTATTTAAATGTTTACTTACCTGTAAAGCTCCGTAATCCATAGATTACTACCCCCCACCCTGCCCTTCCCCCTCCCCACGTTTTCAATTAAACATGCACACAAAAAAGCATAACTAAATTGGGAACTCAAGATGCTGCAGTGAGGAGGTGGGAGGAACTAAGGGCTCAGCTGGCTGCATGGGGAATAAGAGACAAAACAGAGTTAAGTGAAGGAAATCCAAACATGCCGGGATGGCGTTTGCTAACTACAGAGATATCCCTCAGAGAACTACTGCCCCTGGTGGCAAACAGACAATCTACCAGCTACTCTCTCATATCCAGGGCTGGGATATAGGCAGACCATGCTCGGGATATGGTGAAAGCGGTCTCAGCACTGGATTTGTGGATTACTTGGCTTCTGCAGTGACACGGTGCAGACTGGATGAGACTTGGTAAACAAGAGTGGCTTGTGAAGCTCTAGCATCAAGCACTATCCCGGCTGAATTCGCCGTGTGTGGCCACAGTGGAAAAAGGGGCTGACCTAACCATGAGTTGGCTTCACTCTACGAATTTCGGGAAGTAATCCTAGGAGACGTAATACATGCACTTCAAAAGAAAACCCATTGCATCTTCTGGCAACTAACAGGTAAAAGGAGGCTGTTTCAGTCAGAGTTCAGTGTGAGCTAGGGTTTGGACTGCTAGCTGGCTGTCCTCGAGTGCTTTACAATGGCCCTACAGTAAAGCTCCATGGCCTTCACTCAGGGCAATGAGAGGTGTGGGAAGGCACTGCTGTAAATCAACACTTGTCTCTACTACAATAACGTATTTAAAAATAAATATAAATCAAGGTCGACATTTTCCATTTGCCAAGTTCGCTACTGATGCAGAAAAAGGGTCCTCAGTCACGGAATGCAGTGGGTTGATATAAAACAGGTCTTGCCAGACAGCTAAGGCTATCTGTAGTGAAACCTAAAGAGGCAAAGTCATCCAATCTTCGGCCATGCTCATCATTCAGTAACACACTACATACAGTTACAATAGCAGCTGAGTGATTAAAAAACAATATCCAGTAATATAAATTCAAATGCAAATTTGCACAAATACAGTACTTTTAGAAGACGGAATATGGAACGCAGTTGTCCATGATGGGCAGGCTGTTAGCAGAATGTATAAGGCCCTAATTACCGTATTTTCAGGGTGCCAACTTCGATTTAGAAATGTATATTGCCTTGTTGTAACACTGGGCCAGTACTGCGCAATGAAGAGTCAAACCCACTGGAATGGGGAATAACTGTGTGGGACTGGGCTTACAGGTCGTAAAACACCACGGAATCCCCAATTCTCAATGCTCTGAGCAAGTGCCAAATGTATGTTGAAGCAGGGGACGTAGGGAGGGGGGTTGTGGCCAAGGGCAGGGAAGGGGCAGCTAAGTTTTGTATACTCCCCTCTGTCAGATAACTATTTAATTACCACCCAGTGAAATCGGGTCTAATATGCCCATGAAAACTGGACCTCTCAATTTAAGGAATAATTGTAACCTATATATTCTGAGTCTGTCTCTTCACTCATAGGGTGCCTTTCTCAGTTCAGTCCATACATTTCACTAAGTTTGGTTAGTCAGTAGGGCCTTCTCGGTGGCAGCCACTAATCTATGGAATATTCTTCATGTCACATTGCAGAAAATACTGCTGCACCTTCACTTTAAAAAGGCTTAAAAATGTTGGCTATGTAGCCTACGACTGTACACAATAGTGCAAAGAAGAGCTATGGCAGAGGGGTTCGCTTTGGCCCTGGTGGTAGGTTTGGGCATAGTGGTCTGGGACTCTTAGTTCCTTTGTTGTTTTTGGGACAATCTATTTGTTCTCTGATCCTTGATTGGTTTTGGCCTGGGCAGTATGAGCTCTCTTAGTGCCAGTATACCTTTTAGGTATTTTTGTGCTTATAAAAACCTAAGATAACATAACATCATAACATAAAACAAGTCCTTTAAGAATGAGGTGGTGTAGAATTCCCTACAATAATTCTGCTCTGCCTAACTCATAATCAGGGCCTAATTCAGAAAATATGTATGAAACACCAACATTTGGAGCCAATTAGGCAAAGGGAGTACGTTCCATAGATTCGGAGAACAGGTACCACCATGCTGATATTTTTTGACAGATTTAGCTTCAGGAAATTTTAAAACCCTAGAGGCACTGTGTATCATGTCAATGCTATCTTGGTCCTACATTTCTCAAACACGATAAGCTGGGTTGAAGCTTCTGTTATTCCTGACCATTTCTTTATTATTTTTAAACTCTATACATATCTTATTTACACAATGTGTAATATGGAAATGTACAGCCTTGTGGAGAGCTATGGTGATAAGAGAATGACCATCGCCCCCAAATTATAAGATTGGACTCCAGTATGGCGCAACACACCCTGTCCTGTGCCTCTAGTAAAGGAGCATTTACTGACAACCTTAAGAGGATTAAATGGAGCGAAGATTCACACTGAAAAATCATGGCAGACTGTGTCAGAATTGCAAATAGGGCCATCGCTGAGAACATGTCTCCAATCGCTTACTGGAACAGTCCATCCGTTTAGCTATTGGTGACATTTTCCTGCACTATGGCAACTAAAGTGGAGCTTCCCTCTCACTCCAAAGTGTTCCTCCCTGGGGGAGGTGGGCATGGCCACGCGCCGCTCGGAAGCAGAGCTCTTTTCGTGTTTCCAGCCTTACTTTTCAGCCTCTGAGTACAGAAGACGCCGTCCTTATGCCTCTGAATGGTTGGAGCGGCATTTGAAGCTGTTACAACACGGTTTCCAGTCCTGCATTACCCAATGGTTGCGGCGGTGATTATCTCCATAGTAGATGCAAGCGGCGCCATTTTGTGCCTGTTGCTCTTTGCACCAGACCTCCTACTGAGGTAAAACCAGTGTTTTGTTATTTAATGTGCAGCAACATTATTTTTCCACTACCAATCTAGCTATGGCTGTTTTTCACCATGAGCATTTGTATAGTTAGCCTTGCTTATTTTATTAAGCGAATTGGGATTTCTTGAGCACACATCTACTGCCTACCACATGTGAGTGCCTCATATTCCACTATTTCCTTTCTGCATTGCCTCGCCCTATAAAGAAGAAAAGTAAGCAAAAATAGTTTTTTTTCTTTTTCCATATGTCTGCTGAGTAACTCTTTTCTTGAAACAAGAGGGAGTTAGAGAATGCTTTTCTTTGGTTGACTAATATTTCTTCTGCATCCCTGTCCGCTTTTGCAGTGTGCTCAGTTAGCATATAGGCTTGTTGAGACCCCCTTTGACTTGCATTAACGTGCGGTCATACTGTGGTCTTTTCTAAAGGTCCAACATTGTCCACATAGAAGCGAGCAGTTGTTATTTTGAGCCTGTCGCTCGCATCTTCATGTCTCCTGTTGAGAAGCAAAGTGTGTTTTCTTAGCATATGGGCAGGTAGAGATCTCCATTAAAAGTTGTACATCGTCCTTCTTGATGTTCCACGTTGGCTAGTGACTTTTCTCCTCCTGTGAGAGTTTCATCTTCTGGTACAAAACCCAAGAGAGTTAAAAATGACCCCCTTCACCCATTTTGTCATCGCATAATTCTGTCCTTGATACTATTCTTGATGAGGTCCGGGGTTTGAACTTTTTTATTTCCACTACTAAGGAGATACTTCAACAAATTTAAGGTAGGTGGATTACTATGGAAGTGAAGGTATTCGACATGGAACAGCGCATCAGTGATTCACATGATGTTTCTACTAAAATTCCTATACTGGAACAAGAAATTCAGTGTCTTAAACTTCACACTGAGGATCTTGAAAACAGTAATAGACGTAATAATTTTTATCTTTATGACTTAAAAGAAAATATGGAGGGTCCAGACCTCTTTCTTTTTTTTAAGAGGTTCCTGCCTGAGCTCCTTGATCTTCCACTAGAGTCGTCACTAAATATACAGCGTGCTCATCGCCTTGGACGTATTCAACCGAACTCTATTAGACCTAGGAGAATTATAATGATATTTCTGATGTTTACAGATCTTATGCGTGTGCTTCAAGCAGCAAAAGTAAAGTGTCACCTCGTATGGTCTGGTCACACAATTTATCTCTCTCAGGATATCTCCAACGCTACTAATGCCAGAAAGAAGGAATTTCTGGCCCTTCGCCCTCAGATGAGATGGTTAAATATTCGCAGTGGCACTTTGCATCCTTGCCTGTGTAAAATTACTCATATTGGTTCTTCTTGCTCATTTGATGATCCTGTTAGTTTTTTTTTTTTTTGTTATCAGATACTGTTTTCATCTCTGAAGCCACTGCTTTTATTAATGAGTTTTTTACTATCAATAATCCTTTAGATACTTCCATTCCTAATAATTGGGATGCCTTTAAGGCCTCCTTTCGTGCCTTTACTATTACATATTCAGCAAGAAAGAAGAAAACCACAAAGGCCAAGTATACAACTCTACTACAACAACTCAAATCGCTGGAACATAATTATTTCACCTCTAGATCCCCCTCCGTTGTTCATGACTTAATTAAGGCCAAATCTGCTCTTAACTAACTTGCAACAGTTGATGCTTGCAATGTCCTTCTTAAAATTAAGTCCAAGTACCACGGGGTCAAAATAAAGCTGGCAAGATGCTGGCCAATTTAAAAAAATTAAATCTGATTGTAAAAATATTGGTCCTATCATAAATGAATCCAATAACAAATTGGTGTCCTCCGATGAAGCTATTTCTACTGCTTTACATGATTACCACCATTCATTATATTCTGATGACATGAATCCCTCTAGTCAAAATTTACACACCTTTTTTACGGATTTTCCTAAACCCCCATCGCTGTCTGACGAATTTGAGGTATTAAAAACAAGAGATAACGGATGCCATTAAATCTTTTAAAAACTCGAAAGCACCTGGTCCTGATGGCCTCTCTGCTGAATTGTTTTCTACTTTTTCTTCTATTTTTGCTCCCAAACTCCTTGCTTTTTTTTACTCTTTCCTTGACGACTCTAAAGCATCTGGTTCCTTTATGGAGGATTTAATTGTCATTATTCCTAAACCCGATAAAGAACACACCCTCTGTAAAAATTATCACCCCATTTCAATAATTAATAATCAATCAATCAATCAAAGACATTTATAGAGCGCACTACTCACCCGGAGGGTCTCAAGGCGCTAGGGGGGGGGGGGGTGCTGCTACTGCTCGAACAGCCAGGTCTTGAGCTTCTTCCTGACGGAGAGGTGGTCCTGGGTCAGGCGGAGGTGGGTCAGAAGGGAGTTCCAGGTCTTGGCGGCCAGGTAGGAGAAGGACCTTCCTCCTGTTGTCGCTCTTCGGATGCGGGGGACGGCGGCGAGGGTGTGGTTGGTCGATCGGAGGTGGCGTTTGGGAGCGTAGAAGTTGAGGCGGCTGTTGAGGTATCCTGGGCCTTGGTTGTTTAGGGCTTTGTGTGCGTGGGTGAGGAGCCGGAAGGTGATTCTTTTGTTGATCGGGAGCCAGTGCAGGTCTCTCAGGTGTCTGGAGATGTGGCTTCTTCTGGGGACGTCGAGGATGAGTCTCGCCGAGGCGTTCTGGATACGCTGGAGTCTCTTCTGGAGCTCGGCGGTGGTTCCGGCGTAGAGGGCGTTGCCGTAGTCCAGACGGCTGGTGACGAGGGCCTGGGTGACCGTCTTCCTGGTCTCGGTGGGGATCCACCGGAAGATCTTACGTAGCATGCGCAGGATGTTGAAACAGGACGAGGAGACGGCGTTGACTTGTCTGGTCATGAAGAGGGAGGAGTCCAGGATGAAGCCCAGGTTGCGTGCGTGGTCTGTCGGTTTGGGTGCGGTGCCCAGGGCGGGGGGCCACCAGGAGTCGTCCCAGGCGGAGGGCGAGGAGCCCAGGATGAGGACTTCCGTCTTCTCTGAGTTCAGTTTCAGGCGGCTGGTTGTCATCCACTCGGCTACGTCTTTCATCCCTTCGTGAAGGTTGGCTCTGGCGGTGGCGGGGTCGTTGGTGAGGGAGAGAATCAGCTGGGTGTCGTCGGCGTAGGAGATGATGTTGAGGTTGTGTTGGCGTGCGATGGCCGCGAGGGGGCTCATGTAGACGTTGAAGAGGGTGGGGCTCAGCGAGGATCCTTGAGGGACGCCGCAGATGACTCCGGTGGCCTCTGACTTGTACGGTGGTAGACGGACTTTCTGTGTTCTTCCGTCGAGGAAGGAGATGATCCATTCCAGTGCCTTCTCATGGATTCCGACGTTGCTGAGGCGCTGCACTAGGGTGCGGTGGCAGACAGTGTCGAAAGCCGCGGAGAGGTCTAGGAGGATGAGGGCCGCTGTTTCTCCGTTGTCCATCAGGGCTCGGATGTCATCAGTGGCAGCGATGAGGGCGGTCTCGGTGCTGTGGTTGGCTCGGAAGCCAGACTGTGAGGGGTCGAGGGATCCATTCGTCTCGAGGAAGGTGGCCAGCTGTTTGTTGACGATCTTCTCGATGACTTTGGCTGGAAACGGGAGGAGCGAGATGGGGCGGTAATTCTTGAGTTCGGTGGGGTCCGCTGTAGGTTTCTTGAGTAGAGCGCTGAGTTCGGCGTGCTTCCAGCTCTCCGGGAAGGTGGCGGTGTCGAAGGAGGTGTTGATGATGTCCCGCAGGTGGGGTGCGATGATAGCGTCGGCCTTGTTGAAGACGTGGTGAGGGCAGGGGTCGGTTGGAGATCCGGAGTGGATGGAGTTCATCATGCGGACGATGTCTTCGGTGCTGATCGGAGTCCAGGCGCGGAGGGTGGTGGTGGGGGGCGGTGGTTCGGTCGTCGCGTGCGTCGGTTGAGTGCTGAAGCTGTTGTGTATGTCCACGATCTTGTTGTGGAAGTAGGAGGCGAGGGAATTGCAGAGGTCTTGCGAAGGGGTGATGTCGTTGTTTCCGGCGTTGGGGTTGGAGAGCTCTTTCACGATGTTGAAGAGTTCCTTGCAGTTGTGTGCGTTGTTGTCTAGCCGGTCCTTGAATGCAGTTTTCTTGGTGACGCGGATCAGTTGGTGGTGCTTCCGGGTGGCAAGCTTGAGGGTGGTCATGTTGTCCGGAGTTGGTTCCCTTCTCCAGTCTTTCTCGAGGGTTCGGCAGTTCTTCTTGGAACTCATGAGTTCGTCGGTGAACCATGGGGCCTTCTTGCTGTTGGGCGGGGTCCTCAGTGGGGCTAGTTCGTCCGCGCAGTTGCTGATCCACTTCGTGAGGTTGTCGGCGGCCTGGCTGGGGTTCGCTGAGCTGGCGGGAGGGTGCTGGCTCAGGGAAGCGGCGAGCTGGTCGGCTGTGATCCAGCTTCTTCGAGCAACCTGTTGCTGGTGGTGGTGGATCGTCGTTCTTCTGAAGGTGAAGTGGACGCAGCTGTGGTCCGTCCAGTGGAGTCCGGTGGTGTGGCTGAAGGTGATGTCTTTGCTGGATGAGAAGACGGCGTCGAGTGTGTGTCCGGCGAGGTGGGTGGGGGTGGACACCAGCTGCTTGAGACCGAGGTTGGCGAGGTTGTCGAGCAGGGTGATGGTGTTGCGGTCGTTGTTGTTCTCCAGGTGGAAGTTGATGTCCCCCAGGAGGATGTAGTCGGCGGAGGGGAGGGCATGCAGGCTGACGAAGTCGGCGATGTCCTCGCTGAATTGTGTGCGTGGTCCCGGGGGTCGGTAGATCAGGGTGCCTCTGAGGGTGGTATTGGGGTCCGTGTGGATCTGGAAGTGCAGGTGTTCGGCGGTTGTCAGGGTGTCGTCGGTGTTGGTCGAGATGCGGATGGTGTCCCTGTAGATGATGGCGAGGCCTCCTCCAGTCTGGTTGTCGCGGTCTCTTCGGGTGATCTTGTAACCCTCTGGGATGGCGATGGCGATGTCGGGCGCTGAGGAGTCGTTCATCCAGGTTTCCGTGAGGAAGGCGACGTCAGGGGCTGTGGTGTCGAGCAGGTTCCAGAGCTTGACGGCGTGTCTGTGGACGGAGCGGGTGTTGATCAGGATGCACTTCAGGTGGGTGGTGCTGGTGTTCGGCTTGGTGGGTGCTGGTGTGGCGTGGGTCCGGTTGCAGGTGAACTTACAGGAGTGGCAGCTGAAGGATCCGTGGGTGCATCTCGGTGTGGCTCGGTAGCAGCCCGGGGTTCGGCCGGTGTTGAGTGCGTTGAGTTCGGTGGCGTCGTAGGTCCGGCGGGTCGGCTTCCGTCGGTGGGGGCCAGGGGTCCTGGCACTGGGCGCGGTCCAGGCGCAGACGGGCTTACCTTTGGCACACCTTCGGCACTCATTCGGTGCTCCCGCTGCGCGCGTCCGCTGCGCGGTCGCTCCGGGGGCGTCATAAGAAGGGGGACGGGAGGGCGGGTCTGCTGGGCTGGGCGAGCGGCTGGGCCAATGGGCCGGTGGTGGGCGGGGCCGCAGGGGGCCAGCGGCGGGAAAAAGTGGCGAGCGGCCGGCACAGCTGTGGCTGGGCCGCTCGGGGGTGCTGGGGGGCGACGGAATCAGCAGGCAGGATCAGCGGGCGAGGCGGCAGGCAGGCAGGATCAGCAGGCGAGCAGGTGAGGGGGTAATGGGGTGACCCGGCCTCGAGAGGCACAGTGGTCACTCCCGCGGCTACCAGGCTCTCCCCTTCAGAAGGGGGACGGGAGGGCGGGTCTGCTGGGCTGGGCGAGCGGCTGGGCCAATGGGCCGGTGGTGGGCGGGGCCGCAGGGGGCCAGCGGCGGGAAAAAGTGGCGAGCGGCCGGCACAGCTGTGGCTGGGCCGCTCGGGGGTGCTGGGGGGCGACGGAATCAGCAGGCAGGATCAGCAGGCGAGGCGAGGCGGCAGGCAGGATCAGCAGGCGAGCAGGTGAGGGGGTAAGGGGGTGACCTGGCCTCGAGAGGCACAGTGGTCACTCCCGCGGCTACCAGGCTCTCCCCTTAAGAAGGGGGACGGGAGGGCGGGTCTGCTGGGCTGGGCGAGCGGCTGGGCCAATGGGCCGGTGGTGGGCGGGGCCGCAGGGGGCCAGCGGCGGGAAAAAGTGGCGAGCGGCCGGCACAGCTGTGGCTGGGCCGCTCGGGGGTGCTGGGGGGCGACGGAATCAGCAGGCAGGATCAGCAGGCGAGGCGAGGCGGCAGGCAGGATCAGCAGGCGAGCAGGTGAGGGGGTAAGGGGGTGACCCGGCCTCGAAATAATGATTGTAAGATATTTTCTAAAATCCTTGCCTCTTGACTTGAGAATATTATCCCACTATTGGTCAAAACTGATCAAGCTGGTTTTGTTAAGGGCAGATTGGCAGCGGACAATGCTCAAATGTTTGCTAATGACATTTCCTTTGGAAAAAAGTACAAGTCTCTCCTTGCAGCATTGTCCTTTGATGCCGAGAAGGCTTTTGATCGTATTAACTGGCAATTCATGTTTAATACTCTTCAGTGGTATGGTTTTGGACCGAATTTTATCTCTTATGTTAAACTGTTATATTCTTTTCCTCGTGCCAGTCTTTTTGTGAACAACCATTTTTCTAAATATTTTCCTTTATATAGGGGTACCCGTCAGGGATTTCCTCTTTCACCCTTGTTATTTGTTTTATGTTTAGAACCCTTCCTTGAGCGCATTCGTGTTAATACACTTATTTCTGGTTTTACACATAACTCCATAGAAACCAAATTGTCAGCGTACATTGATGACATTCTGGTATATATATCCAATCCTATTACCTCTCTCCCTCCCTTTTTATATGGAGATCAGTTGTATTCCAGTATTTCTGGATATAAGTTGAACTTTTCTAAAACAGAGGTTTTACCCTTGAACTCCCTCTACTATCAACATACGTTTAATAACACTAACTTTACCTGGTGTCCCACAAAAATAAAATATCTTGGTATTTGATTTTCCTCTACCTTATTTACCACAATCAGTTACACGTTTAATGTACTAATTACCAAATTACAAACTCTACTTCATTCTTGGTTGCCTCTTCATTTGTCATGGTGGGGTAGATTGGAAACTATTAAAATTATGATTGTCCCCATGTCCTTTATACATTATCCATGTTACCTTTTCGGATTTCCGTTTCATATTTTCCCCAAATTAACTCTATTTGTATTATGTTTTTATAGAATAATAAACATCCCCGTATTGCCCTTGTGAAACTCAAACGTCCCAAAACAGAAGGTGGTGTGCGTTTTCCTAATTTTAAATGATATCACTCTGCATTTTTAATTCGTCAGTTTTTTGCCTTAACTTATGACTTTGCTGATAACCCTATCTCTCGTTGGATTGATTTTGAACATTCCCTATTAAAAGATTTTTCTTTTCGAAGTATAATATATATGTCTAATTTTACTTTCATATCAGATAATCCTGTGCTAAAATATTCCCAACAATTATTCTATAATATTTTGTCAGATGGTCTTGATCCCTACCAATGTTTTTTGTCCTCTACTGTTTGGTATTATACATTTATTAAATAAAGACGTAAATCGTTTTATTAGAAACACTGGAAGGAGAAGGGAATTATATTTATTCATCAGTTGATCCTTCATAATTCTGTTATTCCCTTCTCCCAATTGCAGTTGCAGTATAATTTGCCCAAATTATTCCTTCATGAGTACCTCTTTAAATCAACTGCTTTGCAGTCCTATTTAACACCTAATGATTTTCCATTAGCTTCTCCCTCACTTATTATTCCCACACCAATATATGGTGTTTCTCAGGACCATAGGCCTAAGTCTGCTTCTATTTATAAGATGTTGTTATTGCCTGTTAGTGAATGTTCTAAATCTCATACCGAATTACTCTGGGAATGCGACTTATCTTTATCACTTTCTATTCCTTCATCTGATAAATTTTGGCTCAAGTTATTTAAAACTTCTATTGCTGCCCGCATCACTCAATCATTATACTTTATTTATAGTAGAGCTGTTATTACTCCTGCATGTATAGCCAAGTTTTCCCCTACCTCCTCTTCCCTTTGTTGGTCCTGTTCTGCGTCCACTGGGACTTTATTTCATCAATTATATGAATGTTCGAATGTATTGAAGTTTTGGCAATCTATTTGGTCTAAATGTATGAAAATATTTCAATGTAATATTCCATTATCAGTGCAAAATGTTTTTCTTGGTACCGCCTCACCTACTTTGGATGTTTCTTGTCCTATTTCTTTGTTGGTTGATCTTTATATTGCTCTAGCATTCAAAATGATTTTGTCCTGCTGGAAAGATAACTCTAAATCGTCATTGTTAATTTGGTGGAACTATGTTTGTTATGAACACAGAATTGCTAATGTCTCCTCTCTTTCCTTATCTCAGAAAACTAAATCTGACCTAATGTGGTTACCCTTTACTTCTTATCTTTCTAAATCTGCACCTGCATCTTAGTTTTTATCTCATTTTTATTCTTTCCCTTTTATATATTTATTTCATATTGTATATCTCTCTTCTCTCTTTCTCTTTTTCTTTCTTTTATTTTCTTTCCTCTTTATTTCCATTTTCTCTTAAATTATGTTCCCATGTTTTCTTCTTATACATTAATTGTTGTACTTTATTTACAATGTGTTTATTTGCTTGATAGTGTTTTTCTTTACTCTGAAAGAAAACAGGCCTTTTTTCAGATGTCCCTCCACTTTTTGTCCCAATTCGGACAACTAATTATTGTTTTTTAACTCTGACAGTGCACTGAAGCCTGCTAACCAGGCGCAGGTGCTCTCTCCCTAATACTGATATGTGTGAACTGGTAACCCCAAATGGCAAAGGACTTTACCCCCTCAATAAGTCCCTTGTATATGGTATCAGTGGCACCCAGAACATGGGTGTTAAAGAGGTCACCAGTGTCTGAAGCACTATTTGTTCCATCCTGAGTTACCAAAGTAAACTACTGACAGCAGGCCTGTCACTGCAGAGTGCAGGGGCAGTGTCAACTGCTTGAACTCGACTTTGCTTTCACAATGCGCGGCAAAGGCAATGCACTATTTTTAATATATGCCAGTCACCCCTAAGGAAGGCCTCCTGAGCCTAGGAGGCAGGGTGCATTATATTAAAGGTGTGGACATGTAAGTGCAAGCGTATATGTCCATATAGTTGCCTTTACCATTAAAGGACACTATAAGTGATAGGCAGTCTATAAGATAACATGGGCTGGCACCCGGGCAAATCTGAGGTTTGCAGTTCCATTTTGATACCGCTTAAATATGTTGTGTTTGGTATCAAACAATGTGCCTCATCACCCCTCACATGAGTCTCATGTCGAGGACGATGCAACATGCACCCAGGCTATCTTAGTGGTTGCCACAGCTTTTCCTTTGCTCTGGCTGCACTTGCTGCCACCAAGAAAAGGAATCTGACCCCCTGCCAGGAGGGGTGAACGCTCCCAGGAGTCAGAAACAATGTCCTGCACCGGAAGGAGGTCACACCTCCCTCCCTGACAATCTGGCAAGTGAAGTGACACATCAAGGTGGTGAGCTTCAAAAGCTGAACTGTCTGTGATATGCAACCAGACTGCCTCCAAAAGGTAGAAATAGCCCTCCCCTGCTCCCAGGCACATTTGCACCCAGGCAGGCACAAAAATTAGGTATTCGTGAGATGTACACTTCCGGAAGGATAGCCATACCTCAAGGGTGGGTTATCTGGTCTGTACAGCTAAGGAAGACACCTGTCATTTTTAAAAGTGGTAGAATAGTGAATCCTGGGCAGAAAATGGTGACCTACTCCCCCGGGTTTTGTCACCTCAGGGGCGGATTAGTCACTGGTGATAAGCCCATTGGCCAAGGGCACCCACACCCCTAACACCCCTCAATCTAGGATTTAAGTTTAAGGGCTACTGCTGACAGCAGAACCTCAGTTTTGATCTGATTTGCAACAAGGACAAAAGAAGAGACATGTAGTTGCAACAGCAGGAGCTGCACAAACGAAAGGTGTGATACTCTGCACCTCTGACAACCTTTATGGCCCATCCTAGACCCATCCTAGACCAAAGTTCATTTCCCCAGGTAGACGGATCCCTATGAGAGCCAAAGGAACCACCAGACTCCCCAGGACTAGTGGTGCTAGTCCCCTCCAACCTCAGGTAAAAACAGCTTACGCACCTGAAAATCACTAGCAACTGGTCTCTCCAAGAGATCGCCCAGAAGTAGTTGGTCCAGTTGATTGTGGAAAATGTAGTCCTGACCTCTGCGAAGTTTCAAGTGACTACTGTGTTCCCCAGGACCTCTGGATGTTGAAATAACTTTCCACTGTGCTTACCGCTGCCAAGGCTTGTTGGTCACCATTCCCACAACCTCCTCTTTACTCAACGTGGCATCTTGAGGGACACTCCATAACCTTCATATGACATCAGCAGTGGCTTTGTTGTCAACTTTTTGCACCCTGTTCCCCAACAGCACCGGGTAAGCTGTAAAACCAGCTTTAGCACCAAGGACAGCCAGGACAACTCTGCACCCTGACTTCTCGAGCCAGGTAAAAATGAACTGACTGTAATGGATTGGTCATTTTTGTGTCTAAATTAAAATAAAAAAACCTGATTTATTTTTAGAAATTTGTGTTGAATTTCATTTTTTCGAGTCATATCAATTACTTATTGTTCATGTTGGTACTCTGAAATGCTTATAGTGGAGGGTCAAAAGAGCGAATTTCAAAGAAAACGACTATGTGAGAGAACCAGTGGCAATAGTCCACTAATCAGGGTACATCATTAGTGGTTGTTGAAAAATACCCATCAGTAGCTCTTCCTTGGCGCCCTTTTCATCATGTGGGTTCCTTCTAACCATGAAGGATGGTATTTTGGTATGGTCAATATTGACAGCATAAGGACCAGTGATGGTATGACTGGGTCACAGGGAGCTACTGAAAAGCAGTGCGAGGGGGTGTGGTAAAGTGCAAAAAGTGCAGGGTAGTGATATATAAAATTAGATAACTATGAGGAAAAATTATTTATTGCAGACCTCAGAGTTTCTAAGAGTTAAAAAGAGCGAAATTGGTAGTTTCACCTAATAGCTACCAACAGGTTGGTCGACATGTTTCAGCAGAATTTCGGATCACAGAGGTATCCACTGCATTCCTCAGGACCTGTATCGCTACTGCTAGTGTTGTGTTAGAAGAAATAAAAAGGAAAAATTTCACCTGGGTAATAGTGAAGAATCATTCTCCCAGCTGAGAAGTCCGGTGTAGAACAAACATAGTCGAGAACAAAGGAAAAACATACAATTAGTATATCTACGGTATCCAAAACACTTTCTTGGTATACCATATCTATAAAGAGAACCTATAATGCAATCCTCTTAGTAGTACTTTTATTCCTACATATAACCACAATACCTTGATATGATATGTAGTAGGACTCTCACTTACCATATTGTGCAGGAGAGTACTGCCTCACCTCACCTGGCTCACAGCGCAGGTAATTGAAGCACCGCTCTAATGTAAAAAAGAAAGACATACAAAGACACGTCAGCAACAGCTGACTTCACACTTAATCACAGCTTTTTCTGGTGTTTTTGCGGGTCAAAATAGGCCAATATGCCCTGGCTTGGGCTTCGGCAACATTTAGCAATATGGCACTGGCAAGACCTCCGTTTGCAGGGAAGGGTGTATTTTATCGATTGTTCTTGAAAGAAGAACAATTATATTTAATCACAAGTGGGAGCGTAAACGGCATCTGTATTAGCCCAGATCACTGCCTTGTGGTGACACATGATTATAGGATGTCTCCCTGAGTAATCTAAATGAGCCACTGCGAAAATCACAGAGAAAATCCCCGCTTTTAGGAGTATGTCTCAATCAATGTGTGGTCGCGTTAAGACTAACACGCGATTAATCAATAAGTAGTCTGGATGAGCCACAGAGAAAATCTCAGCGTTTAATAGCGTGTCTCAATTAATGTCTGTTCGCGTTTAGACCAACACGCGATTAATCAGTGCCCCAGATCTTCAGCGCAAGCGGTTATGACAATTTTGTATCCCGCCGTGGTAGATTGACAAAAATATTACCGCTTTGTAATGTCTGTTCGCGTTTAGACTAACACGCGATTAATCAGTGCCCCAGATCTGCAGCGCAAGCAGTTATGACAATTTTGTATCCCGCTGTGGTAGATTGACAAAAATATTACCGCTTTGTAAGCGTATACTGCGAGCGGGGAGGCAGGATGACCTGATAGAAACACTCGCGCTCAGCGATCCCAGCTCTGTGCACATCCTGGGAGAGAGCGCGCATACAGTGGCAGCCTACTTCTATGATCGCTGACAGACAGGCATAGAGAGCGTGTCTCTTACCTGTCCGTCGGTACTGCCAGCGTCCCTCTGGCTGTAAGGGGAGGTGACGCGCGTAGCTACCAGCAACAATTTCACTTCCTCAAGTGGGCGTGTCCCATTACATCACGTGCCCCTAGAGGATTGTGGGACATGTAGTCCAAGGAAGGAAATACCTGATTCCACACGTTTTAAGTTGTGTGATCTATTTCGCATACGTTATGGTTACATAATCAGATGCGCAGGCATTTATTCAAGAGGGTACTCCAGTCTAATTAGACTTCAAGTAGATCATTAGATATAAAAATGCCAGCAGACCTCGCCGGCAGGTGTTGTGGGATATGTGGTGCCATAATGAATAGCGTGTGGATCTACACTATTGGATGGGATCTATCCGTAAAGATTCATAATCAATCTATGGGTGATCTAAGAATGATGTTAGTATGTGTAGATACCATCACCTGGGGAGGGCAAACGTAGCCTTATGTCTGGTCAGAACTAATGCCAAAACCCCTGATCGAGTTTGTGTATCTTGAGATTACCCTCACAGTGTGATAGGGGAATATTTGTCAGAGTGACATCCACGGGATGTCATCGTTCAACCCATCCTTGTCTGAGTTAAGGGTGTACACCCATTTTTGTTCTTTCTTGAACAAAAACTTGTTTATGTCTGTCACGTGGTTAGGTATCAGTGGTTGTTCTAGCACAGTCCAACGAAAATCATTTGGGCCATGTCCCACCTCTAGAAAATGGTTGGTCATTTTGGTGGACTGTTTCCGACACCTGATGGTACTCTTGTGTTCGGAAATGCGTGTCTTAACTTTTCTGGTCGTCATCCCCACGTATTTATACTCACAGGGGCAGACTATCAGGTAAATGACATTTAGACTATTGCAGTTGGTGAAGCGCCTTTGTTCCCACTGACGCCCACCCCCAATGTCGATAGTTCTTGATTTGGCAGTCTGCGGGCATGCAGCACAATTCCCACATGGATGGTGACCTGTCACGGATGGCATGTCCCAGAGTGTACTTACTGCTCTAGGGGTCACTGATCTAGGTCTGGTGTGGACCAATTGGTCCTTTAGATTTCTACCCCTTTTGAAGGCAAACAACGGGGGAGGCAAATTGTCATTACCCGTGTTGAGGATACCCCAATGTTTCTTTATGATCTTCTGAATCTGGTTGGAGCGAGTACCAAACGTGTTGACACAGGTGATCCGAGGTTCTTGTGTTTTGGGAACTGATGGCTCCAGAAGGCTTTCGCGGTTGTTATTGAACGCCCTCTTTTTCGATCTTCGTATCAGGTGCTTGGGATACTTTTTCTCAAGCAAGTTGTTCTCCAATATTTTGGCATGATTGAAGAAACTCTCCTTAGTAGAGCAATTCCTCTGGATTCTCAGGAATTGCCCGTAAGGCAGGTTGTCTCTCAGAGCTTTTGGATGACAGCTATCGTAGCTCAACAGAGAGTTCCTTGCCATCGGTTTCCGATAGAGTTCGGATTGAAGACCAGTCGAGGTGACATTGATCTTGAGGTCCAGAAAAGCCAGATGTGTTTTGCTGTGTTCAACTGTAAACCGGAGGAATGCATTTCTGCTGTTCAGCCAAACGTGGAAGGTTTGTAGCTCATCCACAGTCCCACGCCAGACCACGAGGACGTCATCGATGTAACGTTTCCATAGGCGTAGCGAGGCGAAAAAAGGGTTCGTTTCGGTGAGGATGATTTCTTCTTCGAACCGATGGACGTAGAGATTCGCCAGGCTATGGGCAAAAACGCTGCCCATGCTGGTCCCAGAGACCTGTAGATACATGGAATCCTCAAATTGAAAGTAATTTTCGGTCATCGCTAGATTGGCCAAAGTCATGATGAAAGAAACCGGAGTGATTGAGTTTAAATCACGCGCTCGTAGCAAGGTCTCGATCACATCAAGAGTCTCTCTTTGGGGGATTGACGTGTAGAGAGATTCTACATCGAAGGATACCAGTAGATCCATGTTGGCATCAAACTCAACATCTGGTAAAATCTTCAAAACATCCTTCGTGTCTTGTAGATATGTAGGCATATTGTGGACCATAGGTCTCAAAAAATGGTCTACGAATGTGGAGAGGGGTTCGAGAAGAGACCCAATGCCCGATATTATTGGGCGTCCGGGCGGTGGCCTTTGAGGTTTGTGCACTTTGGGTAGCACGTAGAAGTAAGGGACAACAGGATGTGCCAGTTGCAGGTATGATGCCTCCTTCGATGTTATCCATCCCTCAGAGAGTGCTTCTTCAACATATTGTTTGATGGCCAGTGACAATCTCTCTGTAGGATCCTCAGCGAGTTTCCGATATGATCTCACATCGTTAAGTTGTCGAATGCATTCCTCACGGTATGTGGTTGTATCAAGGACAACTATAGCACCGCCCTTATCGGCAGGTTTGATCACTACCGAAGAATCCTCTGTAAGATTTTTTAGAGCTGCCTGTTCTTTCTTTGGGAAATTGATGAAGGGTTTGCTGTTCTGTTGCAGCAAATTCTTTATATCGCTACCCACCGCCTCTTCAAAAGCCATGACCTTCGCTGGAAGTCCGGTGGTTGGTGGATTGAAGGTGGAGGGTCTTTTCAGACCTGTATTATGGTCCATCAGTGCTGGATCTCTTCCACCTTCGTTGTCTTTTGCGAAAAGGAAGTGTAGGCGGATTTTCCTAAAGAATTTCCCCATCTCAATTAGGGTCTGGAACGGGTCGCCAATGTTGGTGGCCACAAAACCCAAACCTCTGTTGAGCATTTTCAGCTCCGTCTCTGAAAGTGTTCTTGAACTGAGGTTTATCACGAGGTCGTCCCTGATGTTGTCGCTGTAGTTTGATCCTGAGGTATCTGTTTCCCGTTCCGTAGGCCCATCATCTGAGGTGCGAGGTTCCACTGCACTTGGTTCTGCTGTTGTCCTCTCCTCCTCCCCCTCTGTCTCCCCCTGCCCTGTCCTAAAAAAGACTGGGAATTGAAGTCAGGGAAGAATTGCTGGGGACCGAAGGGCATCATCTGTTGTGGGAAGGGGGCTCCCTGAGACCACGGGTTAGGTTGCCACCATGGTGGGAACTGGGGTTGGATATAGTTCTGACCAGGTCCTCTCCAGTTTCTTCGGTTGCCTCTCCCTCTGCCCTTATTGTTGGTGTTACTACCTAGGCTAGACGAGTCTGAATCACTAGACCCATCGCCAGAGCTGGAAGTACCGTAAGTTGACCCTCCTTTGTGACCCTTAGTATTGTAAACTGGAGGGACGAAGGAGTCACTTGTGTAGGGATAGATTTTCTCAGTGGCAAATTTTTCAATGTCTTTTTTGCACTTTTCTAGTTTCTTAAATAGAATCGAATCTCTGAATTCTTTGTTGGCCTTATTATTTTCATCCAGATTTTTTGTGAAGATTTTACTCGAGAGTGTAGTTCTAATCTGCCCCTCTAATAATTGAATCTCGACCAAGATTTTATCGGCCGCCTTTTTTGCTGTTTTAATTATAAGCACCAACCAATCGCGGGTACATTTCCACGCGATTAGGTACCAATTATTCAGGAATTCTTTGTCGTCCAGGAAAAGTCTAGGAACATTAGTCACAATTAGTCCACTAGGCGCGCAATTGCCGCGTAGGTACTCAGCCATTACCAAGCCATGGACGCAAATCCGTGATTGACTCTTTTTAATAGTAAGAATTTTTGCCCAACCTTCATCGGTGCTCACTTGAGGAATGGGTATGTTGTCCAGAATACTAGGATTCTCGTCCAGAATGGACTGAATCTCTGCTTCATCAAAGAAAAGGCCAAGGTTAGTTGCCATGATGGTGTTATGACCGCACAAAAAACACACACAGAAAAAAGAAGTGAAGGTACGTATAGTCCCTGTCTATCAAGCTTTCACAAAGGGGATAGAAAAGCAATAGACCCGCGGCCTTAGCCGCACAAAAGCATTAATTAAACAAGGGTAGTTTTGGGTCTCAGGGATTATTTTTAATGACCACTCAACACTATACTCCCCGGGGGTAACTGAACAAAATATAAATAATAGTGGAGGGTCAAAAGAGCGAATTTCAAAGAAAACGTCTATGTGAGAGAACCAGTGGCAATAGTCCACTAATCAGGGTACATCATTCGTGGTTGTCGAAAAATACCCATCAGTAGCTCTTCCTTGGCGCCCTTTTCATCATGTGGGTTCCTTCTAACCATGAAGGATGGTATTTTGGTATGGCCATCAAACAATATGTTGAAGAAGCACTCTCTGAGGGATGGATAACATCGAAGGAGGCATCATACCTGCAACTGGCACATCCTGTTGTCCCTTACTTCTACGTGCTACCCAAAGTGCACAAACCTCAAAGGCCACCGCCCGGACGCCCAATAATATCGGGCATTGGGTCTCTTCTCGAACCCCTCTCCACATTCGTAGACCATTTTTTGAGACCTATGGTCCACAATATGCCTACATATCTACAAGACACGAAGGATGTTTTGAAGATTTTACCAGACGTTGAGTTTGATGCCAACATGGATCTACTGGTATCCTTCGATGTAGAATCTCTCTACACGTCAATCCCCCAAAGAGAGACTCTTGATGTGATCGAGACCTTGCTACGAGCGCGTGATTTAAACTCAATCACTCCGGTTTCTTTCATCATGACTTTGGCCAATCTAGCGATGACCGAAAATTACTTTCAATTTGAGGATTCCATGTATCTACAGGTCTCTGGGACCAGCATGGGCAGCGTTTTTGCCCCTAGCCTGGCGAATCTCTACGTCCATCGGTTCGAAGAAGAAATCATCCTCACCGAAACGAACCCTTTTTTCGCCTCGCTACGTCTATGGAAACGTTACATCGATGACGTCCTCGTGGTCTGGCGTGGGACTGTGGATGAGCTACAAACCTTCCACGTTTGGCTGAACAGCAGAAATGCATTACTCCGGTTTACAGTTGAACACAGCAAAACACATCTGGCTTTTCTGGACCTCAAGATCAATGTCACCTCGACTGGTCTTCAATCCGAACTCTATCGGAAACCGATGGCAAGGAACTCTCTGTTGAGCTACGATAGCTGTCATCCAAAAGCTCTGAGAGACAACCTGCCTTACGGGCAATTCCTGAGAATCCAGAGGAATTGCTCTACTAAGGAGAGTTTCTTCAATCATGCCAAAATATTGGAGAACAACTTGCTTGAGAAAAAGTATCCCAAGCACCTGATACGAAGATCGAAAAAGAGGGCGTTCAATAACAACCGCGAAAGCCTTCTGGAGCCATCAGTTCCCAAAACACAAGAACCTCGGATCACCTGTGTCAACACGTTTGGTACTCGCTCCAACCAGATTCAGAAGATCATAAAGAAACATTGGGGTATCCTCAACACGGGTAATGACAATTTGCCTCCCCCGTTGTTTGCCTTCAAAAGGGGTAGAAATCTAAAGGACCAATTGGTCCACACCAGACCTAGATCAGTGACCCCTAGAGCAGTAGGTACACTCTGGGACATGCCAGCCGTGACAGGTCACCATCCATGTGGGAATTGTGCTGCATGCCCGCAGACTGCCAAATCAAGAACTATCGACATTGGGGGTGGGCGTCAGTGGGAACAAAGGCGCTTCACCGACTGCAATAGTCTAAATGTCATTTACCTGATAGTCTGCCCCTGTGAGTATAAATACGTGGGGATGACGACCAGAAAAGTTAAGACACGCATTTCCGAACACAAGAGTACCATCAGGTGTCGGAAACAGTCCACCAAAATGACCAACCATTTTCTAGAGGTGGGACATGGCCCAAATGATTTTCGTTGGACTGTGCTAGAACAACCACTGATACCTAACCACGTGACAGACATAAACAAGTTTTTGTTCAAGAAAGAACAAAAATGGGTGTACACCCTTAACTCAGACAAGGATGGGTTGAACGATGACATCCCGTGGATGTCACTCTGACAAATATTCCCCTATCACACTGTGAGGGTAATCTCAAGATACACAAACTCGATCAGGGGTTTTGGCATTAGTTCTGAGCAGACATAAGGCTACGTTTGCCCTCCCCAGGTGATGGTATCTACACATACTAACATCATTCTTAGATCACCCATAGATTGATTATGAATCTTTACGGATAGATCCCATCCAATAGTGTAGATCCACACGCTATTCATTATGGCACCACATATCCCACAACACCTGCCGGCGAGGTCTGCTGGCATTTTTATATCTAATGATCTACTTGAAGTCTAATTAGACTGGAGTACCCTCTTGAATAAATGCCTGCGCATCTGATTATGTAACCATAACGTATGCGAAATAGATCACACAACTTAAAACGTGTGGAATCAGGTATTTCCTTCCTTGGACTACATGTCCCACAATCCTCTAGGGGCACGTGATGTAATGGGACACGCCCACTTGAGGAAGTGAAATTGTTGCTGGTAGCTACGCGCGTCACCTCCCCTTACAGCCAGAGGGACGCTGGCAGTACCGACGGACAGGTAAGAGACACGCTCTCTATGCCTGTCTGTCAGCGATCATAGAAGTAGGCTGCCACTGTATGCGCGCTCTCTCCCAGGATGTGCACAGAGCTGGGATCGCTGAGCGCGAGTGTTTCTATCAGGTCATCCTGCCTCCCCGCTCGCAGTATACGCTTACAAAGCGGTAATATTTTTGTCAATCTACCACGGCGGGATACAAAATTGTCATAACTGCTTGCGCTGCAGATCTGGGGCACTGATTAATCGCGTGTTAGTTTAAACGCGAACAGACATTACAAAGCGGTAATATTTTTGTCAATCTACCACGGCGGGATACAAAATTGTCATAACCGCTTGCGCTGAAGATCTGGGGCACTGATTAATCGCGTGTTGGTCTAAACGCGAACAGACATTAATTGAGACACGCTATTAAACGCTGAGATTTTCTCTGTGGCTCATCCAGACTACTTATTGATTAATCGCGTGTTAGTCTTAACGCGACCACACATTGATTGAGACACACTCCTAAAAGCGGGGATTTTCTCTGTGATTTTCGCAGTGGCTCATTTAGATTACTCAGGGAGACATCCTATAATCATGTGTCACCACAAGGCGGTGATCTGGGCTAATACAGATGCCGTTTACGCTCCCACTTGTGATTAAATATAATTGTTCTTCTTTCAAGAACAATCGATAAAATACACCCTTCCCTGCAAACGGAGGTCTTGCCAGTGCCATATTACTAAATGTTGCCGAAGCCCAAGCCAGGGCATATTGGCCTATTTTGACCCGCAAAAACACCAGAAAAAGCTGTGATTAAGTGTGAAGTCAGCTGTTGCTGACGTGTCTTTGTATGTCTTTCTTTTTTACATTAGAGCGGTGCTTCAATTACCTGCGCTGTGAGCCAGGTGAGGTGAGGCAGTACTCTCCTGCACAATATGGTAAGTGAGAGTCCTACTACATATCATATCAAGGTATTGTGGTTATATGTAGGAATAAAAGTACTACTAAGAGGATTGCATTATAGGTTCTCTTTATAGATATGGTATACCAAGAAAGTGTTTTGGATACCGTAGATATACTAATTGTATGTTTTTCCTTTGTTCTCGACTATGTTTGTTCTACACCGGACTTCTCAGCTGGGAGAATGATTCTTCACTATTACCCAGGTGAAATTTTTCCTTTTTATTTCTTCTAACACAACACTAGCAGTAGCGATACAGGTCCTGAGGAATGCAGTGGATACCTCTGTGATCCGAAATTCTGCTGAAACATGTCAACCAACCTGTTGGTAGCTATTAGGTGAAACTACCAATTTTGCTCTTTTTAACTCTTAGAAACTCTGAGGTCTGCAATAAATAATTTTTCCTCATAGTTATCTAATTTTATATATCACTACCCTGCACTTTTTGCACTTTACCACACCCCCTCGCACTGCTTTTCAGTAGCTCCCTGTGACCCAGTCATACCATCACTGGTCCTTATGCTGTCAATATTGACCATACCAAAATACCATCCTTCATGGTTAGAAGGAACCCACATGATGAAAAGGGCGCCAAGGAAGAGCTACTGATGGGTATTTTTCAACAACCACGAATGATGTACCCTGATTAGTGGACTATTGCCACTGGTTCTCTCACATAGTCGTTTTCTTTGAAATTCGCTCTTTTGACCCTCCACTATTATTTATATTTTGTTCAGTTACCCCCGGGGAGTATAGTGTTGAGTGGTCATTAAAAATAATCCCTGAGACCCAAAACTACCCTTGTTTAATTAATACTCTGAAATGCTTAACACATGTTCCTCTAGTTAAAGCCTGAATGCTCTTTGCCACTTTACCAGGACTGAGCTAAGGATTTAATATTGTAAATCTAAGGAATTTCTTTGGGATATTGTGAGAGTATTTCATGGTTAAGCCTAACCAGCATCTCCACATAATACTCCACCTTCCTACAACAACAAACCCAGATTCTTTGCCAGCCTATTACTGGAGGAGCTATGGCAATAGGCAACGACCAGAGCCTTCATCCCAAAGAATCAAACATGGTTCAATGATAATTCCAGCACCTCAACAAACCTGATAGCAATATCTCTACTATCTGAGAGGGTGGTAACATCTTGTGCTGTGCTGTATTGCTGTTTTGTGGACTTTAGGGCAGCATTCATTCATGTCACTGGCGGCCATGTGGAAGAAACAAAAGACTTGGGGAATCCCGTAGAGTTTCCTTCAGGCCATCATACATCTACATACTGACTGGTGGATTTATGTCAAGCTGGGCAACGGGACCAGTGTTACTAGGAAAATTCACACCTTGCTGGGGGTCAAGCAGGGCTGCGTGTTGGCCCCATTACTTTTTAACTTATATATTTCCGACCTGTCCAGGGCCTTCAATAACATGAATAGTCACCCCCCTCCAAGATCGGGTGTGAACATATCAACAGGGGTTGCCGCTCGCTCTGAGGTTTTTTACAAACTCTTGCCTGCCGCTACAGGAGTAGCTGTTCATCTTCCCAGGGTCCCAGCCCTTGTGCCCGTGTTGAAGAGGAGGAATATCATCGGCGAGGCCGCAGAGGAGGTGAGAGGCGCGGCCCCGGGACTGCGAGGCTCAGCGTTCAATTCCAGCAGCTGTTGCCTCTTCCCGCGTGGGCCGCGCCCCCTCCCAGTGCCACGCCCCCACCAATCTGCTGATAACCTCTCGCGGCCCCCGCTACGAGGGAGCCGCTCGCTCTGAGGTTTTTTACAAACTCTTGCCTGCGGCTACAGGATTAGCTGTTCATCTTCCCAGGGTCCCAGCCCTTGTGCCCGTGTTGAAGAGGAGGAATATCATCGGCGAGGCCGCAGAGGAGGTGAGAGGCGCGACCCCGGGACTGCGAGGCTCAGCGTTCAATTCCAGCAGCTGTTGCCTCTTCCTGCGTGGGCCGCGCCCCCTCCCAGTGCCACGCCCCCACCAATCTGCTGATAACCTCTCGCGGCCCCCGCTACGCGGGAGCCGCTCGCTCTGAGGTTTTTTACAAACTCTTGCCTGCCGCTACAGGAGTAGCTGTTCATCTTCCCAGGGTCCCAGCCCTTGTGCCCGTGTTGAAGAGGAGGAATATCATCGGCGAGGCCGCAGAGGAGGTGAGAGGCGCGGCCCCGGGACTGCGAGGCTCAGCGTTCAATTCCAGCAGCTGTTGCCTCTTCCCGCGTGGGCCGCGCCCCCTCCCAGTGCCACGCCCCCACCAATCTGCTGATAACCTCTCGCGGCCCCCACTATGCGGGTGCCGCTCGCTCTGAGGTTTTTTACAAACTCTTGCCTGCCGCCCTCCCAGTGCCACGCCCCCTCTCACTCTACAGGGACTTAACCAAGGGCATAACGCGCATCGCGGGACGCGCGCGGGTCGCAGCCCGGGGCGAAGCCCGGGCAAAGGGCGGGCCCGTTGTTGCCCGTTAGTGCCCGGTAGAGACCGGACCGGGCCACCTCCCTTGGATCTAACAGCGATTACTGATACTACTCAGTGCATAGGTCTTCACATAATAAATGTCTACCATGCACGGTAGAACTAGAAGTAATACTAAAAAAGCAATAGCCGTAGCACAAGTTACTGGGCCTATAGATCAATTTATTTCCCGGGTTAACGAAACAATTGACCATAGTATAATTCTATTGGAAAAAAGAGTATCCTTGGACCTTATGAATGCCAAACGCTCGTCCTTGGGCCTTTTAGCAACTGCAAGTTCACCCGTCCAGCAACCTCTAACTAATTGTTCCCTCCCTTTACCTACGACTGCTGCTGGCACATATACAGTTCCAAACGCTGTCGATTTATCAGTAACTCAATCAGATTCTGACCCGTCATTTGTCGATCTGGAGGATACTCCAGACCTAGAAGCCTGCCAATCATCCGAAAAGTCAGGGTTAAGTGTAGACAAACATCCCCATGTATCAAGTGAAGGTGCTATTCCTGTATTGCCAGATCCAGGGAATAGAGGTTCTACTAAGAACGCGTTTAAGACTAAGGAAAAGCCTAAAACTAAAATTAGGAACCACAACCTTGTCTCACCTACCCCTAACTCTGCATCAGGCATACCTTGTTGGGTTGAAAATATGGTAATAGATTTAAAATCGGATCTTGAAGCCACGATAGCGGCTCAAATTAAGCCCTTAATATCCAAAATTGATAGATTGACGTCGCTAATCAATTCAAAATGGGCTAACAAGGCAAGTGGGAATATGCCTATACAGACGCACGGGGTATCAAAAGAGGTGCCTCTGGTAAATGCATCTAGTTCCAAGCCTTTGAGAGATCCTTTCACTAAGGCCAAAATCTTACCTGATAACCTTGGAACAGCAACACAGCATTCGATTCAAATGGGGGGAAAATCTGTTGTATCTCCCCCAACCCCTAGTGTGATTGGCCCCACCATGACTATACAATCATCCTCTGGTCCAAAAAAAGCGAGTAATCAACCAGTAAAGGGCTCTAATGGGTTGGTTACCAATTCGACATCAACCTCTTCCTCAAATAAGATTCAGGAACCCAAGACAAGGCAGGCTCGTTTCAAGACAATTAACTTGCCGCCGGAAGTCTCTCCCTTTGTGGTTGTCTTGACGGGTGTACCACCACTAAAGGAGGGTAGAAGAGAAACCTTTGTCGAAGTGAGAAACAAGTGTGCCCAGTGGCTTCAGTTGCACAAACCCCTACCCATCCATATGAGCGGCGAAATTCTTGCTGTAAGCAGAGGAGAGTGGGTGGGCAGGAACACTAAGACCATAGCAGGGGATGTTATTACTGTTAATTTTAGGGATACAGGGGCAGTGAATTATATATGTAATACACCCTGTAGTGGACCTGCTACTCAAATTAATCCACTTCCCTTGTCCTACTTTTTACCCATGCCCCCAAGACAAAATCCCCCTAGGTTCAGCTTTCCAATTAATAGAGGGTACACACATGCTCCACAACACATTACTCATTTGTGGCAGCAACCATGGCATGGACCGCCTCCCCCATTTGACCCTTTTGTTTCACAGTTTGCCCATTGGAATAGATTCTGTGCGTTGGATGAGGTTGACTGACTCAATTCTGACGAAGCTTCCTCCATACATCTTGATATTAATAGGGGCGAGGAGGAGGTTTCTTCAGTCACATCCCACCCCTTATGCCCTAATCTTCCAATTGTGGCGGCTACCAATCTGACCAAGCCAATAACTTCTGTTCGAGACAGGGTCTGTGTAGATTCCCATAACTCTAGAGATACTATTGACACTAGAGGAGAAACCATTAAGGATAAAATAAAAATTCTCAGTTGGAATCTTGCGGGGATCCACAGGAAATTAGGTCTGCCCGAGTGGAGCGATTTGGTTGAAGCACACAAGATTTGTGTGTTTCAGGAGACCTGGAGTACTGAGCCACTCCATCGGGTTGGGTTTGTCACCTATTTTGTCCCAGCAGAAAAACCCAGGCAAGGGAAGGGGCGCCCTTCGGGGGGGGCTCATTATTTGGGTAAGCATCTCTCTAAATTGCCGAATAACCTCTAAGCAGATAAATAACCCAGATATTCTGGGCATCTCCCTGTCTAATCATCGTAGAGGTTTGACCTTAGATCTCTACAATGTTTATGCTAGAGGCACTAAAAATGGTTGCACCTCATCGGTAATTTCCGATCTCGAGGTGCAGCTTAGGGACTATAAAGAAGCTGACCACATCCTAGTAGCAGGCGATTTTAACTGCACATATGAGCCACTTCCCCTGGATGCAATCCCTGACCTAGGTGAAGAAGACAGCAGATGGGGTATTCCCACACTATCCATCCCTCCGATCAAACGTTGGACCCGTAGTGCAGTGCAGTTAAATGCACTGACTCTGGAGTTTGGGTTAAGAGCCACCAATGGTCGTACATCTTCTGACCGGATGGGCGCTCCAACGTTCAACAGGGTTGGTCACAGCTCGAGGATTGACTATATTTTGTTGGACTTGGGGCTCTGGAGTTCGGTCATAGACATGGTAATTATACCGACCGTGGAGAGCGACCATAATTCGCTTTCCTTAAACATCACGAATCCCTGGTTTAATGGAGTATTGTCATCACAACCTAAATGTACACACAGGGTTACTGTCTCCTCCTGTGGAAGACGCTTAAAGTGGAACAAAGTTTTCAGCAACGCTGACAAACTTTCTACCATAGAAGAGGTCCTAATAGCCTCACAAGCAGAGATCAGCACTATTGATTTAGTCACGGCAGTAGACAGAGCAACACCCATTTTTGAAGCAGCTGTAAAGGCTATAGGGGAAGTCTTTTTGGTAAAGGGCACTATAGGGAAGAACATGTCCCAGAACAAATCTAAAGGGAAACATGATTGGTACACTGTAGCATGCAGGAAAGCTAAGACAAGGCTAATTGAGGCCGTTAAGGGCAAGTCTCCATCCCTAATACAGATAGCCAGGAAAGAACACAAGAAAACACTGGGGTTAGCAAAAAGCGAGTGGGAAGAAGCCTATTGGTCTACCCTTAAAGAAGCTAGCTCTAAGAAAGATTCGAAATGGTTTTGGGATACTATAAGAGCTCGCAACAGGCCAGATAGTGACTTGATAACTTGTAATATCCCAAGTCAGGCGTGGGTCAATCACTTTTCAAAGCTTTATACCCATCATGACGACCATCTCACTCCCACTGCCTCTAGTGGTCCTGATGGGGGGGTGGTGGCTCCACCATTGCTCCCCCCAACTTGGGACATTCAGCCTAATGACTTTGATTTTACAACTAAGGAAGTGGACTACGCAATAAGTACTATTATTCCCCAAAAAGCGGCTGGTCCGGACGGTATCCCTGGTGACCTCTTAAAATCTGATATTAAGAAGTGGGGGAAGCTGATCCACTCCCTACTTGTTGCTATCTGTAGGGGCGCCCCTATCCCCTCTTCGTGGAAGGGGGCTGAGGTGGTCCCTATTCATAAAAAAGGCTCTAGAGATGACCCATCTAACTATAGGCCCATTAGCCTGTTAGATATTAGCCAAAAAGTAGTCGGCAAGGTCCTGCTGGTCAGAATTTTAAGCTGGATAGAAGAAAATAAAATTCTTTCTGACTATCAGGCGGGCTTTAGAGTGGGCACCGGAACAATTGAGCAAGCTTTCAGACTCATGATGGTGTACTGGAAGGTTGTGGTCATAGGCAAGGGCAGTCTTTATCTCGCATTTATCGATTTAAAGACTGCCTTTGACCTCGTACCCAGGGAGACTCTATGGAGTGTACTGGCTGACATGGGGTTGCCCCACTACTTGCTATCCCTACTTGTCAGGCTACATCAAAACAGTTTTGCCCAGGTTAGGTGGGGCCCAGGGGGGGAAAAAACAAATAGTATCCCGGTTGAGAGAGGTGTCCGTCAGGGATGTGTGCTAGCTCCCACCCTCTTTTCCCTTTACATCAATGGGGTGGTTGAGCATCTTCGGAAACATCCTTCAGATGAACCATCCCTGGCTGGCGAACGTATACCAACCCTCCTCTTCGCGGATGATACGCTTTTAATTTCTAAAACCCCCATGGGCCTCCAAAGGCTCTTAGACAACTTCCCATCCTTTTGTACCAAACGAGGCATGGTAATCAACACAAGTAAAACTAAATACCTTGTACTGAATCCTCCCAAAAAAACAGTCCGCTCTCCTACCCTGAATGCTGAACTCTTGGAGAGGGTAGAGGTCTTCGACTATCTTGGGATACGTCTTTCACACAAAATGGAATGGACCCCACACTTGGACAAAATGCTGTTAACTCATAAGAGGATTACAGGAGCCCTACTAAAAGAACAACGCTCCTGTATAATAAGACCAATAGCTACAGTCCTTGAGATCTACTCAGCCAAAGGGGTTAGTTCTGCTCTTTATGGGGCCGAACTTTGGGGCTCATCCATTACCGACGCTTTGCCAAGATCAGAGAATAAATTCTGTAGAGCGATTATGTACCTCCCGCAGGGCACTCCTACAGTCCCGCTAATGTTGGATTTAGGTTTGCCGCCCAATCGATGACGTTGCAAAATTCCGTCCACTTTTGCTATGGGCACGCATGTGGCGTGTGGAGGAACTCAGCAGATATGCCCAAGGCCTTGCAGAAATTATGTCACTACCAGGGTGGCATAAAATTAAATGGTTGAGGGATATGAAGACGCTGTTAACAAACTTGGGCCTGAATGAAGCATGGGCAAATAGAACCTCACCCACGAAGTCAACCCTTAAGAAACTCTATTGGGACTGGATCCTTTCTCAGAGGAACACTAGTACCACCACGGGTAGACTTACGGAGGACTTCCTGAAGTTCAAAGATCAACCCAAACGGGAAGTCTACCTTGACATTATTGAAAAACCTTTTGACAGGGCTTTGTATTTCCGATTTAGAATAGGAACCCTTCCCCTCAATTATTTTACTTCACATTGGAAATCTCGTGTGCAAACCACATAGCTCTGCCCAGCATGCCTTGATAAACCAGAGTCATTGGCACATTTTATGTTTGAGTGCAGAGAGTATACAATTCCCAGGAGGGTTTGGCTCAAAAACTTATGTCGGCAGCTGGACACTAGGAGCCATGCGGCTGCAATCAGGATATTAATATCTGACAGCCGTGCGACCTACGTTTGAGAAGGAACACGCTTGGGGTCGATATGCCTCCCCCTGGATGGATCTAATCATTTTCTGGGGGAGGTATATTGACGACATCATATTGTTGTGGAAAGGGAGCGAATCACAATTGATGGACTACTTCTCCTACCTGAACGATAGCCCCTTCAATGTACAGTTGACTATGAAATCGAATCGCCATCAGATCGAGTTTTTGGATATACTCTTCCATATAGAAAACAACACGATCCATAGCAATCTGTACCGCAAGAGTACTTCTTGCAATAGCTTACTGCACGCCTCAAGTGCACACCCTAGCTCCACTATTAACAACATACCATATGGAGAAATGGTGCGCATTAGACGGAATTGCAGCACTGACAAGTCATTCAGAGAAAATCTCAATGACACGAAGGTTAGATTCACCAATAGAGGGTATGATACCAAGGTCCTGGAGAAAGCGGAGAAACGAATACTCATTGTGACTCGCAAAAATACCTTGATCAAGAAAGCTAAGCTCTCTAAAAAAACTCAGAAATCGCAGTTGGCATTTGTCACTCAGTACACGCAACATAGCACTGAAGTTTTCAGGGTACTTAGACGCCATTGGAGTCTCCTCACAGAGGTACCTAGTTTGAACAATGAGGTCAATAAGACTCCTAAGGTCACTTTTAGGAGAGGTAAGACTCTACGGGATGCCCTATGTCCGAGTTACCCTGTAACTAGAAAACCTAGTACCTGGATGTCTACCAAGCCTAAGGGTTTCTTTACCTGTGGGGGATGTAACATTTGCCCTTTGGGAAAAAACAAATCTAAAAAATTCCAATATAACACCAGTTGTGAATATGAGATAAGGCATTACATAAACTGCAATACCAGCCATGTAGTTTATGTGATTGGTTGTGGATGCGACAAGATATATGTCGGTAGTACGATACGACCTTTGAAAATGAGGATCCAAGAACATGTACGGGCCATCAAAAACTTCGACCTAAGATACCCAATGATATATCATATGAGAGAACACCATAAAGATAATTGCAAGATATGGGTACAGGGAATTGATCATGTGCCTCCACACCCTAGAGGTGGCGACCGCGAACTTACCCTGAGGAGGAAGGAAGCATCCTGGATTTGTCGTTTGAGGTGTCTGGAAAAAGGACACAATACCGAAGATGAGATGCACTACTACTTACAATGATCTGCTATGTCTTATATATGTTGCCGACTGTTTCATGAATATACACTGAAAGGTATTGTATATGTTTGATGTGTACCATACAATGTTGCTGGGGACTCCCTACTGGCTTCCTTCTACTCAAATTATTTGGAACCCATAGTTATGAGTTGCTCATGCAACGAGTTTTTAATGATATTGTTTATGACAAGTATTTCATTTTAATTTTTACAATTTACACATTTGTTATTGTGGTAATATGATCACAAATTAACTGTTAATTTTTTGGCGTTCTTGAACTGGCTCGAATTTTGACACAATGTTTAGCCTTCGTTGCCATCTGCATAACATGTGTCAAATGTTGAGAGGCTTATTTTGTCTCTATTGAGGTTATATAACATGGTCCGCCCCTCCGCCAAGGCACTGGAATGGTTGGTTATCCAAATACGTGTTTTGTTTAAAGGGATGCAACTTTTAAACAACTTGACATGTTATATTCTTCTGACCCATCGGTGCACTCACATTCATTGGGCTTTTCATTGATAGATTTTCACTGGGGCTAAGTAGCAACACGCACAAAACAGTTGCCGTTTTTCCCTTTGTTTGTCAAAAAATTAACTACCAAATGAATTTTATTCGAGTGGAACGTTTACTAATTCACCGTTTAGTGAGGATGTGATCCTTTTAATTACTACTTTATACTAAGTGACATAAGCGGGTCTGATAACGTATTTGTGGGTTTCAAACCGCTTACTAAAGACTAGGCTAAGATGGCGGTCACGTTTGTGGCTTCCTCCGAGGTAGAACATGCTACGATTGCGGCCCCACACACGTGATCGACGTGAATCACGCTTAAACTTCATGGCGGGCGATCGGGCCGCCTATCCTTAGTTGGATTGCTACTGACGCCGGTGATCCGAGAAGTTACCACCAAGGATGGTTTATTGACCATACGGGTACGTGCTAATTTTTAGCTTTTATTTTTGGCTTTCCATAACATAGTTTCTCGTGCATGACGAGACTCTTTCCCCCACCTCGCCTTTATTCCCGTTTATCCCCGTTCTTGCTAAGCGTTAATCATCTACACGCACTTGCTTCGCTGGAGGGGTTTGTGTCTGCATGCCAAACGAGCAACCTAGTAGACACCTCGCACAAGTGCTCTATGGCGGTGGGGTCCATGTCCATTGTCTCTTTATGGTTAAAACCGATAAGGAGTGCAAGTTTGAGATTCTTGACACGGTTTCTTTTATTAATTAAATCGTGCATCCGTATAATCACCCCCTTCATCTTTTTCGAAGCATAGGGGATGTGTATATGCGTGCAGACTAACAACTAGGTTGCACGAATTTTATGTGGACTTAGTAACCTATTAATATATCAACAGGTTTAGCAGATTCTAGTTTTTCTCTTAGGATATATAAAGATTATATTTACACACTTCTTTCATGTTTTCCATAGGCAACTACCATAAATCTATATTATCCTTCAAAATTGAATATTGAAGTAAGGGGAGACATTCTTAATTGAAGACAAGGGACCCTGCACATATTGAAAAGGTAGGCGTTTTTAATATGGGCAGCTAATGCTACTGGAAACAACCAATGTCCGGATGGGACCGTCTGTCCATGTATACCAATGATATTGGTCTGGACATGTACTTATAAAATTGTGGAGACCCATCCCCCATATCCCACTATTTTTTCTGTTTTTATCCCAACTCTTAGGTTAATACCTAGTACAATATCGGATGTATATGTTCTCCTAATGGAATGGAATAGGACCATTAAGATGAGTCCAACATAGCGAGGTAATCCAAACCCAGAAAAATATATATATACTTATGGATGAGGATTTCGGATTGGAAACACCTAGCGTCTGGATAATTATTTAGGTAGGACTCTTGTCGAATGACTTAAAATATTTGGTGTTTCGCGTGTGTTAAAAATGTATAGACACAGTACAAGTTGCTACTCTATTGATTAGCATACGGGTTATGTAGCATTGGAATGGGTTGGGCTATGAGCTAGACATTGTGTGTGTCTTTTGTGGGCTGGAGTTGACATTTATAAACTAATTTCTTCCAGTGGGTTCCCAGTCTGACGAACTTTTTTGGTGAAAACTATTATAGAAATGCTATGTGATAACGAATTGTGCTGGAGTGTGCATTTTTACTACTCTTGCAGATACTAATGTTGATATGACGATTTTGGTAACTCCATGTAGGAATTGTCCTTCCGTGACCTTCAAGGTTGAATTGCAATGTGCTTGGGGAGAAGCCATCTCCCGCTAAGTGACTTGATTTTTTCTTATAAACTAATGTATGTTATGCTAAATTCCCACAACTGATAATGACAGAATAAGCTAATAGAAATGAATGACGCTGATACACACAATCAAAGTATGAATTTTAATGCGAATTTAAGAATACAGTCAACAATATGCGATATGGGATGTGTAAATACGTTGAAAAACAATTGGGACATAAGAAATGATCCTCTTTCCAGTTAGAAGAGAGATTTTTTATAAAAGTTACAAAGGTTACCCATAGTCGCTGTTTGTGTAGAACTGCATTGTTTTTTAGACACTTTTTGTTTTCTGTTGTGGCACTTATGGTGGTTTTTGTATGTCTTTTGTGATTTACAGCCCTGAAGAAGTTCCGGTAACGGAACGAAACGCGTTGGCTGGTGTTTGTATGGACTATTAAAGGAACATTAAATTCCATATACCTTTTCATCATTGCTCACGATTCAGCGTCTGTATGAATGTGAACGGCCTAACGAGTTAATACTCTTCAACGAATTATTGGACATTTAACTTTGCAGCGGTGCTTTTTCATTTATAAAAAATATAGACTATTTCCAATCTTTTTGGATATGCCCTTGGGGACAGGGGGCATTTGAAAATTGCACGCCAGTACGTTAGAAAGCAGAAACAAAAATTATATTGGTGATATTAGGATTGGTGCTTGGAACAGGAGTGGTCCACTGTCCGCAGTTCTGTTATATTAAGAGCACATTTTATGTTTGAGTGCAGAGAGTATACAATTCCCAGGAGGGTTTGGCTCAAAAACTTATGTCGGCAGCTGGACACTAGGAGCCATGCGGCTGCAATCAGGATATTAATATCTGACAGCCGTGCGACCTACGTTTGTGCCTTAGCCAAATTTTTATCGTGGGCTTGGTCCATTCGAATCAAAAGGCTAAAATTGATCGTTTAATTCTATTTTAAACTCATTGCCTAAATGAATTGTTTTATGAACTGCCTTGCAAATTTGTAAAACCTAAATGAACTAAAAAGCTAGTATCGATTGCCTACATCTTTTAAATTGATTGACTAATGTATTGTTTTGTTAATTTTTTCTAAATAAGTTAAATCTTCATTGTATGTTCACGCTCGTTTTTAAAATTGTTCTACTGCGATTTCTGTGTTGCTATGATAATTTTTTATCGAAATAAAGCCTTTGATGATGATGGTGATATCAACAGCTTGCTTTATGTAGATGATCTAGCTTTGTTTAGTCACATGAGAAGCTATTTACAGCAGTTATTAGTCCCTTTGCACTCCTACATCGATGCAGACGACCTGGAAATTAATTAAAGAATACAAAGATTCTCATCCTGGGCAGAAAAATTAATAGTGCGGAAAGTTGGTATTTAAATGGGAACAAGATCTCCAATGAACAGTCATATAAATATCTTGATGTTACAATTGATGGAAGGTGTTCCTTTGTCCTACTTGAGGAGGTTGTGAAAGCGAAAGCCCTGGTCCTCTTGTCCTCCTTTTCAAAACTATCTAGCTCTCTGTGGGTGATTAGCCTTGATCCACTCCTGAAGGTAATGAGGGCCAATGTCATCCCACCATGGTTTTTGACAGTGAGATCTTGTTGGGAAGTAATGGGAAGCTCCTAAACAACTTGGTTAACAGAATCCATAAGGCCATTCTTCTCCTGCCAAGATGCTCATTAACCGCACAGATCTGACTGGAAATTGGCCTCCTTGATCAGCTGGTGGCCAAGGTGCACAGTCTAAATATCGAGTTTAATATATCGACCTACAAATATATCTTTTTGGAATTATCGAAGGTATAGAATATCGAGGTCAAGAATATCGTTGGACAGAATATCGACCCTAAGGTAAGTAATATTGATTTTTTTTATATTGATGTAAGTAATATCGAATTTAGTAATATTGATAGCATATATATCGATGTAAGTAATTTCGATATTACTAATATCGATATTTGTATTATTGTTATGTATTTTATTATGTATGTGTAATATGTTTTTGTTAAGTATTTTAATTGTTTTAAATTATATGTGTCCTATTTTTATATATTTATAATGTTATTTTTAAGTAAATGTTATGCTTTAGTACCGGAGCGGGTTGTGGGTTTATAGCGCAATAGAGTGGGAAGTAATTTAGATATACTAAATGAATTATTAATTTTTTGGAATTATAAATTAATTTTTGTTTTTATTTCTGTAAAGGGTTGTGGGTCTATAGGGGAATTGGGTGTGAAGTAATTTAATTGTAAATAATTATTGATTTATATTTATTTATTGGTATGGATAATTTTATTTATAATTAATTATTAATTGGCAATTAATTATTTTAATTGATAATTAATTATTTTAATTGGTAATTAACGTTTTTAATTGTTAATTATTTTTTAATTGGTAAGTAATGTTTTTAATTGGTAATTGATTTTTTAATTGGTTATTAATGTTTTAATTGGTAAATCATTTTGTTAATTGGCCATTAATATTTTTAAATGGTAATTCATTTTTATTAATTTGAAATTATTTTTAATTAATTGGTAATCAATGTGTTATAAAAGGTATTCTTTGGTATGAAAAATAAATGTATTTTTAAAGTTTTTAATTGTGAATTAATTTTAAATAGTTAATATATTTTTGTAATGAAAAATATTGTATTGTTTAATATTTATTATTTGGTGACTAATATCTATTATTTAATATTTATTGGTATTTATTGTTAATTTATTGTTAATTCATTATTCAATTGTAATTGTTTTTAATAATTATAAAATTTTTGTAAATTATGTAAATGTATTTAAAAATGTATTTATTCGTTATTTTAAATATAAAAAATATTTATAAGTATGTTACATTTAAATTCTACGCTATCCAACGTTTTCCTTACTGTTTCACTCTCTGGAGTTGGAATAGTAATTTTTACCCCTACGCTATCCAACGCTTTCCCTACTATTGCACCCTCTGGAGTTGGAATGGGAATTTTTACCCCTAGGCTAACCAACGTATCCCTACTGTTACACCCTCTGGAGTTGGAATAGTAATTTTTACCCCTACGCTATCCAACGCTTTCCCTTCTGTTGCCCCCTCTGGAGTTGGAATAGTAATTTTTACCTCTATGCTATACAACACTTTCTCTACTGTAGCACTTTTTGGAGTTGGAATAGTAATTTTTACCCCTACACTATCCAACGCTTTCCCTACTGTTACACCCTCTGGACTTGGAATAGTAATTTTTACCCCTACGCTATCCAACGCTTTCCCTACTGTTACACCTTCTGGAGTTGGAATAGTAATTTGTACCCCTACGCTATCCAACACTTTCCCTTCTGTTGCCCCCTCTGGAGTTGGAATAGTAATTTTTACCTCTTTGCTATCCAACGCTTTCTCTACTGTAGCACTTTTTGGAGTTGGAATAGTAATATTTACCCCTACGCTATCCAACGCTTTCCCTACTGTTACACCCTCTGGAGTTGGAATAGTAATTTTTACCCCTATGCTATCCAAAGCTTTCCCTACTGTTGCCCCCTCTGGAGTTGGAATAGTAATTTTTACCTCTACGCTATCCAACGCTTTCCCTACTGTAGCACTCTTTGGAGTTGGAATAGTAATTTTTACCCCTACGCTATCCAACGTTTTCCCTACTGTTACACCCTCTGAAGTTTGAATAGTAATTTTTACCCCTACGCTATCCAACGCTTTCCTACTGTTACACCCTCTGGGGTTGGAATAGTAATTTTTACCCCTACGCTATCCAACGCTTTCCCTACTGTTACACCCTCTGGAGCTGGAATAGTAATTTTTACCTCTACGCTATCCACTGTTTCCCTACTGTTGCCCCCTTTGGATTTGGAATAGTAATTTTTACCCCCATGCTATCCAATGCTTTCCCTACTGTTACACCCTCTGGAGTTGGAATAGTCATTTTTACCCTTACGTTATCCAACGCTTTCCCTACTGTTGCCCCCTCCGCAGTTGGAAAAGTCATCTTTACCTCTACGCTATCCAATGCTTTCTCTACTGTTGCCGCCTCTGGAGTTGAAATAGTAATTTGTATCCCTACGCTATCCAACGCTTTCCCTACTTTACCACCCAATGTTATTATTACTGTATTTTTGGGGGGGGCTTTGAATAGTAGTTTTATTTATTTAGCTATTTAATATTTTTATTATTATTTTTGATGTAGTATAATAATAATTTTAAAAATATTGAAAGTATATTACTTTTTTAAATTAATTAAATATAATTATTTACTTTTTATTTATGTTATTGTTTTATGTTTAGAGGTATTTGTAATTTATAATATTTTTTAATAATTTATGAGTTATTGAAATAATTATAAGTTCTTATTATTAAGTAAGTATATATTATATGTTTCATGTATATGTTTAATTAATGTTATAATATAGTATATGTACTATTTATTAATTTTAAACATTATTAAATATGTTTAGCTATGTTTATTTGGTTTATAAGTATTATTTACAATATTTTACACTATATTTATTTACAGAAAAACCCGATTTTTTTAATTATGATATTTTTAATATTGTTACTTTTTTTCTCGATATTATTGTACTTACCATGTTGGAGATAGGATGTTGATATTCTTGCCTTCGATATTCCAGCATCGATTTTTCTGTAGGTCAATATTTTGTCCGTCGATATTCTGTCAGTGATCCGGTGGCTAAGGCAGGTACATTCTAAATTATTTGCCACAAACTCCAACTGGCTAGTGGAGCAACACTGGGGGCTCTATTGTGACATGAAATTCAGTCAGGCAGGGCCAGATGGGCTCACTCGATGTACCTTGAGAAATGTTGCAATCATTTGAATGCTACTGAGCTTTGGAACTCACTCATCTCCCAAAATACCTTCAAGCAAAGCATCAGAATGACTAGGATAAGTCCAATTTTGCCAGCTTGTTATTGATGTTTTGGCAAAGTTAGGCACTCCTGGGCGCTCCTAACAGCAGAGGCTTCAAAAACCCTACCTGGTCTGTACATATTCAAAATATAAAAAACTCAGGTTAAATGAATGGCTATTTTTTATATGTATCTAGGTAGTGCAGACCACCAGAAACAATAATGTGTAGGGATTGTGGTGCTTATGAGGAATCATACCAATATATAGTTTACAGCTGCCCTGCCCTGTTGGAAGAACGGAAAGTGCTCCTAAGATCAGAATGGAAAAAATTAGGCATCCACATGTACCGGCAGGCCATCATCAATGCCCGTGATCCGGACAACACTGTTATGAATGTTCAACTGGTCAAGTTTGTGGACTTAGTGGTCAACAAACTTTGGGACTCATTTACGAGGTTTTGGGGCAAGGCAGCGTCGCAAGGAATCTTGCTGTGCTGCCCTGCATCGAAATAAAAGGGCAGAGTAACCGTTACTATGAGATACGGCACCTTCCTGGCCTTTTCCCCTGTGCTGGCTCACAATGGGCTGCCATTCGCCAACGCAGGCACCCTTGCGCCGTGGTGCAAGAGTACCTGCTTTGCGAGGCTGATTGATGTTGTGCATGAAGGTACACCTTTCTGAACAAAATCAAACAATTGAGGTGATTCGCTCTTTCTATGTGTGCTTCACAATGCAGCACACATAAAAAGAGGAAACAACAAGTAAAAATGAGAAAGAAATTAATTGTTGCTCCTCCCTAACACCATCCCTGAGGTGGCGTTAGAATCTGACGCATTGCCAGGTTAAGATTCCTCGTAAATCTGGGAATGCTTAGTATTCGATGGGTATGCATGGGAACACCCACAGCAACACCCATGGAACCTCCCTTTCACGCAGTGTTCTACATGAAAGGAACACATATTTACGTGGCCATGAAAAGCTCCGTAAAGTGGCTTTGAATGGCCTTGTAAATATGATGAGGCACATTGCCCCACCGTAGCGTCAAAAGAGTGACACTCTGGTGGCACAAGAGTGCTGCAAGGGGCCTCGTAAATGGGGCCCTAAAGGCCTAATTTACAAGGTTGTGGCACGGTGCAGCACTGCCCTGCGTCAAAAAGAAGACAGGAATGCACCACATATATGAGATATGGCACATTCCTGTCCTTTTTCCCTGTGCTGGTGATCAATGGGCTGGCAGGCGCCAATGCAGGCACCCTTGTGCCATGGTGCAAGTGTGCGTGCATTGCAGGGCTGATTAATGGGCTGATTGATTTTCTGCAGGAAGGGGCATCTTTCTGTACAAAAGCAATCAATTGAGGCGATTTTCTCTTTCTATGTGTGTTGCACAATGCAGCACACATAACAGGCATTAGAAATATGCAATCGGGCTCGGATTTATTTGAGTTTGAGCTAATGGCATTGTAAATGCCAATGTATTGTTGCTATGTGTTATGGAGTGTGTTCATGTGGTGTGTACTGCCAGTGATCTCCTTGTGAGTGTGAGAATATTGCACCGTTACTGCCTGTGATGTCCTTCTTCGGTTGGGGTTAATGTGCGTCATATTTTTTCCATCACGTAAGGGAAGGTGCAGATCGCCACCCCAGCACCTATGGCACCCAGCTGCCAGTCTAGTACACCAATAAGACCGGCTTCGGTAGGAGTCCTATGGTGAGCAGTGCAACAGCGCCATCCAGTGGCCTGTGTGGCACTTGTAGGGTTCCAGCCCAGTCAAAATGGAGCACTGCTGTCATAGGCCTTGCAATGCAGCAGGGACACCTAGTGGCCAGTCACAGTACTGCAGGTGTAGGGGACGTGGGTCAACAGTGCAGTAGTGGTAGCTAGCAGACAGCCACAAGCGGCATTTGTAGGGGTCCTGAGTCAGCAGTGACATCTAGTGGCCTTTCCAAGGGCAGTTTTAGCCCCTCCCCAGGGGAGCAGTATAGTAGTGACAACCAGTGCGGCACTGGTGTGATTCCTCGACTGGGCAGTGCTCAGTAACACCTTGTGGTCAGTTACATTACTGCATTTGCTGATGTCTTGCTGAGTCAGCAGTGACACCCAGTGGTTAGAGCATTGGCGTCCTAGAATGCTCCGTGCGGCAGTGCCGCCCTGCCGCTGGTCAGAATGTAGCTTTAGTAGGGGCCCTAATTGGGCAATATAGCAATGACATCCAGTGACCAATCACAGGCTGAATTTGCAGGGGCCCTGAGTGGGCAGTGCAACAGTGACAGCCAGTGGCCATTCACAAAGTAGCCTTAGTATAGCTTCTGGAGCAATCAGTACGGCAGTGACACCTAGTGGAGAAGTTACGGCATGACGTCATGCCACGTGAGCCTTTTAGGGGAAGGGAAATCCTTTAAAGAGAGTCATTTCTTTTTTCTCTGGATTTCCCTTCTCTTTTTGAAACTCGGAGCAGCAACACTGTCCTGGTGTCACCTGGGCTTTAAGTGGAATTTTTTTCAATATTCCATACAACAAGCCTTAGCTGCTGCTTATTTGTCTACTGCAACTAACAACCATTGACAAAGCCATTGACTTGTAGGTATGATGTTACTTGTTGTATCCTATAGCTAAATGCAATGACAGACACAAAAAAATACAAGTCGAGAGGCACACTATGCTAAGCACAGATTTTTTAGTTTGAGTGTTTTTAAGCCACGCCTTTAATTACATTGGCCACGCCCTTTTGAGAGACCCTCCAGTTTTTTCATCCCACTTAAAGCCACGCGAGCCTGGTTCCCCAGCTTCAAATTCGGCAGCTCTGCCCGGGACTGTCTTATGCGGCACGGCGTCTTCAGGGACCGCCTTGTGTAGACAGCCTATCAGATGATGTTCCCAAGCCTGTCATAGTGCTCCAACACCTGTGGTGTGATGTTGGAGTTTGGTTAGTGTTGAGACGCAGGGCTAAGCAGTGTGAGGGGTCTCAGAAGGATTCCAAAGTGCCTCGTGTAAACTTCTCTTTTTTTGTGACCAACCCCGTGACGTTTTACAGAGTCCTCTCTCCTCCTCGGGAATAAAGCGCCTCGTCCCCCTGGAAAGAGCACAGAGGTGCACCAGAGAGAGACACCGATGCTTCGGGAGAACATGCGCCTGAGATCACAAGGCACGCAAGGGGCATACCGGGACTTGTTCGAGGACTTCTTGATGAAACCCCATCACCTGCCCGACGTCCCCACCCCCGTGTACCAGGTTGAGACATGACACAGCCCGACCATCCTCTCGTGCACACAGCTGGCGGATCATGCATGTCGGTGCGTGTGTAGGCTGCCTGACATGAAGGCCCACCTCGCGGCGAGTGGGCCCAGTGCCAGGGCTCCAAGGGGCTGGGGAGGCGAGCACTTGGTTCAGGGCTGCACACCCAGCGCCTCTCCCGCACGAGCAGTCAGTCCGGAGGCTGGCTCGCGGGAGCGGAGTCTGCTTTCTAGGCACTAAGGGAGGCGGACGGAGTGTCTTAGGAGGAGGAGTGTTCTGTGCAGCAGCTTTGTGCAGGACTTACTCGCCAGCTCGCAGCAGGACTCCGCCTTCTCACGGTGAGGTACTTGTGCACACTCCCTTATGCAACAGGAAATATCTGCAAACAATTCACAAGAGATGCTTTCCACCCCTCTGCGCCGCCTGCTGCTCGCGAGGCACCTTTAAATGAGATCTCGCGAGAGTTTGTGGTGCTGATTCTTTTAGTGGGTCCTTAATGCCAGTGTCTGTGTTGTAAGAGGGAGTTCAGAGACGTCTGTGACCGTCGTATGGGCATGGCGCCTTCAGCGGCTGCCGTGTTTAGACAGTCTATCAGATAAAGTTTCCAAGTCTGCCATAGCTTGTCATGTGCTGTCGCGGTTTAGTTATGGTGTTATGAGACGCGGAGCTTAGCAGAGTGCTGGAGGAAGAGGTGTGAGAGATATACCCATAGTTTATGGTGCACGTGAGGAGGACGCGCGCCCGACAAACGCACTGCTCGATGGTGAACGCGCGCACACCATCTGGAATGCATTACACGGCCACCCTGACAGCTCCTAATTGATATTTATGGACGGCCGTGCGCGAAACCGCCGAGAAAATGCCAACATGGGCGCCTAATGCCCTATGGCATCAAGACTACTACAAAAAAAGCACCGCGACGACCAATCAACATTCAGATAAGAAAAAAACTAAGGAATGTGTCTTTCCCGAGCGCTTTAGAATTTTTTTTTTCTTTCTGTACTAATAGGATCTCGGAGCTCCGCCCGAGCCCTAAAAAGAGGAAAAACCAAGGAGAAATGAAAACATTTATCCTCGTTGCGCCTCCCTAACACCACCATTTGGGTGTCATTAGAATCTGTTGCATTCCCAGGTTTAAGATTCTTCTTAAACCTGGCAATGCTTCAGATTCCATGTAGCGTGGGAACACCCATGGAACGCCACTTTCACACAATGTTCGGCGTGAAAGGGGCACATATTTACAAGGCCATGAAAAGCCATGTAAAGTGGCTTTGCATGGCCCTTTTAAATATGCTGCGGCATATTGCGCCACCGGAGCGTCAAAAAAGTGACGTTCCGAGGGTGCAAAAGTGCCGCAAGAGGCCTCGTCAATGAGGCCCTAAGTGGGAAAAATGTACCTCATAGAGGGGCTTCAGCTAAAGGTTTAGATATCTACTATGACGTCAGTTTTTGCACTGCATGAAGGCAGTTTTGACCAGTAAAAAGACTTAAGAGTAACTCAGACGTTTCCCTTTGGAGATAGGTTCTCTATCATGGGCTCCATAATGGAGAATGGTGGCTCCAGCAGGAAGGAACGGTTAGGAAGTAGCTCCAAAGATGTGCGTTTCTTAAACTTAATGTACCACACGAATAGTTATGTGCAGACTGTACTGAGGATTTTAGGTATTTAGGGCCAGATGTAGGTAAATCTCATTTACCGATTCTAAAATACCGAGTCGGTATTATTCCGACTCATATTTACCGAGTCGGTATTATTCCGACTCGTATTTTCCGAATCGGTAAATATTGGGCTCCTACATCTCATTTCATGGTTACCAGTCGGTAACGGCCGATTTTACCGATTTTCGGCCGTTACCGACCGGTAATTGGTGACCTACATCTGGCCCTTACTGCTTTCACGCATACTGAGTTTAAATAGAGACTCGTTTTTAATGAAAATAACTGGTTATTGTAATCGATTGTTACTGAAACAAGTTTATTGCTCCCTTGCACCTTGTATTTCGCACATCTCAGTTTCACTGTGGTAATTTTTTTAAAGTAGCCATATTTTCCGTTTTAGCTGATTTCTTTTTTTTTAACATTGTTAGGTGGCTCAGCAACACCAGTTTTATTGTAAAAGTAAAATCACTGGAATAATTTTATAGCATTAATGTTAAACTGAATTTAATGAAGTGTCTGTACATGAATATTAATGCTCTGATATGCTGTTTTTATTGTATAATGGTTATAAGTAACCGAACAAATACATTTATTGTACTATGAAAAGTTCTGGTTTGAAACGAAGGCACCCATTACGCGATGGCTTGTATCTGGCAGTGGCAATACCTGCCCAGAGTTAATAATTCCATACATTATTTCTGCATTTGGAATTGGATTACCAGGCAAGACCCAGAATTGCTGGGGCCATTTTAGCAAGTATTCCCCAGTTACAGGTCGTTTTTTTGCGCACATTTTCCACTTGCTTAAGGTGCTTTAGTGGACTGAACTTCTAGTTTCATGTAAATGGCAAGGTACATTTTTCACTTGGCAAAAAAATCACAGCATAACTGCGCTTTAAAGAAAGAACGCTAACTGTGATAACACCTTTCTTTGTGTAGGTAATTACCCCTAGGGTATATCCACTGCCACGACCCTGCACAAAAGTGTGCACGAGTAATGACATCCACAAAATGTATCTGGGCCCAGCATCCCTCATGAATAGCTTCAATCTGCAACTGGAGATAAAACAATATAATCTCGTGGAACTAATTTAATTGGTACTGGGGTTTTTTGCATCCGTTTTTAATGATCAGTCAAAATAACCCTGTTCAAATCTGAATTTCTATCTGTAGACAGGTAGGGGTTTACCACCTTTCTCGTTAAAGTAGCATTTGGTACCTTGTGATGTTGATTTACAAATGCATTATTAGTGTAAATAATTGATATTGATCACAACATCTTTAGGATCTTCTATATGCCTCATCAAGTTTTTAATCAGGGTGTGCGAACTTTGCATAATTTGATTCGGTGTAATTCTGCAAGATCTTTGGAAAATTATGCAGACTATTACGTAATGCAAATCTTACCATATGGCACACAAAAAAGCAAATTCCTCTAACAACAGCTTCTCTTATTCTACTTGATTGTGCTTTTCCCCTGCTCCTGCGCTAAGGTTTTACTTCAAAGAGCAGCGTAATTATGCGAGGTTGCGCAATAGTGTAATTTCAGGAATTTCGAGTAGCATGCGTAAAATGAAATTCCTGTAATTACACAGATAATGCTGGATTAATTTAAATTTCTCCTGAGTCTAGTTTTTAATACATTAAAGCCAATGCTGAGTAAAATAAGGCGTGCAATGCAAAACTCTCCATGAGAGATATCAAGACCTTAACAAACGTGTGCGCTAAAGAGAGACAATAATCAGTGAATACTTACAGTATGCAAAGGCCACATGTTATTGTTGCTATCAATTACACAATAAGACTTTTTCTTCTGTATGAAAATGGTGATTATGATTTACATTTTTATAGCATTTAAATTCCAACTTTGGATTAAGCCATCGTCAGAATATAACTGAGATTTGTGTCCTACTTATGGTTTAATTCCGTAAACAATGTGCAAAGAGTTTGCATAGAGGAAAACAAACGCTTTTGAGAACCATAGTCTTTGATCATGGAATACCAATTGCAAGATTGTGTGTGGATATGTGGGAAAACCAGCACCCAGGAATGGCAAAGGCCTGCCCGCGGAGTGGACCTCAGTGGGCTGGACCAGTGATGCGGTGTGAACAGGTTGCTAGTGAAGCCCCCAACACTGCCAGGAGAAAGGAGTTGGACGCAACGTGAAAGTAGGAGTCCAGTTGCAATGTAGCCGAAAGTGGGAGGTGGCCGGCCCGGAGGTCTGAACAGTAATCGTCCCCCCTCTCACCTGGAGTGAGGGCAAAGGGCAGCAAACAGCAGGTAAGAAGGCAGCCCGACCACAGTCACAACAGGCGATGAAATAATAGACATTGCTGTTTGCAAAGTTGGAGCAAAGGGGCTTTACAAAGAGGGAAGTGCGTAAGAAGCACCAGCGGAGGGTTTACCAGCTCTGCCTTAAAAATGACTATTGAAAGAGAGTTACAGCTTCCACTTTAGAGAGACCGGAGTTGTGGGTCAGAGGAAAGGTCTGGTGCCTTAGGTGCTTCAAGCACCTGCAGTACAAGGGTTCACATTTCGCATACGGTCTCATGGTGGCCTTAAGTCTTTTAAAGGTTTAGGGACTTGATGAACGACCCTACCAATTTGCGAGTCACAAATTTAGTCGTTTTACGAATCGCAATGTGCGACTGGCAAATAGGAATGTACAATAGTGTCTCAGACACTGTTTGCGATTCCTAATGAGGTCGCAAATTGCCTGCCTCATTAATACTCATGAGGCAGGTGCAATTTGAGTCCCCATTAGGAATGACTGGCACACCAAGGGATGGTGGCCTTCTGGGGTCAGCAGACCACCATGTCTGTGACTGCTTTTTAAATAAAGGAGTTTTTTTTTTTAAATGCAGCCCGTTTTCCATAAAGGAAAGTGGGATGCTTTTAAAAAAGAAAAATTAAACTTTACTGTTTCATTTTTTAAGAGTAGGCAGTGGTCAGTGGGACCGCTACCTGCGCCTAAACAATATTTTCAAAGCCAGTCACAAAGGGGAAGGGGTCCCCTGGGGACCCCTTCCTGTTTGCGAGTGATATTTATTAAATTATTTTTATAGAGTCTTATATAGCGCAAACTTGACCCGAAGGTATTGGGTATCAGAGCGCTTTACATAGCACCAGTTGTGTTACATGAGGGCACATTCATTTTTGTTAGGCACGGGGGGATTAAGTGATTTGCTCAGAATCACAGGATGTTTAGCTCAATTGCAGAGACACAAACCCAGATTCGAGGTTGACAGCCCTAGCCGTTAGGCCAACTCCTCTGCCCAAATGGGTGATAAACTGCAAGTGTTTTGCGGCCGCAAAATAATCTTACATTGAAGTGCAAGTCTCTATTAGGAAGGGACACCCTTGGCACACCCCTTCCTAATAGCGAGTTGCAAACTCTATTTTGCGAGTCGATAATAGATTACTGAGTCGCAAAATAGGGTTTGTTAATAAGGCAGACCTATTTTGCGGTCGCAAATGGGTAGATCTCCCATTCGCGAGGGCAAAAAAGGGTCTTACATCTGGCCCTAAATATCTAGAGACTTTTCAAATGATCACACCGAGCAGCCATGGCAGATGAGTCACTGAAAATGGAGGATACTGGGGATTTCTTGAGCCTCATGCAGGTGGCAAGAATGGCAGCTGCGAGGAGAGCAATCAATGGGTGCTGAAGCAGCATCTGAATGAAGAGGAGGAGCCCCTGGCCCCGGGTCAGGTCAGGCATGTAAGCATGAAGGAGTGGCATGGAAGAAGCAGAAACAGAGTCAAAGCCAGGGCGCAAGTCCTAAAATGAAGTTGTGGTACTAACCAAGTTGGGCAGTATGCAAGGGACATCATGACGTGTTACATCACAGTGTGTGTCATCACAGGAAGGGGCATCACAACCCTTGACCTCACAAGAAGTGACATCAGATCTTAAGACCTCACACATATGTTTAGCATGTCTTTTATGAATACATTTGAGCGCCTAAAGTGATGTTACCCCCAATGTAACATCTGGGCCTCACCTTTAATTTTATATTTTAAAACCCCGCCACAAAGAAATTGGCAAGAAAGAGAAACATGGCAGTATATCTGTTCTGTTGAATTGATTGCAAAGCCTGCACGTTAAAATATCTTATGGTGTTAAGGCATCTGCTGCAGAGATGTTTGTGTGCACAGTAAAGCTCAGGCAATAATAATAATGGTAAGATAACTATTTTCTGGAGAGGTCTGTGTTTTGTCTTGCCCCAGTTTTGAATCAAAGTGACATAGAGGATTAGTACGTCTCCTGCAAAGCACATTATGTTACACGCAGATGACAGATTTGTATTCGATGGAAATGGGTAAGTGGGTTACTGCTTTAAACACAGAGATCCTTTTGTTACTTGCAGTTCATAAATTGTATTCCTTTTGATATAGCACGGTAAACTATCAAGGACATGTTGCTCCTACACCTTGCAACCCTCACTGTCTTATGTAATAAACCCTGTACATTGATTTACGCATATATGATTTATTTTCAATGTGTAATGTGTACGCGTGCTGAAAATCACTCTGACACCCTGCATTGGGATAAAAAGAGCTGTAGCACTATAAATGAAATAAAACAAAATAGTGGTTTACATTTTTTTATTTATGTGAATGCTGGGACAGACCAACACATCTGACATTCTAACAGTGTATACATATCTCTTATATAAGGACTGACCGAAGTAAAAAACATACCTCTCTTAACAACCTGTCAAGTGATAAGCTGTGTGTCTTTGCTTCCCCTCCATTACATTTATGGATGAGGCTCCCTATAGCTCCCAGCCAGGACACTCCAATTAAATGAGGCATGATGGCCTCTTGACTTCAGCGTTTGTTAAGGGCCCAGCTGGAATCTGGTAAGCCCCTACTCGCCTGTACGTTGCTGCTCTGAACGAAATCAGACAACATGTAGGCTCTGCTGAATGTGTCCCGGTGTCTGAAAATGACACCAGGAAAAGTTTTGCATATTTCTGTGGGGCCGAACCTCTTGGCAGGGTAGATGGCATGCACTCTGTGAAAAGAGTCGGTAAATGTCATCTACCGACAAGTACCCTCGACCTGTGCCCTGGTCACAACCAGGGAAGGAGCAATCAAAAGGAGGGAAAACAAATAGGGACAAGAACTGCCAAGAAGGAATGGACCAAATACCTGTAGCTAAAACGAATAGGAGCAAGGACTGCCAAGGAAAGGACCCAACCTCTGTAGCCTACAAATCAGCAGCTGAGTCTGGCAGGAAAGGCACCATCAGGAAAGAACACCAATGGTAAGCAGATAAGCGTGATAGTTTAGGAATGCCTTAAGTCTTTAACATCTGTGCTGTTTGCAGGTCATGGGCATGCATTACAAATCCACAGTGATTTGGCAGAGGAAGCCACTTCACAGGTGCAGAACCAGGCATAGGCTCACGGAAACTCAAGCCTAGTGGAAGGGCTCATGCAAATTGGAGATTCTACTACTGGATTTCAAAACGGACTGGTAATGGTGCTACCAATCACTGCCCTGCAGGGCTTAACAGCAACCAGCCCCGGGGGAATGTTGGCAGCTGCTGGGCAGACACAGAGCACAGCAAATAACTTGCGCCTCCTAACACACCAAGGGGTTTACACACAGATGCCCAGCTTTCACCCCAAAACAGCAGACACCCACGAGCATGCAGATGCAGTTAACCTCAGTGGCACTGACACAGAGTAACACACGTGACCTACTAGGCATGTTGGCGGGTATCATGGAACAGGGAACAGTGTCCAACTCAGAGTTAGCAGGCCAGCCGGCTAGCATCTTTGTTAGGACCTCCCCAGCCGGTCCTACAGAGTGGCAAAATCACAGGCTTAGCTAGTCTTATCCCTTTAGCGGTGAAAGAACACATATAGAGGAAATAAATAATTAATATATTTTCCTTGCTGGATATTCAGCTTGAGGGCTTTGACCTATCTAAAAACGTCAAGAAAGATTAAGAGAAGAGGGACAGAAGAAGAGCCAGGAAGGAGAGGAACACAGAGAATTGGTTAGATGAATTTAGGATCATGATTGCACTGCAGTCTTATGGCTTTATGAGGCTACAATCCATTAGCCTCAGAGGCAATTCCTGGGTGAAGCATGGCTGCAGGATGATCAGGGAATCAGGTAAAAGATGAAGACATGGACCTCTATGGAATGTGATTGTGAAGATATGTCAAGCTATATTCACATGGCAGTCTAGACGGTGGGGAGCAAACCAGAATAGTTTTTTGTCAGTCAGTATTTAAAGTAGGGAATGATCAGTTCAAATTCTTTAACAGAGTGAGCTCGTGCTCAGGGTGAAAGAGCCAGGCAAATGGCAGTGGCACTACAGCGAAGTTCTGGAAATCCGAGAACAATGAATACTCCTGGGGTCTGATATGCAAACTTCAGCTCATATGCACCGAATGTGGGGATGGGGGACATCCTGCAGCAGAGTTCAACAAGAAACAATTACATGTACATATTAGCCCAGCACACTCAATACACAAATGTCACAAATATGAAATCAGTGATAAAGAAGTTGTTCCAAAGGCGAGTCGATGTTAGATTTCAATTCATCCTTTAATTTTCAGTCTTTAAAAGCTTTTGAAACCGCCAACGCGTTTCGACCCATCCAGGGACTTCTTCAGGGCTACAAAAGTGCATATAAAAGAACTATTTACAATTTATACACATATATTTACAAAAACATCGACTTTAAAATATCAAATAGTTTCTAATACATCAGATTATTTTAATTAAGAATTATCTTTTCTTGTGTCATCCTGTTTTATTTACTGTCACAAAGGTATATATTTGGGACCCAGGCCAAATGTAAACATCAAGAGCACGAAGGAGAAGGGAGGAACTGATGAAGCAAAGCTTCGCATATTTTGCGGCTTGCCGAAGTCAAGAACCTCGTTTATGTGTAATAAGGTAACCAGTGTATGTTCTACTAACATTTACGTTTAGTTTGATAAGGATCGTGAAGCTTGCACATGTGTTTTACTAAATAATTTACTCGAGTCATCTAAAAATGGCCGCCGCTTGTATTTAGTTACTGCGCATGCGTCAGCCACACTCACGTGTCCTGACGCGTCTGCAGAAGTGGAGGGAAAGTTATGCGCATGCGTAATTCATAGCTGTGCTTATCATGTGGTACTGCTCGTGCCACTGCTCTTGTGACTGTGTCAATGTAGCTAACATTTAATGCAATAGTTTTATTTCTTGATGATGAGTCAAAAGTACAAATCCTGTGATGTAGTTTCATAATGACATTATTATGTATTAATTTGTTTTTCGTTTACTTTTTATGTACCGCGGGGAATGGGGTTTGTCTGTGCCGAGAACCATTTTGGAGGTCCTTCTGCGCCTGCGCGACCTGCCAAGGCAGAGCAGACCTTGAATGATGGAACTCAGCCAGTTGGCAGTGATGAGCAAGATGCTCCTGAGAACGACCCGAAAACTCGGCTGAACCAATCACATGTGCTCACAGAGCAACAATGTTAAAGTTGCCATTGTATTTCTGCACCAGTTCTCATGAGAACCCCAATCTAGTTAGGCGGTACCCTATTATGCAAATGTGGGCTTGAAACTCTATGTCGTGATTGGTGTGTTACCCAAATCCTACCTTAGGACCAATCCAAATTGAAGGATTCTGACACTTTGCAACATTGGGGGGTGGTACACTGACCCAAACTGTATATCTACCCTGGGTTCACCTAGTGAACCGTCCGACTTGTCTGGTTTAGCTGACCTGTCACTGACCCAACGCACTCAATAGGTGACTGAAGATACAGAGCGCTGCGAAGCACTCTGTTCGAATTTGACCATAGACTGAGGTTCTACTGAACCTTAAAGTGCTAGCAAAGCACTTAGCTGGGAGTTCGCTGACCCAATCGGGGTCTTGATCGATAGCTGCAGAGCGGGTGGAGCGCAGGCGTTGCTTCCGAACTGTGGGTTCCGGTCCTGTCCTGAAGAGGGTCCTGTCCTGAAGAGGGTCCTGTCCTGAGGGTTTGCTGTCCTGTCCTGAGGGTCCTGTCCTGATTCCTATTCCGAGGGTATCCTGTTCTGTCTTGGGTGTCCATTCTGCACCTGCTGTCCTTTGAGGGGTATCCTTCCTTGAGGGTTTCCTGTCCTTAACTGACCCGTGGCCAGGGTTTGGTTTCCACACCTTTCTAGGTAAATATTGCTCTGAAACTCTTAAATCTTGCACCTTCTGAATTTCTAACTTTTGCTTTAATAAAGTTCATCATTGCAGATGTTATATTTTCCATGCCTTTCCGCAACTATTGAAAGTCAAATACATATTTTTCCATAAGGTCTTGTTCCTATGTCTTCTCACTGGTTAGAAATTATATTTTGCATTGCAGTCTGTAATTTTATGATATGGTCTAGAACTTCATTGCCTAGATTGTTCGAAGGCCCATTCACTTTAAGTGAAGTGTGTTATTCTTTATAGGCCCTCCCATAGTTATTCATGCATAAACCGTCCATGCTTAAACATTTCTGAGATCTTATAGTATTTTCCATCTGCATTTCATATTACATTTGAATGATTACCCTGTCATTATTTCTTTATGCCTATATAATTTACGTTATCTTGGTTACTGATTGCCTTATTTTACTGTACCTCATGCAAGAAAATAATGAATTTTAGATAAACATTTTAAAACTTCCAGTTGTCCGTGGTCATTTAAACAGTATTTGAATGTTATTGTTTGGGATTGCATTTTGCTGCCTTTCCTTTACAGCTAGCTCCCTGATTCATTGTGGTCATTAGGTACCCGCATCGGTGGATGGTAAGTCGGGTGCATTGAAAATTATTAGCAGGGAACACACACACATCAACTTGGTAGAGCTCGTGAAGTCACCCGATCGATGTATATGGTGATTTGAAAGTATATGGGCCCTGTAGCCGGAAACGGCGAAAACTATTGGTCGGGTGGCCTCGCGCGCTCTATCAGTTTTCTGGTAGCTAGAGGATGGTTAGGGACTAGTTGAGAGTAAGGCAGGGATTAGTTGGACTAGTTGAGTCGGAAGCTGCTAGTATATTGATGCTGCTAGAAGAGCGGCTGTTCTAAGAGACCTGATCATTCTCTTGTGAATACGCTGCTGAAACTCATGAATTTTTGCATTGTTATTATTCTTGTTCTTATATTGCTATATGTATTAATCCATGCGTTTGTCAACCGTTTAGTTTCTTGTTGTCCGAACTCCCCGGGGAATTGAAAGGGCAAGTGGTGAATAGAATCCATTGTCCTGAGGTCACAGGTTCGAGGAAAGTTAGGTGCAGGTTAGGATAACCGGGAAGCACTAACTAGGGTTTTCTGAATACATGTGTGAATAAATGACAGTAACGGGGTTCATTGGCAAAATTCCCATAGTGGCGTAACCTAGTAAGGGTCACATCGGAAGAGTAGCAGGTTCCTCGGAGCTAAAGTGAAAGCAGAGGGGTCCGCTGAGAAACCTTAAACTCGGAATATATCTCGGAAAGAAGTGGATGAGTTTAGGGGAATAACAGGTTCACCGATGCTAGAGTGAAGGGTAGGCGGAAGAGATCTGCCCGCAGCGAGTGAAAAGTAAATGGAAGTAGTTTACTTGCAGTAAAACAATTCTTTCTCTGTCTAGACACTTGAGCACTGTGGCGAATGTGTATTTGTTGTAAAATAACCAAGCACTGAGCACTTTAAAAGAAAGAAAGTTTCCGTTACCTTGTGAAGGGAGGGAGTCAGTCGCGAAGCGCCTCTGACGTCACTCTGTGCCGCGCTGGGATTGGTAGAAGCAGCGGGCGGGTAGCGGAGCTGGAATTGTAAAGGAGGGGTGAGCGCCGGAGCGTGGGAACTGTCTCACGAAGGGGCCGCGCACCCATTGGCCGAGCTTATTTAGTGTCGCGCACCCATTGTTTGCACGAATTTCTGAAGCGCGTTCTGATTGGAGGTAGTTTGTAAACAAAGTTTAGCGCAGAAGTCGTATGTGGCACTCGCAGACTACAGGAACTCGACCTGATCCAAGGCACCTAGGGTTTGAAAGGGATCAGTGGAAGACTAATAGATACGATATTATGTACGGAACAAAGAGAAAAATGTCCCTTATAAGTAAGGTGAAAAATTATTTTAAAACGGACAAACCGATTAAATCTAGAGAAGGTGTTCTTGTCCCGCCACCTAATACTCCTGCCTCATTCATGATGTTTGACCGAGGGTACAATACCTGTGTGTGGTTGGAGAATTGGGTGAAATACACAAAAGATGACGGAGTATTGGCTTTTCCGTTAGATGGTACTTTCAATGGTAGGATCCTATTTAATTTAAGGACTCGGATGAACGAATTGCATCCCAGACCGAGACTAACGCAGTATGAGGCATTAGAGGAATGGGAGATTGAGGCTTTTGAAAGAGAAAGACCCCGAATGGACAAGGGTTTGACCAAGTGGTACCCCAGGCAGAAACAGGAGTCCAGGGATAAAAGGATGAAACAGTGGAGGCAGAGCATGATTGTTGAGGGTCTGTTTCCCATGATGCCGGCATGTCATAACATTGGAGCGGGTGAGAAAAGTACTGAAAAATGTAAGCATTGGGGGGCCCTGGGGGAATCAGATGATGAATTGCTAGATGACATCTGTACCAGAAGTCCGCCACCTTACAATGAGGGAACCCGACCTTCTAGTGTAGGAGATGCTCCCCGACGCCACTTCCTAAAGGAGGAAGACAGGTCCCTGGGACTGGGAGGGGGTGGTCAAGTATTGCCCTATCCTGAAAAACCCGAACCGGCGGAAACAAGGGATATATATCCCAAAGTGCCCGCGAGACAGGAAGAAAAATATTCACGTACGAAAATCTTTTTTCCCAGACCCTTGTATGAAAGCGAAGAGAAACCATCGAATTCAGGACTGCCTTTTGTTCAACCTCCCTATGGGGAAGAGCGCAGGTCCTTTAATACTGGAACTTTATTCCCGAAACCAAATTATGGGGGAGGACCAAGTGAAACGCATCCTACTGCCCCGAGTTTTACTCCTCCATTAACCCCACAGATATTACATGACACAACTTTAAGAAGGGTACTAGTGGAAAAGGAGCAAGAGGCTCTAGCTAGACAAAGGACAGAAATAATTCAGAAAATTTCCCAGTTAAATACCAGTCCTGAGGCGTTGACTATTCCAGTAACTATTGGACCGGTGGTCCCGTTATACGGAAATGGTCAGGGAAATCCGATTACTCCAGTTATGACCCCAGTCATGGCAACCCCGAGACAGGAACCGATCATCATAGATGATCAGTCCAGTGAGTGCGAGTCTGAAGTTGCGTTCTTGGAATTGCCAAACAAACAGACTGGAAAGGGAATACAGCAGAGGCATAACCCTTTTAATACAAAAGAAATTAAATTAGAGTCAGCAACAGGTACTAGGAATGTCTCTCTGGTAACTCCGGATGAAATTGAGAGTTGGAGTCGTGAATTAGAGAAGCAGACTCCGCAAACGAAACCTTTAGACCTCTACAAGCTGAGGGTCGAAATAGAAGAATTAATGGCAGGAAATGTGGGGTTGGATCGATTGAATACCTACTCTGAAGAAGAATTGTCGTTCATATGTAAAAGCTTTACAAGGAACACCAGAGTGCTCCACGAAAAACTGACCGAAACAGCAGTTAGTATGGGGGTAGATATCTCAAAATCCAAGCCCTTACAGAAACCGTACAGAGCAGACTTCTCAGACAAGGATATAGAGCACCTGAATGTGACGGGAAAAAAGCTGCAGATTAAAGAATTAATGGGGGTACTGCAGAAATGGGGAGATGTGGAAAGATGGAGAAGCAGGTGGGCGAAAAAGAGGGAAGAGGTTCGCTCCCGACAAGCGACTCCTGAGTTTGCTTTAAGGGAGGTAGAAAAACCTGAGCAGCTATGCCCCATGCGCGAAGTTCCAGGAGGGAAATATGTGCATGTCCCCTGGTCTAGGCAGGATATTGTGTCCTTCACGAACGATTTTCCAAAATTACGAGAGAAACCAGTTGACTGGTACAGGCAGGTGGAGAGGTTCGTGAAGGTACAGAAATGTCTGTGGAAAGACCTGGATGGGTTTTTCGACATTGTGGTTCCAGTAGATTTATGGACCCAGTGTAAAATAGCCATAGACTGGCCCAGTGAAGAGTACCCAAGAAACAAGGAAACTGGGGAGCCATCAAAGGATGTCATGCGAAAATATGAGCAGGTAATTCAGCATTTGAAAGAAAAGGTGCCCGCAAAAGAAACTGATTGGACAAAAATAGATAGAACAACCCAGGAAAGGGACGAGACAGTGCACTCCTTCTATGAGAGGTTATTGCAGGTATTTAAAACATACAGTGGTATTGATAACATCGATTTGAAGGACATGACGCACTTTATTTACAGGTTTGTAAATGGTTTAAGACCTGAAATTTGTCAGTGGATAAAAGATAATAAAATCTGTTGGCATACTAAGAAAATGGATGAGGTCCTGCGGTACGCTAAGTACTGCGAGGACGAGATGGCAGAAAAGAAAAAGGCCCTTAAGGAAAAGGTGATGTGGGCTCAGGTGAAGCTCGCAGAACAGCAGGAAAAACAATTGAGTAACATGGTTAAGAATGCTGAGAACAAAAGTCCTGGGGGAGGGGGTGGAGGAAAGCCCCGGCCCAAATTTAGCAGGGAAGAGGCTATGAAGAAATTTCCCTGCCATCAGTGCGGCGAATTGGACACTGGCGAACGAGTGTCCCCAATTAGTAGATGCTAATGAAAAAACTCCTGATTTAACTCCACAGACGCAGAAAGAAAGACCAAGAAAGACTCAACCCCAGGTAAAAACAGTCCAGGTGCCTCGAGCACCCAAGCAGGTATACAGGGGAAGACAGGCAGAAGATGAAGAGATAGAGGTTTGGGAAAGCGGGGAGAACAGAAATACAGCAACTTCGCAGTATCTGCTAAATGATACCTTCCTTTGTAATGAACAGGACTGACGGGGCCTGAGAGGGGAGGACGAGGAGTGCGTACTTGGCGCTTCCTTGCCGGTAGACCAGTCTGGACCATATATTGAAGGAAAGGTTGACGGAAATGATGTCACCTTTCTGTTGGACACTGGCGCTACCCGTTCTACTGTAAGAACAGTGGACGTTCCAAACCTACCCCTCTCGGGAGAAAATATCCAAGTAGTGGGTGTATCTAATCAATTGATTAGTACTCCTGTTACCGAACCAATGGAGATTTCAATTGGAAATTTTAAACAGATGCATAGATTTGTCGTCTGTGATACCAGTCCAGTGAATCTACTGGGTCGTGATTTGCTGTGCAAAATGAACTGTACCATCTTTTGCACACCAAAAGGTGTTGAAATACAGACCCCAGATGAAGATGGCATTTATAAATTATTGTTACTTAGACCTGACTCAGAAATTAAAAGATTGACCCTGCAGGACTTGCCCCAAGAACTCCAGGAAGCCGTAAAGCCAGAGGTGTGGGATTTCACTGGAAAAGATGTGGGGTTGATGAAAGATGTGGACCCCATACAGATAGCCATCAAGGACAATGCCGTATATCCTAACACTAGGCCCTACCGAATGAATGCTGAAGTGAAAGCAGGTGTCACTCTGGAAATACAAAAATTATTAGAAGGAGACATCATACAGGAAGTGATGAGCAGCCCATGCAACTCACCGATTATGGGCATCAAAAAGCCTAGTGGCAAGTATAGGGTAGTGCAAGACCTGAGAAAGGTTAACAAAATTGTAGTTCCTTGCTGCCCTATTGTCCCGAACCCTGCAGTGATATTGTACCAGATTCCTTGGGATGCTGAATGGTTCACTGTGATTGATTTATGTCATGCATTCTTTTCGATACCCCTGCACCCCGACAGCAAATTTCTTTTCTCATTTGCCTTCGAAGGTCACGTGTATTGTTGGAACCGGGTCCCTCAAGGGTATACAGAGAGCCCCTCTATCTTTAATCAGATCTTGAAAAAGTGTCTAGAGACTTTGATCTTACCTGGGAACTCTGTGTTAGTACAGTACATAGACGACCTTCTACTGGCGTCTAAAAGTCATAGGGACTGTGTAGTTGACACCATTGCCCTCCTAAATCATCTGTGTGAGAAAGGGCATAAAGTGGCCCCTGACAAACTACAGTTCTGTGCGAAATCAGTGAAATATCTGGGACACCAAATAGAAAAGGGTGTCAGAAAAGTCACATCAGAAAGAGTGAGAATAATTCAAAAGATGCAGTTGCCCCGTACTCAAAAAGATGTCAGAATGTTCCTGGGTGTACTAGGGTACTGCAGGCAGTGGATTCTGGGATTTGCAGCCTTAGCCAGGCCTTTGATAAAAATGACCACGAGAGGAATGCCAGATATTGTGGAGTGGGATGATGAAAGCCTAATGGCTTTCACAAGACTGAAAAACTGTCTGTGTACAGCCCCTGCGCTGGGAATGCCAGATTATTCCAAAGAATTTGCCTTATTCTGTGACACTCGCGATAATTGCGCATTGTCAGTCCTGACTCAAGAACATGGCACGACCAGAAGGCCCGTAGCATATTTCTCTGCCACTTTGGACCCAGTAGCTGCTGGGTTACCAGGCTGTCTGAAAGCAGTAGCTGCTACCTGTGCAAGTTTGGAACAGAGTGAGTCCATTGTCATGGGACATCCTGTGACCGTGTATGTTTCACATGGAGTGGTAATTCTATTGACCAGAACTAAAACACAGTATCTCACCCCTAGTCGGCTGACTAAATACGAGAGGTTTCTTGTGGGTGCAGCAAATGTAAGCATTGTTAGGTGCGGTATTCTGAACCCTGCCACTTTACTCCCCGACCCCTTGGAAATAGAAGGTGGGGATGATGATGAACATGATTGTATTGACCTGACAGAGTTCAGTACTAAACCACGCCCAGACATAAAAGAAGTGCCATTGCCTGAACATGATAAAGAACTATTTGTGGATGGTTCCTGTCTAAGACATGAACTAGGAGGCTTGAGTGCTGCTTATGCAGTAGTCTCTTTCACAAAAATTGAAGAAGCAGGTTACCTATATAACATCAAGTCTGCACAAGTAGCCGAATTAATAGCTATGATAAAAGCTTGCAAAATTGGGAAGGACTTACGCATAACAGTGTATACTGACAGTCAGTACTGTTATGGAGTTGTGCATGACTTTGGCCAATTGTGGCTGCAGAGGGAATTCATGACTTCCTCAGGTACTCCCATTCGGAATGCAAAGGTTGTTCATGACCTTTTAGAGGCCATCCAGTTGCCCAAAGAACTGGCAGTGGTAAAATGTGCTGCTCATAAAAAGAGCATGGACAAAGTATCACTGGGAAACGACTATGCTGACCGAGTGGCCCAATGGTGTGCCAAAGATCGGTATATTGTAAATCCAAAACGAGGGGGGCCAGGAACCAGCTGCCAGCTTCAGGTGTTTGAAGAAGTGCCTACATGGGATGAAGTGAGAGAGTGGCAGGAATCGGCTCCTTGGCAAGAAAGAGAGAAATGGAAGGAGGATGGGTGTAGACCAAGGCGTGTGGATGGTGTGATTTTGGGCCCAACTGGTATGCCTGTGTTACCCCGACACTTGCTTGGCGCAATGGCAAGATTAATACACGAAGGTTCACACATTGGTAGGGATGCCATGATTCTGGTATTTCAACAGACTTGGTACAGTAAAAAGTTCAGGAAGGTAGCAGAGTCCCTCTGCCAGAGGTGCCTGTCATGTCAACAGATGAACCCAGGCAAGAGGACAATGGTTGAACTGAGCAAGATTGGGAGATCAGGGGGTCCCTTTATAAAAATACAGATTGATTTCATCACCATGCCCCGTTGTGAAGGAAAGCGATATGTCCTTGTCATTGTTTGTGTATTTTCAAAATGGGTAGAAGCTTACCCTACTCCCAAAAGTGACGCACTGACAGTAGCGAAGTGTTTACTAAAAGAACTGATACCTAGATTCGGCATACCATACATTATTGAATCAGATAAGGGTGGACATTTCCAGAATGAGATACTGGCTGAATTATGTAAGGCCTTCGGAATAAGGCAAAAACTGCATTGTGCATACCACCCAGAGGCTTCTGGAATAGTGGAACAAGTAAATGGAACTATCAAAAACAGACTAGCAAAGCTGACAAATGCTACTGGCATGACCTGGGTGAAGGCCCTGCCCCTGGTCCTGATGGGACTGAGAAGTGTTCCTGACCGCAAGACAGGCCTAAGTCCCCATGAAATCATTATGGGAAGAGTGATGAGACAAGCATGGGTGCCAGGAAGCAAACTGTTGAATATTACTGATGATTTGGTGCTTGAATACTGCAGAAGATTGGGTGATCAAGTGCGTTCTATCTCTCGCCAGATTGGAGACGACGGCATCCTCAATCCAACGACTCCTCTCCACAGCTTGGTTCCAGGAGATTGGGTCAAAATAAAGAAGCACACTCGATCAAGCTGTCTGGCACCAAGGTGGGGAAAGAAACGCCAAGTAATCCTGGTAACAACCACGGCAGTGAAGGTCGCAGGTGTTCCCCAGTGGATCCACGCTGGACACACCCAGAAGGTATTACCAGACAGAGGATTTGAAGAAGAAGGGCAACCAGCAGAGGACCCTGAAGGAGCCAGACCAGAAGCAACTGACAACGAGCAGCCCAGCACCAGTCAGGTTGCAGGAACAGCAGACGTTGGCCCAGGAGTAGTTGATTACGAACTGCCAAGAATCCAGCCTGCTGAAGAGGTCCAGGAAACTGAGCCAGGAGTAGCTGAAGACGAGCTGCCAAGCATATGGCCAGAAGAATGGATACCGATGATTGATCTGACCGAAGATCCTATCAGAACAAGAGAGCGACTTAGTGAAGGTAGAGAGTGGACTAGTCAGGAAAAGCAAGGCACAGGCGAAGAACCTCAGCCGCTTGAGATTCACATCAAAACTGAGGAAGGAGAAGGTCAGACAGGGACAGAGCAGGTGTTCGATACACCACCACTAACACCTGATGCAGATAAAGGAGAGACTAGAAATAGAGTGATAGTTCGAGCAGAAGAAAATCAAGAGATCGAAGTGCTTGAACAGGATCAGAGAGGGTTAGAAGAACGGGTTCAGGAAACAGAAACAGAAACAAAGACAATCGAAAGCCAAAAACAAAATATTCCTGAACAAGGCCAGATTAGCAACCAGGCAGAAGAATTTGATGCTAGCCCTGGAACTAGCCAGATAGGGGAAGTAGAAGAAGAAAGTGGAGAAGAATTACCACAAGATAAAGAGAACAAGAGAATAAGAGAAGAAAGTGAAGTCCAAGTACCGACTAAGAGACTAAAGAAAAGAAACAACCTTGAGCCTAGGTTTGTAAAAAGATTGAGACTAAGGATAAAGACAGTGGAAGAAAAACGTGCAGAAGCAAGAAGAAGTGCTCGGATAGCAGAGCAAGAAGAAGACTCTTCCAAAAGAAGGAGTGAACGAATAAAAAGACAAAACAAAAAGTACAAGTCTCCTGAATGGACACTGGTTTTGGAAGAACTTGAAGATCTTGATATAACTGACGTGAGCGACGGAGAGCCCGTCCCTGAGTACTCAGCTGAAGAAGAAGACGAACCACCGTGAATTTGCACAAAGTAAGCTAGTTGTGTAAAGCCAAAAAGAGGGGTCGAGAAACTCCTTCTGAGCCAAAATGTCTGATTCAACAGTGAATGGTAGACCTAGTTGCAGCCGTTTTAAGACGTGTTGCAAGGTGTGTATATGTAGTGTAGTAGTACTGATAGTTATCTGGATAGGATTAACAATTTTCATTCCCTTTGCTGTAAGTAAAGATACTAACATTGTCCCTACTGAAGTTGTAAATACTGACAGTGAGGAGCTAACAACACAGAGTGTAGCACGACATGAAAGAGCCCTGAGACAAACAAAACAGAACTTAGAAGCATCAGATGAGGGAGGACTACATTATCATGGAGTTAAGAACAAGACACACTTAAATGTTTTCGCAAACTTGTTAATACACTATGTAGAGACTATGGAAATTGAAGATTGCTATGTCTGCATGAAGCTACCTACTTCTGTGGCTGAAGGCGTGACATACCATCACCTGCCATTGACATATGGAATCTCCTGTAGCATTTTAGCTAGTTTATTCTACAAAAGAGGACCGTTACAGTATTATTACTCTAACAATGACGTGATCTTTTCTGAACTTCCTATACGTGGGAACTTGAATCCTGTACATACAAAAAGTGACACCATAAGATATATGGGAGACTACTTTCTGACTATAGGTAACATTGACATAGCAGACGCACACAGAGATAACGTGACTTGTTCTTTGCGTGAGCAGGAAAAAATGTTCCTGAACATGGCAGAGAAAAGAAGAATTAAAATTCAAAAGAAGGCTAATGACGAAAGTCAGAAAAAGCCAAAGTGGGCAGAGAACATGGAAGGCACCTCATCTGGTGGAGCGGGTCCTGCTCTGTTGCTGGATTTTGAAAAGAAAGGCAAGCTATGTCTTCACCGTGAGAAGACTAGCTATTATAATAATGTTTTCATTGGTTCCAGCGAATGCGAACACAATTACAAGGTAATTGGAGGTTGGGGTTTCAAAAATGGGTCAGAGCCTGTGTTTCCTGGAATTTATTATATTTGTGGGGACAAGGCTTATTTCAAATTGCCGGATCACTGGTATGGAAGCTGCTACTTTGGCATTGTCTTCCCGAAAATATACCATGTGAATGGGAAAGCTGGAAGCAATGAAGATACTAATGGCTTAGTGCGTAGTAAAAGAGAAAGTATAGGTGAAATTATGGGTAGTATTTTCAGTGCACTGATACCTGGAGTGGGAGTGGTTCTGAACACTCACAGAATTTGCAAATTGTCTACTATAGTGGATGTGCTGTCTACTGAAACAGCTCATGGATTTCTGCTGGTCAATACTGAAATGGTTGCGATCAGATCAATGGTTTTGCAGAATCGACTTGCTCTTGACACCTTATTAGCGAAAGAGGGCGGAGTCTGCCGGATGTTGAAGGCGCAACATTGTTGCACCTATATTCCGGATAAAAGTGTACAGATCAAAAGATATGTGAAAAACATTACTAATTTGGCAAAGGAACTCAAACCACTCGAGGTTGATAGTGCCTGGAAGAGACTGGTAGATGGTCTCTCAAATGTAGGTCATTGGCTTGCTAGCATAGGTAAAAGCTTATTGTTCAAAATTCTGATGCCAATTGGTATTATAGGTCTTATTATGCTTTCCATTTTCTTATGCTGTAAATACCGCAAGCGCACCAAAAAGCACGAGGTAAATGCAAGAGGAGTGAAACGAAGTGTGGATGAGATTGAATTAGAGGAAGTGAATGATCAGATATACAAAAAGGTGAAGACTTCTCACCCTACTAAAACTGAGAGAGAAAAGTTAGAACGGTTGCTGGAAGAAATAGAACTTTATAAAGTGTGAAAGAAAGTTGGCATCTGGTTCCATTATAATTTGTGATGATAGTAAATATCATCAAAGAGGGGATTGATGAAGCAAAGCTTCGCATATTTTGCGGCTTGCCGAAGTCAAGAACCTCGTTTATGTGTAATAAGGTAACCAGTGTATGTTCTACTAACATTTACGTTTAGTTTGATAAGGATCGTGAAGCTTGCACATGTGTTTTACTAAATAATTTACTAGAGTCATCTAAAAATGGCCGCCGCTTGTATTTAGTTACTGCGCATGCGTCAGCCACACTCACGTGTCCTGACGCGTCTGCAGAAGTGGAGGGAAAGTTATGCGCATGCGTAATTCATAGCTGTGCTTATCATGTGGTACTGCTCGTGCCACTGCTCTTGTGACTGTGTCAATGTAGCTAACATTTAATGCAATAGTTTTATTTCTTGATGATGAGTCAAAAGTACAAATCCTGTGATGTAGTTTCATAATGACATTATTATGTATTAATTTGTTTTTCGTTTACTTTTTATGTACCGCGGGGAATGGGGTTTGTCTGTGCCGAGAACCATTTTGGAGGTCCTTCTGCGCCTGCGCGACCTGCCAAGGCAGAGCAGACCTTGAATGATGGAACTCAGCCAGTTGGCAGTGATGAGCAAGATGCTCCTGAGAACGACCCGAAAACTCGGCTGAACCAATCACATGTGCTCACAGAGCAACAATGTTAAAGTTGCCATTGTATTTCTGCACCAGTTCTCATGAGAACCCCAATCTAGTTAGGCGGTACCCTATTATGCAAATGTGGGCTTGAAACTCTATGTCGTGATTGGTGTGTTACCCAAATCCTACCTTAGGACCAATCCAAATTGAAGGATTCTGACACTTTGCAACATTGGGGGGTGGTACACTGACCCAAACTGTATATCTACCCTGGGTTCACCTAGTGAACCGTCCGACTTGTCTGGTTTAGCTGACCTGTCACTGACCCAACGCACTCAATAGGTGACTGAAGATACAGAGCGCTGCGAAGCACTCTGTTCGAATTTGACCATAGACTGAGGTTCTACTGAACCTTAAAGTGCTAGCAAAGCACTTAGCTGGGAGTTCGCTGACCCAATCGGGGTCTTGATCGATAGCTGCAGAGCGGGTGGAGCGCAGGCGTTGCTTCCGAACTGTGGGTTCCGGTCCTGTCCTGAAGAGGGTCCTGTCAGGAAGAGGGTCCTGTCCTGAGGGTTTGCTGTCCTGTCCTGAGGGTCCTGTCCTGATTCCTATTCCGAGGGTATCCTGTTCTGTCTTGGGTGTCCATTCTGCACCTGCTGTCCTTTGAGGGGTATCCTTCCTTGAGGGTTTCCTGTCCTTAACTGACCCGTGGCCAGGGTTTGGTTTCCACACCTTTCTAGGTAAATATTGCTCTGAAACTCTTAAATCTTGCACCTTCTGAATTTCTAACTTTTGCTTTAATAAAGTTCATCATTGCAGATGTTATATTTTCCATGCCTTTCCGCAACTATTGAAAGTCAAATACATATTTTTCCATTAGGTCTTGTTCCTATGTCTTCTCACTGGTTAGAAATTATATTTTGCATTGCAGTCTGTAATTTTATGATATGGTCTAGAACTTCATTGCCTAGATTGTTCGAAGGCCCATTCACTTTAAGTGAAGCGTGTTATTCTTTATAGGCCCTCCCATAGTTATTCATGCATAAACCGTCCATGCTTAAACATTTCTGAGATCTTATAGTATTTTCCATCTGCATTTCATATTACATTTGAATGATTACCCTGTCATTATTTCTTTATGCCTATATAATTTACGTTATCTTGGTTATTGATTGCCTTATTTTACTGTACCTCATGCAAGAAAATAATGAATTTTAGATAAACATTTTAAAACTTCCAGTTGTCCGTGGTCATTTAAACAGTATTTGAATGTTATTGTTTGGGATTGCATTTTGCTGCCTTTCCTTTACAGCTAGCTCCCTGATTCATTGTGGTCATTAGGTACCCGCATCGGTGGATGGTAAGTCGGGTGCATTGAAAATTATTAGCAGGGAACACACACACATCAACTTGGTAGAGCTCGTGAAGTCACCCGATCGATGTATATGGTGATTTGAAAGTATATGGGCCCTGTAGCCGGAAACGGCGAAAACTATTGGTCGGGTGGCCTCGCGCGCTCTATCAGAACAACTCCATCTATCACAACTTAATACATGTACTAAAACATTCAGAAGAAAACATACCTTGCAAAACAAAGTACAAATATTCTGATTGATAATCCCTCATATATTCAGGATGGATGGTTCTGTGAAGTGGTCAAGAAATATATATCCAATTAATTTATAGGATAACTATGTTGGATGTATTTACAACATATCTGACTAACTACAAATTACTTACTTTTGGAAATTAATTAGTGCGCTTCCTCATACGTTTGATTTCCATATAATTTTAGCAGGTCAATTTTCTTTAATAGGAACAATATCCTGAAAATAAATAAATTTGTATCACTCAGTAGCACTCTTTATACCTTATTAAAGCCACATCAGTTACTCTCTACTGAGTTATTAATCGACATATTAATTTAGATTTAGTCTGGGAAGATGTTCACTAGAATCCATATTTGTTAACATGGTTATTACAAGGAAGCACATTATATGTATCCTGACGGTATCGCACCACTTTAGGAGAGGGATAATCGCAGCAACCAATATACCAATACGTGCAAAGAAAAGGCCTCCTAGAGCGATTAACTCACACGACCATTAATGGTGCCACTTTTATTTGCAGCCCATGCGAGTTTGTCTAATAACATAATCATCAGAGTAAGGACAAGGACAGTCATATATGCTAGGCTACATCAGAGAGATGTCAATTTCAAAATATCAACACAGCGCCTCTCGAAATACAACGATGCACTGTAAGTGCCACGTATAACCGCAGCCTATATTATTTGTGATGCCAATTAATAATACACAAATAACAAACAAATACATAGAGTGTCAAAAGCATGGTGGAGATAAACCGAGTAATGCTCGGAATACAACCACCACGGAGATACATAGAGTGACACAAAAATAAACTATCGGCGTCAAGAAGCCCCGCAGCCATATTTAGTGGGGTACTAAATACTGAGTTTTTTAAAAGAAAAACATCAGTGATTCAGGCATTATCCCAATAAAGGCCCGTATGTAGTCAATAGCAAAGTGGTGCCTTTAAGGCAGTAATCTTTGTGCATCAGTTAAAGTTTAACATATATCGATACCAATCAATGTCTCGAGCCATCTTTCTTTATACGAAAAGGCAAGGTCCCCAAAGATTACCACGGATGTCAAAGGTTCACATTCCAACTCACCCGGATAAAGTAATTCCGGTCCAGAAAGGGTCCTCGACAATGTCCGTCCTAAAGCAGGTCTGGATAGCGCACGAAGATTTGCAAAAACAAGCAGTCCTTAAATACTTGTATTTAATTGGTAAAGTATCTAATTAATTTTATCAATTTAAGAGTATTTTCGCGCTCTTTTGAGTGCGCACACTCATATACCCCGTACAAAGATGTATCGACGCCATGTTTGAATGGTGATGTTTACATATAGTTTTGGTGTACATGAAACAATAGATGCCCCTCGTACATCAGTTATTTTTGCCTTTCATTTATTAAAAGTTGTTATTACGTGATGCATTAGAAAAGGGATCTATTTATTTTATGCATCCCTTTGTATTTGAAAACCCATTTTAGGGCATGTAGCTCGGATTTTAATATAGAATATATCCCAAATTTTTTCGTATATATGACTTTCACTGTTTTCAGTGTCAAAGATATATAATAGGTTTTTGACACTGGAAAAGTGTCTACTTAACAAGAAAAAAATAGCAGGGCAGAAAAGGGAAGCATAAAGGAAATGATAACCACATACTAGGAGACGTAGAATTTGCAGCTGACACAAACAAATGTCACATAGCTAACACACCCATGGGCAAACCAATGCTCAGGGAATTCCTTAGCAAGTATCACAACAGGCAGGATGCCGCCTGCTGCTGAAAAGTTTTCAATAAGGTTTTAGAATCCTAATTGAGGGGGAACTGAGCTTGAATAACAATAGAAGATAAGATCAGATCAGCAGCAGAGAATCTGGAAGTTGTCTGACAAAATACACAAAAGAAGCTCTCATCGGGTTGGATCGAAGGCCCATTCAGCCACTCTCTCTTAGACATATCCCCATTTGGGGCACCTGTCAAAAATGAACCCGGACAGTATTAGCTGATTCATCACCTATCCTTCCAAGAAGGTGAATTGGTGAAAGACATAATTGTTACAACAAACAGAGAGAGAGGGGTCATAGGGAAAAAGAGATTAAAGACCTACTACTAGTTCACTTCCCCACCTATTTATTTATTTATTTATTTATTTATTTCGAGGGTTTTATATAGCGCTGCTGGACCCTGGAGTATCAGAGCGCTTTACAACAAGGTAGAACAACAAAATATAGGATAACAATAGGTGCAAAATTAGCAACGTGATACAGTATTGCAATACGTCATTTAAAAGGGGGGAGAAAAAGGAAGGTAAACTAAATAAAGGACGAAAACAGCAAAAAGTGATAAAAAGTTGCATTCAGAATGGAAGGGGGGATAAGAGAGGAGAGAAGAGTGGACAAGCTCAGTGACAATATTGTTATATACCCCAATATTTGTTGCTGAGAAGTGCTTTGAGTTCACTTTTGAAAAGGGAGTAAGAGGGGATGCAGCGAAGGTCCTTGGGGAGAGAGTTCCAAATGGTAGGAGCATTACCAGAGAATGCGCGTGATTGGGTTTTTTGACATTTAAGTCTAGGTGGGATCAAGAGGAGGGAGTTGGTGCTTCTCAGGGACCTGGAGCAACCTGCTTTTTTTAGTTTGGTTGCAAGGTAGGAGGGGGTGTTTTGGTGAAGAGCTTTGTGGGTGATACAAGCGATTTTGTAAGCGGATCTTCCTTCAATTGGGAGCCAGTTAAGATTTTTGAGGACGGGGGATATGTGGTCAAATCTTTTGCAGTCAGAGATAAGTCGTGCAGCTAGATTGAGGACAGATTTAATCGGAGCAAGATGGGTTTTAGGAGAGCCGGTAAGCGTGGCGTTACCATAGTCAATCCTGGAGAGGACAAGCGATTGGACAACGATTTTGAAATCATCGGCTGGAATGAAAGGTTTGATCTTCTTGAGGTGGTGAAGGGTGAAAAGAGCACTTTTGGCTGTGTTTTTAATGTGGGGGATGAGATTGAGATTCTGGTCGATGCTGATTAAGGGTGGGCGTCCGAATCGGCTACGCCCACGGAGTAGGCGTAGTGTTGCCTTCTACGCATTTTGCGTAGACAGCGTAGCCGGCAACACTACGCCCACTCCGTGAGCGTAGCCGAGTCGGCCGCCACCCGCCTCCCTCCCGCCCTCCACTAGATACTTTATTTAAGCCTTTGCACGGATAAAAACAACTTAAAAGCACTTACCTTGTCCGGGGCTCGTCCGGGTCTTCATCTTTGAATAGCGTCCTTTGCCTGGATACCAATGCGCATGCGCGGGCGGCCGCGCATGCGCATTTCTCCCGAGAAATGCGCATGCGCGGCCGCCCGCGCATGCGCATTGGTATCCAGGCAAAGGACGCTATTCAAAGATGAAGACCCGGACGAGCCCCGGACAAGGTAAGTGCTTTTAAGTTGTTTTAATCCGTGTAAATGCTTAAATAAAGTATGTAGGGGAGAGCGGGAGGGAGGTGCGTAGTGGGGCTACGCGGAGTGCGGGAGTGGGCGTAGCTTCTCGCCCTCTCCGCGTAGCTCCGCAGAGCCCCACTACGCCCCACTACGCCCAGGGTTAATGCTGATGCCTAGGGATTTAACAGAATTAGAGGTGGAGAGGGAGCAATTTAGAGCTTTGATATCGTCGATCCAGATTTGGATGGGAAGGGTATTATTTTTGGGGGTGAAAAGAATGATTTCAGTTTTTTTAGGGTTCAATTTGAGATGGTTGAGGTGGAACCAGGCTTGTACTCTAGTCAGGGTGTCATTGAGGTGAAGGATGTCATTGTGGGATTTGATCTTGTAGTATAGTTGGGTATCGTCAGCGTAGAGGTGGTAACTTATTTTAGCTTGTTTGAGAATGAGGGTGAGTGGTTCCATGAAAAGGTTGAAACGGGTTGGGGATAGGATAGAGCCTTGAGGGACACCGAGGGAGACAGGTTGGGGTTTAGAAAGGAAGTGGCTAAGCTTGATTTGCTGAGATCTGTTTTGAAGGAATGAGCAGAACCATTTATGTACCGTGCCTTCCAAGCCAAATCGAGCTTTGAGAGTGTTGAGAAGGGTGGGATGATGAACAGTATCAAATGCCGCCGATAGGTCAAGGAGTATTAGCAGTGAGGATTCACCTTTGTCAAGGGAGCGATGAATGTCGTCTGTGATGTTTAACATTGCAGTTTCTGTACTACAGCCTTTTCTAAATCCAGATTGAAAAACATCAAGGAGATTGAAGGCGAGGATATGGTTCTCTAGTTGAGATAGGACACATTTTTCCAGGGCTTTAGAGAGGAAAGGAAGGTTAGAGATAGGGCGTAAGTTGTTAAGGTCATTTGGGTCGGCAGAGGTGTTTTTCAGGATGGGAGAGATTTGGCCAAGCTGAAGGGAGGCCGGGACGCAACCAGTGGCAAGGGAGGAATTGATGATATTGGTCCATATAGGGGCAATGGTAGATTTGAGGTCTTGGACCAAATGAGCGGGAAGAGGATCCTTGGAGTGGGAGGAAGGTTTGAGTTTGGTGATGATTTTAATGATTGATGACTCTGAAACTGGACAAAATTCACTCCATGAAGCATTGTTTTTGGCTGTGAGTTCATTAGGAGGGGGGTGTGGATGAGCGGGGGTAGGAAGGGTTATAGAAGGGTCGCGAAGAGTGGGAAGACTGGACGAGAGTGACTTAGGAGTGTTCGGGAGGGTGTGTTGTGTGTAGGAGGGTTGGAGTGATGGGGGAGAGAGGAGAAGGAAAGTTCGATCTTATTGACTTTGTTAATAAAGAAGCTGGCGATTTCTTCGCATTTGTCAATAGAGGCTGATATTTTAGGGGGGCCAGTAGAGGTTTGTTTTTTAACAATGCTAAAGAGTTCTCTAGGTCTGTTTCTAGCCTGGTCAAGTTGTGAACGGAGGAAGGAGGATTTTTCGTTATAGATGTGTTTTTTGTATTGGGCTCTAGCAGTTCTGAGGAGGACCAGATTGTCAGCAGTGGGACGATTTCTCCAAATACGTTCAGATTGTCTAAGGGACCGTCTTTCATTATTGAGTTCAGAATTGAACCAGGATTTGGGAGGGTTGTTTTTTTGTTGTTTGAGTTTAATTGGAGCAATTACATCAAGGGCTTCGAGAATAGAGTTATTATAATGGTTAGTTAGGTCATTGGTGCTGTCAGAGGGAGGGGGGAGAAGTAAGCGGGTTTTAATTGTGGATTCCAGTTCACCAGGAGGAATAAGGTGAAGGTTGCGTGTAGGTTTCTTAGGTAGGGTGTTTGTGGGGGCGGGACGATTAGAGGGTCTGTTCACGTTGAAGAGGATGAGGTAATGGTCAGACCAATCGACAGGAAGTATACAAGAGAGGGAGGCCAGGTCGTTGCTGGTTATGATAGCATCTAGGGTGGAACCTTTGTTGTGAGTGGGGGAATGGCAGAGTTGGGACATGTTGGTGATGTCCATGGTATTCTTCAATGTGATGACAGCAGGGTCATCACTTTTGTTCCAGTGGATGTTGTAGTCACCAAGGAAGAGATTCTTAGAGTGTGAGAGAGAAGCTTGGATAATAAGGTCAGACATCTCTTCAGAAAAAGAGATACAATTTCCAGGGGGGTGGTAGATGGTATGCAGCCGAGTGGTGGGAGAGTCGTGCATAAGGAGATCTGCGCAAAGGTATTCAAAGGATGAAGGGTTTTGTGATTCGACAAGCGAGATGTTATGTTCAGCTTTAAAAATTAGTGCAAGGCCGCCTCCCGTTTGCTCTATTCTATCTTTCTTGATGATAGAGTAACCTGGGGGAATAAGAAAGTCGAGAATCGGAGTGGAGTGGGCGGTTAGCCAGGTTTCGGTTAGGAATGCTATGTCGATGTTTTCGCTGAGAATGGTTTCAGCAATCTCAGTGGCGTGGCAGGAGGCGGATCGGCAGTTGATCAACATGCAATGTAGGGGAGAGGGGTCAGGTTGTTGAGTTGAGGGACAGGGGGGACAAGGGGGGATAGGTCTCAATTGTTGTGGAGGTCTAGGGGAGGTAGGAAGAAGGGGGAGTCTGCTTATACCTAGGAGAACTGGGATAGTAGATTGATGAGTAGAGTGCTTAGTGTCAGAAGATTGGTGAATGAGTGGTGTAGCGGATGAGGGTAAACAGGGGGCGGAAGGTAAGTTCGTGTAAGGTTTAGTTTCAGAGGTTCTTAGGCAAATATCAGGTTGTGGGTGGGGGGGCGTGATGGAATTGTGGAGTGAAACGATTGAGGAAGGTTGAGCGGGTGAGGGACAGGTTGAGGAGCTATATGCGGGCGGAGAAGAGTTGATGCTGGTAGTCTCAATTGTGGGGCAGTGTGATGGTGGGTTGGGATTGGTGTTAATGAGCGGAGATAGTGTGTATTTGGAGGGGGTGGGAGAATAGGTATGGGTAGAGGCGATGGTATTAGTAAGGAGAGAGATAGCGTTTCTGAGTGAGGAGAGTTCAGAAACGAGGGATGAAAGTAGGGGTTCAGTGTAAAGGGGTGTCAGAGTGTGGGTTGAGTTTGAGTTTGGAAGAACAGTATTAGTTGGGTAGTTGTATGGGTTAGGATTGGTCCGAGGGGGGATCAAGTGAGGAGTAAGGGGAGGAAAACCAGGAGGGGGGAGGGGGGTGGAATTATAGTGTGGGGGAGGATCATTATTGGAGAGTGGGAGTGTATAGAAGGTGGATGTGGGAGGGGTGATCCTATTAGGGAGGCAATTAAGTGAAGATGGCAAGGGGGTAGTAGGATTTGGCGTCGTTGGAAGAATGTGGGTTCTTGGGGATAGCAAGGGTGTGTGTGAGTGGGGTAAGGTTTGAGGAGGTGTGGGGGCAGTAAAAGCAGTTTGGGGGATGCATGAGAGTGGGGTGAGGGGAAGAGGAGTGAACGTAGGAGAGGTGGTAATTGAGTCAGCGGAAGGGAGAGGCGTAGTAGAGGGAGTAATATTGGGAGGTTGGGTTACCAAGGGGTGAGTGTTAGAGGGCGAAGGGACATGGGAGTCTGGGGGAAGGGGGAGCATAGAGGAGAGGGTTTGTTTAGAAGGGGGGGAGAACTGGGGGTAAGTGGTAGAAGGAGAGGTGAGGTGGGCGTCAAGGGGTGGGATGGACATAGAAGTGAGTGTATTGTTTGAGTCAGGGGAGATAGGGGGGAGAGTGAAGCGGGCTGAAGATAACATTGAGGGGTTGAGTAGTGTGGAGGAAGATGGGGGAATGTTAAAGAGGAGATCGAAAGGAGAGGAGTGGGAGGCGGAGTATAGAGAGTTCAGGGATGGGGGGGAAGCAGGAGTGGGCAAGAGGGAGATAGGGCAATCATACAGTGTGGAGGATTCATGGTTGGGGAGGGGGGAGTTGTTGTTGTGGGCGGGAGGAGGGGTGGCATGGGGCTGGGAGATAAGGGAGTCGTAACATGTTATAATGTTGAGCGCGAGAGAGGTGAGTAGGGATTGGGTATAATCGGTGGTATTAGTTGTGGAGGGGGAGGGGGAGATCAAGAGGGGGGGTAAGGTGAGAGGGGTGTGAGGGGATTCCGTACTAGTACTAGTGACGTAGGCTAGGGAGGACAATAGTGGGTTGGAGGGGGTAGGGTAGTTGGAGGTAGGAGAGGAGGGGGGTATTTCTGGAAGAGGTGAAAGGAGGGTAGTGGAAAAGAAGGGAGAAGACGGTGATAAAGTTTGGGGTGATTCAGAGGAACGAGAAATGGGTGCGTGGGAAGTGTTGCGGGGTGATGAGCCGTGAGGGAGGTAGAGGAGAAAATTGGAAGGAAGAGTGAGGCAATGTGTATATATATATATATATATATATATATATACAATATTACCTACTGGCGGTCGCCAGTAGGTATATATAGTTAGGATTTTTTCCCTATGGGATTTTTGAAAATTCTATGTCTAATAACTTTGGCGTTTGTAGACGGAATTGGCTGAAATTTTCAGGAAAATGGAACATTTTGTTTCTGAGCAGCCCCTGAAAACTTGGGGGGGTTTCGTCAAGGGGGGGCCGAGAAAAAAGGGGGGTCCCAAAACGTGTTTTTAACATTGAGTTTTCCATAGGGCGGTTGGCCTCACTTTTAGCCCGAACGGCTGAATGGATTTGCACGAAACTTGGCAAAATTGTAGGGACTGGTAGCCCGATGTGCCTTTTGTAGGTCTCAATATATGTGCTACAGTGGATTTTGAGAAATTAACGTTCAAAAAAAGATATATATCTAGAGCCGCGCCTGGAGCGCTCCTCCGTACGCGTACCGGGGAGCGCTCCAGGCGCGCAACGCGACTTGCGCACGGCAAGCTGATTGGTTCTCGGGTGTCTGTAAACATTCGAAACAGTCCGCAGCGGCCGCCATCTTGTGTCTCGGTAGGATTGAGACACAAGAGGTGGCAAAAATCAAAGGGGGAAATGAGCAAGAGGGGGCAGGGTACACACCCCCTGACCCCCTAGGTTTCATGTGGGGGCCATAAAAGGCTCCCGCGGGTGAAAAAAAAAATAAAAAAAAAATCGATTTTCGCGGGGGTGAGCGCCCGGTACGCGCACCGGGGAGCGTACGGGGGAGCGTACCATGGAGATTAAAAATGACAGACTTTTAAAAAAATAAAGCTTCTTTTTAAAAATTGGAGGTAGTTCTGAAAAGAACTTTTTTTTTGATTTTGTTGTTTTATATATTTTTTTTGTTTTTGTTGTTTTATATTTTTTTAGACTTTTTAAAACAATTTTATATTTTTTTGGATTTTTTTCAAGGGAAAAACAAAAACAAGGATTCCAAAACTGCTCAACAGGAGCAAAAAAATTTGAACATTTAGGGACTGGAAGAGCAGCGGTGTTGCTGTTTCTTTAGGGCAATCAGTTCAACACTCTGCTCCCCATAGCAGAGCAGTTCGTCACACTCTGTGCACGAAAATTTGATGCCCGCAAACACCGGCTGAATGTTAGGGACCAATATTCCACGGGGTGGTCCCGAAGGTGTTGCTCCACCAGTGGAGGTGCTGCCGCCATCTGTGGGTACATTCCGTGCCAGCTCTCTGACACTCTCCCTGGCAAAGTTGTTAGGGTGTCTTCTTTTCACATGCCGGATCAAATTAGCATTCCCAAAACTATATTTTTTCAGAGGATTGCCTCTGGATAAACTACTCCCACATATTTTGCATGTTACTTTGGGAGCGTTGACTTTTTTCTGTCCTTCTGGGATTTCGTAAAATTTCCAGATGAAATGGGTTTTTTTCTTTTGCTGAGGAGGGTCCTCATCTAAAAATCCCTCTGAATCACTGCTGGATGACTCTCTTGCAGCCATTGCTGGAGATCAGAAAAGTAGGAGATAGAGTAGACACAACAGCTCTTGCTCTCTCCAAGTACAAAGCAATAGTGAGAGAAATGGGTGGGTTTCACACAATTTGGAAAAAAAAAAGTTCTGAACCAATGAAAAGTGTTGTTTTAAAGTCACATGGTTTGACGCGCTTACGCTACGCGCCCCGGGGCGCGTCCCGGGCGTGTATCGTAAGCGCATCGGGGCGCTTACGTTGCGCGATCGTATGCGCTTCCGGGTGCGCTTACGCGGTGCGTCATAAGACGCATCTCGCGGCTACGCGATACGTGTCTTATGACGCAATGCGTGGCGGCTACGCGATACGTCACAATGTTGTTTTCGTTCTCGGCAATAGCGCTTCCGGGACGCGCATTAGTACGCGCCCTGGGGCGCGCCGCAAGATTGCGCTTACCCGTGCGTTCACCTGTCCGCGCCCCGGGAGCGCACTAAAAATAATATTAAAAAAAAATAAAAAAATTATAAAATATAAAATTAGATTTAAAATGTATTATTTTTATAAAGATTTGCTATTAAAAAACCTATGAAATTCACTGAAAAAACCATAGGTTATAGACCATATATAGTTAGGAATTAGCATTTACAAAACCTTGAAAATTCACTGAAAAAACCATAGGTTATAGACCATATATAGTTAGGAATTAGCATTTAAAAAACCTTATTTTACTCACACAAAACCATTGAAATTCCATATATAGTTAGTTGTACTAACTATATATCGCGCACCCGCAATCCACTGCTGATGATGTCACATATTACATCATTCATGACATGGTCAGTGACATCACTGATGACATCACTGATGACATCTCAAATGACATCACTCATGACATCACTGATGACATCTCATTTGACATTACTCATGACATCATTCATGTGATGATACGATGAACCTCTTCAGACTCTAATATAACCGTAGATACACTCAGTGTAAACAGACACTCACAGACTGTCACTCATGCATGGAGTTACTCACACACCTAATCAGTCTTGCAAAGAATCAATCACACCTCCATTTGCTCAACTATATCGTTAAACACACCTTACTTATTGAAACATATAATAACACATATTTACTCTGTTATACAATCCCTGATACAAGTTCACAATAATCCATACAGCCACTCACACATTCACTGGCTCTTATGCACAGTTATTTATATATGTCAACTACCACATGTACTGTGTTTTACATATGTACTTACTTTGACATGTAGCACTGAGATATCCATTCACTCACCAATACACTCATGCACACAGTAAACCGCCCATACAGCTGTTTCCACATGCACTTTTGAACCCATACATCTAGTGAATCAACTGCTCACACATCTATGCACAGAGTCATACACCTCCCAGCCACCCACACACACACTCAGTCTCCCATACAAATACTTGGCCAACTAATCAATAACCCATATAGTTAGTCATATAGCTAATGATCAACACATGCATCAGATTACAAAACAACAGACACAATGGTGCACAATTTAAAACAGTTTAGTCACTAACCCATGCACTCAGTGAGACACATTTAATCACTCACTTATACAGTCAGTCATGCACCTACTAAATACATCATCCAGACACTTATACATCCACTCATTCTTCAATATATAAGACATATTTTAACTTTAAAGAAACATACAGTCACTGGATGTTGTCATCAGTGATGTCATCAGTGATGTCATTTGAGATGTCATCAGTGATGTCATCAGTGATGTCACTGACCATGTCATGAATGATGTAATATGTGACATCATCAGCAGTGGATTGCGGGTGCGCGATATATAGTTAGTACAACTAACTATATATGGAATTTCAATGGTTTTGTGTGAGTAAAATAAGGTTTTTTAAATGCTAATTCCTAACTATATATGGTCTATAACCTATGGTTTTTTCAGTGAATATATATATATATATATATATTTTTTTTTTTTATGCAAATAGGGAACAAATACAGCAATAAAGTAATATAATATACCCAAACATAGATTAATTAAAGTGCATATAAAAGAATTATGAGTTACAGGGGAATAGGTCAGAGGTCAGTTAAGGAGGGTGAAGAGATGAAATGAGGTAGTTGGGAAAGAGGGTGAAAAAGGATTGGAGGGTATAGTGGAATAGAATACCATTAAGAAGAATAAAAAATTAAAAGAAGCGATGGAGAAAAGATAAATGAGGAGAAATGTGGAGAGTGGTATTTAGGAGAGAGATAGGAAACAACGTGTACAGTGTAGAGATAACAGATGTAAATTAGTGATCACGGCTACCTTTCTAAGATGGCCGCCAAATTAGTCGAGGTGCAGTCAGTCCTTTGTTAGTTTCATTGATTCAATTTGGGTCAATGGATAGAGGATAGTAGCGTGTACAAAATGGATGCCAGTTAGAGACTGTGATAGACCCTGATGAGATAGTGAGAAACAAAATGGGGAGGCAAACAGGGGGGGGTCATCCGGCGATTTAGAGAAGAGGCACATAAAGCGTCCATGAGTGATGCACAGAAAACACTGGGTAGATGTGCGCCCTCCGTCAAGTTCAACACATAACCTGCATTTAGTCCGATCAGGGCCCGGGAAACCAGGGAACGAGGCAGGCGAGGTGGCGGACGTCTTAGTCTCAGGTCCTCGTCATGGATCCAGCAGAGCAAATGCTCGGAAGACAGGGGCAGGGATCCTTCAAGGCCGAGAGGAGCAGAGCGCGCCCTCCGGACGGGCATAAGATGGCAGAGCAAGAAGTGTTTCCAGGGTAGTGGGGCCACTCCAGGCCAGAGGTCCAACCCGGCTGAGGGGGGGGGGAGTACCGACAGCAGGGCAAGCGGTGGCGGCACAGGGGACGATGTCCCATTCGACAGGGAGGCAGCGGGGCATAGTATGAATAACAAACAAGAACCTAGGAGGTCTATGAGCCAAATGTATTGGCCAAACTGGCATGTGTTTACACTAAGTCAGTGGGTGCTATAGTCACCATGTAAAAAATTCTGAAGGAAAAAGAATACAAAGCAAGAGACACGTGTATAGAAAACAAAAACTCTAGAGCTACCTCAAAAACTGGTCAACAAAATCCAGAGCAACTTATTAGTGGATAACCATCAAACAAACCAAGTGATCAGTCCTATCATTTGGCCGTCCACACTGTGACCTGGCAGGTCCTTAGATCATCTAGACCCCATGCCACACAGTCAGTTGTTAGTACTGGATCAGGTCCACAGTGCGCTATGAACCACCTATTGTTGGTCAGTTTATGATGGTTGAAAGAAAGTGGGGATAACACAGTGCAACTTAACAAAAAAGTGGTGAGTATAAAATAGGGTGATATGTCTAAACGGACTCTTTAATAGAAACAAGGCACATCCCCTAGTTAAAAAGCAGGAACAGTGCAAACGACAGTATGGAACAAATGACTGTCGCAATTAGGGCCAACATGTTTCTGCCTACTGGGCAAAACGTCACAAGGCTTTCATCAGGGCCATTGCTCTTAAATGGTTGCTACTGTAATAAGTGTGTCAAACAGATAATACACCAAACTAGTAAGACAAAAGAGTGTATATAATAGTTGTAGGGACGATACAACCTGTAGCTACAATTGTGTACTCATCCTCCTTGTCAAATGGGTACTCAATGTGATCTAAAGAGAATATATATATGTGTTACTCCTATTGGTTCAAACAAAATAATTTTTTGATTCACAAACACACGTACTCACATCATCTCTTGTATACATTGAAAAAATCATAATATTTGCTCACCCAAAATGACAGGGGACTGGACCTCACCTCACCTGGACCGTGCTCAGTTATACGAGGCCTCGCACTGTAGAACAAATATATGCAAACAGGGGAAGGCATCAAAACTCCACTCTGTAAGTAGAATCTAATGGTGCCTATCTATATTCCCTGCTGGGTTCATCATATTTGTCCACAACTGGATTCAATGACAGAGTGGAACCCCCCCCAAAACTTGGATTACTACCCCCTAGACTAGCGTTAAAAAACGCCTGTCTTTCATGTCAACAGCACATGCTACGTCTTAGAACAACAAAGTTGTCTCACTTAAAGGTGGTGAATAATGCTGTTGTGTTCCCTCCTTTGCTCTAAAGTTAATTTATTCAACCCTGATCGTCTCTTACAGTAATCAGAGTCCATTAATCACTAATTCAAAACAAAAGAAATGACTAACCAAGTATCTCACTCTCTTACCTCTCCGTCGGTGCCACAAAACTCTCCTGAGGCTTGGGGGAGGCACCGAAACGGAAGAGGTGTACGTATAAATCCTCTTTCATCGAAAAGGGGACTACTTTGCGTTCGTGTGTATCTGGCCCATAACGACTTATTTATGCAAGTGCTTGTGTCAGTTATTGTCTTCAATTTTACAATAACACCAACAACACCCAACACCAGATGTCATTCTTAGTTAGCTGGCCTCACTCAACTCGAATCGCGCCGTGACACCCTCTAACACTAGAAACCTTCCGCGGAACTACAAGATGACGGCATCGCGGCCATGTTTATAGTTCTTAGTTAACTGGCCTCACTCAACTCAAATCGCGCCATGACACCCTCCAACACATGAAACCTTCCGCGGAACTACAAGATGACAACATCGCGGTCATGTTTGTAGTTTCGGAGACGCACGCGCTCTGAAGGATGCCAATATGAATGAAGTGTCTCTTGCCATATTCAAGATATTCATTGAGAGCCTCCGGCTCAGACACGCTACAAAATACAATTAAAGGTAAAATAAAATAAGAATAGAAATAAAATAAAAATAAAAGTAGGACTCGAACTACAGGATGACCAAAAATCGGACATCGTGGTAGTTCCAGTAGTTAGCAATAATACTGTCTCTACAACAAACATATGTATTAAACGCTGACCCAAGCGGTAATACTAAGTAGTGTGGTCTCTGCTAAAATAGTATTGTCAAATATCAGGATATGTTAACCACTAGCCCAATCACATCTGATCCACTCAGGAAATATTCCAAACTGCCTTGCAACCTCATTTCCATCAATGTTAAGAGTATAAACAGATATATAAATACGATCTCAAAACCATAATGGGTATAATAAAGCGAGTGAAAAAGGCCTGAGTAGAAGAAACATGAATGTCTCAGAAGAATGTCTACTAAACTCATATTGCTGAGGCAACCACCTTGAGATATATAATCTCAGGAAATCAGAATCCTCAGATCTATTCAGTTGTTCAGGTACTGGTTACAGTGATGTCAAGGGGGAGCTATAGAGCATTCCATGGTATCCGATCATTGAGTCCGGCTGTATCAGAGGAAAGTTTATAAATCCATTTCTGCTCCCTCAAAAAAAGGTATCTGGAAACATTATTCACAGGAGACGGTATGAAAGGCTTCTCCAAAACCGTCCATTCGAAATCTGATTCCCCATGTTGTTTTTCAAGGAAAGGTCTGGTTAACTGAGTCACAGATTTCTTACAGCGAAACGAGCTCTTATGCTCTAGCATGCGCATTCGCACCTTTAGGGTAGTCATTCCTACATACTGACAGGGACACAGGCAGGTCAACAAGTAAATCAGGTTATCACTGTTGCAGTTGGTGAAGTGAGTTTGTGACCAAGGCCTATCTGTGCCTATATTTATCTCAGTAGAATGTTTGGTTTGTGGGCAGACTGAACAATTTCCACAAGGGTGGTGTCCAACTACAGGTGGTAAATCCCACAGAGTCCCCAACATTCTCCTCGGTGTCTCTTTAGGGCGCGTGTGTACTAGACGATCCCTAATGATATTTGATCTTTTAAAAGCAAAAAGGGGTAATGTGATCTTATTATTACCATGATTAAGGATACGCCAGTACTTCCTGATGATTTTCTGCAGACTATTACTTTTAGTGTTGAAGGTACTCACTAAAGTTAGTCTTTCAGTTGGGATTTTGGGAACCGGCGGTTCTAGGAGCGCCTCACGATTGTTATTGTAGGCTCGCTTAAGGGACCGCTTGATAAGTGGTCGCGAGTAATGTCGCTCCTCTAGTTGTGAAGATAGGTTCCTGGCATGAGTCCTGTAGTCCTCCACCCTAGAACAATTCCTCCGAACCCGGAGGAACTGGCCGTATGGTAAATTATCCCCTAGGGATTTGGGGTGGTGACTCTCATACAGAAGTAACTAATTTCTCGCCATAGGCTTCCTATACAGTTCGCTGTGCCAGCCTGTTGGTGTCACATAGATTGAAAGATCCAAAAAGGACAACCTCTCCCTGTGGGCCTCAAAGGTGAATCTGAGGAATTGGTTCCTACTATTCAACCAGAGACGGAAATCACTCACAGATTCAATGCTCCCTCTCAACACCACCAACACATCATCGATGTAGCGTTTCCACCATTTTATCGATGATCGAAATGGGTTGGCTGGTGCGAGTACGTGCTGTTGCTCGAATTGGTGCACGTACAAATTAGCTAGGCTTGGCGCAAAAACGCTGCCCATGCTCGTGCCAGAGGTCTGTAGATATATTTGATCCTCAAAGCGAAAGTAATTGTCTTTCATTGCCAGTGTAGCCAAAGCCATAATAAAGGCTATCGGTGTAATGGTTTCGCAGATATTATCCCCCAGGATAGATGTAACAACTTCAAGAGTTTCATCCTGGGGGATAGAGGTGTATAGTGACTCCACGTCGAAAGAGACCAATAGGTCTCTTTCAGGGTCGAAATCAATTTCCGGAAGTACCCTCAGCACATCCTTTGTGTCCTGAAGGTAGGTCGGCATCTTCTGCACAATGGGCCTTAGGAAAAAGTCCACAAAAGTGGAGAGGGGTTCCAAAGCTGACCCTAACCCAGAAATAATGGGTCTCCCTGGGGGGTCTCTGTAGCTTATGTACCTTTGGGAGAATGTAAAAATATGGCATAACGGGAAACTCTGTTACCAAAAAAGACCCTTCATTAGGAATGATCCACCCTTCAGCTAGGGCTTCTTCTACCAAACCTTTGATCCGTTTCAGTAAACCCCCTGTAGGATCTTCCTGTAGGGGCAAATACGCATGCCTGTTAGCCAATTGTCTCAAGCATTCTGATCGATAATCAGCAGTGTTTAAAATGACGATAGAATCGCCTTTATCAGCAGGCTTTATTGTTATTAGTTGGTCATACGACAAACTTTTCAAAGCCTTTTGCTCTATTACTGACAAGTTCTTAAAGGACCTATCTTGTATCTGCCATAGTCTTTAGACTTCATCATCTACAGCTTTCTCAAAAGCTAAAACCTGTGGGGGAACTGTGTGTGCGGGTGGTAGGAAATTGGATTTCAACTTCAGCCCCGTATTCACTTCATGAGCACCCTCTGGATCATCAGGTTTATTCTTGAAATAGTAGTGGAGTTTCAACTTCCTGTAGAATTGGCTCAATTCTCATTGATGCGTGAACGGGTCACCGGTGTTAGTCATTACAAAGCCCAGCCCCTTGTTTAGTACAAATTCCTACCATCTGAGGACAAAGCCTTTCTTAAAGATTGGTCGTTGATAGCTTGGAGGTGCACTAGAGACTGGCTGATTCTGATTATCAGCACAGCGAAGAGAATAGCTGACACTATTCTAGTAGTGATTCAGGTCCTGAAAGCTTCAATTAGACCAACTATCACACCAACGTTATTCAAGAGACAACAGGACGAGTCCAACAAAAATATGACAGAATTTAAAGACATAATCCTACAGTCTAAGCTTGACAAGTTTAAAAAGGACTTGTCTAAGTTCAAGCACGAGCGAGTGTATCCCTACACAAGTGACAGTTATACCCCGCCGATGTTTAGGAATAATGGTAAACGGTTCGGGTCAAATTACTCAGGCTCCAGCTCATATGGTAGCGACTCTGACAATACCAATCCACCACAATTCCAACAGAGGGGTCGGGGGCGAGGTAATAGAGGATTCTCATATGGGAACCAACCACCTAGTCACTTCCAACAATGGTGGCCACCCACACCCTGGGGATATCCACCACAACAACAGGAAGATCCTACAGAGGGTTTACTGAAACGGATCAAAGGTGTGGTAGAAGAAGCCCTAGCTGAAGGGTGGATCACTCCTAATGAGGGGTCTTTTTTGGTAACAGAGTTTCCAGTTATGCCATATTTTTGCCTTCTCCCAAAGGTACATAAGCTACAGAGACCCCCCCCCCCACGGAGACCCATTATTTCTGGGTTAGGGTCAGCTTTGGAACCCCTCTCCACTTTTGTGGACTTTTTCCTAAGGCCCATTGTGCAGAAGATGCCGACCTACCTTCAGGACACAAAGGATGTGCTGAGGGTACTTCCGGAAATTGATTTCGACCCTGAAAGAGACCTATTGGTCACTTTCTACGTGGAGTCACTATACACCTCTATCCCCCAGGATGAAACTCTTGAAGTTGTTACATTTATCCTGGGGGATAATATCTGCGAAACCATACACCGATAGCCTTTATTATGGCTTTGACTACACTTGCCATGAAAGACAAATACTTTCGCTTTGAGGATCAAATATATCTACAGACCTCTGGCACGAGCATGAGCAGCGTTTTTGCCCCGAGCCTAGCTAATTTGTACGTGCACCATTTCGAGCAACAGCACTTACTCGCACCAACCAACCATTTTGATCATCGATAAAATGGTGGAAAAGCTATATCGATGATGTGTTGGTGGAGTGGAGAGGGAGCATTGAATCTGTGAGTGATTTCCATCTCTGGTTGAATAGTAGGAACCAATTCCTCAGATTCACCTTTGAGGCCCACAGGGAGAGGTTGTCCTTTTTGGATCTTTCAATCTATGTGACACCAATAGGCTTGCACAGCGTACTATATAGGAAGCATATTGTGAGAAATTCGTTACTTCTGTATGAGAGTCAAATCAAATCAAATCAAACTTTATTTCGATTGAATTTACAATCATAAAAGTTCATTGTAGTAAAATTTTCCAACAATTAAAAGATGAGAGTATGTATGAGAGTCACCAACCCTACAGGATAATTTACCATACGGCCAGTTCCTCCGGGTTCGCAGGAATTGTTCCAGGGTGGAGGACTTCAGGACTCATGCCAGGAACCTATCTTCACAACTAGAGGAGCGACACTTATCAAGCGGTCCCTTAAGCGAGCGTACAATAACAATCGTGAGGCGCTCCTAGCACCGCCGGTTCCCAAAATCCCCACTGAAAGACTAACTTTAGTGAGTACCTTCAACACTAAAAGTAATAGTCTGCAGAAAATCATCAGGAAGCACTGGCGTATCCTTAATCATGGTAATGATAAGATTACATTACCCCTTTTTGCTTTTAAAAGATCAAATAGCATTAGGGATCGTCTAGTACACACGTGCCCTAAAGAGTCACCGAGGAGAATGTTGGGGACTCTGTGGGATTTAACACCTGTAGTTGGACACCACCCATGTGGAAACTGTTCAGTCTGCCTACAAACCAAACATTCTACTGAGATAAATATAGGCACAGATAGGCCTTGGTCACAAACTCACTTCACCAACTGCAACAGTGATAACCTGATTACTTGTTGACCTGCCCGTGTCCCTGTCAGTATGTAGGAATGACTACCCGTAAGGTGCGAATGTGCATGCTAGAGCATAAGAGCTCGTTTCGCTGTAAGAAATCTGTGACGCAGTTAACCAGACATTTCCTTGAAAAACAACATGGGGAATCAGATTTCGAATGGACAGTTGTGGAGAAGCCTTTCATACCGTCTCATGTGAATAATGTTTCCAGATACCTTTTTTTTGAGGGAGCAGAAATGGATTTATAAACTTTCCTCTGATACAGCCGGACTCAATGATCGGATACCATGGAATGCTCTATAGCTCCCCCTTGACATCACTGTAACCAGTACCTGAACAACTGAATAGATCTGAGGATTCTGATTTCCTGAGATTATATATCTCAAGGTGGTTGCCTCAGCAATATGAGTTTAGTAGACATTCTTCTGAGACATTCATGTTTCTTCTACTCAGGCCTTTTTCACTACCTTTATTATACCCATTATGATTTTGAGATCGTATTTATATATCTGTCTTTACTCTTAACATTGACGGAAATGAGGTTGCAAGGCAGTTTGGAATATTTCCTGAGTGGATCAGATGTGATTGGACTAGTGGTTAACACATCCTGATATTTGACAATACTATTTTAGCAGAGACTACACTACTTAGTATTACCGTTTGGGTCAGCGTTTAATACATATGTTTGTTGTACAGACAGTATTATTGCTAACTACTGGAACTACCACGATGTCCGATTTGTGGTCATCCTGTAGTTCGAGTCCTTCTTTTATTTTTATTTTATTGCTATTCTTATTTTATTTTACCTCTAATTGTATTTTGTAGCGTGTCTGAGCCGGAGGCTCTCAATGAATATCTTGAATATGGCAAGAAACACTTCATTCATATTAGCATCCTTCAGAGCGTGCGCGCCTCCGAAACTACAAACATGACCGCAATGTCGTCATCTTGTAGTTCCGCGGAATGTTTCTAGTGTTGGAGGGTGTCACGGCGTGATTCGAGTTGAGTGAGGCCAGTTAACTAAGAACTATAAACATGGACGCGATGCCGTCATCTTGTAGTTCCGCGGAAGGTTTCTAGTGTTAGAGGGTGTCACGGCGCGATTCGAGTTGAGTGAGGCCAGCTAACTAAGAATGACATCTGGGGTTGGGTGTTGTTGGTGTTATTATAAAATTGAAGGCAACAACTGACACAAGCAGTTGCATAAATAAGTCGTTATGGGCCAGATACACACGAAGGCCAAGTAGTCCCCTTTTCGATGAAAGAGGATTTATACGTACACCTCTTCCGTTTCGGTGCCTCCCCCAAGCCTCAGGAGAATTTGGTGGCACCGATGGAGAGGTAAGAGAGTGAGCGACTTGGTTAGTCATTTCTTTTGTTTTGAATTAGTGATTAATGGACTCTGATTACTGTAAGAGTCGATTAGGGTTGAATAAACTAACTTTAGAGCAAAGGAGGGAACACAACAGCATTGTTCACCACCTTTAAGTGAGACAACTTTGTTGTTCTAAGACGTAGCATGTGCTGTTGAGATGAAAGACAGGCGTTTTTTAATGCTAGTCTAGGGGGTAGTAATCCAGGTTTTTGGGGGGGGTTCCACTCTGTCATTGAATCCAGTTGTGGACAAATATGATGAACCCAGCAGGGAATATAAATAGGCACCGTTAGATTCTACATAGAGAGTGGAGTTTTGATGCCTTCCCGTTTGCATATATTTGTTCTACAGTGCGGGTCCTCGTATAACTGAGCACGGTCCAGGTGAGGTGAGGTCCAGTCCCCTGTCATTTTGGGTGAGCAAAAATTATGATTTTTTTCAATGTATACAAGAAATGATGTGAGTACGTGTGTTTGTGAATCAAAAAATTCTTTTGTTTGAACCAATAAGAGTAACACATATATATATTCTCTTTAGATCACGTTGAGTACCCATTTGACAAGGAGGATGAGTACACAATTGTAGGTACAGGTTGTATCGTCCCTACAACTATTATATACACTCTTTTCACTTACTAGTTTGGTGTATTAACTGTTTGACACACTTATTACAGTGGCAACCATTTAAGAGCAGTAGCCCTGATGAAAGCCTTGTGACGTTTTGCCCGGTAGGCAGAAACATGTTGGCCCTAATTGCGACAGTCATTTGTTCCATACTGTCGTTTGCACTGTTCCTGCTTTTTAACTAGGGGATGTGCCTTGTTTCTATTAAAGAGTCCGTTTAGACATATCACCCTATTTTATACTCACCACTTTTTTGTTAAGTTGCACTGTGTTATCCCCACTTTCTTTCAACCATCATAAACTGACCAACAATAGGTGGTTCATAGCGCACTGTGGACCTGATCCAGTACTAACAACTGACTGTGTGGCATGGGGTCTAGATGATCTAAGGACCTGCCAGGTCACAGTGTGGACGGCCAAATGATAGGACTGATCACTTGGTTTGTTTGATGGTTATCCACTAATAAGTTGCTCTGGATTTCGTTGACCAGTTTTTGAGGTAGCTCTAGAGTTTTTGTTTCCTATACACGTGTCTCTTGCTTTGTATTCTTTTTCCTTCAGAATTTTTTACATGGTGACTATAGCACCCACTGACTTAGTGTAAACACATGCCAGTTTGGCCAATACATTAGGCTCATAGACCTCCTAGGTTCTTGTTTGTTATTCATCGAAAGACATAATTGTCCAAGACTTATGTATAGTTGTGACAAAGAACAGAGAGGTTGAGTCAATAGAGGACCACACGTGGTAACAATAATATAGGGCGAAATGAAAATGTTTTCAATGGTGCAACGAACCTTGAAGTACACCCCTCTCTACTTCAAAATTTTTAAAAACTTTAAAACAATTTAACAAACAATGGTCCAGCACTCAAGATTAGTGGATATATTGAGTAAAATGCATTTAAGGTTCAGTAAAAACCTTTTGTGTCCCATTCATCACTGCAAGGTTCACAATGTATTGACATGCAACCAATAATCATTATATATGTACATATTTTCTATCTTCAATTGTTCTTTACTAATTTTCTTCTCATGAATAAAACATCAATGAGTGAAAGCTAAAAGTCAGTAGCCAAAAAGCTCTTGTATGTTTGCCTGGGAAGAGTACCATATCCAAATGAAGGAGTACTATGCAGTGCATAAAGGGTTACTACATGTACTGGGTGTATGTATGCCTGAGAAAAATACACTTAATTAGAGATCTAGTGTGATGCAGTGCATGTGTGGAAAAAAAATGCTTGGTGTATGTATGCTCGCGTAAAGTACAATATGTGAAGGGTGAAGAGATGTGCAGTAAGCATGGAATAGAGGACCCTTGGTTGCCTGGTGAAGACATGAGGAGGAGAGAAATCCCCCCCAGACAGATTTCTAGATTGCTGCTTTCCACCGAGCTAGGTGGAAACACACACTGTAGGGAAAGGAAGACACACTCTTTGCATCTCAAACGACTGCTCTTCGATGCAGTGACAGATCACAGGGAAGGGGCCTGGACACATCTCAGGAAGGGAGAAGGAGCTGATAAGAGAATAGTTAGGATTAGGCCTGGGAGTCTGGGATTAACCTTTTGATGCACATATCACTGTGGCTGACATCCACGTGTGGACCTTAGCTACTGCCATGAATTATGGTGTTGACATTCAGCTTCTGAGTCATGTCTGCTGTTACAGACCTCTTTCATAAAGGAAGATATAAAGGAGAAGCACCCACTTCAAAAGAAGCAGTACCCCAACATAAAAATTAAAAGACCCAGACCCTAATCACATTTGGTGTTTTGAAAATGACTTTCAGAAGGGGAGTTTGAGTCCCCAAACATGTGTCCTCTGCAATGCAGCCAGACAGGCTGTGTAAGAAGAGGAAGCTGCGCAAGACTTCTACCTGTGACCAGGACTGCTGCAAAACCCTGCTAGTCTCCCTCCTGAGTGACCTCACCCAAGACGCCAAGATCACCCGCCCGTGATCCTGGAGCACCGTCATCTGCCTGTTTGCCAAGACCAGTGTGCCCTTTGAGGGAGAGGAAAGACTGCTGGAGGGACTGAGGTCCAGTGGGGAGCCCTGCACAAGTATTCCCTGAGTGAGGTGTGAGATTGTGCATTGATCGGACTGTTGCTTGTGTGCAGTATCAGCTCTCAGACCCTCACTGGCCAGCTGAGGGCCACGTTGTTCTGAGAACTGAGTTTGGGCCAGGTGTGCAGGACCTGTGACTGCCAAGATCATCAACCTTGTATTACAGGAGGAGATGCTGTAGCGAAATCGATCCCCTAAGGAGAGTCTGCAACCTGATCGAGTACCACAGCAACCTTGTATGCCAGGAGGTGCTTCCGGAACCACTTTGGCCTAGAGTGTGGGCTGTCACCGCAGATCAAAGAAGAACGGCTGTGACCAGTGGGTCGAGCCCGTACACTGTGATCTGCTTCTGAAGAAGTCCTCAAGGTTCACTGGGATGCCGCTGAGGGCATCACACCCTCGTTGGAGCTCTGGTTGCGAGCCAGTGGATCACACCAGCACCTCCTCCCCCACTAGGTGGAAGAGCACCTTTCCTTTTTTGCCGCCAAGTGGGAGAAGCTCCGATCACTGCAACCCGACCGGCAGCACTGCTCGACAGAATAAGCCTGTGTCGCTGAGTGCTGCCGCGTCCACCGTGAGCATCCCAACTTTACCATACAGGATCCAGACTTAGGAGCACTCAAAGACGGGGCACTCGCTGCACTGCTGAACAATGCCTTACTGCCAGAGGGGGTAAGACTGAACCCAGGCCTTTGAGGCTTCGGGGGGCGGGGGTCACTGCTGTCGGTGCTGCTGCACTATACACACTTCTGACTAAGTTCCTAAAAGGTCAAAAGGGACAGCACTTGAGTATGGCTACTAGTAAATGGGGCATAAACTCTGGACACGTTGCACAAAAGAGGGTCTGACAGGGATCTGCCTGATAACTACTAAATCCCCAACCTCAAGGGGGACTGTGTTGTTGCTTCTGAATGTAGTATTCATTTGCATGTGCAGAATTAGAAATAAAAAACAACTTTTTCTTTTAAAAGCAAGCATTTAGTTGGACATTTATTTATTGTTTCCACTGTTTGCATTTTGAGTAATGAGTCGTGTTCACTGACCCGTACCTACATCCCCCCACTGGAGCCTTGATTGCTCAACCACAGTTACTTCTGAGAGTCATGTGCAGAAGTGGTATCTGACCCAAACTGAGTGGGATACATAGTAGGTCAGGCCTCAGGTTATTAGGAATAAAAGGCCTCAACCTCCACGATTGTAGCCACTACATGCCCCAGGGCCCTCTGTACTGAGTTCTGACAGCATGCCCACCAGCCTGCCACTGCAGACTGGTAGAGCAGTTTAAACTGCTAACTTGACTTTGCCCTTTAAAGTAATGTCAAAGCCCAAACCTTCTTTTTTAATATATGTGTCACTCCTAAGGCAGTCCTTATGAGCCAGAAGGCTGGGTACTGTATATTTAAAAGAAGGACATGTCTTTTTACAAGTCCCGACAGTGAAAACCCACATTGTTATTTTAACTGCAGAAAGGCTAGTGGTCCCACTGGTGAGTACAGGGGTACCTGCTGACAAATCAGCAGTGCTAACTTCTGAATGGTACTGCTAAATATGATACTTCAAGGTATCAAAAAATTTGTTACATTAAAGCGGACTTGAAGCTCAAGTCAAATTTAAAGTACCTTTTGCCGATGGCAACTGTAGAAAGTTTGAGAAACACAAAAGGATGATGGAAGGAATGCTGAACATTGTCAAACATTCACCTCCAGTCACAGCTCTGGTTTAAATCCATAGTTTTTTTGCTCACAATGCCACCCCAGTTTGGACCCAGCCATATGCAAATCAATCTTGACCATACACCTAATGGGAACAGTCCTGCCCAAACTGCCCGGCCGGGTCCTCCCTGAACCAGAAAACAATCATACTGGGACCGGTTTCAGGGTATCACCCCTCATCAGCTAGGCTAGTTTGACTCCAGTGGCATAGTGATCATGATCCCACGTCTGGCCATACCTTTCCCAATAAGGACAATTTTAGCAACTCAAAAAGATGATGGACGGAATGCTGAACATTGTCAAACATTCACCCTCAGTCACAGATCTGGGTTCGATCCATCATTTTGTTTGCTCACAATGCCACCCCAGTTTGGAAATAGCAGTACGCAAATCAGTCTTGACCCACCTCCTCGTGGGAACAGTGGAGACCGACCTGCCAGGCCAGGTCCTCCCTGGACCGGAAAACAAGCATCCTGGGACCGGTTTTGGAGTATCACCCCTCACTAGCCAAGTTAGCTTGAGTCCAGTGGAATAGCAAGAACGAGACCCACATCTGGGCATACCCTTCCCACTAAGGGTGATTTTCAGCAACATAAAAAGATGATGGACGGGTTGCCGAACATTGTCAAACATTCAACACCAGTCACACTTGTTGTGTTTGCTAACTGTAGGAAGTTGCCACTTTGTAGTCCAAGTTTTCCAGTGACCATTTACGGTTGCGCACAAGCTGCTGTCTTTGAGACAGCCTTCTGTCATCCTGTGGAAAGTTGTGAATGACTCTCAGGAAAGAACATACATTATCTGCTATGGCAGGAGGTGTGACATCCCCCTTGGTAGTGAGACAAAACAAGGTTTGAGCCCAAAACATGAGCTTCAACGGAGAAGCCGCCTTTGAAGGGCAAATGATGATGACATAGAAGAGGTGCTGCCCTTTTGTTTTCCCTGATACGCTAGCATCTTGGGCCGAGAGATAAAAACTGTTCCCAAGCTGTTTTTTCAGGGGCAGTGAACCCTTTAAGTAGTCATACCTCTGGAATGGGCTCGGCAGCCCCACACACCAAGAGAAGGGTTCTGCCATGTTCAGAGTGGACACAATAGTGCACCCTAATATAGCTAGTTGCCACATTTTGCAGGAAGCTGTCATCAGTTGGGAGGGGACCTGTTTGCCCATTGTCTAGGCACCACCAAATCCCTGAGGGCAAGTTCTGGGCATAAAAATGTCACCCCTGGTGCCCAGACCTCAGATCACATCTACACTGAGGAGAGGACAGGGGTAGGACTGTCCTGCTGTTCCCTGGACTCAGCAAAGAGAAGCTGCACCAAAGACTGGACTGCACCTGCTGATCCACGAGCTGGCTGCAAGAGTCAGTTGGGTGACTTTCTGTTACAGATACAGAGCCACAAAAAAAAGCCTAGGCAGAGAACGCTGCTCCACCCGTGGAGTGTGCAGAGATTTTCCTACTCCGCGTTCCGCGGAGAATGCAAATCTCTGCACACTCCACCCACCCTTATAACAATTAAGCCTACATTTATCAAAAGTAAAATAAAATACACTTACCTGTACTGTGGCTTCCCCGGGCTGCCCTCCTCCTCTTCCTTGTTGTCTGTGCAATCCTTGCCAAAACTGTGCATGCGCAGTTTTTACAAGGATTATCCAGACGGCGAGTAAGAGGAGGAGGGCAGCCACTAAGCCCAGGGTTACACAAAAGCTGAAGAAGCCTGCTTTGGCAATTGTCTGACTGCCACTGACTGCAAAATTGCAGCCTGGGAGACCAAGTCTTGATGTGCAAAAGTTGCACTCATGTCTGCTGGAACCAGGAGAGTCATACGAGTGCAATTCAGTCACCCAATATGGACACTAGCCTCAGTTTGAAGGAGCAGCTGATTTTGCTGTAACCAGAGACCAGTGGATTAGTGGCAACTGGTTTTTGATTGGACATCAACCGGACTTCGAGGGACATTGAACTCTGTGGCCTAAGTTGTCCCACTGTGTTTGTGAACTCAGGGGTGCCTCCAGGAAATCCCCTTTCACCAGATCTGCATCCCCTATCCCTTGCATTAGTACCACTCCATTGATGTCAATGGAAGTTTGCCCATAGAACCTGGAACTGGCCTGGAAAATGCTCCGCCTGCAAAGTAACTGTCCTGCCAAGTCTTATTGGCCTCTTTAACCCGATCTCTGCAAGAGTTGGTTGGCCAGAATGGGTAAGAGTAGTCACACACAACTACAAATGTTTTCCAGGTAGCTGCTAACCACAGTAGTTTGCCAGTGCTTGTTTGAGATTTGAATGAAGAGCAGTGATTTATTATTTGCACAATACTTTATATCTCTGGAACCCTTCCTTTCATTTTGTTCATTTTGATATCTAAAAATTCATACAAATTAGCTACTTTTAATAAATTGGTATGTCTCTTTGTGTAGTGTTTCTTTCTTGTTCACATATCTTGCTACTTTTGATTGCTTTGCAGTTGTTTGTTTGACAAAGCCTGACTACTCGAAGCCACAGTTACCTAGAGTTAAGCTAATGGTTTACAAATGAGTCTGACTGGACCCAAGACAGGTGTGTGTTTATTACATGGTGAGATCGCACAACCACACCAGATAATAAACTGCTTTCCTCACTGGCATGGTGTGCAAAATGACGATGAACTAAGATGTGGCTAGAGTGATTACCAGTGGCTGAGATTAATAAAAGCATTCCATCTTCAGCGCAATTACCTAAATACAAGGGGTATGACCAGATGTGAGTCCCATGCTCACTGTGCCATTGGAACCATGCTGAACGCAACTGACAAGCCCCAATTAGGGCTACACTGGTTTTGGGTTGCTTGTGTTCTGGTTCAGGGAGGACCTAGCTGGGCAGTTCCGGTTGGACTATTCCTATTGGATCAGTGTCAAGACCAATTTGAATATTGATGGGTCAAACTGAAGAGGCATGGAGTTCAAAATAACAATGGAATGGGATGTTGCTTGAGTAATTACCAGTGGCTGAGATTAAATAGTGAGAACAAAAGGGAAAGGAGCCCAAACAGAATTTGTGGCAGCATTTAGACTGCTGCCCATGCTTCCTGATGCTGTCATTGTTAGGCTTCCAATTTGAAGACCAATTATTCTATGAATAAGGTATGGCAAGGGGCTCTGCCATACTGTGCGTATTTTGAACATTTTAGTACATTCCTAGAATAGGTTCTTCATAAGCAGCACTCGGAATGGGGGGTAATTTAAATTACCTAGATGATTTTCTGTTTGTGGAAGATTCTTCAACCAGACTAGTCACCAGACTATCAAATGCATTCAACCAACTGGCAACAATGCTAGGGGTCACATTTGCGCAAGCCAGAACAGTTTGTCCAATGACTAGACTGGTTCCTTTGGGAATTGAGCTATATAAGGTCAAGGATGCATCAAGGATACTGCAAAATAAGGTATTAACTCTCAGGAACAATATAAAAATGACGTTAGGAAGGGAGAAAGCTGCCCTTGAGTAAATACAGGAACTACTGGGCAAGTTGAACTTTGCACCCAAGTTGACAGCATCAGGTAGGGTGTTTGTGAGGAGACTGTCCCAACTTACAGTGGGGCAAAAAGACAAACATCACCACCTGAGGCTGACATTGGATGTGAAGCATGATGTAGGGACTTGCCTCTTGTTCCAGGCGCAGTTCAATGGCACACTGATATGGACGGACAGCTGGGTGACAAAAAGGCAAATGAAGCTTTTCACGGATGCAGCACGTAACAGGATCTTTGGCGCTAAATTGAGTACGCTTGGTGCGCAATGATATGGTCATCATGGTGGGTGGCAAAGGGTGTACCAAACAAAATTAAGTTTCTAGACCTGCTCCTCAATGTATTGGCAATGTGCATATGGGCAAGTCACGTGAGCAACATGACGTTAAGGCTCTGGTCTGAGAATAGCACAGCATTCCAAGTTAATTGTGGCTCCAAACAATGTCCTTTGGTACTGGGGCTAATGCAGTTAGAATATACCATAGAAATCGAGGCTAGATATGTATCAGGGGTAGGCAGCTCTTGGACACTTTCTGGTTGCCAGGTGGACACAGGGGCGGCTCCTCCACAATGGCAGAGGAGCGTCGCCCCACTTGCTCCGAGCCAGCAGGTGAAAAATAAATTGATTACCTAAATTGTTTTATTTTTCACTTGCCGGCTCTGAGGCAGTGCATTCTGGGAGGGGCAGGGCGGAGCTGAGGAATGGGAGGGAGGAGGAGGAGTGATATGTGCACTGTCTAAGTGTGCATATGTGTTTAGCCGGCCATCTCAGGCTGACCAAAACACACATGTGTACTTAGGATTCAACAGCCTGGATGCATTGAACAGCTGGGCTGTGGAAGCCCCACAGACTCCATGGTCTGAGCGGAGTGTCTATCCAGCCCACTCAAACCAATCCCTGTGCTGCTCTCACATGAGAGCCGCATGGGGATTGCACAGGGAGCCTCTCCCAGTGTATTCTGGGATCAGGAAGAGAAGTCTGAGGCACAACGCGGGAGGCAGCCCAGCTCCAGGTAAGTGACTTTTACATTTTTATTATTAACCCCCGTGCGCTCCCCCTCCCGCGCTTATAGTGCCCCCTCCATCCCCCACCACCTCTTCATTGTGTCAGCCATGCCTGGTGGACAAGTTCAGAAGTTTAGTGCTGCAACCACAACAGAGGCTGACACCCTTCCAGAGGAGCTACGTATCTGAGCAGGCCAGGCATGCCCCATTTGACATAACATGTGCTTGCACTGGGAACTGCTAAAAATTATTGCTAATATGTTCCAAACTTCAAGCAGGTGACAGGCCTGCTAGATAATAAGGACCCATCATGCAGCAGTAGAGCAATTTATTGAGTGGAGTCATGTGAAGAGGAAATACAAAACTTGGCACAGGCATACCTATCGGCAGTTGCCTACTTTGTAATACTGAAGGTGGGATATAACCCCATGAGATTCAATTCTGGAGGTGCCAGGAAGGCTCAAGAGGGATGAAAGACTCCCGATGGGCATCGACAGGTTGAGCCTCTTGTTGGCAGCACTGGAAAATGAGGGAGCTACTGTCTTTGAAGTAATGCTGTTTAAAGCAATGTTTACACTAGCATTCATTCAGGCATTTAGGGGGTGTGAGCTAGTAGCACCAACATAAGGGATGGCTGGGGAAACAGGGCTAATGTTAGGGGACGTACATGCTAACTGAGGAGGCAATGCCACCAATTGTCAGATGGACCAAAAATGGCCGAATAGGGAAGGGAATCAAGATGTGACTACCTTGCCTGGCCAATCCCAATCACTGCCCAGTCTGCCTCTTGAGGAGATACTTGAGAGTGCGTCCTCAAAATAGGCAGCCATCTTTTGTACAATCAAATGGGTTGTAGCTCAGCAGATTTTTAATTCACTTTGGTGATGCGCAAAGTTCTGGTTGGTGCAGGGATGCCAGCCCACTAGTCCTGTTTACACTGCTTCTGGATTAGGACATCAGTCATGGCAGCATATAGGGGCATGCAGCAAGGTGGAATCATGGCTCTGGTCAGGTGGCATCCCAGTGCACAGATTCAGGCCTACATAAGAATTCATTTTGCTTAGAGCTGGTCTCCTATTCCTCACCTTCCTATCACCTGGCCTGTACAGTGACTGAATGTCTTGATAGAATTTAAAGATGACGGACCCACAAGGCTCTAGCTTGTTGGCAACTCATACATGTCCAGGGCACAGAGGTGGGCAACCCAAAATCATCCTGACATGAGTGAGGGTTTGCTGAACAACACCATAGATTGGCTCGGCATCCTGAGCATGAGGTGGCTGAAACTCATCCAGGAAACTAAAAAAGACTGAATTGGCTAGAACAGAATTGCTGGATGTATCAGTTATTCATTTAGGGACAATGCTGTACAAAATGAGGCAGGACATGAGATAAGTAGCATGACTGCTAGGTGGGACTGATATTGAATGATTTGAATAAATACCTATGATGGTGGCAAAGTATTGCAGTGCAGTAAATAGATCAAGATGATTATTAAACATAGTAGTCAGTCAATTCTCCAGAAGTATGGATTTCAAGTTTATTAAACACGGTTTAATCAACTTAAAGATGCCAGAATACTATGCAGGGGATGGGGTCCACCTATCTGATAGTGGGCAAAACGTTTTTGGGTCAAATATTGTGATAGCCTTATGTCTTGCAGGGTATGAATAAAAAAAAGGAAAGTGGTCAGCTGTAAAAGAATAGTAGTTACATTTGCGATGTAGCAGTAAGCTTCACAATCAGGAGGTGGATGATAAGGCCACCCCACCTGCTTACGGATGGGGTGGTGGACATTGGCTGCTCACCTTGGGTTGCCTTACAGCAGGGTCTGCTAGCTGTGCAAAACTGAGTAGGGGTCCAAAGTAAAAGGAAAATGGCACCCACAGCCCTGCAACACCAAAGGACAGACTTTACAGCTAGACAAGGTAATTAAGCCTACCACACAACAGGTTTGCAGGGTTGGACTCCTCATGTCACAATGGCTCCAAAGACACTTAATCGTGACTATATTGCATAACTGAATGGCCTGTTGATCAGCTGACTGCTTGCAGGCAACGTAGAAGGAATTGTTTATAAAACAGCAGCCTTGTACTCCCAACAGATTGCATGCCAGTGCGATAATTCAGCTGTGGTATTAGAACATGCCCAGGATCAGGAGTTGGGCTCAAGTTATTACCTACACTGCATGGATCAGCAATTCTGTGAGATATGAGTCCATCTCAAAGCCAAGTGTAGGGTGCCTATGAATGGCGAGGATGATGTACACAGTTTTCCTATGAATATCGACCATTTTCTCACATTTTTCATCAGTTTTTTTCATGGTAAATAGTGAAATGCGGGAAGGCACCCAGGTGTGGGTGAGCCCAAGGAATCTTGGAATCCTGATACTGCCAGTAACCCCTTTTCCTGGCATGATTGGAATTTCCCCTGACTGTGAATGAGGCCATAGATGTAGGTCAGTTGAATACTGTTTGAAGGCATTTAGGGCCAGATGTATGTCGAATGGAGTCTGTAAAAGTGGTTGCAAATTGTCCACTGACTTTTACTGAATCACTCTGGTTTTGTGACCCAATCTATGTCTTAATGCTTTTGTTCACAAAAACCCGATTTGTAGTGGGTCGCAATTCTACCTACCTCATGGAGAATAATGAGGCAGGTCGCAAATTTCAACCCATTATGAATTGCTGCCATCGCAGGGATTGTAGCCTGCTGGGGCTAGTCCACCATATTGCTTCCAAATATCTGATTCAGACTCTGGTCGCAAACCCAAATTGTGATTCGGTAACAAGTCAACAATTAACAGTTTGTGGTTTGTACATACAAAAAGGCCTTTTTGCAGTTGCGAAGGGGCCCTTTGAGCCCGAAAAAAGGCTTAGAACATCTGCAATTGGTGCTAATCGGGGTCACGATATCCTTAGGACTATTATGCAGTAAAATATACAAGGATAACAAAAGCAACGTACTTGTGAAATAAGTAAGAAAGTAATATGAGGGAGGAAAAAAACATTTTAAGTCCTCCAATTGTCTAAAAACAGTAAATAAACACAGGCGGTATATTTGGAACAACTTCTGACCTTCTCAGCTTCATCTTTAATTCGCCCTGGAACGGGTGTTACAACCTCCAGAAATAGGTATCTAAATACGAGGAAGAGGGCTATGTTGACGTTAGCTGCTCTGTTGCAGAACGCATCCTCGACATCTGTTGTGAATGCTGTTTTGAAACTAAGCCACTTTGTAGTGTAAAACACCGGAAATGTTTCCAGATTAAACGCTGTCTAAATTTAGTCGCCCATTGAAACCCCTTTGATTATGTATTTATGATGATAAATAGCACACAACTGAACAAGGTCTTTAATTTGCAGACTCATGCATTAATCCACAGCATGGTAATAACAACGCGCGCATGATTGTTTAATTGTACAAAGTTCATTTGCAGTAATAATGTAATTGCACATTGCTGTCTTCGGTCTTGCTGAGATGAGAAGAGGTGGCATACAGGAACAATTAAGAAAAAAACAAATTTAGAACAGATGTCAGGAAATACTGTGTCAAGCAAAAGAAATGTTTGGTTTTAGAACATCCTATCAGTAAAAGATGTGTAATGTCCAAAAAACAGAAGCCACTCAAAAAAAGAAAAACCTGTTACCACAAGGGCCGGACGTGGATTTAAGGTTAACTTGCCTCAGTCTGACGTCGCTTGACTCGTGACTAATGTTTATTTACACATCTTTGTTCCCACCTTCTGAGCGCTTCCTGCGTGCTCGCGGCTTCTACCATCGAGTGCAGTGTTTTCCGGTTCCCAGCTCTTGAGAGGGAGCCAGAGGCACCCGCGTGGAAGTGTGGCTCTGCACTTAACAAACCACTTCCATTCAAAGGGAGCTGGAAAGGTAAATATGCAGTAAAATGAGCCCTGTTCATCCCGAAGGCGAGAGACCGCAACACAAAGACAAGTTGTAGTGCCTTTCAAAAGTTAAGCTGGCTGTCATCAGAGATGACGAGGGCGGTGGTCACGTGACCCTTTCACTCACGAGCTTTGCCGGATAACCTCAATATGTACTGGTGAGTCGCCATGCATAGTACGAGTCCAAAACTTTATTGGTGAGTATGGAATACTGTATGGTTGATGAAATTAGAAAGCCGAAGAAACAAGTACAGTTAACTCAGGCCCCTTTAACTATAGACTGAAACGCATACCTAATTAAATGAGAAAGGGTTTAAATTACCTTTGCTTTTGATACAGTTATAATACCTTCGGATCCTTGTGTGTCATATGTATAAATGCATTGGGTTAAAGGCATACTACGCTAAACATTGCATTTATAGTCAATTAGAAGGCCATTTAGAGTTTGGCAGGATGGGAACTGTAAATCATGGGCTCTTCAGCCCCACGAAACTGGTGTTTCACTGCTTCATTTAGAGCGGGAACCTGTTAACTGACCACTGGTGGAGCATGCACCAGACAAACCATCACTGGCTCCACTGATGATCACTTAAAGACAGAGATGAGTCGCCACAGAGTTGGGTCCGCTCATCCATCGAGAGGGTCTTTAAATTTAGCACTTTCCTCCCAGCTCATAATTTCCATGCCCTGGTATTCATGACATGGCAGTGCCAGGTACAGAAAAGAAAGACTTCCCCACACACGGGGAACCAAAGAACATGCACGTCTTGGTCATTTTTTGTTGTTGTTCACAGACAAACTCCTGCATTTGTTGGCAAAAACACAAGGTAAGTGAACTAAAAACAAACAGGGTTGAGTCTATTCAACATTTAGGTCTGCTGAATGTGCATTTGCCACTTGGACAAAAGCCGTTTCACCATAAAGACCTCTGCCATACAGGTGTGGATTTCTAAATCTTGCAGGCACGGTGGCCAGGTGCTCCACCGACTGCGTGGGATGGACAACCCCCACCATACCTTAAATGAAACTGTTAACTTCCAAAGTACTTACATTGGTGCAAATAATATCTGTGCTGATTTCAGCACCTGCATCACATAGGAAGTCTCATTTTTATGTAAGCATTTACCAATAGCTTATTACTGGTGGTGGTTTACTGTTAAAAAAAAGCATGCAAGTGGTAAATAACAGGGGCAAAGTGGATTCAAAAATATTTTGATCTTCTTACTTATCTTCACTTACTACTGATCAAGAGTAAGCAATATAAATATTTCAAGTTTAACTTCACTACTTACTGATCTATCACTCTAACTGCACTGGGACCCCACTAATTAGATGGATTACAACATTAACCTTACCAGAGAGGCAAATAGTCCTCTGATGGATCTTTCTCTGCTGATAGGAGGGGTGGAAATGAGGGTATCCAAAACACAAATGTGAGCCACCCAATGTGGGTCATTAATTGGTGACTAACTCACAAGTTTTAAATTAGATTCAAATATACTACTCTCAGAACCATACTGTTAAAATAAAGTATCACAATGGGGAGTCCCAATCTTCTAAAGAAATTTAGTCTGACCAGCATGATATGAAATAGAAGCTCTGTGACTACAATACAAAATAAAAGAAGATGAACGTGATATTCTGAAAAGATTCGCTGATTTTCCCTGCAACGCATTTAGATTAAGAGAGTAATTTAATGCAGTTTCAAATAAAGAACAGCCCACAATAAAAGAACCAGACTACTCATTTTGTCAGAAGTTCAGATCCAAGGGGCGGGCGTTGAGCGCCGAGCGGGATGGCCGCCGCACCTCGGAGCTCCGTGACGGGTTGAGCCGCCAAAACTTCTCCAGGCTGCTATTTCCATCGTACGGACCCCGCGATAGAAGGATTGTGTGTGCGACCATGTCCTGCCCTCTGAGAGACACTTTTGGTTGTCTTTGGGTGAGCGTTTTTCACCTTTTTTTCTTCATATGTAGACACTCTCGACTCAAAAAAAGTCACGCCCGACATTTTGTTTTTTCTCCTCACTTTTCCTAATGCGCAACAACGGCATTTTTCTCTCAGAATTTCCACATGTATCTTTTAAATGAAGATTTTCTTTGTTCCTGATATCTCTCTGTGCCTCTGCTTGCTTTTTGGTGCTCTTGGTCCACTTTTGTAGAGTTTTTTGCCTCAGTTCTTGCTCTACTTGCATTCTGTGCGTGTTTTCTTGCCTCAGTACGCAGTGCCTTTAGTGCTCTTTCTATTACTGGTCCAAATTCTTCACACTGCTGGATGGCGATGCCTTGTGTTAATCACAAAATACCAAACAGCCTGATAGTGTGTTGATGGCGCATTCTAACCCTTTTAGTGTGCTGCAGTCTCATATGGAAGAGGCAAATACTGACTCAGATGTGGCGAATGGGGTACTTCTTCTGTAGCATCCTGCTCCTCTTCTAATTCCAAGTCTGCAACTAAAATACCCTCTGTCTCTACCTCTGGGAAACGCTTGAAGACGAATTCTCCTCCACCAATGACTCCCTCTTCCTTAATCGCTATGGATCTTTTATTAGAGGGGATACGTGCTCTCAAGCCCTACATGATTTAAACCAATGCTCGATTGCAAGCCCTGGAGGATAATTGGTTGACGACAGAACAAAAAGTGGTAAATCTTGAACAACGTGTGGATACTGTACAGGCAGTTACTGACCAAGTACCAGGCATGCACAGGGAAATCCAAAATCTTAAACAACAAATTGAAATTTTGGAAAACCGCAATAGGCGCAATAATGTACGCATATATGGCCTTGTGGAAGGACTTGAAGGTTCTGACCCGTTGTCATTTTTCCGGACTTTTTTACCAACTCTATTGGGTCTTCGTGCTCAACCTCCGTTGAATATCCAAAGAGCACACCGTTTAGGTCAGAATCCTCGTTTATGCTCTTCATCATCCACCTCCACGAAACCTAGAGGAGTTATCCTGTCCTTTTTTGAGTATATAGATTTACTTAAAGTTCTTTCAGCTGCCAAGCAAAAAGGGAAAATCCCTTGGCATGGTTCTACTGTTTTCTTTGCCCAGAATTATGCAAAAGCCACTGCTGATCGTCGGAAGAAATTCTTGGATATGAGGCCGGCTTTGCGTTCTTTGAATGCCAGATATGGCTTGTTTCATCCCTGCTTGTTTAAGGTGACTTACAACAACAATACAACCAACTACGAGGATCCAGCCCTTCTTCAGCACTTTCTGAATTCATGTGGAAATGATGATATGGACATTCCTCTGCCTTGATATTTTTTTTCTTCAAATTAGAATGCTTTCTTCCTATTAATTGTTCTTACCCATCCTTCCTAATGTATATTGTTCTGTCATAATATTTCTTTATCTCTTTGTTAATATTTTCCCTTTTTTTTTTCTTTTTTTTTTATTAGGTGCTGTTTGTGGTCCTTCGATCATTTTTTGTTTCCTCTCCTGTTCCTGGGGATATTCCGCGTCGTTCCTCCTCCCGGAGTCCTTCGTCATCTGGTGTGTTGCCCTTCCCATGTGGACTCACCCTCCCCGCTCTTATTGTTACTTGTGGTATGTTCTTGTTTTTCTTCACTGTCTTCTTTTTGATATTTTGCTCTACTCCTTTCTCATTCCCCTTATCCTCTTCCTTTCCTTCTCTTTCCTTCTCCGCTTTCCCTTTCATGATATTCTGTCCTTCTTCATCTGCCTCTCTATTTCAACTTTTATCTTGATCTTTTGTCTGTACTCCTTTTTCTTTCTCTCTCCTCAGTATAGTATTTTTATAATTTTCACTGTATGCTTAATGGCTGTTCAGGTACAGTTTATAATTTGTTCTTAGAGTTACTACATGGAATGTTAAAGGGATCAATAATCCTATAAAAAGGCAACGTGTGTTGACCCATTTAGCTAGATTGAAAACAGACAGTGCTTTACTTCAAGAAACCCATCTATCTGACGCAGAACTCTCTAAATTGAAACGATGTTTGGTTGGGAACGTTTTTTCTTCTCCAGCCTTAGGTAAGAAGAATGGTGTTTCGATTTTATGTCACAAGAAATTGCATGTATCAGTACTTCATCAAGAATCAGACTCAGATGGTCGCTGGGTTATTCTTAAACTCCTCGTTAATCAAATTCCTCTAGTACTTTTTAATGTTTATGCTCCAGTTACTGTCGATAATGTCTTTTGGACTCACATTTCAGACAAACTTCTTTTGGTGGATGATGAATATGTTGTGTTTGGAGGGGATTGTAACCAAGTTCTTGATCCCATACTAGATAGATCCTCTTTAGTGAAATACCAAGATGCATACACAATTTACATCCACCATATGCAATAAATCACTAATTGATATATGGAGATTATGTAATCCTGACTTTCGAGAATATAGCTTTTACTCCCCTCCACATCACTCACAGTCCAGAATTGACTACCTTTTTCTCAGTAAATCTCTATCCCAACATGTTTTGCACTCGGAAATTGGTTCTATTCTTATCTCCGACCATGCCCCCGTTTTTGTTGACTTTGACTTACTTCCTTACACTCCTCTCGCTGGCAGATGGAGCTTTAATAATGCCTTACTGTCAGACTCTAACTTCATTACCCAATTTAGCACGTTCTTATCAGAATTTTTCACCTTGAACTCTGCTCCTTCCTCTTCTCCTGTTATGATTTGGGACTCTTTCAAAGCAGCAGCAAGGGGGTTTATAATGAATTTTGTTTCCAAAAAGCAGAAAGCTTTTGAAGCCCAATCCACTCAGATGCTTGCCAACATTAAACTTCTTGAGCGCACCTATTTTCAATTGAATACTGAACCATCCTTAAAGAATCTTATTGACGCAAAAATTACCTTTAATAAACTTTCCACAGAAGCTGCCTCATCCTTTCTCTTAAGAAGTAGCTCACGTTATTATGGAGGTCAAAACAAAATGGGGAAGTTGCTAGCTAATTTTTTGAAAATTAGGCGGGAATTAACTAAAATAGATTCCATTAAAAGTCCATCTGGTGTTACTTTATTTAAAGATAGTGATATTCTGAACGAGTTTGTCTCCTTTTACTTACAGTTATATACTCCGGAACAACATCCCTCTACACAAGATTTGTCTTCTTATTTCCAATCTCTTCAGTCTCCCTCTACCTCTGAGATTGATTTAGGCCCTTTAGATAAAGACATTACGTTACCCGAAATTTCACATGCTGTCTCTGTATTAAAAAGAGGGAAAGCTCCTGGCCCAGACGGCTTTACCATTGAATTTTATGCTTCTTTCACCTCTATACTTCTTCCTCACCTTTTAAATCTTTTTAATTACTTTATTGAATCAGGTTCTTCCTCTGGTACATTTCAAGAAGCCATGATTTGTTTGATACCAAAAGATAATAAGGATCCCACACTCTGCAAGAATTATCGACCAATATCTTTAGTGAATCTTGATTATAAGATTTTCGCAAAAATTCTTGCCCTTCGTATTGATCCTATTTTGCCTCATCTTATCGGTCCTGAACAATCGGGTTTTGTGAAGGGTCGATTATCTTCTGGCAATTCTAGAGTCTTTTTTAATATTCTCTGTAAACTTCCTCTCTTGATTATCCTATCTCTGCTATAGCTTTAGATGCCAAAAAAGCTTTCGATAGGATTGGTTGGGAATTTATGCTTCAGGCATTGACATGGATAGGTTTCCCTCCAAAATTATTTTTTCTCATCTCTTTACTCTACTCCATCCCTAAAGCTTCTATTTTTGTAAATGGTAAGGTATTTGATTATTTTTCACTCTCTAGAGGAGTACGACAGGGTTGTCCACTTTCCCCTCTCTTATTTATCATAGCCCTAGAACCTTTTTTAACTAAGATTAGACAAGATCCATTGATCACCGGTTTCCAATCAGGTACTGTTCACGTTAAATTATCTGCTTATGCAGATGACATTCTTTTATACTGCTCTAATCCAGTTTCCTCTATTCCAGCTTTCCTTAATCAGGTTGATTCTGTCCCAGGCTTGTCTGGTTATCGTTTAAATTCTGATAAATGTGAGATACTTCCTCTTAATGTGACATGTCTCAAACATGATTTTGCCCCCACTGGGTTTTCCTGGCAACTTACCAAAATAAAATATTTAGACTTGTGGTTTTCTTCTGCCATTCCAGACACCCTGAAACTTAATTTTGACTCCATCAACAAAGATTTAACCAACAAAATAGAACGTTGGCATCCGCTCGTTCTTTCCTGGTGGGGTAGATTAGACTCTATCAAAATGATGCTTTCCCCGTTGATATTATATATCCTCTCCATGATTCCGGTACATATCCCTGGCTTCTATTTTAAGAAAATAGATTCTTTACTTTCAAAATTTCTCTGGAAAGATAAATCACCTTGCATCGCACTATCCTCTGTAAAAGCGGATAAATCGTCTGGTGGTCCTAATTTTCCAGATTTTAAATCCTATCCTTATGCTTTTTCTTTAAAACAATCATCCTGTTGGCTTTCCACGGATCTTGGACCTCATCCTCCTATTTGGATTTCTATAGAACAATCTTTTCTTTCTCCTTTTGATTTTACTGAATCTCTTGCTTTCACATCCTCGATTCCATCTTTCCGCCCCCGGTCATCTCTCATACTCGTAAACTTCTTCTTCCACTGTTACCATCATCGTATCTTTCTCCTTCCTCCATGGATCGACAACCTCTATGGCATAACACTCTCCTACGTATTAAGAATCGTACCATTTATTGGAAATCCTGGAGACTTAAGGGATTATCTTGGATATCTCAATTATTATTACATGATGTTCCTTTGTCCTTCCCTGATCTTCAAAATAAATTCTCCCTGATCTTCAAAATAAATTCTCCCTGCCATCTTCTTTCAAACGTCAGTATACCCTTCTATTACCCTCGCTTACTCAATACCTTACCTCTTTAACTTCCTCTCCGGATTTACCCTCTAGATGATCTACTCGTTTTCCTTTATTAGCCTCTTCTCCATCAGCCTCTTCTTTATATAAGACTCTCCTTCTTCCTTCTGGTAGGAATAAAACAAAGACTCAATTGGCTTGGGAAAGCGATCTATCAGAATTTTGGTCAACACTTGTTTGGGACAGGCTATGGCTTAAAATTCATAAAACGTCCCGAGCTGCTAACACCTCTCAAACTCTCTACTTTGTTTATGAAAGACTTTTGTTTACTCCGGCTAAACTGGCCTTTTTCTCCTTAGATTCTGCATCTACTTGCTGGTCCTGTCCTTACACGCATGCTGACTTAAAACATATGTTATTTGAATGCCCCTATATATCTCACTTCTGGCAATTAGTTTGGTCCCAAATTAACAAAATATTTAACTCCTCTGTTCCCTTTTCCCTCTCCAATGTTTTCTTAGGTTCCCTATCTCCTCATTGGCCTAATTCCCCATCAAATGTTAAAACTAATTGACTTATTCTTAGCAATAGCACTCCACCTCATTACGTCCAATTGGAAACCATCAGATAAGGTCACTTTTAGAGCATGGTGGAATGCTGTCTGTTTCCATCATAGACTAGATACCAATTACGTCATGCCAATTTTCCTGTCTATTAAAAGGGATCTTTTGTGGCTGCCCTTAACTACGTACCTTACCCTGGTATCTCCAATCACTACTGCTGATGAAGTTCGTAAACCTCCATAAAGGGTTATGTTATCTTGTTATATCCTTTTACTATTTGTATTTTGTCACAATATTTGTTCTTTACGTTTTATATATTACATTGAGTTTCATTCTACGTCAATGGTTGGCATCCAGTGAAAATCTTGTAATTTGTTACTTTCTTTATATATTTGATGACTTATGACTTGTACCTTCCCTATTTCCCTGTTTTTCCTCCCTCATTCCCCCCCCTTCTTCCCTCCCTCCCCTTTGCCTCCTTTCAAGTTACATTTCTTATAATCATTTTCCTATGCTTTGTACTCTCTTGCATTTGTAAAGTTTTCTTTTTGATACTATGATATATTAAACTTCAAACTTAAAAAAAGAAGTTCAGATCCAAGATGATGGTTTTAAACAAATATCAGATATGCGATTACGGCCATTAGAGTCTACCACCATTAGAGTCAAAATAATAGTTCAGTTCTATCTAAGATTCAAAGTAAAGGGGTAAAGAATCAATTTTAAAGTCCTTTAGGGGCGCGTCCATGAGCATTGGCAAAAAGAAGCAAAAATCAATTTGTTTGGCTAAAAAGAATTGCAAGTCGTCTGCTTGAATGCAGAAGTTTTAGCAAAACGGCAGTTCAAGATATAATTTAAAGGGTGATTATAAAATCGTAGGAAAAGAGTTCTGTTCTCTCTCAAAGAAAAAGAAAATAAAACAATGCTTTGTCTCAAAGAAAAATTAATGACAATGCCTTGTCAGAAGGGAAAAAGTTATGGTGTTGCGTTGCACCAGAGGGAAAGAAAGTATGACGTTGCCTGTCCTTTGGGTTTCTTCTTTTATAGCCCTTATACACCGTAATGAAGTGGTGTCACTCCACTAGTTAGTCCATCGTATGATTAGTCTACGTATCTTGTCACAAAATAAATGTTGTTACCCCTGCGTTCTTTCCCAACCACTTCATGTAAACGACTTGCCTTTTCAGGCCTCACATGTTACTCAACTGAAGAAAATATACAATGTAACAGACAATGGCATCGGTTGAGAGTTGATTTTCCCACCGAGCCATTCCACCATAAACTTCCAAAGAATGTCCTTTGTGGGTATACTGAAACATGCACTGGACAAATAAATCAATATTTGCAAAAATGTCAATGAATTATGATGCTTGTAATGAGGCCGGTTTCCCTGTCCCCAATTTACTCTGAAACCCCTCTGGTGCCTGCTTAGGGGAGACATAATTTTTCACAACTAATTCAGTTACCCAATAATTCATGACTAGGGCTCCCGGTTTTATGGTATTTATTTTTTTAACATTTCCGTCTGTGTTTATCCATATTTATTTTTTGGTCATTTTTCCAGTATTTATCCATATTTATTTTGTTGTGAGCATAAAAAAGACGCTGTAGCTAGTATTTATTCACATTTATTTAGGCAGGACACGCTCTCTCCTAACGCTTATCTTTATAGTACTGGCACCAAACGCATTTAGAATGGAATAGGTCTCACATTTGTGAGAGTTTAAGCTATTGGCATTGTAAATGACAATGCCTTTTATTTGGGTTTTAAAAACAAGCCATAAGTAAAAGGCATTGTCATATACAATCCCAATAGCGCAAACTCTCGTAAATGCGAGACCTATTGCATTGCAAATGCTTGTTCAATTGGACACAGGACTGTGAGCAGGCAGATAACTGCTGGGAATGTGGCCTACTATCCTTCGCTACACACTGGAGTAATCGTCAATGCCATCCCAGTAGCCGTGGGAGAGATATGATGCAAGGAGAACCTGACCTGAAGCACCCTGTGAAATCATACTGTAATCCAGCCACAGTCTCAGCAAGCCAGACAGGCATATTCTGAAGCCGAATAAGAATCCCCGAGAGCATTTCATCTTTTTCGTGAAACGGAAACCATTCACCCTTGTAGCGGACCACCTTTCTCTGATTTTAATCTACAGAAACCCTAAAACGAAACTTCCCCTCACAATAGTAAGGCGGTGCCTCTGCCTACAGGGCTAGAAATAATTCACAGGTTCCACCTGGCAAATAACTGCACCACACTCTCAGTGGCTGAAATTTCCGGAAAAATACCTAATCTATGTAGTCAAGCCGGCCAAACACCGTGCATTCAGCAAGGACGTTTTAATGCAAGCATCAATGAGTGGTCCAGCTCAGCAGGCAGCCTCTCCGCTCCGGGACCATAAGCAGTGGGGGGCTTCGAGTGCGCCCACAGACGCCACTTGCAGCCCCTTAGCACAGCTCAAGTTCTTCAGGCACCCACGGACAGGACTGGCCAGCAGCCGCCATGGACTCATTGTGAGAGAACACACGTCTCCTACAACATCAGGCTGAGGAGCCAGGCCGTGACGGCCACAGAGGGTCAGTGGCAAGAAAACCTCCAATACACCAGAAAGTACGGGTTCCAGATCTAAGATGCCCTTGTGGCGAAAAATGTGAGTGAATGTCACAAATGCCAAAAACTGAGCAAGACTGGCACCAGAGACCTACAAATGCCCGGCCTGACTCATGTGCTGAAAGGGGCCTTGCAGCTCGCCCCCCCGTGAATTGATTAGCTTTGTGCATTTCCCTTAATTTCTTTTATGTGTGCATCCCCCCGCACCTCTGCCCCCGCCAGAACAGTCCCAAGCCAGGATACCTACACAAAAAAAGGCCCTAATGGCCCCTTAACATCGACTTTTGTATTAATTCAGCTGAAATCCGAGAAGCCCTCTCACTGCTTTTGCTCGGACAGACTTGTCTTCGAGACCGATTTATTGGCATTTTTCCGTTTTTACATATGATAGAGCGCGCAGGTCACCCGACTCATAATTTTACCATATACACATTGGGCCCATATATTTTCAATAAACCATATTTATTAATTGGGTAACCTTACACTCTACTACCAGTAACCCAGTTCCTTCCTATTTATTTCCACTGTACCCGACTTACCAACTCACTGTTACGGGTACCTATGATCACAATGGATCAGGGAGCTAGCTGTAAAAGAAAGGCAGACACCAAATACAAAATACCATTTACTATGTTGGCACTCATATAATAACCACAGACTCAGGAAGTTTTAAAACCTTTATCTAGTTTTCATCAAGTTCAGAAAGCATAAGGTTCGCAGCACGTAAACTGTCAATAACTAAGAATATAAAGAGCACATATCCATATAGGAAGTAAATAAGACCAACCATTTAGGACTCTAAAGGAAGGTAAGAACAGGGAACATGCTAGTAAGAATTTTCAGGAATTTAGACTTGACGTGGAGTAACTAAAGGACGGGGAAAAATAAGGAACATGCTAGAATGTCACAGTTTGTATACCCTTCAAAAGTGAGCAAGCAGAAGAACTTTAATAAATCTATAGAAGACTCGAAGGTAACATGTAACTATAGGGAAGGTAAAAGTGGAAGACGCTAATATTCCAGAGCAAATCACTTTATTTGGCTAAAGGAGGGTAAAGAAAAGGAACATCTATATTTCATGAACTGTATGCAGGAACGTACTTAAAGGATGGGGAAAATTGGAACATGCTAGTATAATAACTATAATGTAGGACTTTATCATTTGTCAGCGAAAGGAAGGTAAGGATAGATCAAATGTGCAAGAATGCCTTTATTAAAGCAAAGAGAATAAAGAATGCAAAATAGGTTCCCTCAGAATTATATTTACCTAGATCAGTGTGGAGACCAACCCTGGCCACGGGTCAGTTAAGGACAGGAATAAGAACCCAAGGAGATGCGATCACCAGTAGGCCAACAGGTGCAGAATGGAAACCCAGGACAGGAAAACCAGATTAGGATCAGGACAGGACCATCAAGGTAAGACCAGCACCCGCCGTTCAGTTGCAACGCCTGCGCTACACCCTCTCTGCAGCTATCAGTCAAAACCCCGATTGGGTTATCGAATTCCCAGCAAAGTGCTCCGCCAGCACTTAAGGTTCTCAAAACCCCCAATGGGTCTGTGAGACAGTCGGACAGAGTGCTTTGCAGCACCTCTGTTTCAGGATCAGCTATTGAGTGCGTTGGGTCAGTGACAGGTCAGCTATTCGGACAAGTCGGACAAATTCTCTAGCTAAACCTAGGCTAGTTATACTGTTTGCCGGTCAATGTACCACCCCCCAAATATTGCAAGTGTAAGAATCCCCAATTTCGATTGGTCCACAAGTAGGACAGGTCAACACACCAACCAGGATTTGACTTTCACAAGCCCCAATTTACATCTTTTGGGACCGCCTATTGAATTTGGGGTTCCCATGATATGTGCTCTTCTCCTAACAATGGATAATACAATTTAGTATACAATTGTTACAAATGCAGTACAGTTCAGCTTCGTCTTGCTGGGTTACAGGTCGGTTCCCATGAGCATCTTGACTGTGGCTGCCAGCTGGCTGGGTTCCACTGGTACAAGGTTTTCTTCCCTCTGCTAGGATGACATGCGCAGTAGGGACTTCTAAGATGGAGTATTTATCACCTCCCCGTCCCAAAATATTTGCCACATGAAAAGTAAAGGAAGACAATTTAGAACACAGAAATAAATGATTACACTGTACACCAGGAATCCCTATATGACTCCCCTTACTTTATATTAACTATAGCATTAAGATTAGTGCAAGACGAACAGCATAACAAAAGCTGCAGGGCAAGCATCGGACATGTGAGAACACAGACAGCCATTTTAAGAGCTAGTGCGCAAGTGCAAAGATTTCCCACCAGAACTGCGAGTACGTCACGTCACGTCACGTGAGTGTGACCGACGCATGCGCAGAAGAAATTCACGCTAAGCAGTGGCCATTTTAGTGGCAAGCGTATTACGGTTAGTAAACACGTATGCAAGCTTCGCTGGGACACCCCATGTAGTGTAAAATGTGCAATATTAGTAATACAAACAGGTTGATTATATTTTCGTTAACATTATTTGAGGTTCTTGATCCAAGCAAGTCGCTGTACGTGCGAATCCTTGCTCCATCAATTCCCTCTTCGATGATATTTTATATCATCACAAATTCATGGAACCAGATGCCAACTTTTCACATTTTCCCAAGTTCAATCTCTTCAAACATTCTGTTCAGTTTGTATTTAGTTTCTTTATTAGGGTGAGAATCTTTCACCCTTTTATAAACCTGATTATTCAGTTCCTCTAATTCAAGTTCATCCACATTTCTCTTCACTCCTCTCTTGTTCACTGTGTACTTCTTTTGGTGTTTGCGACATTTACAGCAAATGAATATGATGAATACTCCTAAACCTATTTCCGCAATTGGCATCAGCACTTTTATCAAAAAACTTTTACCTAAGTTAGAAAACCAATGACCTATAGCAGAGAGACCATCAGTAAGTCTCTTCCAGGCACTGTCAACCTCAAGTGGTTTGAGCTCTTTTTCCAAATTTGTAATGTTCCTCACATACCCTTTGATTTTCACACTTTTATCAGGTTTGTAAGTGCAACAATGTTGCGCTTTCAACATTCTGCAGACTCCGCCCTCTTTCGCCAATAGTGTATCAAGAGCAAGTCTGTTCTGTAAAACCATTGGTCTGATCGCAACCACTTCAGTATTGACCATCAGGAAACCTCCAGCAGTGTCAGTAGATAACCGATCCACTACTGTTGACAATTTGCAAATTCTGTGTGTATTCAGAACCACTCCCACTGTAGGTATCAGTGCACTAAAAATATCTCCTACTATTTCACCAGCACTTTCTCTTTTAGTACGCGCTAATACATTAGTCTTTTCAGTGCTTCCAGTGATTTTCCCCACATGGTATATCTTTGGGAAGACAATACCAAAATAACAACTCCCATTCCAATGATCAGGCAATTTGAAGTAAGCCTTGTTCCCACATATAAAATAAATTCCCAGAAACACAGGCTCTGACCCATCTTTGAAACCCCAACCTCCAATTATCTTGTAATTATGTTCGCATTCACTGGAACCAATGAAAATATTGTTATAATAACTAGTTTTCTCTCTTTTAAGACAAAGTTTCCCTTTCTTTTTGAAATCCAGCAACATTGCAGCGATAGCTCCACCATTTGAGGTGCTCCCTATACTTTCTGCCCATTTAGAGATTTTCTAGTTCTTGTCCTTTGCTTTCCTTTGGAAACGTTCTCTTCTCTTTTCTACCATATCCAGAAATTCTTGCTCCTTTTCATGTAAAGAACAGGTCAAGTTATTTTTGTGAGTGTCATCTATATTTATTTTTCCTACGGTTAGAAAATAATCACTCATGTACTTAGCTACGTCTCTAGTTGTATGTACAGGGTTCAAGTTTCTTCTAAGAGGAAGTTCTGAAAATGTCACGTCAGTGTTTGAATAATAATACTGTAAAGGTCCTCTTTTATAAAATAAACTAGTTAGAATACTACAGGAAATTCCATAGGTTAAGGGCAAGTGTTGGTAAGTCACACCTTCAGCTACTGAAGTGGGTAGCTTCATGCAGACGTAACAGTCGTCTATCTCCATAGTTTCTACATAATGTACTAACAGGTTTGCAAAAACATTTAAATGAGTCTTGTTCTTGATTTTGTTAAAGTGTAATCCTTCCTCATCTGGTGCTTCTAAATCTAATTGTGTCTGTTTCAGGCTAAGTGGTTTGTCCAATGCATCTACTCTTCGTGGTGTACTTCTAGTATGTGATTCTACAGTGTCATCAGTAGGTTATTATTTGGGTATAGACTTGGGTTTTTACTCATCATAGAAGGAATAGTTATTGTTAGTCCTATCCAAAGTATCAGTACTATTGCTACACTACGTATACATACTTGGAAGCATGTTTTAAAACAACCTCGTCTCGGTCTCCCACTCTCAGAAGAATCAGACATTTTAGCTCAAAAGAAGCTTCAACCCCTCTTTGTAACACTGCACAGCTTGCTTACTCGAGTAACTTTTCAGGTTGGGTTTGCTTCTTCACTGGTCTGTTCAGCAATCAATTCTTCATCACATTCGTCACTTTCGTCACTTATTTCCAGATTCTCAAATTCCTCCAACACAAAATAAGTCCATTCAGGACTCGCGTACTTGTTATTCAGTTTCTTGATGCGAGCACTTCTTCTCTTTGGTTTTGTCACCACTCGGTCAGTTTGACTCGAGACCTCATTTATCTGTTCAGGCTCCTCGTTTACCGTCTTTAGACGCAATCTCAGCCTTTTCACAAACCTAGGTACTGAGTCACCTTTTCTGAGTCTTTTAACTGGCACTGTGTCTTGGCCTTCGTCAAACACCCTTTTGTTTTCGTTCAGTTGTGGCTCATTGGGATCAAGTTCGTCCTCTGTATTGTTCCCTAACTGACTAGGTCCAGGTCTTTCATCTGTTTCTTCTGCCTGGTCCCTAAACTGGCCTTGTTCAGGTGTATGCTGATTTTGGCTTTGAGCTGTTTCGATTTCTTCTTCCTGAACAGTATTGTCTAATCCTACCTGTTCCTGTTCAAGCTCTTCGAGCTCTTGATTTTCTTCCGCTTGAACTTCCGCCCTAGTTTCTATCTGTCCCTCCTCTGATGCAGGTGTTCTTGGAGGAGTGTCAATTACCTGCTCTCTCCCTATCTGGTCCTCCTCAGAATCAGATTTAACGTGGATTTCGATGATCTGAGTAGCTTCTTCTTCACCTGTCTCGTCCTCACTATCCCACTGTCTATCTAAATGGGTCTGACTTCTAGTTCGTATAGGGTCGATTGTCAGATTGATTATTGGGACCCAATCTTCTTGACTGGAGCTCGGTTGTTCTTCTTCAGCTACTTCAGGACGATGTCTTGGGATCCTTCAGCTGCGCAACCTTCAGCCTCAGTTTCGTCAGGTTCAGTCACTTTCCTCGTATGGCTGGCATGGATCCAGCGAGGTACTCCTGCACACTTTACAGCTTTGGTGGTTACCAGGATCACCTGTTGTGGCTTTCCCCACCTTGGTTCAAGGCAACTTTTCCGAGTGTGCTTCTTTATTACGACCCAGTCACCTGGATTCAGGTCATGTGCTGGAGTCGTTGGCCTGGCGACGTCTTCTCCCCCAACCTGGCGAGAGATAGAACGCACTTGGTCAGCCAGCTCTTTACAGTATTCCAGTACCAAATCATCAGATATGCTTATTATTTTGTATCCTGGTACCCATGCTTGCCGCATTGCTCTTCCCATCAGGATTTCATGGGGACTCAAGCCCGTGTTCCGATCTGGAATACTTCTGAGTCCCATCAACACAAGAGGCAGAGCATCTGGCCATTCCAATTGAGTGTATTCACACATCTTTCCCAATCTTGATTTGATTGTGCCATTTATCTGTTCTACCACTCCAGAAGCCTCTGGGCGATATGCACAGTGCAGTTGTTGCGTGATCTTGAAAGCTTCACAGATTTGCTTTACTATTTCATTCTGGAAATGACTTCATCTGTCAGATTCAATTAAGACTGGGAAACCGTACCGAGGTATAAGTTCCCTAAGTAATAATTTTGCTACTGTGATACAGTCATTTCTACGGGCAGGGAAAGCTTCCACCCATTTAGAAAACAGGCAGACAATGACAAGTAGGTATTTCATTCCTCTACAAGGGGGTAACTGAAGAAGTCAAGTTTTAATCTAATAAAAGGCCCTTCTGCCTTTCCAATTTTCCCTGGTAACACTATAGTTTTCTTTCCAGGGTTAAATTGTTGGCAGATCAAACACCTCTGGCAGAGAGCTTCTGCTATGCTTCTGAATTTCGAATTGAACCATGTTTGGCGGAACATGCGAATCATTGCATCTCTGCCTACATGTGTGTCTCCATGTATTAACCTGGCCATAGGAGCAAGCATACAGTCTGGCAACACAGGCATATCATCAAGGTAAACAATGACACCATCTGCATTTCTCCTTCGACAACCAAAGTTTCTCCATCTTTGTTTCTCCTGTGGCTCTGCTGCTTCCTGTAAGTTTCTCACTTCCTCCCATGTACTCACTCCCTCTAACATCAAAAGTTGGCAGCTGTTTCCGTTTCCCCCAACCTTCATATTGATTGAAACTCGGTATTTTGCACAATGTTGGGCTAACTGGTCAGCATATCGATTACCTGCTGTCACTTTGTCTTCGCCAGATTTGTGAGCAGCACACTTAACCACAGCCAATTATTTTGGTAACTGGATTGATTCCTGTAAATCCTGCACGTATTTTCCATTTCTGATAGGGGTGCCTGAAGAGGTCAGGAACTCCCTTTGCATCCACAGCTGTCCGAAGTCATGCACAACCCCATAACCATACTGGCTATCAGTGTATATGGTTATTTTCAAATTCCTCCCAAATTTGCAAGCTTTTGTCAATGCAACCAATTCGGCTATTTGTGCAGACTTGACTCCATATAAATAGGATGCTTCCACTGGACCTCCCACTGTGCATACTGCATAGGCAGCGCTTAGGCCACCTTCCTCATGTCTCATGCATGAGCCGTCTACAAACAATTCATAATCTTCACTAATCAGAGGGTTTTCTTTTATATCTGGGCGTGGTTTTGTACTGAACTCAGTTAAATCAATGCAGTCATGTGCAAATTCTTCCCTTACCTCAGCTGTAAATGAGCTAGGTATTAAGGTAGCTGGATTCAGAATGTTACATCGTTCGATGGTCACATTTCCTGCACCTACAAGGATTCTCTCATACTTAGTCTGCCGACTAGGGGTGAGATATTGGGTCTTTCTTCGTGTCAGCAAAATTACAACAGAATGTGGAACATACACAGTTACTGGATGCCCCATCACAATGGACTCACTTTGTTCAAGACTCGTGCAAGTTGCAGCTACAGCTTTCAAACATCCAGGTTATCCAGCTGCTACTGGGTCCAATGTGGAAGAAAAGTATGCCACTGGACGTCGAGTCAAACCATGAATTTGGGTCAGGACTGAAATTGCACAATTGTCTCGTGGGTCACAAAATAGTGCAAAATCTTTTGAATAGTCAGGCATTCCTAATGCAGGAGCAGTACACAGACATTCTCGTAGTTTTGTAAAAGCTGTTATGCTTTCGTCATCCCACTCTACCGGATCTTTTGCTCCTTTCTTTGTCATTTTTATCAATGGTTTCGCTAGGACTGCAAATCCCACAATCCACTGCCTACAGTAACCTACAACTCCAAGGAACATTCTGATTTCCTTCTGGGTATTTGGCAATTACATGTTTCGAATTATCCTAATTCTTTCGGTGGTGACTTTCCTGGTACCTCTCTCTATCTGGTGCCCCAGATATTTCACTGATGTGGTACAGAACTGCAATTTTTCTGGTGACACTTTATGTCCCCCTTCACCTAAATGGTTCAATAAGGCAATGGTGTCAGTAACACAGTTGTTTCTGCTCTTAGACGCCATCAAGAGGTCGTCTATATATTGCACCAGAACAGATTTTCCGGGCAATATTAGGGTTTCAAGGCACTTTTTCAGAATCTGATTAAATATTGAGGGGCTTTCTGTGTACCCCTGAGGGACGCGATTCCAGACAGAGACGTGACCGTCGAACTCAAATGAGAAAAGGAATTTGCTGTCTGGATGCAATGGAATTGAAAAGAATGCATGACATAAGTCTATGACGGTAAACCATCCTGCATTCCATGGAATTTGATATAGAATCACTGCAGGGTTTGGCACGACAGGACAGCAAGGAACCACAATTTTGTTAACCTTGCGCAGGTCCTGTACTACCCTGTACTTACCACTAGGTTTCTTAATTCCAATTATGGGCGAATTGCATGGACTGCTCATCACTTCTTGTATGATATCTGCTTCTAACAATCTTTTTATTTCAATAGCAACGCCTGCTTTTACTTCTGCACTCATTTTGTACTGTTTAATATTTGGGTAGACTGCATCTTCTTTTATGGCTATTTTAATTGGGTCAACATTTGCCATTAATCCTACATCTTTTCCAGTAAAATCCCATACTTCCGGTTTCACTGTCTCATGAAGTTCTTCAGGTAAGTCTTGTATTGTCAGTCTTTTAATGTCTGAATCTGGTCTAGCTAACATTAATTTGTAAACTCCATCTTCATCTGGGGTCTGAATTTCGACGCCATTTGGTGTGCAAAAGATAGTGCAGTTCATTTTACACAACAAATCTCGTCCTAGTAAGTTTACAGGACTGGAATCACACACAACAAATCTATGCATTTCTTTAAAATTACTACTACTTGGATCGCTTCTCCTGAGAGGGGTAGGTTTGGAACGTCTGCTGTTCTCACAGTAGAACGGGTAGCACCAGTGTCCAACAGAAAGGTGACGTCATTTCCTTCAACCTTTCCTTCAATGTATGGCCCTGTCTGGTCCACCGGCAAGGAGGCGCCAAGCACGCACTTCTTGTCCTCCCCCCTCAGGCACCGTCAGTAAGTGTCATCACAGAGAAACGTGTAATTTAACAGAAATTGTGAAGTTGCTGCATTTCTATCCTCCCTTCCTTCCCACACTTCGGTGTCTTCGCCCTGTTGTGCTTTGCTCCTATAATTTGGCCTAGGTGCACGCGGCAACTGATTTTGCTTTACCTGTTGCTGGGTCTTTCGTGGAGTCTCTTTCTACATCTGTGGAGTTAAATCATTAATTTGAATATTACCATTCTTTAAAGCTGGACACTCGTCTCTCCAGTGACCTATCTGTCCGCACCCGTGACAGGGGAACTTTTTTTTGGCCTCCTCTCGGCTCATCTTTACTCTGGGCTTTCCCCCACCCCGGGGCCTTGATTCTGATTACTGGTCAATTTATTTAGCTGCTGTTCCTGGTGTTCTGCTAATTTTACCTGTGCCCACATGACTTTTTCTTTTAACTCCTTCCGTTTATCTGCCAATTCATCCTCGCAATATTTAGCATACTTCAGGACCTCATCAATTGGTTTGGACTGCCAACAGATTTTATTATCTTTGATCCACTGCGAAATCTCAGGCCTTAACCCTAGCACAAATCGATAAATGAAGTGGGTCATGTCTTTCATCTCAATGTTGTCCAATCCACTGTATGTTTTGAACACCTGTAACAGTCGTTCATAATAGGAATGCACAGTTTCATCTCTATTCTGGGTAGTTCTATCTATTCGGGTCCAATCAGTTTCTTTTGCAGGCACCTTTCCTTTCAGGTATAACATTACCTGATTGTATTTTTTCATTACATCTGCTGAAGGTGCCCCTGTGTTTGGGTCTCTCGGGAACTCCTCACTAGGCCAATCGATAGCAATTTTACATTCTGTCCACAGATCTACAGGTACTACAATATCGAAGAACCCATCTAAATCTTTCAGGAGGCATTTCTGTACTTTCACAAACCTCTCAACCTGTCTGTACCAATCTACAGTTTTTTCTCGTAATTTTGGGAAGTCATTGGTAAAGGACACAATATCCTGTCGGGACCATGGAACATGTACATACTTTCCACCTGGCACTTCTCGCATAGAATATAATTTTTCTGCCTTGTCAGCTTCTTTTAACACGTATTCAGATGTCATTTGCTTTGATCTACTATCTTCTTTTTTCTAAGTCTCCCCATTTTTGTAACAGGTTTAACAATTCTCTGATCTGTACCTTTTTCCCTGACACATTCATGTTTTCCAAATCTTTGTCTGAGAACTCTGCTCTGTAGGGTTTTTGCAACACTTTAGATTTGCTAATATCTATTCCCATACTAGCCGCAGTGTCCATTAAATTCTCATGGTACACTCTGGTATTTCGGGTTAGACTTTTACAAATAAACAGTAATTCTTCTTCAGTAAAGGTGTTCAGTCTGTCCAAGCCCACATTTCCAGCCATCAGCTCTTCCAATTCTATTCTTAGTTTGTAAATATCTAATGGTTTCGACTGAGCATTTTGTTTTTCTAATTCTCAACTCCATCTCTCAATTTCTTCGGGAGTCACTACCGTGGCAATTCTAGTACCCGTGGATGATTCAATCTGCACATCTCTTGAAGTGAAAGGAGTGTTCTTCTTTTGTGAACCCCCTTCTGGTTCCCTTATCGGTAAATCCATCAAGGAAATCACAGATTCACATTCACTTGCCTGATCATCTACAATTAAGGGCTCTTTTCTCGGCTGTACTACAGATGAGGTAATTATTGGAGTCTTCGGGCTGTTCTGCTTATCCCCGTGCAAAGGAACAACTGGTCCAATAGTCACTGGGATGGTCAGAGCTTCAGGACTTGTATTTAGTTGGGAGATTTTCTGAATTAATTCTATTCTTTGTTTAGCTAGAGCCTCTTGTTCTCTCTCCTGCAGTACCCTTTCCATGCTGGTTTCATGCACTATTTGCGGAGTTAGGGTAGGAGTATAATTTGGGGCAGTTGGGTGTGTCATACTTGGTCCCTCACCATAGTTAGGTTTCAGGAATGGATTCCCTGTACTTAAAGGTCTTGGCTCCTCCTGATAAGGAGGTCTTAGACAGGTGTCTCTCGCACTTACGGGTCTTGATCCTTCATTATAGGGAGGTGGATTCTTCATTAACAATTCCTCCAAATAATCATCATCTGAATCCCCACTGGTCATCAAATGCTTTGCTTTCTCTGTGCTTTTCTCTCCCGGGGGCGCTTCTAATGCTGTTACAGGGTATAGTCCTTCTACTATCATGTTCTGTCTCCACCCTTTCATTCTTTTTTCTCGGGTCTCTTTATTTACTTTTGGATACCATTTATTCAACCCCTTGTCCATTCTGGGTCTGTCTCGCTCAAAAGCCTCTATCTCCCATTCTTCTAAGGCCTCATATTGCGTTAATCTGGGTCTGGGATGTAGATCATTCATTCGGGTTCTCAAATTGAACAGAATCCGGCTATTAAATGTACCATCTAACGGAAATGCCAAAATCCCGTCATTTTTTGTATATTCCACCCAGTTTTCCAACCATACGCAAGTATGGTAGCCCTTGTCGAACATCATAAATGATGCGGGAGTATTAGGCGGTGGAATGACAACTCCTTCTCTAGTTTTGATAGGTTTGTCTTTCTTGAAATAATTCTTCACCTTGTTTACTAAGGTCATTTTCCTCTTATTTCCGTACATTTCGTTATATTTACGACCTTTCCACTGATCTTTTCCGAACCCTAGATATTTTGGATCAGGTCTAGTCTCTGGATTAGACGGATGCCACATATACTTTTCCACAAGCGACTTTGTTTACAAAATCACTTCCAATACAATTGCGTCTCTTATTTTTCTGCAACCAATCAACAGCACAATTTCAAACAACTTCGACCAATGGGTGCGCGGCGTTTCCCGTAAACAAGTTCTCACGCTCCTGTGCTCACCCCTCCTTTACAATTCTGTCTCAGCTACACACCCGCTGTCTCAACCAATACCAGCGCGGCACTGAGTGACGTCAGTGCAGCTCTGCAACTGACTCCCTTCTTCACAAGGTAAGAAACACCTTCGATTTCTACCTTTTAAAGTGCAAGTGCTCTGTTTAATTTACAACGCAAACACATTCGCCACTGTACTCGAGTGTCTAAAAAGAAAAGATTTGTTTCACTGCAAGTAAACTTCTTCTATTTACTTTTCATATACTACGAGTAGAACCGTTCTGCCTACTCTTTACACAAGCATTAGTGAGCAACCATTTAGGACTCTAAAGGAAGGTAAGAACAGGGAACATGCTAGTAAGAATTTTCAGGAATTTAGACTTGACGTTGAGTAACTAAAGGACTGGGAAAAATAAGGAACATGCTAGAGTGTCACAGTTTGTATACCCTTCAAAAGTGTGCAAGCAGAAGAACTTTAATAAATCTATAGAAGACTCGAAGGTAACATGTAACTATAGGGAAGGTAAAAGTGGAACACGCTAATATTCCAGAGCAAATCACTTTATTTGGCTAAAGGAGGGTAAAGAAAAGGAACATCTATATTTCATGAACTGTATGCAGGAACGTACTTAAAGGATGGGGAAAATTGGAACATGCTAGTATAATAACTATAATGTAGGACTTTATCATTTGTCAGCGAAAGGAAGGTAAGGAAAGATCAAATGTGCAAGAATGCATTTATTAAAGCAAAGAGAATAAAGAATGCAAAATAGATTCCCTCAGAATTCTATTTACCTAGATCAGTGTGGAGACCAACCCTGGCCACGGGTCAGTTAAGGACAGGAATAAGAACCCAAGGAGATGCGATCGCCAGTAGGCCAACAGGTGCAGAATGGAAACCCAGGACAGGAAAACCAGATTAGGATCAGGACAGGGCCACCAAGGTAAGACCAGCACCCACAGTTCAGTTGCAACGCCTGCGCTACACCCTCTCTGCAGCTATCAGTCAAAACCCCGATTGGGTTATCGAATTCCCAGCAAAGTGCTCCGCCAGCACTTAAGGTTCTCAAAACCCCCAATGGGTGTGTGAGACAGTCGGACAGAGTGCTTCGCAGCACCTCTGTTTCAGGATCAGCTATTGAGTGCGTTGGGTCAGTGACAGGTCAGCTATTCGGACAAGTCGGACAAATTCTCTAGCTAAACCTAGGCTAGTTATACTGTTTTCGGGTCAATGTACCACCCCCCAAATGTTGCAAGTGTAAGAATCCCCAATTTCGATTGGTCCACAAGTAGGACAGGTCAACACACCAACCAGGATTTGACTTTCACAACCCCAATTTACATCTTTTGGGACCGCCTATTGAATTTGGGGTTCCCATGATATGTGCTCTTCTCTTAACAATGGATAATACAATTTAGTATACAATTGTTACAAATGCAGTACAGTTCAGCTTCGTCTTGCTGGGTTACAGGTCGGTTCCCATGAGCATCTTGACTGTGGCTTGCAGCTGACTGGGTTCCACTGGTACAAGGTTTTCTTCCCTCTGCTAGGATGACATGCGCAGTAGGGACTTCTAAGATGGAGTATTTATCACCTCCCCGTCCCAAAAGATTCGCCACATGAAAAGTAAAGGAAGACAATTTAGAACACAGAAATAAATGATTACACTGTACACCAGGAATCCCTATATGACTCCCCTTACTTTATATTAACTATAGCATTAAGATTAGTGCAAGACGAACAGCATAACAAAAGCTGCAGGGCAAGCATCGGACATGTGAGAACACAGACAGCCATTTTAAGAGCTAGTGCGCAAGCGCAAAGATTTCCCACCAGAACTGCGAGTACGTCACGTCACGTGAGTGTGACCGGCGCATGCGCAGAAGAAATTCCCGCTAAGCAGCGGCCATTTTAGTGGCAAGCGTATTACGGTTAGTAAACACGTATGCAAGCTTCGCTGGGACACCCCATGTAGTGTAAAATGTGCAATTTTAGTAATACAAACAGGTTGATTATATTTTCGTTAACATTATTTGAGGTTCTTAATCCAAGCAAGTCACTATACGTGCGAATCCTTGCTCCTTCACATATAAATGCAGACAAAGGAAAAATATTTTTCAGTCTGTATTTATATGTAAAAATCCGTTTAAACGGAAAACCGGGAGCCTTATTCGTGACTCTGAAGAATCCTAGACTCTAGGTTCCAGGTTAATTGTTTTTCACAAAGCCAAGAATAACTGGACATACAAACACCTCAAGATGAGGTTGTAAAAGTACATCCAAACAAATACAAAGCCGAATCTGCATGCCAGGTTTATTTGCTGGATCATGAAAAGAATGACAAATTCCAATGCCAGAATGCAGGCAATAAGTGCCCCTACATCAAGATAAGATTTCTTTGAAGGTTCATAAGTATAAAGCATTAGTCTGTCCCTACACTACTACTAACATGACATCCGTACTTAGCAATCCCCAGGCAAGTTAGGAAAAGGTGGCAGTGCGTGAGGACTTCCTAAGAAGGGCACTCAAGTTATATGGGTCAAGTAGCCTAAGGCTACAGAGCTCGTTCTAAGATGCTCCTTCTTCCTCCATCAATCTCCTCTCTTCTCCTAGCTCAACCTCCTGGGTACTGTCCCTAAATCAAAAAACCAAATCATAGAAAACACCCATTTCACATCGTTCGATCGCCTCATTCTGCTGGACACCTCCTCGTAGATTATTTTCCACCCAGCTTCGATACTCCGAGCTCCTGGCTCGATGACCTTGATTCCCAGGCCTTCTAGAGTGAGAAAGAACACTGTCTCACATTATCATCACTCCTTGTACAAATGAATCCTCTCTTCCCCGAACCTAACTCCTAAAACAAAAGCGTTATTCTTAACTAACAAAGATGAATTTCTCCACCTGCAGCAGAAACGTGAGAGAGAAAAAGATTCAACATGCACATAAACATTACGAACAAACCCCTTCTATGAGAGCTAGGGAAAATGCATTTCAGGCCTCCATAAATCGGCCAACATAAGGAAATAACACACAGACCTTATGAAGCCACATGGAAATGAACATTTTGCTAAGCGTTTCTAAATCAACACGTTACATGAGCACATCAAGTATGTAAAATATTGTAAGTCTCATATACGAAGTCTACATGTTAACGCTTTCAGCTAAATACGTATGTATTGCAACATTAATTTCTTCACGTTTACATGAAAAATACACCTAACACATCACCTTTCACCTTCTACTGTCCCATGTTAAAGCAACAAAAGAATAAATGCTGGTACGAACTACTCATGATTATGATGCACCCCTACAAATAGAAGAGCACAATGGCGCTCTATAAGCCCCCCCCTCTGATGACAAGTGTCATCACAACCAATAACAACTCCCAGTAGAGAGAACCGAGCTAAACATAAGTGGAAGCCGTTCTTCCCGGTCAGAATTTCTCTAGACTTTTGAGATTCTCATAGTGACTGTCTTGAAGTCTCTCCATTCTCCTCTCCCACTCTCTAAGGGATCTCTCAGCCTGTCCTGCCTTATGCCATTTGTAGGTCCTTACCATTCCGACCAAAAGGAACATACAAACCATGACTATGATGATGGGCTTCTGAATGTAACCAAGAATTCCCTTACCAAGGTTAGCAAACCCGCTTCTGATCTTTTCAAATCTTTTCCCAACCATGTCCCAAACTCCTCCAGTTGACAAGTCATGCGTCTCATGGTGAATCTCAGTGATGTTACTTATATGCTTCCTCAGATCCTTGCTATGGCTGGGATATAAGTGCAGCACTGTTGGACCCTCAATGTTTTACAGACTCCGCCCTCCTTTGCTAATAACATGTCTAAAGCAAGGCGCCTCTGCATCACCATGGCTCTTATCGACACCATCTCTCCATCCGCCAGCAATAAGGACTGAGCTGTGTTCACTGACAACTTATCCGCAATAGTTGACAACCTTCGAATCTTGATATCATTTAGGACCTCTCCCAAACTTGGTAACATTGCTCCAAAAACGTCACCAACAATCTCTCCTGCACTCGCACCTCGCTTCTCTCTATAGAATAAACCACCTTCCAACGGGCCCAAATCTTCAACGTGGTAAATCTTAGGAAACACAACAGCCACATAACATGTACCATAACAATTCAGTGACTATTGCACATACGCATTTTTCCCATACACAAAATACACATTCAGTACCACTTGCACCGCTTCCTGCAAAAACTTCTTCCCAGTGGCTTCCATTGTGAAGACGTGATAACACATGCTCTGTCCTACAAAGATGTTATCATGATAGGTCTGTACCTCTCTAATGCAAAGTTTTCCCCGCTGTTCAAAATCTAAAGCTATTGGACCGTAACTCCCTCTCGCCTTATGTGCTAACTCCTCCTTGGTCCACGTAAATGTTCCTTCTCTACTATTAAGCTTAACTGCTAATTGCCTATGTATATCTTCTACTTGATCTATGAACTTCTTCTCTACATCAGTTAGCATGCACGTCAATGTTAGACCTGGCATCTTTGGCGTGGTTTCCCCCTATCTTTTTGCCTCTACCTCCTGTATTTTTGATGCTGTGCTGGATTTCGTTTTTGCTTGGTTAGATGCTTTGGGCACTTTGCCACTGCTGTTCAGTGTCAAAGTGCAAGTGTTCCCTGTGTAAATTGTTATTATGATTGGTTATCCATGATTGACATATTTGTGTCACCAATAAGTCCCTAGTAAAGTGCACTGAGTGTGCCAGAGCTGGTGATAACAAATGCTACTAGTGGGCCTGCAGCACTGATTGTGCCACCCACATGAGTAGCCCTATAATGGTGTCTCAGGCCTGCCACCGCAGTGCCTCTGTGCAGTCTGTGAACTGCCATGTCCTCCTGGTTATTGTCCCCACTGGCCAGGCCTAACCCTTCCTTTTCTGTACACATTGGCCACTCCTATGGAAGGCCCAAGGTACCCCCTAGGGCAGGGTGCAGTGCATGTGAAAGGTAGATCATGTACTTGTGCAGGTGACATGCTCTGGTAGTGAATTACAGCAATTTTCATTTTTTACTATTGTAAGGCTATCTTGCCACATAGGCTATCATGGGGAATGCTGGCTACAGTGGCTACCAGCATATCTTCCCATTGGAGCAAGATAGGACACAAAAGTCTGGTATCCCTGAACTCAGAATTTAATAACACATCTTTTAGGAAAGGTTGTTTTTAAATCCTGTATTTGAGAACAGCACTTTTAGAAAGTTGCTGTTCTCTTGTCTGACCTTTCTTTGTGCTTTGGCCTGTTTGTGAATTGACTGTCTGGTTTGTGAGTGACAGGGGCTGGGTGGCTCACAGAGTCTCAGTGGGCCATCTCTGGGCTGAATAGCTCCATCTGTATCTAGAGTGGTGGGAGGGGGTAGCACCTGGGCCTGAATAGGGCTTTGTCTGCCTTCCACAATGCTGGCTCCACCTCCTGCTGGGCGGCTGACAACCCTGCCCCTCTCTCTGAAAGGAAAGGAGAGGCCAGGAAAACAAAGTGCTCAAGTTATACCCAGAACTGGTTCAGACCGGGCTCAGAGCCCTCCTGCACAAAGGGATCAAAGCCTTTTAGGGGTATAAGTACAGGACCCCTGACTACAGAAAATTAGATCATCCTGGAAACAAGAAGGAACATCTGCCAAGGAGAAAGCTGGAAGACTGAAGAAGAAGGACTGTCCTGCTGTGTGATGCTGGACTGACCTGCAGTTGCTTTTGCCTAGGAGAGGGGAAGGACTTTGTTGTTGCTTTGTCCCCTGACTTGAAGGAATCTCCAAGGGCCTGTTGTGAGCTGGCTCCCTGTTTTGAAGTCCCAGGAACAAAAGGACTTCACCCCCAGCTTCCCTGAGCTCTGCTGTGAGAGCTCTGTCCTTTCTAGAGTGCTTGGGCCAGTGTGGTGTCTCTGGAAGTGGTACCTGTTTGGGAAGGAAGAAACCAAGATTTGAGAGACTTTGCTACAGAAAATGTATCGCATTGCTGGATTGCGGAGTGCATCACCGTCAGTGCGAGGAAATTCCCGCCGCCGCGAAGGTCGAGATCGTCGCAGCGCCTGTTGCAGCTGCCAGAGACGTCGCACCCTTCGCTAGCGGGAAAAATATCATCGCTGCAAGTATTGTCGCAGAGCCTGTCATCACTGGGTGAGATCGTCGCACCGCCGCTTTGCGAGCTGTTTCACGTCGCTGCGAACATCGTCGCAGAGCCATTGCTTCGAGGGGTCTTGTGTAGTTTAGATTAAATACCTTTATTTTTCTAAACTGTTGTGGAGTCAGTTTGTGGTGTTTTCACTGTGTTACTGTGAGTGTTGGTACAAATACTTGACACATTGCCTTTGATAAGCCTGACTGCTTGCGCCAAGCTACCGAGGGGGTGAGCAGAGGTTATCTAAAGAGTGTTTCCTCCTTACCCTGACTAGAACAAGGGTCCCTATTTGGACAGTGGTACTTTCCTCTGCAAACTAGAGACCCCCAGTTCTAACAGTCAAGTTATGACGATGAGCATAAGCTATATCTAATGTGACTGTAAGTTTAAAATTCTTCCCTATCCTCTCTTCCTGCTTGTAATAATCATACTTATTCAGGTGTGTATAAGCTGGAAATTCTAAAAGCACAACATCATAGTTTGAGAAGTAATACTCATAATGACCCTTATCGTAAAACATACTAAGCAATAAACTTTGTGTAATACCATACGTCAGGGGTAGGTGGTGAAAATGAATCCCCTCCTCAACAGACGCAGTTAACCACATACACACATAACAATCTCTCACATCCAATGTATTTACATAGCTTTGCATAGGCATTCAACATATAATCCCTCTTAGACAAATCTACATGCATCATGCGACTAGTTGATCTAGCATAGCTTTATCTGTTCCCACGATACCCTCATTTGTGCTAGAAGTAACATGTGTGGATGTCCCTTTCACTCCCACCCCCTCAATTTCCGCATCATGTGAAACTTTTACAGAGACTATGATGACTACTGCTATCACTGCTATCACTCCTACTATGAGTGTGCCTATTGCACATTTTGCTCTAAGGTTCTGATTTCCAGACTCCATTTTTAATGTAGTCGATTTTAGCATAGCAAGAGGATGAATGAAAAGTCTCTTTCTCTGCCTCTGATTACTGTTCAGCAAATACACACACAATTCATGTTGAGTCCTGTAAATCAAGTTCACAGTTCGCTGCACAATTATTTACACAGTTCAAAAGACTTCCTTAGCCCTCTTTCTTCTTCTAGGGAAAGTTCCTAATTTTCTTCTTCTTCCACTCTGGCCTGGGTTATCTTCTTTGAAGCAGACATTTTATTCACAGTTCATAGTTCACTCACTAGTCCCTCACAAGCTCAGAGCCGATTTAATTAATGACATGCTGTACAATCACAAGATGAACTGCTGCAATCTCCTGAGCCGGTGGCGTATATCCGAATGTTAGAAAAGTCAGATCACGCAGAATCAAAACCTGCACCTTACGCAATATCGGAGGTCTTGGTACAGTCACTGTCAACACTCCGTTGGCTTCTATTCCAGGGAATAATAGTTAATTTTAAATGTTCAGTTCTGGGAAACCAACGGCCGACCTAACGGACCTAAAGAACTACCAGCCTATTTATCTCCTCTTTTTCGAAGCCGGTCACCGAAAGAATCATGAATGCCCAGCTGGCAGCCTTCATCGAAGAAAACTGCATCCCAGACACTTCCCAGTCTGGCTTCTGCAGCAACCACAGCACCGAGACCACCCTCTTCGCTGCCACCGACGACATCCGCATGCTGCTCGACCAGGGACACACTACAGCCCTCATCCTCCTAGACTTCTCCGCAGCCTTTAACACCGTCTCACATCGCACACTAGCCACCAGACTCCACAATGCAGAGATACAAGGATCTGTCCTCGACTGGATCCAATCCTTCCTCTCTGGCAGAACCCAGAGGATCAGACACCCCTTTCCTCTCCGACCCCACTGACATCGTCTGCGGAGTACCCCAAGGATCTTCACTAAGCCCAACCCTCTTCCATATCTACATGGCTCCCATCGCCACCATCGTCAGACAGCACGGGCTTAGCATTGTATCCTATGCCGACGACACCCAACTCATGCTCTCCCTCACCAAGAACCCACAAATCACCAGGCTCAGCTTCCAGGAAGTAATGAGAAGCATAGCAGCATGGATGAAGGACAGCTGCCTAAAGCTCAACTTCAAGAATACCGAGGTCCTCATCCTCGGACCCTGCACCTCCGCCTGCGACAACACCTGGTGGCTCTCCGCCCTTGGGAGCCCACCCACCCCGACAGACCATGCATGGAACCTCAGCATTATCCTCGACTCCTCCCTCTCTATGAACCGCCAGATCAATGCCGTCTCCTCCACCAGTTTCAACTGCCTCCGCTTCCTCCTTAAGACTTTCAAATGGATCCCCCCCGACTGCCGAAAGACCGCCACCCACGCACTCATCACCAGCAGACTTGACTAAGAAAATGCACTCTATGCCGGAATCAACAAAACCCTTCTAAACAAGCTCCAAACCATCCAAAACGCTGCAGCCAGATTCATCCTAGGGACACCGCGCCACGAACATATGACCCAACTCCTCCAAAGCCTCCACTGGCTCCCCGTCAAGAAGAGAATCACCTACAAACTCCTCACCCATTCCTAAAAATCCCTCAACAACATCGGACCCAAATACCTCAACGACCTGGAATGTTTCCACGTACCCAAGAGGAACCTCCGCTCCACTGACCTCGCCCTGGCAGAGGTACCCCGCATCCGCAGAAGCAGAACGGGTGGGAGAGCCTTCTCCCACATTGCACCCAAAACCTGAAACAAGCTCCTGGTCAACATCAGAAGCTCCCCTACCCTCCACACTTTCAGGAATGACCTCAAGACCTGGCTCTTTGACTGACCCCAAGCTGTCACCCCCCCCAGCACCTTGAGACCCTCACGGGTGAGTAGCAAGCTCTATAAACCACTGATTGATTGATTGATTGATTGATTGATTGGGACTCTGCTGGCTATTTGCAAATACCTTGGTCTCCCAGTCCCCACTGTTCCCGGCATCTGTGATGAGATAAGTCCACTTTGGGGCAGCGTACCTCTGGCAGGGCACTCTTGCTGTTCTCTATCTTCTTGCACCCTCTTTTGCTTGCTTGCTCTGTGTCACTTAACTCTGATTCAGATGTTTCAGCCAAAGGGGCAAGATTTCTTTCAGATGCCAGTCTCAGGTTTTGCCTCTTCAGACTCACAGGCCACAATTCTCTTGTGAACTCTGGTCTCCTTCTCTGCACTTGATCACTTTGCACACCAGTTCTTCCAGCTGAGTCTGACTCTGTGTCACTTGCAACTTTACCGTCTCCCTCAGAGTCAGTACCTTGACCTTGTGTAGGGTGATCCCCCTCAGCTTTCTCTGGTGGGCAACCAGCCTCAACAGTAACCCCCCCAGCTTGACTTGTCCTCTCCAGTGGCCTCACAGCCACAGCTGATTTTTCTTCAGAGAGAGGAGCTGTTTCTTCCAGGGTCCTGAAACTCTGCGGGTGTGTGAGGCGTGGATCCAGTTCGGCAAGCCTCCATACTTCACAGCTGTATTTGTCACCCAAATCACTTGGTACGGACCTCTCCAGCAAGCATCAAGGCAGTTCTTCCTCACTTTTGAACCAGGATCCTGTCGCCTGGTACAGATTGAGGCAGAGGTCCTTCAAGGTCAGTCACAGATTCAGCCTGATGAGACACAGAACAGACCATGTCAGCCACTCCTTTGCAATAATCAAGGATCAAATCGTCTGTGATGTTTATCAACACTGTAGACTGCACTGCTGTCAACCGCATCGCCCTCCCCATCAGGATCTCGTGTGGCGAGAGGCCTGTCCTCCTATTGGGGATGCTAAGGACACCCATCAATATCAAAGGCAATGCATCAGTACATTTCATGGACGTGGATGAACTAACCTTTGCCTTTCGCATCTTGAGAGTTCTGTTAATTTGTTTGACAAGGCCAGATGCCTCTGGTCCATAGCTACAGTGCAATCTCTGATCAACTTGTAAGGTAGTACAAAGCAGCCTCATAAGCTCACTATGGGAATGCGTCCCTCTAACCGACTCCAATGAAGTCGGAAATCCGAAGCGTGGAATCAACTCTCTAAGTAACAGCTTCGCTACTGTGAGACTATCACACTGTCTCGTTGGATATGCTTCCACCCACCGTGAGAAAACACACACCACTACCGGAATGTACCCTCAATTCATTGCATCTAGGCATCTCAATGAAATCAAGCTGGATCCTATTGAAGGGACCCCCTAATCTCCCAATGTGACTCAGTGCAACCACAGTTTTTTTTCCAGCATTCATCTGTTGACATGTGACACATCTGTAGCACACAGCTTAAGCAAACACACAAAAACGTGGATTAAACCACGTCTGTCTGAACACTCGCACCATGGCATCTCTTCCAATATGAACTGCTCCATGAATCTGCCTCGCCATAGGACTCAATAAATCATCTGTCAACACTGCTCGACCATCAGTTGAAACCCAAATGCCATCATCTCTCTTTTCACAACCTGCTTTAGTCCAATCAGCTTCTTCCTGAGCTCTCTTCTACCTCTCCCTGCAGACACTTGACCTCATCTCAAGTGTCGCTATGGCTAAGATCATGCCGAGCTCGGTTCTCTCTGTGCTTTCTCCAGTATATTCCCCATTAAAAATGCACCCATGTTCAGCACATAAACGTGCAACTTCATCGGCGTACCTATTGCCCAATGGCACAAAGTCTTCCCCCTCCCATGGACAGGGCACTTTACCACAGCTATTTCTTTTGGTTGTTGCAAGGCTTCCAACAATTGTCTCACATATTCCCCGTTTCTGATGGGAGAGCCTGATGACTTTAGGAACCCCCTCTGTGACCATAGCTGTCCAAAGTCATGAACCACACGGAACTCATACTGGCTATCGGTGTAGATGGTGACTCAGATCTGATCAGAGACCAGGCATGCATGTGTCAAGGCAATGATTTCAGTTACCTGTGCCGATTGTACAGACAGCAAATGCTGCTCTCAAAAGACCCACATTGTCCCTTTAGCATGAGCCATCTACAAAGAGGATTTCATCTGATTCTGGCAGAGGTTCATCAACAATGTTGAGTCTTGGTTTGGTGCAAAGTTCAGTCACATCAAGACAGTCATGTTCCTCACAATCTTCCTCTTCAATATTTGAAATATGAATAAAAGTAGCAGGATTCAATCCAGACATCTCTTCAGAGTCACATTCTCTGAGGCAATTATGTCTTGCTCATAGCGTGTGAGTCTGTTATTTGTCAAGTGTTGTGTTTCGGTCCTCGTCATCAGAAGCTCAACTGAATGTGATACATTTACAGTAAGAGGAGGACCCATCAGAATACGCTCACATCTTTCATTGCTGACACCTGTTTTAGCAACGGATTTGAGACATACGGGCAACACTGAAGCTACCAGATCTAGGGTAGCTGAGAAGTAGGAAACCGGTCTATGGACACCTCCATGAGGTTGTGTGAGTACTGACAGTGTGTGACCCTCATGCTCGCAACAAAATAGATAGAATGATTTGTCAGACATTCCTAGAGCTGGAGCGTGACACAGGCTTTCTCTCAGCTCCAGAAAGGAAACCAAACAGTCATTATCCCATGGTACCGGATCACTCACATACTTGTGTGTCAATATCTGCAGAGGTTTCACCTTCAATGAGAAGTTGGGAATCCACTGACAGCAGTATCCAACCACTCCCAAGAACTTCCGGACTTCCTTTTGTGTGGTAGGTGCAGCCATGTTCATGATCGCCTCAATACAGTCTGGTGATACCTTCCTCTTGCTTTTCTCAATGCGATGACCCAAATATTGAACTTCAGGCAAACAGTACTGGAGTTTGCTTGGGGACACCTTGTGTCTATTTTCTCCCAGGTGATTCAACAATGCAACGGTATCAATCCTGCAAGCTTCCTCCGATTCTGATGCGATCAGGAGGTCGTCAATGTACTGCACAAGAACTGAATTTCAAGATCTGGTTAAAGATAGACGGACTCTCAGTATACCCTTGAGGAATATGACACCACGTTAACACATGATTTTCCAGAGGGAAAGCGAACAAAAATTGGCTTTCCTCATGTAAGGGTAATGAAAAGAACACCTGGCATAGAGCAATCACTGGAAATCATTCCCCCTCACTAGGAATTTGAATTAGGATCACTGATGGATTCGGTACCACAGGACAATATGAAACTACAATTGTGTTGACGTTTCGCAGGCCTTGCATGATTCTGAACTTCTCGCTTGGCGTCTGCAATCCCATTATAGGTGAATTGCATGGGCTCCCCATTATCTCCTTCAATATACCCTGATTGATCATGGACTCAATCACAGGCTTGATGCCCGCCAAGTTTCCGGCATCAGGTTGTACCTGGGCGTTCTTAGAAATTCAGCATTTGGCTTGATCTGGATCTTAACTGGCTCAACCCCTCGGATCAGTTCTTTCTCTTCTACTGTAAAATCCCACACCTCCGGAGAGATTAAGTCCCTCTGGCCATATGGCAAATCTTCTGTAGTCAAAACTGGAAACATCTCTATGCAGAGATTCTGATTTTTCCAATTTGAATGCAATGTCATCATCATTAGTCTGCAACTCCACTTCCTTGGGTGTGCAATAGATAGCGCAATTCAATTTGCACAGACTGGACTTGAGTCGCACATCACAAAGTGGTGACGATCCTGAAAGGTTCCTATTCTCACAGGCTCATCTGTCAATGAGTTGTTCATTTTTGTATTAGAAACTCCTACAACTTGAATCGATTGTCCTGAGAGGGGTAGGTTTGGGACTACTGCGGACCTCACAGTAGAATGGGTAGCACCAGTATCAATCAAGAATGTAATGGGATGACCGTCGACATCTGCCTCCAAATACGGTCCTCTCTGGTCTACCTCTAAGATGGCTCCAAGGGTACAGTCTTTCTCCCCCCTCAGGCACCATCATTGCAATGGGTCTAGATCAAATTAATCGAAAGCTTCGATAAAGGGCATCTACTGGTACACCCGATTTCCCTGCAGAATTCTTGGAGGTTGGGGAACTTGCACTTGTGGGCTAAGACCCGCTCCTTGTACTGACCAGGGTCTTGTCAGTATTGATACCCACAGGTACCTGCACTACTTCCTCATCTTGGATCTGATTCGCAGGATTTGATCGGCACTCACATTTCTAATGCCCGATTGCTGGAAATGGCCCTTTTTGCAGGGTTATCCCCAAACTTTTTGCTTATTCCTCCTTTATTTTTCCTGACCTGTGGTTGTTGGCTATAGGACTCTGGGCACATTACCACTGCTGATCAGTGCAAAGTGCATATGCTCTCTGTTTAAATTGTTATTGTGATTGGTTATCCATGATTGGCATATTTGTTTTACCAGTAGGTCCCTAGTAAAGTGCACTGAGTGTGCCAGGGCTGGTGATTCAAATGCTACTAGTGGGCCTGCAGCACTGATTGTGCTACCCACATGAGTAGCCCTAAAATAGTGTCTCAGGCCTGCCACCGCAGTGCCTATGTGCAGTTGCCAACTGCCATGCTGACCTGACCAGTATCCACACTGGCCAGGCCTAACCCTTCACTTTCTGTAAACATTAGCCACCCCTATGGAAGGGCCAATGTATTCCCCTTGGGCAGGGTGCAGTGTATGTGAAAGGTAGAGCATGTACTAGTGTGGGTGACATGCTCTGATAGTGAATAACAGCCATTTTCGTTTTTCACTATTGAAAGGCTATCTTTCCCATAGGCTAGAATGGGGAATGCTGTGTATAATGTTTAGCTGCATATCTTCCCATAGGAGTAAGATAGAAAATCGAAATCTGGTATCCCTGAACTTAGGCTTTAATAACCCATATTTTAGGAAGGATAGTTTTTAAATCCTGTGTTTGAAAACAGCAATTTTAGAAAGTGGCTCTTTTCTTGTCTGACCTTTCTGTGTGCCTTTGCCTGTTAGTGAATTGACTGTCTGGTTTGTGAGTGACAGGGGCTGGGGTGGCTCCAGAAGGCTGACTGGGTCAGCCCAGGGCTGAATAGCTCCATCTGCATCTTGAGTGGTGGGGGGGGATAGCACCTGGGTCTGAATAGGTCTGTGCCTGCCTGTCACAATGCTGGCTCCACCCCTTGCTGGGCGGCTGACGACCCTGCCCCTCTCTCTCAAAGGAAAGAAGGAGCCAGGTAAACAAAGTGCTCCAAGACTGACCAGAACTGGTTTGGAAAAGGCAAAGGCCTCTCTGCCTTCAGAGAACAAAGGAAATATTGGTCTAAAAATGAGATACCCAGACCCCAGAAAATTAGATCATTCTGGAATCAAGAAGGAACCTCTGCCCAGGAGAATGCTGGAAGACTGAAGAAGAAGGACTGACCTGCTGTAAGGCTGACCTGCAGGTGCTTTGCTGCCAAAGAGAGGGGAAGGACTTTGCTGTTGCTTTGTCACCTTGCTTAAAGAGATCTCCAAGGGCACGAGGAGAGCTGGAATCCTGTTAAGAAGATCCAGGAAAAAAAAGACTTCACCCCCAGCTTCCCTCTGAACTCTGCTGTGTGAGTTCTGACCTGCCTAGAGTGCTTGATCCATTTGTGGGGCCTCTGGAGGTTGTTTCCTGTTGTTTGGGGAACTGGAAAAGAAGAAAGAAGAAGATCAACAATTTTGCATGCATCTGCAAAAGCCCCTTCCCCCCCTTGCTGCCTTCCCTCCTTGGTGCAGCCAGGAACCTGGCACTCAGTGATAGCTGCTGATGGATGAGCCTGTAGCCCCACCCATCTTCTCTTCATGGGGAGGAGACCTTAACTTGTGGAATAAAGGTTATTAATCCATCCTGCTGAGGTCAGCCCTCAGCCAGGGTCTGGTTATGACTGACTCAGAAAAATTTGACATTTCTGGATAACCCAAAAGCAGTACAAATATGACTTTGGACTCTGCAGAATACTTCTTTTCACATCCGCTACAGTGGACTTTAGTACGTGTCTGGAATCTGTAGGCCTTATGAAAGTTAATCTATCCCATGGGCTCCACATCCCCGTAGGGGAATAATGAAGTGAAAAACAGTAAAACACACTTTCCCAGTGTATAAAGCCTATTCCATGTCACTACCCAAATCTGTATAAGTCCTGCCTCACCATTCACTCTGTAGCTGCTCCTGGACTGCACATGCTAGGAATCTACCCTGCGCAGCCCCTACTCATGTGCACACGCATGTACACCTGTGTCTGCATGTAACCAGCCCGGTGTCCCTTACTCCAGCTGCTGTGCAGTGTCCTAGTCAAGCCAGGGGGACACCAGGTAAATCCCCATGCAGTCTCTTTCATCCTGAGTTCACTGTCAGTGAGTCCCAACTAAGGAGGCTCCCCCACAGTAAAAGTTCAATAATTAGGTGCTCAGAAAGCGTACAATCCGGGCGGCCCATGGTGTCAGACCCACCTCCTAACACTGGGGTTATTATAAGATCTGATTATTGATGTTATCTTAAATTTTAAAAACAGTGCCAGACTAGGAGCATGGCGATGTGCACAGGTTGCAAACAATAGAGAAGCAATAAGACAAAACAATCATGGCTGCAAATGTGTGAGCTTGATCATATTGATTATATATTTACAGGACTATCAAAAATAAAAACATGTCATCCTACACAGTAAGAGGACATGATGCATTAGTGACACCAATGAAGCTTCTTACTGACCAAAAGTATTTAGCTCATACCCAGATTAAAGGTCTAGACCTTCATATTGAATCTGTTGGCCATAGCAAAATAATGTGTCCAGTGAAGGCTGGTACAAGGCTCTGTTGAAGGCCATTCCTTAAAGCCAACATCAATGATTTATGACTTAAGGTTATGGCCATTAATTTTCATCCAGATTCTACTTGGCACTTCTGAAACCTGTTCTAAGTTAGCTCTGCCAGACTTGCTGCTGAGCACACAGAACTGCATGCAGAGATTTCCTATAGCATATCGACCACGGATAAAGGGAATACACAGAGATCTCTGCGGATAGAAGATTGTAGATTTAAGATTGTAAAGGCAGGGCCGGCCACCGGTCCAGCCCTGCACTCAGAAGCCACTGAGGGTGTTTGAAGATCTTATCCACTGGACTCCGAGAATAGTACAGGACATTTATTGAAAGACTGCTGAATACAGAGCATTTCCAGAGGCCAAGCTCTGAATACTGTTATTAAATTAGGCGCTGTTCTCAACACATCTTTCCACTAAGGCTATTAAATGGCCGGTGATGGATCAAGCCCTGATCTTTGGACTGGGTAAGAGTGGTCTGCTTAATTCAGACACTCTGTTCATCACCACCCCCTTTTCTGAATCATTTTGTCCACCATAAGCGTGGAAGGGTATACTCAGACATGAGTCCCTTGCTCACTGCTCCATCAGGATTCAAGCAAGCCGGGCCGACGACGCCTGAAATGGCAGAAACCGGTCCCCGGAAGCTCGTCTCCTTTCTGGTGAAGAATTGGCTTGGTAGTTTGGTCTGCCCTGTTCCCATGATGCACTGGGCCAGGGACAGACTAATTTGCATATAGCTAGGTTCTGAGCTGGGATGGGGCAGTGAGCTAAATAACGGTGATGGATCAAGCCCTGATCTTTGGACTGGGTAAGAGTGGTCTGCTTAATTCAGACACTCTGTTCATCACCACCCCTTTTCTGAATCATTTTGTCCACCATAAGCGTGGAAGGGTATACTCAGACATGAGTCCCTTGCTCACTGCTCCATCAGGATTCAAGCAAGCCGGGCCGACGACGCCTGAAATGGCAGAAACCGGTCCCCGGAAGCTTGTCTCCTTTCTGGTGAAGAATTGGCTTGGTAGTTTGGTCTGCCCTGTTCCCATGATGCACTGGGCCAGGGACAGACTAATTTGCATATAGCCAGGTTCTGAGCTGGGATGGGGCAGTGAGCTACATAACGGTGATGGATCAAGCCCTGATCTTTGGACTGGGTAAGAGTGGTCTGCTTAATTCAGACACTCTGTTCATCACCACCCCCTTTTCTGAATCATTTTGTCCACCATAAGCGTGGAAGGGTATACTCAGACATGAGTCCCTTGCTCACTGCTCCATCAGGATTCAAGCAAGCCGGGCCGACGACGCCTGAAATGGCAGAAACCGGTCCCCGGAAGCTTGTCTCCTTTCTGGTGAAGAATTGGCTTGGTAGTTTGGTCTGCCCTGTTCCCATGATGCACTGGGCCAGGGACAGACTAATTTGCATATAGCCAGGTTCTGAGCTGGGATGGGGCAGTGAGCTAAATAACGGTGATGGATCAAGCCCTGATCTTTGGACTGGGTAATAGTGGTCTGCTTAATTCAGACACTCTGTTCATCACGGTAATAGTGGTCTGCTTAATTCAGACACTCTGTTCATCACCACCCCCTTTTCTGAATCAGTTGTAGCACCCAGCATCTCCTGTGCATGGAGTAAGTTGGCTCTAGTCTTTGCACCCCGCTCCACTCAGTTGAGAGCTTGCCCAAATTCCAAACTATACTACAGATTTTTTTTTTTTTTTTTTTTATTGAGCCAGCTGGCTTTTAGGTGCATGGGCGCTGAGAGTGTTCAGCTAAGTCTACAATTAGATAATGTGGTATCTACAATGATGTAATTTGTGATGTCCTCTGTAGCATCATGTGTGATGTTGCTAGTCATGCCTTAGGGAAAGTATCATTGCATAGATTTTCACACTTGACAACTCTCAATTGTTTTATAGACTCTGCACCATAAGAAAATCTCCTTTTAACTCAAGATTACTCTACTTGCAATTTTTTTAATCTGTTTTGTTGTTGTGTGACCTTCTGTCTTAAATAAAATGGCTTATTGAATTTGTGCTAACTGTGAGGTCGGAGATGCAAGCTACAGGGTGCTGGAGTGGGAGCGGCTTGGAGGGCTCGGCGTGTGGAAACATCGGAGCGAGTGCAGCGGAGACAGAGACCACCTCGTGGTGAATCTGAGCCATGATTGTAATGGTGAAGGGGGGTCTCATGGTTGCTGCAGTCACGACTCACCTGATTTGAAACAGAGCTTTATGAGAGCCCTACACACATCCCGTCCAGGTCCAATTGCCTGCCAGGCTGGACCCAGAAAAACCCTCATACCTCCTGTATCTGCCAGCCCTCTGCCTCCTTTCCTTTCTAAGGCTGGAGGTAGGAAGAGGGAGATTGGAGGTAGGAGATTGAGGTGGGACGCTTTCGGGTAGCGCTGGGACGCTTTCGGGCAGCCATGCGCTTTATAAATCTAATTTCATTTCATTCATTTCATTCATTTCATTTCATTTCAGAGATTGACTGCTGTAATTTTTTCAGATTGTACAGAATTCGTTTTTTGTTGCTGGGCCTTGTGACTCAGTGATTAGAGACCTCCAGCGGTAGTGTACATGGGAGGCTTAGGCTGCAGGTCCCCTCAGAGGTGCGGAAGCGGCCGGCATTAGGCCGGTGGAGCTTGTGCCTCTACTCCCTGCTTCCATCACTCATTTCCTGGCCACTTGATTTTACCCTCAGAAATGCCCTCAAACTGCTTGTCATTGGGCTTTTGATCTTGCCGTTAATTTTTACTTTGTTGCCTGCTGTTCAATGTGTGCGAATTTACCTGCCATCACTGCTTGTTAATTGGGTCTCTGCGTATTAGGCTCAATTTAGAGGAGAAGCTTTGTTTCATTGTGCAGTGTTCCCTTGCAGTGAAGGCAGCAGTGCCTTAGCACATATTGTTGGAGATGCTTGATTCCCACTATTGGGGCACATTTTTCTAAGGCTTTTTAAGGATTACAAGGCATATTGGGTACATTGGGAATCACCAGGATAACTAGATAACTCGAATGGAATTGACGTCAGTTGCAGAGTCACAGGGAAAAGGAGTGTAGGACTGTTGCAGGGATTCTGCTCCTACACAGAACTGTGCACAGAGACCCAGGACCTCAGTGAATTGTGGTGTACCAAAAACTCACCTTTGCGCCTAGAAACCCTAACCAGCTAGCATCAGTGTCACATTAGCTCTTTGTCCTATAGCGAAGGAACCAATGATTAGACAACCCAGAACATGCGACTTAGGTTATACTCAGGAATTGTGGGAAGTACGAACACTCTTTCGTTATACTCTCATAGAAGTCCACAAAAGGAGTAAAAAAGAGACACGGGAAAGCTTAAAATATTTATTTTAACGACGTGCTCTAGGATGCAGTATTTTTGCTATCATAAGCAGACATATGATTAAAAATAATATGATTAGCATTGTTACACTTCCTTAAAACACAAAAGGAGAAATCATGTTACAATGACGGTGAAAAAAAGTCTTATAGCGCCTAGTATATCACCTTCCCTACCTAGGAACTATATATTATAAAATATAGAAGGTCTCTTAGGCTTGTTTGGGGGACCCCATACCTCCAAGATCAGCAGGTGTGTATAACATCAGGATCTGCAAATGCTCTCTGTCTCTCTGGAAAAACGGGCTTCTTCCAAGTGTCTGAAATCATGCTTACAGTGCATTATTAAAGGCGCCAGAATCACGTTGGCTGCAGCTGCATATATGTTATGGCTAAAACGTGAGCCGATCAGCCCGAACAACAGCTACCTTGTTATGATAACCTTCGAGGCTTTAGAAATCAGTGTGCCGACTAGAGTCACGATGTAAGTCTAGGGATGCTGAAAAAAAGCCATTCTCATGTGAAGCATTTCAGGCAGCCTAACTTACAACAATATTTATATGCAGTGCGCAAAAGCAGCAAAAAGGTAAAATGGCGTTTAAACTTCTAATAAGCCTATGCTAACTTAACAATGTACGCAACTAGGTCCAGCCCACACTACAGGACTGAAAGAGCAGGCATCTGGGGATCCTGAGTTTGGGTATTCTTACAAGATGCCATCTAGGTGTCTGCGATCTGGCCCTTCAATCTCTACATCTCATCGAACTGCTATCTCCATAAGGTCTTCTAAACATTTAAAAACAAAAAAATCTATTCCACATAAGAAACGTCAGTCCCATTTGTCTCTCCTGATGTCTCATTGATGTCTCATTGACAACAAGCCATGTACCTCCTTTTCAAACCATGTATCTAAAAATTGATGTTATGGAGCTGTTAGAAATTGGATTTTGGGTTGGCTAAGGGTTGCACCTAAGCCAGGCAGAAACCACCATTCTAGTCAGGATAAGGGAGTTACACTCCTAAAATAACCCCTGCTCACCCCCTTGGTAGCTTGGCATGAGCAGTCAGGCCTATCTAACCAACAGTATTATTGTGTAAGCACTATAAACGGACACCACACGAGTTTAGAAAAATATCCAATATTTTTATATACTTAAACAAGACCAAATACGATAAAAATCCACAGTACAGTACTCCTAAAATAGTTGCGTTGCAAGATGTCTTGAAAACACAGTTCCCTGATGTCGATAGCTCCGTCCGGGCTATCATGCTGTTGTGAACAAACAAATCCAAACTGTTCTGGCTGGCCGCGGTGTCGCGGGTCAGCTGCGGTGTCGGGAAGACCTGCCAACAGTACCTTTCAGAGATGCAGGTCGCGGATGACCTCTCATTGTCACGTCCGTTGCAGGTGGATCTCCTCTCTGATGGAATCAGGAGCGCTGACGTTGGCAGGCGTTGGGGGCTGCGTTGCATAGTGCAGCGGTGCGGCGTGCGGTGCCCTCAGGTTGCGGTGTGAGCAGCGGCTTGGTGTCAGATGGCGGTGTCGGTGAGACCAGGGTCGCGGTGTGAGATGAAGGAAGTTCAAGTTTCAAGTTTCATTTTCAAGTTCATTTTATTTTGTTTGATTAATTACAATCTTACAAAGGTAGCTAAAATATCAAACATTTTCAAATTATAAAAGAAAAAACAATCCATCATTCCAATTTATATCCAAAAACTTGATTATATATCATACATATTAAGTTATAAAGCAATTGATTATTAAGCATTTTTTTCAAAGACTTGATTATAATTTATGTATGGTGGCTCAATCCATAAATATCTCAAGTAAAAGCCTCCAATTTAATTACTACAGCTCGTAGGAATTTCACAAAAGCTGAATTCATTGGTAAGTCATCAGGGTTTAAACATGTGATCAATGCTTGCTTACATGTCCTTACACCGCGTATATTAAACAGTCTCAGTGTATTTTTTCTTTCACTTTCCAGATCCGGGCAGAGACACAGTAAATGCATAATGTTTTCTTGCCCTAATTTACAAAGCCTGCACAGGTTTTCTTCTTCTGGTCTCTTCCATGGTAGTAGGTGACATAGTCCTGGCAAACAACCAAATCTAGCTTTAATGAAAATCTGTTTATTTTTCTTGGACCACGATGTTTCTAAATATTTTTGCACCTTTTTACCTTCAATCCGTTTACGATTGGCCATGCGTGATTTCTTTTTACTAACATATCTTTGTCCTTTATCAAGGAAAGGTGGTTGGTAAGCGTATTTATTGTTTTTGAAGCTCTCCTGTGCTATAGTAGTATTCCAAATTGATGTTATACCAAAGATGAAGGAGGTGCTCGTCATGGTGCTGGCAGGTCCCGGTGCAGCAGAGGCGTTGCTGTCGTTGAAGCACTGTCGTCGGCTGACAACTGGAGTCGATGGCACTGGTGTTGGTAGTCCAAGGCTGCGGTGTGGAATGAGGACGGTGCGTCATATAACTTTACGAGCGTTGGCCCTGAACCACGGTGCAAGCAGCGGTGTCAAGTCTGGCGTTGTCGGTATACCACGGCATCGTTGTGAAGTGAGGTGGTGCGGAGTGCGGTGCCCACAGGTCATGGTGCGAGCAGCGGCACGGTGGCGGCGTCAGCAGGCGTTGTCGGTGAGACCAGGGTCGAGGTGCGGCATTGCGGCGGGGCTCTCTGCGGTGCCTTTATGACACTGTGTCAGCAGCGGCGTTGTAGACTTCGTCAGGCTCTAAGTCTTTGATGTTCCTGAGACTTTGTGAACAGGGGGAAAGCTCTACCTCAAGCCCTTGGAGATACTCAGCACAAGTAGAGAAAGTTCAATCCAGTCCTTTCACTGCCCAAGGCAGAAGCAGCAGCTGCAGGCCAACCCAGCAAAGCAACAACACAGCAAAGGGGCAGTAATCCTCCTGGCAGCTCTTCCCGCTCTTCTTCTTGGCAGGTTCCTTGATTCAAGCGAGTTTTAAAGCCTTGGGGTCTGGGCCCCAATATTTATACCAGCAACTCCTTTGTCCTCTGAAGGCAGAGGGGCCTGGACCTAGTTCAAACCAGTTCGGGATGCATTCTGCCAAGGTGCACCTTCTTCTTTTGTCAGTGTGGGCCAGGGTCCTCAGATGCACCACAGGAGGTGGAACCAGCATTGTGGAAGGTGAGCCCAGCCCTATTCAGACATAGGTGCTACTCCACCCACCCATCTATGTGTAGATGTGCCTATTCATCCTGGCTGACTCACCCTGTCTCCTGGAGTCTCCCCTAGCCCCTGCCACTCACAAACCAGACAGCTAATACACACACTAGCCGAGGCGGGCTGGATGGTTAGGTCAGAAAATACCTACTTTCTAAAAGTGGTATTTTCAAACACAGAATGTTTAAACCAACTTCACTAAAAGATATATTTTATCATTCTGAGTTCAGGCATACTAAACTCAAATTTCTACCATGTTCCCTAAGTGAGTTAGGATCATAGGATGTAATGATCAAACTGCCCTTTCTGTCCTATGGAGAACAGGTAGCCTTGCGATAGCGAAAAACGAAGTAGGCTGTAATTCACTATAAGGACATGCCACACACACCGGGGCATGTCCTACCTTTTACATACAATGCACCCTGCCCATGGGGGTGCATTGGGCCTACCTTAGGGGTGACTCACATGTAGAAAAGGGAAGGTTTAGGGACTTACAAGTGTGTGCACTTGCCAAGTCAACACGGCTGCCCCAGGCTGCGCCCAGGCTCTGCAAAGGCAGGCCAGAGTTACACTTTACAGGCTGTTTGCGTGGGTGGCACAATCCAGTGCTGCAGCCTACCAGCAGCATTTGATTTATAGGCCCTGGCACACACAGTACACTTTACTAGGGACTGACACATAAATCCAATATACCAATCATGGAAGCACCAATCCATAACACATTTTATACAGGAGCACTTGCACTTTACCACTGGATCGCAGTGAGGAAAGCTCACAGAATCATTACACCAGCAAAAACAGAGTCAAAACCGGGAGGTCAGAAAGCAAAAATTCAGGGGAAACACTCCAAAAGATGCCAAGTCTAACAGTAGCCCAAAGTGCAAATGTAGCTGTAATTGAGAATCCTCTTCATATTTTTCCGATATTTAAAAAAGGTCTCCCTTTACCCCTGGGGTTGTTGTCTGGCAAGATGTTCCCTCTAGTGTTAATTTACCAAGGGCTCACCAATATGGTGATTCTCCTGTGAGGAGCACCCCCTCACATCATAATAAGGCAAAACACCAGAAGGGGAAAAAAAAAAAGAATTTGACGCATTATGAAATCTAAGTCTAAAAAACCCACGTTTTTCTAATGGTCCAGAAGAGTCCACTCCCATTATCCAGCTTCAAAAAGTAGAAGGGACAAGGAACGCAGTCCTGCCTTATATACTAGAAGTACCAATCCTAGCCTGCCATTGGCTGGAGAAGGGGCTCAGGGACAAGGGGGTAATTGTCCGTGATAATTGAGCTGGTACGAACATGAGTATAGTGAAGGATGATGCTGGAGATGGGAATTTTGAATTTATAAGAACCGATAAAGAAGGCTGTGGAGTCTCCCAAGAGGCTGAGGGGATCCCTAAAAGAGCTCCCCCAGGTCCCCCTCATGGGAAATCTTCTTTATGTACCGCTCATTAATTTGTGAGGACTCTTAATGGGAAGGCTCCTCCTTTTTTCCATTTGCACATCAGCTTAATTCAGGGGCTGGGCTAAGAAATAATAATAAGCCTGTCGAAGGACTTGTTTCTGGCCATCTCTCTAATACCTTTAATTTTGTTTTCTTCTTTGATAGAGAATTTGACCCACAGAATAGAAGTTTTATCTTGCAGCGCTAATTAGAAATTGAGGCCCTGCGCCTGGTGTCAAGTAGGGAAATTGATTGGGTTTATTTGGATCCCCTTGCTACACTTTCGAGTTCAATGGTCTCATTTAGCTCTAGGACTCTTGTAATGCTAATCCTGGTCAATGTGGATCATTTCCGGAAATAAGATATTGATGTTTTACCATTTAAAGTGACCATAGACCCTAAACCTGATAGCCTTAGATTGGGCACCCAGGAGTACAGTCAAGATTCATGCAGTAGTAGTAGGTAGCAAACCTGAAGAATATCACAATCTCAATTGGCACAGATCTGGGGGCGACAGTGATAAACATTGTGGGATATGAGGACCAGTGGGTCATGGAATCTGGGAAGGGAGATAGTTCCATGGAGTTGGGTAGTAGGTGAATTGAATTTTTCAAAAAGTACATAACTTCCAATGTTGCTGAAGTAGCTCCTTTGTTAAAATCCTTTCCTGGAATATTGTGGGCTAGGGACAGTTTAATTCCAAGTTAAACATTTAATGCATTTTTGTCCTCTGATAATTTGCTTACCAGAAACGTGGATATGTTCTGATTTTAAATATGATAATTATTTTGCATTTTCTTGTGCAGCAAAACCCACGGTAAATGGTCATGCCAGTGGTAGTATAACAGTAGCAGTATAAATTGGATTCCTAGGGTCTTTGTCCATCCCTCAAAACTTTGTAACTCCTTAAAGATAGCCCTGTGCAATGTAATCGGAGGACCTTGTACATCTCTTCTTTTGGTAAATGTGTATTTCCCTCCTGTGAGATTGTTTATTTCTTTAGTTGAGTCTATGTTTTCTTTTGTACGCAATATAAGTGTATTGGAAGAATGCACGTTGATGAGGTGGGGAATATTCCAGAGGCTATTTTACCTGGTAATATTAGATCAGATAGGCAGGGCTTATGCTTTCTGGATTGCTCGACATCTAATCACCTTATTGCTTTAAATGGCAGGTTCTCAGAGGATTCTCCAGCCTCTTTCTCGTTTCATTCCTATCGAGAGCAAACAATGATTGATTATATGATGGCATTTTACCAAATGTTTGGTGCTTCTTCTCAATTTGAGGTACTGAGAACGGATATAAGTGATCACAGTATTCTTCCTGCGTTTTTTTATTTACAGTTTAAGGCACTCGAATCCTGGAATTCCAGAAATAACCCTATTGTTTACATTAAAACAAATGGGCTTACTTTCTGGTCAAATAATAATATGATGAATTTGGCCGCTCATGTGAAAATGGTGAGTTTAGGCCCTTCTGTCACTTCGCTATAGAACCCTATTATCTGGTTTGAAAAGCAGCTGTCCCTGTTTCGATCATGTGGGAGTAAAAATAGAATTACTAGTGTTAAATCCTCTACAGTTATCTCTTGGGAGGTAAAGAAGATGAACCACAACATAAATTCCCTCGTAAGAAAACAATTTAAGCAGCCGTCGCTATTGAGGCAAAGGGAAATCAATCAGTTGAAGTAGGTGAGAACTAGATTGAAAGTGTCTGAATGACTGAGGGAGGAGGACTAGAAATGGATTAAGTAGAGAGAAGTCGCTTTTATCTGGTGACTTACGTAAATATTGGTCATTAATAGCTGAATAATGTGATTCCAGAATTAAGGCTGAGTCTATCCCTATATCCGATGCAGAGTGGACCCAATATATTTTGCACTTATATGCCATCAATTCCAGCTGCATGATGTTGTTGGAGTCGAGTGATGAGGCTCCTTCATTGAAGGGAGCAAGGGTCTCCGGGGCGATGGGCTTAGATGAACTCCTGATATCTCTTATCAAACAAAGAAGTTTCTGCGAGGGCTCTAATTCTGTGCCCAGTGTTTCAATATTGTTATTTGCATGGGGTTATACCGACTTCCTGGAAACGAAGTCCTTCTTGAGCCTTTATGTAAAAAAGGGTCCTAAATCCTCTCCTGCTATTTTCAGGCAGACTACATTATCGGATGCAATTAGGAAACTTTTTGCAAAGACCATTCTTATTCACCTTCAGGATTGGGCATTTGGTAACAATATTGTTCCTGTGGAGCAAGCTAGTTGTTGTAAGAACTCTGGACACTTAGTTAATATCACAGCCCTTCAAACACTGATTAAAAAGTATCCTGTGGGTAAAAGCATGGCTTTATATTCTGCCTTGATTGATTTCTCCACTGCGTTTGATAGGGTTGACCGTGAGACGCTGTGGAGGAAATATGTTGTACTGTGGATCCCCGCGCACTAGCTTAGGTTGTTCATTGCCCTGCACTCTTCAACTTGGACTCAGGTTCTGATGGGAGGGAACCAGGTGCTGCCCAGCAAAATAGAGACACTGAATGGAGTGAAGCCGGAGTGCTTACTTGCGCCCCTTATTTTCTCTCTTTACATCCATGACTTACCTTGCAGAGTTGGACAGCGTAAAGGGGACCTGACTAAACTAGGATCGATGAGCATTGGCTGCCTAATCTACGCTTAGGATGTTGTTATGATGGATTTAACCCCAGTAGGACTACAGAGGTGTCTTTCTAAGATGGGAAACAATGCTGATGAACACTTTTTAAACATACACAACTCTACGGGCAAAGTTATGGTTTATAGGTCCCTGGGGTGCAGAGTGAGGAAGGGTTTGCACTGGCTCTTGTGGAATGATAAGTTGGAAGTGGTGAAGTTGTATCCATCTCTAGGTAGAATTTTTTCTATTGATTTTTTAAATAAAGATCATATCAGTCAGAGTAGAAGTAAGGCATTATCAGAAGCTTAAGCCATTCGCAGACTATATATGTGTTGCGGGCAAAAGCATTTTGCCCATATTTTGTTGGTTTTTTAAGATTAAAATTCCACCTTCATTGAGCTATGCCTGTGAAGTAATGGAAGAGCAGTATTTGTCCTTCTTCGAGAAGGTTGAAGAGCATATTTGGTGCCAAACCTGTATTTGAATTTTGCCACCTCACCTTGGGCTTTCAGGCTTGAATTTTGGCTCCTCTCTATGAATGTGTTTGCCATGGCTGCTGCTATAAGGTGGGAATAACATACTGAATAGTGACTCAGGTTCAACCTGGGCTGCATTAAAATATGAAGGAAAGAAGTGTTGTCTTTTCAAATTAGATGAAAGCTTTGGATATCTTAAAAAATCTGATCTAAAAATCAATCTTTGAAGTGAGTCAGAAAAACCTGATCAGCATGCCTGAAATGAAATAGTAGTGGAGAGTAGTGATGGAGCGAGGGTGAAAACTAAAATTTGTGTATACCCCTCTCAAAGTCTCTTCCCCATAACAGTAATATGTATTAATCGTGTGGTTTTGAAATTAACCAACATAGAATAGAATGCACACACACAAATACACGTGGGATACTAATTTGCGTATGTTGCGAATCAGAACATACTAAATAAGTGAAATTGTTATACTAATGTAGTACACAAATGTCATAATCTAAAGAAAACAAGTGTATATATGCTTTCTATATGTCGTATTGTGGCAGAAATGATGGAGAATGGTAAGAAAACAATGCCTAAATGTCGCGAAATTGCTAGGTAATAACTAACAGGGGTTACCTTAGAATGGGGGGAGGTAAACAGAAGGGCTATACTTCGAAACCTAACGTTTAATTGTGTTAGTTTCTATAATAGTTCCCATTATGGCCCATGTGGCCTATTAGAAAAATGGAAGTTTGCGAGACTCCGAAACTGTGATTATCTACGCATGCGCGACTATGTTCGAGAGATGTGCAAGCAGTCTGTGCCTGTACAGCGTGGGTCAAGGTCAGCGTGGCCTGGAAGTGTAAATGAGTGCCAAAAATCTGTCTGACTGCGACGTAAGCATAGGAAATAATCCCGAAGTGACAATTTAAAGGACACAAATGAAAAAACTGTTAAAGGACAATCAAAACCTTATTTTTTGATTATAACGATGACTTGGCAGAAATATGGACAATGTGGAGATGAGGTTATGCTCATCCACTCCTTACAAAGACCAATAAGAGTGAACGAGGACCCTAAATGTTTCAAATCTTAGATAGATAAGTTAGGGAAAAAGGGTATAAAAGAGGACGTTTGGAAGTAAGAAAAAAGCTTGCTTTTGATTTTATTTTCGCACCACGACATGCAGCCGGAATGAACTTTTCCATGGCGCAAAGACTGAAATTTTTGCTTGACTTTAACTTTTGATGGGTGTGGAGTCCGGATGGGAGGTGAACATCAAGAAAGAATAGAGAGGCTTTTTTTTGGGAACTTCTTTTTGCTAACATGATGTCCATTTACTGAAATCTTGGTAATAGTGTTTGAATTATTTTCTAAACTATTCTGCTAATAAATGTAATTGTTTGAATTTAACTTTTCACTCCCTCTAGGTTATTAAATGGTTTAATGATTACTGAATTAAGGCTGAATAAAATAAGGTCATGCTATAAGATTAAGTCTCTGAATAAAAATTAAACAAATGGAGAATTAAGCAGGTCTTGTTGCCCATTAGTTAACTTTTACTAGCTGATCCATTGACCAAATGGTGGTGTGTTTTAAATGTTTCTTAAGAATAAAATCATGGTAATATTGATAAACTGCAGATGTATATAGTGTATAACATTTTAGAATGAAAGAAGACACTCCACTAAAATCCAGCAGCTCTCCTCTAGTCTTCACTAATACTGGGAGCAGGGTGATTTTGTGTGTATGAATGACTCGTGGTGTTATGGGCCCCACTGACGAGTAAAGTGTGAATAGCTCTTAGGAAATATAGTGATGGTTTGTAGGTTTTGTTTAGAGCCGCGCTGGATCAGTAGTATTTGTCTAAAACCACAACCGAAGGTACTATGGAACCTTACCCATTGTGTGCGCAGAATTATTTTGTTATTAAGAATGAATTTGTGAATTATCATTGGTTCCTGGGATGAATTACCTAGGGAGGAGTGCCTTTGTGATCTTTGTGGTAATTGTGTTCAAGATTAAAATCATGTGATATTTGTTTGTCCTCTCCTACATTCATTGTGATGTAAAGAGCTAAGACCATTGTTCTTAAAGTACAATATAACTATTGTAGTTGAGATCCAGAAATGTTGCTTTGCACCGCCATCAGAAATAATTTATGCAATTTTTAAAAAATGTTTTAAACAATTTGTAAACATTTTTCAGATGTTTGGATGTGCTAACTATTGACATATTATCATACAATTTATTTGTGCCAGTGTGTCATGGGCCACAAAATAAATACATTAAAAATGATTTTGCAATGAAGCGCCACATCTAAAAAGGCAATAGTTAAATTAGCAAGTTCACTCCACATTTTTCTCACATTCATATCACTTTACAAAAGTGCGTAACAAGCTAAACAACTCAAAATGTTAATATCAGCAGTCCTAAATGGTGTCAGGCCAAGAGATTACTGTTCAACATTGGTAAAATTAGATGGTTTCAGGATAAGATATTACAGTTCATCCACGGAGGTGATGGGGACAACAAACAGCCTCAATAAGCAACAAATATGGCTCTTTTGCCAGAACCACAGGAATCTATGAGAAGATCTCAGGACTCCTTGGATGGCCAATCAATCCAAATCTTTTTATAACAGATATTGAAGCGATCTGCATTCACCAACTAGTTTACATATTTCTTTTAACTCTGCATGAGATATATATTCTTTGATTTATTAATGGCTGCTATGTAGACTCCAATTATCACATCCAAAAGACTGTTAGGAAAAATCATATTTCTTAAATTGGACCTGTACAGAGAATGATCATTGACATTAAGGGTTTGAATAAGGCAGGTGGATACTCAACAAAGTATTTTGGTTCAGCATCAGCTACTAGCCGGAATCTACCATCCCAACAGGGAGTAGGTGGATAGAGCATATCCTGACAATGGAACGCCCTGAAGCTTCGCCAACTCCGCAACAATGTACAGAAGTTTGCCAGCAAGAGTGTTGATTTAGTTGCCTGTTCTAGGGAGGCTGATCTCCTACTATGTCTGGGAGATTTATCACAGTAAAAGACTTCCACAGGAAGAATAGTGGATCCTTACTGTATTATAAAGTCTGTAAAATGCTGACAGTAACCCTCCCCTACACTTGCCACAGTTTAGTGAGAAGACTAGATATGCATACATTGACAAATTATCTCCATCTTGGAGGGGCATTTCTACTGGCCGTATTTGTGATGGAAATTCCACTATCTGCCATTTCTGTCAGTGTATTCTCCTGCACCCCAAACAAAGTAGCTTTTTCTAAGGTGACTCCAATCACAGACTCCTTATCATGGCCATCTTTAGTGGTGATGGTGCCCAGTGGGCTGATTTCCATTTAGCGCCTACCCCCAATGCCCCAGTGACCTTCTCTATCCATCCCTCATTACCACCATCCAACACTGCCCCACATCAGCCCCCTTTTCACATTTAAGTTATTTAGTAGTGCTATTCATCCCAAAGTCGTGTGTCAGTGTGGTTTAAATCACACACATACAGAGACAATAAATCATACAATATCAGGAAAAGTTACAGAAGACATTGAGAGCTACAAGAAGCAGGAGTTACATACATATCATCCCTACTAGTAGGCATTATATATTAAGAGTGCTTAGTCTGGAGAAACACAAAAACAGGCTTAAAAATGTAACGTAGTAATTGGGGGTGTCTGCACTCATAAGAATGTGTTATTACCCAAAGAGCCATTTTTAGCAAGGATACTATATGTGAATGTAAATGTACAGGAATTTATATATAATATGTATAAATAACAGTAAGGTTCTAAACCTAGATCATGCAGTTTGCAAGCAGCTCTTTGATGCTGGTTCATAGCTCACTGTGCTATTTTGGAAGGAATATCATGTATCACATGGAAATAACAAAAGGATCGCTGTGGCAAAAGTAACACACTCCTCCATCTACATAAAACTGCATATGCCTGGGTCCAATCTGATGAGTCTTGGTGGTGAAAAAAACAAAAGGTTGGAATGCTAACCTAAGAGGTTGCCAGTGGTGAGACATATTGCAAGCATTCATCCCATTATCTTTCGTGTGCTTTATGTGATGCCCATATGAGATCTGCATCATATGTTGCGCTGTACAACAGGAACATTAATCCTCTGTGCTACTTTACAAGGAGTCATAACAGTGATTGGGAAAACCCAGATCTTTGCAGCTAAGTACATTAATCACCAGGGTTAATAATATTATTATCGCGTGACAACGAGCTCTGCAGCAGGCGTCTTTAACCCAGTAAGATATTTTCAAATGTAGTGCGTCCCTTAGCCCGGTGCCCGGTGCGATGGCACCGGTCGCACCATCTCAAATCCGGCACTGCTCCTTATTGGAAACTCCGCAGTCTTGGCAAGAAAACTCTACAGATTCATATTTTCCTCAGCCTCATGTATGTATGTTACATGCATATCACATGCATTTCCGCCATAATGGCTGCTGAGTTTTGAGGAGAGAAAATCGCCATAGTGGCAAACAGAAAATCTGCCACCCAAACTCGACATCAGGCCACAAAGTACTAATATTTTATTTTCAAAGAAAACAGTATGTATTATTTCATTCAGACATAAAACTTTCAGAGCCGGTCAATGTCGCCGTCCATCCCCGGGCTGCACATCTGTTTCATTTGCTTTCACTGTTTGTACATTGCATTATACCTGTTCTGAACGGATTAAACTCGTGAGTTTTATTTCCAGGCTGTGAAGGACAATATGACTGATGGCATTAACGTTCTATAAAATGAAACGGTTGCAGGCCCTAGGGAAAAACACATTGCCCTTCATTACAGGTGTTTGCTGCAGTTATTTATCAGAATGCAAATTAATTTGTTATTTTGTTGTTGTTGCAGTCTACAATGAAGTTCACAGTCGCACACAGGTGCCGCTACGTAAAACATGTTGAAAGCCTAAATTACATCTTTGTATCACACAGAATGACTAAATTCCCCACGCTCTATCGCCCTAAATCAATTTTATCTGGTAGTTTTATAAGCCCTTTTCAATACATCTTTGCATAAATGGTTACACGGAATTCATTGACACTGAATAGCACACCGAACTGGTTTCCCTCCACTAACCGAATTCTGATTAGGGTTGATCTCCACAGAGCTTCGGTTTCCTGTCAGAAGGCAGAAATTAATCTCTCCTCAATCAAAGGCGAGATGTGATGTTTAATTGGCCGCAAGGTGGTGTCACGTTGACAGGATTCCTCTGAAGGCCAGCTTTGCTGCTGGATAGAGGTTTCAGAGGTCCTTCAGTCTGACCAAGGTTCCCTGACAAAGACTATCCAGGCCCCGGGCTTCATCAGAGGAAGTCGTAAATTATTCCTCACTTCCGGGATTTGAGGGAGGTATTTCGGCTAAGTTGCTGACTTTAGAACCCATGAAGTTGGGGTCTAATCTCAGATGTGGTAATTGCCTGAGGGCGTGATTCACAAAGGTGCCTTGTCAGTAGTAAAGTTACAAGTGTGGAGGCTCTGCACTAGCGGTGGAGTCTCCGCACTGCAGAGAGCCTGCCCCTAGTTTCAGCTTGCACCTATTAATCTAAACTTTGTTAATGGTTCTCTATCTTGTGTTTTTCTTTAGGAGTCATCTAAACTAAAAATCAATTTGATAGTTAAAATGTTGTGTTGTATGCAGACCCATAAGATGAATTATTAAATAAAGCACACACAAAAGGTTATGAGAGGAATGCTTGCAATAAGTGTATGCACTGGCAATCACTCTGCTAGCATTCCAACCCATTGTTCTTTAGCCCACCATCCCACCACAGTTTGGACCCAGCCATATGCGAAACAGTAATGACCCTGCTTCAATAGAAACAGTCAAGTCAGAACTGCCAAGACAGGTCTTCCCTGAACCTGAACACAGGCACCATAAGACTAGCTAAAGGGAATAAGCCAGACAAAGGTTCAAGGGAGGTTTTCTTAAACGAAGCTACATGGGTTGATCACTTTACTTTATTATATGCAGCCCAAATTATAGAGGAAAAACTCCCGGAAAACCCAAACCAAACACCAACTCAGGTAGAGAATGATGAAAACCCATTGGTAATCTTTGACATACAAGAGACCAAAACAGCAATTGCTTCTGTGAAGCAAGGGAAGGCCCCTGGTCTGGATAAGATCCCTGGTGATCTTTATAAGCATAATATGGAGATCTGGGCACCTTACTTAAACCATTTGTTTAATACCATCGCAGCTGGTGACCAAATCCCTGATACATGGGACGGGGCAGAAATTATCACTATTTTTAAAAAGGGGGATAGAGGTGATCCAGCGAACTATCGCCCCATTAGTCTTTTAGATATAACACAGAAAATGTATGCCAGGCACATTCTAAACCGCGTAAACACGTGGTTGGAGGATAACTTGGTCTTATCCAAGTATCAGGCAGGGTTCAGGGAAAAGACAGGGACCATCGATCAGGTATTAAGGCTATGCTGCCTGTATTGGGAATATGTCATCATCCGCAGAGGTAATTTATATGTTACCTTTGTAGATTTACGAGCAGCATTTGACCTTATTCCTCGTGACTTACTGTGGAAATCACTGAATAAGCAGGGGTTTCCAGGTGAACTATTGAAACTAGTGATTGGGTTACACCAGAATAACTACGCTAGGGTAAGATGAGGCCCAAATGTAGAACTCACAGATGCAATCCCTATCAAGAGAGGAGTGCGCCAAGGGTGTGTGCTGGCGCCTACACTTTTCTCCCTTTTTGTCAACGATATTGCAGTTTATATGGAGAATTGTGACAACGACTCACCTCGTCTGGGGGGGGAACGAGTTCCGTCCCTCCTCTTCGCGGATGACACGATTCTCATTTCACAAACCCCACGGGGCCTACAGATCCTGTTAGATAGGTTCCAGCAGTATTGTATTACAAAAGGGTTAGAAATTAATGTAAAAAAGACTAAATATATGGCTCTCAATCCTCATAAAAGTTTCAAGAAAAATTTAACGCTGAATGGAGAAAAACTTGATTATGAACAAAGTTTTACTTATTTGGGGGTATTATTAGATTCATCTTTAAATTGGAAACCCCAATTAGAAAAATCAAAAATTGTGTTCAAACAAAATTGTCTTCCGATATTGAAAAGACATAACAAATGTGCAAATAAGGCAGTCACCCCAGCATTAGAGCTCTTTAGATGCAAGGTCCAGTCAGCAGTTTTGTATGGGGCAGAACTCTGGGGACCTGTGTGTAGAAAGACCTTTGAAATCTTGGAGAATAAGTTCATAAGGGGATTATTAAAGGTTCCTAATAATACTCCATTACTACACCTACTCCTCGATATGAACATACGACGCACCGATTTACATGCAATATTAAGACCGTTATTGTTATGGGTCAGGTTGTGGACTACCCCTGAGTTAACTGAATATAAAAATGGACTGGTTGAAGTTTTGAAACTAGATACTAGTAGTAAGATCTCTTGGTTTAAACATGTCAAAACTTGGTTAACCAAATTGGGCTTATCCCATTTTTGGAGCCAGGCAGAATCTTTGACCGTGTCCTCAAAGAAAATAGTCAAACTTTCATTTTGGGCCCTTATGAGCCATGACGCAGTATACGTTGGAATACATGGCCCCACAACTGAAAATTTTTTAATGGTAAAAAATGTGGCCCAGTTTGAAATATTTCTTGATGAGATCCAGCCACCATTGGCGAAAACCCTGTATCTAAAATATAGGTATGGCATATTAAGAACCCGGGAAACCGAGACAAAATGGGGGAAAATTAGCAACGATAAATGCACTTTATGCACAAATAATGTAAAAGAAGACATTTTTCACATTCTATTTTTCTGTTCAAGCTATGCAGAAACAAGAAGGAAATGGATAGTGCCATTGTGCCGTAATATCGGATCAACTTCGCATCAGGAAGTTGGTAGAATATTAATTACGGACACTAGTCAAGTAATTGTGTTTGGCATCAGCAGGTTTCTCTTGGCTGTAAAATTCATTAGACAAAAATTGTCTCTGCCATTTTAAGCGTGTATAGTGAGAATTGTTAACTGGCAGTTATAACCCAATTTAATGCTTTTTTTAACCTTGTAAATATTTTAACAAATCTTTTAACTATATTTATTGATGTGTGTTTCAAGCCCCAACTCATGATTTAGCTGTGAAGGCTTATGGTAATTTTTTGGTCATGCACCAGCACTTTCCTTGATTGTACATCTTCGTATATTTGTTGATAATAATGTGGTCATGTATATTATATATTTTGTATATCTTTTATGCTGCAACTGCAACGAAATAAAGATTATTGAATTGACTAGCTTCCCTCTGATTGGAGCTTGTCTGTCGTGTGTTGCCTAGTTCCATTGGCATAGTGAGAACGAGACCCATGTCTGAGCATAATCTTGCCACTTAGGGCGTTACATCAAACACACAAAAGATGATGGAAGGAATGTTTGCAATACGTCTAACCCCTTGCAATTGCTCTGGGTAGCATTCTAACCTTTTGTTCATTTGCACATCATGCTGCCTAGGTTTGATTCCACCCAAATGCAAATCAGCCTTGACTCTGCTCCAATAGTAACAACTCAGCCCGAACTGCCAGGCCAAGTTCTCCCTCACTCTGAACACAAGTAACCCAAGCCTGGTTTTGTGTTGATTGTAGCTGGTCAGTTGGGTGTAGCTTAGTTCCAATGGCACAGTGAGCACAGGAACCATGTATGTACATAGCCAAGCCAATTAGGGTGTTACATAAAGCACACCACAGACAATGGGATGAATGCGTGCAATAGGTCTTACCACTGGCAACCTCTTGTTCTTTTCTCCACCATGCCTCATCAGATTGGGCCCAGATATATTAAAATCAGTCTTGAACCTTTTCCAGTAGGAAGAATCCAGCCAGAACTGCCAGGCCACATTCTGCCTAAATTGGACCAAAAGCACACCAAGATTGGTTTCATGCTGTTTGGGGCTAATCAGTTGAGTTGGTTCCAGCGGCATTGTGTTCATGGACCCATGTCTGGGCATACCCATTGCACTCTGCACATTACACTGACAAATTAAAAACAGGGATGGCTGGAATGCTTAAATTCATCTCAGACACCAGTAATTACTCAGGACCAATCCCAGTCCATTGGTATTTTGTACAACATGCCACTTCAGTTTGGGTCCAGCCACATGCAAATAAGTCTTGACCCTCGCCCAAAAGGAACAATCCAACCTAACGGCCAGGCCAAATGTTGACATACTTGGCACTCGGTGTGGAGAAAAATATTGCCTAGGAACTGCTTGTTAAATGGAGTGGCCAAAGGCCACACCTTTTTGCGTACAGCCAAAAACCATGCCCAACAGGTACTGAGAGTAAGGATACTCGGCAGAAGGCTTGGTCAGAGGCCATGCCATGTGCCCAGTAGCCATGTCTAGCAGATACTCTTTACCTTTGGTGTATTTTTTTCATCAGTGTGTGACTGAAGCACCCTTTCTTCTTTAATTGATAGCTGCAAAGTTATTTAATTGTTGACAGTGATACAGCAAAGTTTCATTTGCCTGTGATGATTTTGATATCTTATACCGGATATTGGAAATGCAATAGTGCTACTTCTCTATCTAAGCTCTGTAATTACATTAATTTGCTGAATGTGGTACTGCTGGTGTACATCTCCTTTTAATGATTGTCAGGGCGACAATTGTTTGTGAGTAGAAAGGCATGACAATATAATTGCTCACTACAGTATTTGCACCTTCTATTTTCTATAGACTGACTCTAACGAAAATGGCAAACTGTCAGTACAACTATGGCCTTTCTAATTTAAATATCAAATGCTCCATCTTTGTTGTAATTGGTGATGTCACTGGTGAGATAGTATATGACGTCATTAGTGAAGTCATTTGAAATAGCATCTGTGAGCAGAGCATACTTTATTCCCTGAGTAAAGTAGTGGACAGGAGTAGGTAATCCCAGAAAAGCTCTTAAATCTCTTTTGCCTCTGTGCAGTGTAAAGGAGCAACTCTCCTAGCTCTACGAACCGTTTCAGAATCAGAGTTTCAAGTTAGGTCTGAAGTCAGTCACTTCACAGTTATCAAAGAAGCAAGGCGTCCTGACCTTCTCATATGTGTCCTGTCTGTTTCAAGCAGCATTCTGGCTTCAATTTGTTAGGAGCAGATTTTTGACTGACCTAGTAACGACTGGTGAAATTCTCAAGCCTAACAGAGGTGCATTCAAACACATTTTTCAACTGTACTTTCTTTTGAGGTATTTTCAGTGAAATAAAGGAGCAAGCTTCACTGATCTGCTTCATTCTGGTCCAGCAGAAGCAATGCAGATCCGACCATGCCCACTCTGGAAAATGTGCCCCTAAGCTGAAACAGGTATGCATTTCCAGATGGGGCAAAGCAGGTTGGGTAGAGAGAAAGTGTGACAGCATAAAAATATAGCTCTGTTTGTCTCATTGTGGTGTTATTTAGAATGTCCTGGTTCTTATCTGTTAAATGACATGAACATAAATATATTACAATGATTTTACAAACCTTTGACTCTTGTCGAGCATAATTAACTACATTTTAAGTGCTTCCCTAATGTATACCTGATATAGCCGATAATGAGATGTGAGCTACCTATGAGGAGTGAAAAAACTCCCTCTACGCCCTGTGGATTAGACACAAGAAGGGGGTTAACTCTGATCACACTAACTTTTTGGTACGTTTAAAAATTCTACGTGGGGTTAGGTAATCTCCGAGCGTTATTTTCTGATGTACACACAGCACGATGATTTGGAGAGTGTAATGCTAGGGGGAGGGGGGGTGAACGATTGCTGTTCACATCACAGTATGGGTCATCACCAGTGTTAAATACACAAAACCCTATGAAAAAAAGTAAAAGTTCCGTTTTTATTTATCCGCCAGCTCTCAACCTCACGTCAGGGAAAACACTTCAGGGAAAACAAACATTTCAAATCAACTGTTAAAAATCAAAGTTTTAAATTATGAGAAAGATTAGGTCACAACAATGGTATGTATTGTGCCATTTACAGTAATAGATAGTTACATAAAGATGCACTGAATTACAATATAGTTTGGTAACTGCAAGTTATTTCGAACAGGGTTCTGATCTAAATCGAGATTATAACAGCAACTTTAGTGACCTTAAATGCAGAACTACATCTAACTTCATTTCTAATATTGGGTTCTTTCTAATTTGCTCAGTAGTCACTGGTAATCTGGTATTGGATTCTCTCCATCTGAGGCAAGGTGCTGAATTAACTGACATCTTCTGCTCTTCTGGCAGGTTGCCAGAAAGAGGAGAGTAGCATAAGAGAGTGGAATGCAGTCAAGAGACAGGATTATGGTTCAGAAATCACATCACTGCCAAATTAGGGAAGACAGTCCTCTGCACAAACTAGTTACACAAGAAGTGGCACTGGTTTCCACCCATGTGCAGTCTGTGTAGCCGGACATCCAAGATGAACATAGTCACCATGAAATCTTGGGAACTCATCTGAGAGGTACAACTCCTTCAAGAAGACACAGATTTACAGTGGAGGCCATTCCACCACCTTTCTCCTGTAAAGGTTGGTCTTGGGGGGTCCCCACAAGATGATGCTGGGAATACCTCAATATTGGAAGGCATGTTTGGGTTTTGATAGCAGTTTGGTGCTGTAGGCAACCAAATCTTCCATGAAAAACTGTTCTTCATTTTCCAAAATGGCTGCGTAGCTGGTCAGCCAGGTTGCCTTCTTAGAGTTACTTGGACCCAGCTCTGTCCATTCTTATAATAGATAGCCCTGTCCTGAATGAACAGAACCACTCACATCATCCCCCATGATGTGATGTGAAGTGTAAGGATGTTAAAAGCGGCTGTCCATTTCAAAGTTACTCCCTGTAAATAAACTCCTTTCTTATACCTTTGAAATGATTAGAGGCTCTACCTTGCTTTGTATTCCTAAGCTGTCAAACATTTCTCTATCCATTTACAATTTGCCTTCTTAAAAGGTGCTGGGTTGGTGTACCAAGTCCTTGAATCAAGGCCTCTCATCTTCCGAATGCCTAAGCCTAATGGAGGGTGGGTTGTTAAAATAAACGTTTGTCTCTGGAAGAGCATGAATTATGTGGAACATTCCTATTTCATTTTTCTTTCTGATGGTGTTCAGAAACCTAATTACAATTCCTTCCATATGCATCATCAGCCACCTGGGCTTACTGGCTTTGAAACCAGTTTGGGAGAAGACAAAGTTAAAAGAACTTTTCTAAAAATTATTCTTGTGAATTAAAGTTGTACTATAAAGTTACCTTTGGCAAAGATTTAGTGAATTATCACAACGTGTAATTTATAGTAGCTTCTAACCAGAGGAGTAATGGTGAAGTTTTTAAAACAGTGTGCAAGCTTTCCAATCGTAAACTCCATCAACTTCTTTAGCAGCTTAACCAGTGACGGCTGGTGAAATGTGAAAGTGGTAATGCCTAAACTCCTGACTGGAACTGCAAGAACCAGGTTGGAGTGGCAAGCGAGCCCAAGTCATTAAATGAATAGATATATGTATAAAATATAGATGCCCCTTTGAAAGAGACGCTGATAGGATAATGCCTTAATTGCTAAATTTTCCTTCGTTTCAAGCCTATACATGCTAGATCAGTGTACATTGTCTGTAAAGCCTCCAGCACTTCGACTCTCCAGATTAATGAGAAGCACAGAGGTGTCATTACCATTATTTATCTATTTATCTGTTTCCTCAGGTTCACATATAACATATTCAGACCATCAGACATTACTTTAAACAAGCACATTAATAGTTTTGAACACAAAGAGCATACATTTCAACATTTTAATTATAACTGGAAATCGAGGGAATGTATTTTCCCGTTGACTTATATTGAGGCAGAGGCTTCACAAATCAGAATTTCCTCACCTGTATGTCCCACTTTGCAGTGCTTTTTCAAGTGGCCCCCTTTGTCTTTGAGCACTAGCTTCCAAGACCTCAGCCCTTTGCTCCCGCCCAATCTGGTATCCTCCCACACCTCGCTTGCTGGAATTTTTGGCCTGGTCCTGACATTTGACCTAAAATCAGAAGGTGAACATTGTGAAAGCACATTTTTCTACTTTTTCTCCTTTATTTCCTATTGTGCGTAATTGCACACAAAAGTGAAATATTTTCTGAACTATGAAAAATTGTAACTCCAAAAGTACTTACCTTAGAACTGTGTTACAGGACTTAAAACATATATAAAAATTGACTGTATGTTTACAAATTTGTCTCGGATTTAATCTTGACTGTGTGTCTCATTTATTGCCTCAGTGAGTACAAAAAATGCTTAACACAGAGACCCTTAAGAACTGATACAGAGAACTGGATACGGAGACCCATAAGAACTAAAGCCGCAATGTCCTCAAAGGAAGCGGCTGATCTAGCTTCAACGTCGTATCTCCCCCCACAGCCTCCCCAAAGTCCAAGATCCAACTGATCACTGGTTTCGGAGGAGATTACCCCCCTCCGAAATCCCCAAGATCCCCGGCGCTCCTCACTACCCTCCCCAGGGCTCCCCCTGTAAAGAAACAGAACAAAGAGGGTCCTCCACCAACTGCATGCTCATAAACTGCAGATCAGCCTCCAAACATGCAACAGAACTACCTGAATCCATCCTCTACCATGACATAGAAATCGCGTTCATCACTGAGACATGGGTAAACAAATTCTCCTCCCCAAGCTTGCGTTTGTTTGTGTCTCCAGGTTTTACAATGATCAACAAAGACAGAAAAGATCAAAGAAAAGGGGGTATAGCAATCATACACAAGAACAACATCTCCATTGTAGAAATCGACACCTGCAAGTACAGCACCTTTAAATGTCTTACCGCCAACATCAAGACAAGCGATAACAGAGCAATACTCTGCCATCTTCTATATCATTCCCTAGACAACACCACCACATTCGGGGAACCTCTTCTTCGAGTTGATTGCTCACTGCTCACTCGGAGACTCAGACAACTTAATTCTTGGTGACCGCAACCTACGTTGGAATGAAGTAAACAACTTGTTAATTCAAACCCTGAACAATCTTCTACTTGACAACAATCTTACCCAATACTGCACAGAGGAAAAGCATCACAGAGGAGCAATCCTGGATGCCATTATTGCCCACCGCGACGCAGTTACGATTGACCACATCATCCCTGTGGTCTGGTCAGACCACCACCTCCTCCTATTCCACATCAACCAAATGGTCCTATTCCAACCCACTCACAAGACCCCCCAAATGGATTAGAAACTTAACTCAGATTCCCCTAGCCGACCTAGAAGAAAGGATAAGCTCGCTCCTCCCCAGCTCCACTGATCAACTCCCCACAACTGAACTCACCTCTCACTACAACTGAAATATGACGTCCATTCTTGATCAACTAGCTCCCCCTGAAATAAAAAAAAAAACAGGAACATTCCATCCAGATCATGGTTTTAACACTGACATCAACACCAAAAGGAGACAACTAAGAGCCACAGAAAGACTCTGGGGGAACAACCCTTCCGTTATCCTACGCAAGCAACTCAAAGCAGCTTGCAGGAAGTACAAAAACACATCAAGAACAAAAAGAAAAACCTTTTTCTGCACCGCGCTGGACAATGCAACAAACAGACCTAATGAGCTCTTTAACATCTTTAGGCAACAAACCTCCAAGTCCACTGCTTCCTCAGTTCAGGCTTCAAAGAACTGTGCTCCAACTTCGCCAACTTCTTTAACGACAAAATCGCCAAGATTGAGCTCGCACTGGACACCAATCACACCACCCCCATCAAGAGCCCGGCGCCTGGAACTAAAGACAACGCATCCAAGCCCCCTCCAAAACCCTGGAAATCCTACAGTCCCATTCGGGAAGCTGAGATAGTCAAACTGATCTCCACCACCAATCCCTCTTCCCACATCATTGGTCATTTACCCCCACAACTGACCAAAAAGCCAAAACTCTCCATAGCCCCGCTCTGGTGCAAGATCATAAATAGCTCCCTGAGAACCGGAGTCATACCAGACTGCTTCAAAATCAGGAAAAGGCACGCCACTGCTGAAAAAAACAGGCCTAGACACAAAAGACCTGAACAACTTTAGACCTTTCTCTAATTTACCTCTTCAATCCAAAATCCTGGAAAGATGCGTACTCCCACAACTGACTCAACGCATGGACAGCATCAACCTTCTTGATCCCCACCAATCAGGTTTCAGAAAAGGCTGCAGCACTAAAACCGCGATCCTCAACGACATTGATGACATCCACAAGTCACTTGATTCGGACCAATGCTACCTACTCATTCTCCTAGACCGATCGGCAGCCTTCGACATGGTCGACCACAAACTTCTCATTAAAGTTCTTCAAGAAAGGGCAGGTCTAGATGAGGTGATCCTACACTGGTTCTCCTCCTCTCCTCCTTCCTTCACAACCGCACCCAAAGAATAAAAATCAAAAACTTTGCGTCTGACCTACACCCCGTCAGCAGGGGTGTCCCACAAGGGTCTGTGCTGTCCCCACAACTTTTCAACATCTACATGGAATCCCTCACTACCCTACTCAAAAAATCCAACATCCCCTTCCATCTATATACAGACGACACGCAGATCTATCTGGAAACCTCTTCCATTGATGACATTCAGAGACTCAACGACACGCTAAGAGAAGTCCAACACTGGGTCTCAAGTAACCACCTAAAACTCAATCAAGAAAAACGGAAATACTCCTCATTTCCAACAAAGAAGAGAACCCCCAAATTACAGAATGGCTAAAAGCTATTGATGCACTCAATGGTAACCTCATCTTGGCGGACTCCGTAAAATCACTAGGTATCACCCTAGACCTGAAATTGGACTTGACCAAACACATTAAGAACTCCGCAAAGAGGGCCTTCCTCAACTTGAAGCTACTTAACAAAATAAAACCCTTCATACCGCCCAAGGACCTCAAACAAGCCACTCAAGCATTGGTGTTGTCTAGACTAGACTACGGGAATGCATTCCTCTCTGGTACAGCAAAATCACACCTTGCTCCCCTCAAAACAATTCTCAATGCAGCAGAAAGAATGGTCACGGGAGTTAAGAAATTCGATCACATCTCACCTGCACTCAGAGAACTAAAATGGCTCCCAGTTGAAATGGGTGCCAGCTTTAGAACAGCCTGCCTCACTCACAAAGCCCTTCACACAGGCAAACCGGAATGCCTGGCTTCCAAACTCAAAAAAGCCAGTCAGACCAGGAACCTTGGGAGCTGCAACACTCTACTACTCATCCCGCTGAATACACACAAACAAAAAACCGTGGCCCGGTCCTTCGCTGGTAACGCGCCCAAAGTCTGGAACTCTATTCCCCCCCACATCAGAACTATCCTCTCCTTTGCAAAATTCAAAAGACTGCTCAAAGACCTTTTCCACGATCGTTTCCTAGTGAACGGATAGGAACCACCGAAGTGCTTAAGCTGGCACATCCAAGCACTTTGACTCTGTGTCCTCAGGACCTCTACCTCCTCCACCTCCTGGACCCCTACTTTGTTCCCTCCTTCCCGAAAGAGGAGCTCTGCCCAAGCAACGGCACTCATCTAAAACACTACAGGACTTCAGTGCCTAAGGTTACACAACCTGCTGGGACTTTCTTTCCATGTTCTATTCTATTACCGTATTCTGTGACTTTCGCAGTACGACTGTTGTAAAGCGCTCGGATACCCTCGGGTCTGGCCAGCGCTATATAAAATTTCATAATAATTAAATATTAAATTAACGCTACCCTCTGCTATGCCTAACTGCTCGCCCACACTACCACAAAGAGAGTTAGTATTATCTACTTTTACCTCTATCTGCCTTTTGGGGATTTCTTACACTCCCTACATAGTGTACTTTATTTTGGGACACTGTACAGAGAGCTGGTTTCCTACATGGACAGATACCCCTTGACCCCCAGGTATAGATAGCACTCAGACTGGCAGCCATAATGCAGGAATAGGGCCTACTAGACAAATGGAGGCACAAACCCCTGGCAATTGTGAAAGGCTAACTTTATTCCTATATAAACAATACTGGATTTCTGGCTAGTCCCTCCAGTTGTGTGTGGCTGGGTGCTGGGGGTGAGACATCTGGCTTGCATCCTCTCGGATCATTCACCAATTCTTTTGTAACTCTGCATACCAGACACAATGCCTATTGGGGAACGAAACCCGGAGACGTTATTGGACCAGGTGTTCTGTGAAGAGGTGCAGGAGGAGATATTAGAATATTTCAAACACATCATGGGCACTGTGGAGCACTGTATCATCATGTGGGATGCATTTCAAGCCACAATATGAGTGGTGTGTATAGCTAAGCAGTATGAGGTGCACATGATGCTCCGGAGACCTTTAGATTGTCTAAAGAGTGATATCAAATCCCTAGAAGACACAATAATGAACAACCACAACAACAATCTTAGCACAGATTCACCAACTGCTCTTGGAGCTCACAGGGGTGTAGGAAAGGGAACAAAAATATAGAGGCAAATTTGCAAGAACCCTGGCCTATGAAAACGGTGAATGACTGGGGAGGTCACATGTTCTAATGACAAAACATGCTCTAAATGTAGCAGAGAAGACGCAACAGGAGAGCACCACACAACCCTCCTTAGGTCTCTGAATATCACGAAGAAACTGTTATTGCATTATCGGGGGATTGCTAAAGATAATTCCTGCTTTAACCTTTTGGCCTGGATGAATTTCTCACAGTCCCCAAAACGACAAGGCGCCAGGGCCCGATGGCCTCCCGGACACATTTTTATAAAAGATACATTGACATCCTAGGCCCACACCTTCTAGAGGTATATGACGAGGCTCATAGACAAAATATACTACCACCCTCTCTATCGAGAGAGGGATTCATCATTACATTATTGGAGCCTGCCAAACCCTACATAGCTGTGATTCTTACAGACTGCTCTCTCTTATCAACTACAATGTCAAAATACTGGCTAAGCTCAACATAACCACCTCACACTGGAGTGGGACTACATAGTCACTCTCTTGGAGTAAATGGGGATGTCAGTCCCCATTCACAATGTGGATCAAACTACTAAACATGGTCGCAGAGGCCCATCTCTGCATCAACAGTGTCAGTTTTTGACCTTTTTCTATTATCTGAGTGACCCCCCAGGTTTGCTCAAAGTCCTCAATCCCCTTCACTCTGGCTCTGGAGCCACTGGCAGCTAAACTCTGACAAAATTATAGGAAATATGTACTTCGCTACCATAACAGACATATAATATATCAAATTTGGAATATATCAAATTGGAAAACTAATGGGCATAAAAATAAACTGGGTGAAATCCCTGATTTTCCCACAAACAAGCATGAGTACAAAGTTCTAGAATTGTGCAATGATACAGTGAAATATCTGGGAATTTACATTAATTGAGGCACAAGAAATGGTAATCCAGGAAACTATGTGGTGGCATTAACTCAGATAACAGACCGAATCGCAAGGTTGCTTGCACTTCCGTTAACCCTGGCAGGGCACATCAGCCTTCTCAAAATGGCAGTCATGCTTCTTCTGGTGTACATGTTCCATAGCTCCCCACTATACCTCAATAAATCATTATTCTGCACATTGGGGACACAATTCACTTGCATAGTATTGGCAGGGAAAAGGGTAACAGTAGCATGGGACACTCTTAAATTGCCATATCGCATGGGGAGCTTCAAGGCACCAGACCCTAAACATTATCATCTCAGTGCACAGGCCCACTTTGCACACTACTGGAACCATTGAATCCCGCACATGGCACACATGGTGCTAGAAATAGACAGTCAGCCCTACCCCCATCACCTCCCTGGTGGATATGCAACTTCGAGATAAAACCTCCACAGCTGCTTGTACTATCAGATACTGGAACGGCATCCATAAGAAAACAATGTGTAACATCTTAAACTCCTTGAAATGCTAATTGGAGACCGACCACTGCTGCCAGCCACACAAGAGCCTAACACCCAGTCACAACTAGCCGCATTACAGGTCATGAGATGGGGTGATCTACACCAAATGGTACATTCCATATACTGGAGGACTTCTGTGGGACATCTCGCCCGGGCCCCCTGGACACATTCCTTTATTATAGGCTAAGAAGGACCTGCAGACTGCTGAGCCATATATTCCCCGTATTGCTAGCGGGACTAGATATTTTACCTGCTAGCACTACCACCAAAACCTGGTCTCGAGACTCACAAGAGAAGCTCAAGGCCCTACCGGAGGCGGTTCACTTGGCAACAGCAGGATGGGAAACTGAAACTGGTTTGGAAATAACCCAGAGAATTTGAAAATTCTGCTGCACCCAACCAAGCATGATCACTGCTAGGAGCAGATTGAGAATTATACATTTCAAGTTCTTGATTAGAGCATTTTACACTCCAAAAGCTTTACAACGCCTTTGACTGTGGGCGAACTGTGAGTTTGTGCGCTGCAGAGCGCCAGAGGCAGGATTCCTGTATCTAGCATGGGATTGTCAGCGGGTGATGGCCTACTGGGCATTTCTAATAAACTCCTTAAAGCAAATGCTAACATGTGAAATTCCACTTGACCCTTAAGTGGCTCGGCTGGGCTGGATTGAAAAAATTGACACAACTCAGAAGAAACTTTTAGCATTGACATTGCTCCTGGCCAATCACCAGGTAGCCTGTTGATGGGGACAAGGACGCAATCCAAAGTTCAAACAGTGGCTAGAAGACATGACCTATTGCAGTGAGCACCTTGAGATATATGCAGCACTCCTACCCCAGGCCTCCAAACCCAGGGACATAAAGAGCCCGTTTAGGTGCAAACTTGTGAGGCAGTTAGAGGAGATTGTGGCAACACCAGAGACAACAGATGGACCTCCTCCCAACACACAAACCAAATGAGCATTGAAAAAACAGAGACAGGAATAATGTACAAAAAGGAGAGGGAGCAAGCATGACACACTCCTGTAAAGTATTCCAAGACAACCCAATCCGAGCAGCTAGAGATATGCAAAGACCCGAGACCACAGTAAAGCAAAGGTGGCAGGAGGTTTCCCATGGCAATGAGTTTCAGATCATTGGTTGGCAAGAGCTTGAACAGTAATGATTTCCATAAATTGCCTGTATAGACTGTGTCTCGTCACTGAAAATCTATGATGGAATGAGTCTCTATGTGTTGCTTGTTTATTGAATAGTTATAACATGGAAATTGATAAATAAATTAAAAAAATATCAATGGTACTAGTACTTTACATCAATATGTCATTTCAAGTAGAATGTTACGTCAGTGACTTTATGCATAATGATTTTGGTTACGTCATACATGAAGTCTCAAGTGATGTCATTGATTAAATCACTTATTGATATGTTCTGTGTGATATTATATGTGAGGATAAGAGCAGTACATTTGGTTAGGAATTATGCATGTGTGGCTTCGGTAAATGGCAAATTTTCCATGGCAGGATGCCAAAGTAGCTGTCAGCTCTCCCATCTTTTTCGTGTTGTGAAACATCTTCATGAATTTGCTAAACAGTGTGAAAAATACAGCGTGAAAAATATAACCTCAGCTTTTATTGTATAACCAAAACTTGGCTTCACAAACCATCAATTTTTGTCACGATCGATTTCTGTCACCAGAGTATTCTATTGTGTGATATGATCGCGATGTTAAAATAGGCGGGGCATAGCCATATTATAAGAAGATGCATTTACTCTCTAAATTAAACCATTTAAAAATGTATTCAATGATCGATTGATCATCTGTGATTGTAAGTTTGGGACTATTTTATTAATCTCTTTGTAGCCTATTGGCCCCTCAAGCATATGCAGAGACATCTGCCTTATTGTTAGATGATGGCGTTAACTATATTTTGAACAACAAACGCATCTTAGTCCTGGGCAACTTTAATCTGTTGCTGCAATGATTGCAGGCCACAATTATCGTTTTGACAGATCTTGAATTTTAGAACTTTTTAGGGCTCGGCCTACGCCCACGAAGTGGGTGGAGTTTCGAGCTCCTAATGTTAAAGAGAAAAAAAAAAGTATCTCTAGGGCTCTGGCCTGACACATTCCAGACACATTCCTTAGTGTTTTCTGGCATCTGCCTAGTGATTCGTCTTCGCTGTGCTGTGTATTTTGTAGCGTTGATGTGATAGGCTGTAAGTAATTTACGCGTGCCCGATGTGGCATAATCTGTGCGAGAACGAGCACGGCAGAGTGATTAATCTTAATTAGGAGCTGTCAGAGTGCCCGTGTAATGCAATCCAGATGGTGCGAGCGCGTTCACCATAGCATTGCATGTATCATGCGCGCGTTTAACATTTACCTTTCGCGCACGGCAGTCCATTCAAGTTTACTCGGCTAATTTCAATGTTTGAATAGCTGAAATGCTTTTACCGAAATTAAAAATGTTTGTTTGGAATAAAACGTTTACAGTTTTCAGCTACCTTGCACCTCCTTGTTTGAACACGGAATGTAAAGCGAGTTTGTTTTAGAGCACTGATGTGCGATAAAAATAAGTGGGAAAGTGCAATTTCGGATGATATTGAACATTCAACTTATTTCAACGGGTGGCGAGTTCAGTAAGAGGTAAAGAGTGCGAATTTCATGGCGGTGCAGAGTGGCGGTGCAGAGTGGCGGTGCAGAGTGGCAGTGCGGTGGTGCAGAGTGGCGGTGTAGAGTGGCGGTGCAGAGTGCGGTGCAGAGTGGTGGTGCAGAGTGCAGAGTGGCGGTGCAGAGTGGCGGTGCAGAGTGGTGTTGCAGAGTGGCGGTGCAGAGTGGCGGTGCAGAGTGGTAGTGTGGCGGTGCAGAGTGGCGGTGCAGAGTGGCAGTGCAGAGTGCAGAGTGGCGGTGCAGAGTGGCGGTGCAGAGTGCAGAGTGGCGGTGCAGAGTGGCGGTGCAGAGTGGCAGTGCGGCAGTGCAGAGTGGCGGTGCAGAGTGCAGAGTGGCGGTGCAGAGTGGCGGTGCAGAGTGGCGGTGCAGAGTGGCAGTGCAGAGTGGCAGTGCAGAGTGGCGGTGCGGTGGTGCAGAGTGGCAGTGCAGAGTGGCGGTGCAGAGTGGCGGTGCAGAGTGGCGGTGCAGAGTGCAGAGTGGTGGTGCAGAGTGGCTGTGCAGAGTGGCGGTGCAGAGTGGTGGTGCATAGTGGCGGTGCAGAGTGGCGGTGCAGAGTGGCGGTGCAGAGTGGCGGTGCAGAGTGGCGGTGCAGAGTGGCGGTGTAGAGTGCAGAGTGGCGGTGCAGAGTGGCGGTGCAGAGTGCAGAGTGGCGGTGCAGAGTGGCGGTGCAGAGTGGCGGTGCAGAGTGGCAGTGCAGAGTGGCAGTGCAGAGTGGCAGTGCAGAGTGGCAGTGCAGAGTGGCAGTGCACAGTGGCGGTGCAGAGTGGCGGTGCAGAGTGGCGGTGCAGAGTGCAGAGTGGCGGTGCAGAGTGGCGGTGCAGAGTGGGGGTGCAGAGTGGCGGTGCAGAGTGGGGGTGCAGAGTGGCGGTGCAGAGTGGCGGTGCAGAGTGGCAGTGCGGCGGTGCAGAGTGGCGGTGCGGAGTGGCGGTGCAGAGTGGCGGTGCAGAGTGGCGGTGCAGAGTGGCGGTGCAGAGTGGCAGTGCAGAGTGGCGGTGCAGAGTGGCTGTGCAGAGTGGCGGTGCAGAGTGGCGGTGCAGAGTGCAGAGTGGCGGTGCAGAGTGGCGGTGCAGAGTGGGGGTGCAGAGTGGCGGTGCAGAGTGCAGAGTGGGGGTGCAGAGTGGCGGTGCAGAGTGGCGGTGCAGAGTGGCGGTGCGGCGGTGCAGAGTGGCGGTGCAGAGTGGCGGTGCAGAGTGCAGAGTGGCGGTGCAGAGTGGCGGTGCAGAGTGGCGGTGCAGAGTGGCAGTGCGGTGGTGCAGAGTGGCAGTGCAGAGTGGCGGTGCAGAGTGGCGGTGCAGAGTGGCGGTGCAGAGTGCAGAGTGGCGGTGCATAGTGGCGGTGCAGAGTGCAGAGTGGTGTGGCAGAGTGTCGGTGCAGAGTGTCGGTGCAGAGTGGCGGTGCAGAGTGGCAGTGCGGCTGTGCAGAGTGGCGGTGCAGAGTGGCGGTGCAGAGTGGCGGTGCAGAGTGGCGGTGCAAGTGGCGGTGCAGAGTGGCGGTGCAGAGTGGCAGTGCGGCGGTGCAGAGTGGCAGTGCAGAGTGGCAGTGCAGAGTGCAGAGTGGCGGTGCAGAGTGGCGGTGCAGAGCGCAGAGTGGTGGTGCAGAGTGGCGGTGCAGAGTGGCGGTGCAGAGTGGCGGTGCAGAGTGGCGGTGCAGAGTGCAGAGTGGCGGTGCAGAGTGGCGGTGCAGAGTGGCAGTGCAGAGTGGCGGTGCGGTGGTGCAGAGTGGCAGTGCAGAGTGGCGGTGCAGAGTGGCGGTGCAGAGTGGCGGTGCAGAGTGGCAGTGCAGAGTGGCAGTGCAGAGTGGCAGTGCAGAGTGGCGGTGCAGAGTGGCGGTGCAGAGTGGCGGTGCAGAGTGGCGGTGCAGAGTGGCGGTGCAGAGTGCAGAGTGGCGGTGCAGAGTGGCGGTGCAGAGTGGGGGTGCAGAGTGGCGGTACAGAGTGGGGGTGCAGAGTGGCGGTGCAGAGTGGCGGTGCAGAGTGCAGAGTGGCGGCGCAGAGTGACGGTGCAGAGTGGCGGTGCAGAGTGGCAGTGCAGAGTGGCGGTGCAGAGTGGCGGTGCAGAGTGGCGGTGCAGAGTGGCGGTGCAGAGTGCAGAGTGGCGGTGCAGAGTGGCGGTGCAGAGTGGGGGTGCAGAGTGGCGGTGCAGAGTGCAGAGTGGGGGTGCAGAGTGGGGGTGCAGAGTGGCGGTGCAGAGTGGCGGTGCGGTGGTGCAGAGTGGCAGTGCAGAGTGGTGGTGCAGAGTGCAGAGTGGCGGTGCAGAGTGGCGGTGCAGAGTGGCGGTGCAGAGTGGCAGTGCGGCGGTGCAGAGTGGCGGTGCAGAGTGGCAGTGCAGAGTGCAGAGTGGCAGTGCAGAGTGGCGGTGCAGAGTGCAGAGTGGTGGTGCAGAGTGGCGGTGCAGAGTGGCGGTACAGAGTGGCGGTTCGGCGGTGCAGAGTGGCGGTGCAGAGTGGCGGTGCAGAGTGGCAGTGCAGAGTGGCGGTGCGGTGGTGCAGAGTGGCAGTGCAGAGTGGCGGTGCAGAGTGGCGGTGCAGAGTGGCGGTGCAGAGTGCAGAGTGGCGGTGCAGAGTGGCGGTGCAGAGTGGTGGTGCATAGTGGCGGTGCAGAGTGGCGGTGCGGTGGTGCAGAGTGGCGGTGCAGAGTGGCGGTGCAGAGTGGCGGTGCAGAGTGGCGGTGCAGAGTGGCGGTGCAGAGTGCAGAGTGGCGGTGCAGAGTTGCGGTGCAGAGTGGCGGTGCAGAGTGGCGGTGCAGAGTGGCGGTGCAGAGTGCAGAGTGGCGGTGCAGAGTGGCGGTGCAGAGTGGCGGTGCAGAGTGGCAGTGCAGAGTGGCGGTGCAGAGTGGCGGTGCAGAGTGGCGGTGCAGAATGGCGGTGCAGAGTGGCGGTGCAGAGTGCAGAGTGGCGGTGCAGAGTGCAGAGTGGCGGTGCAGAGTGGTGGTGCAGAGTGGGGGTGCAGAGTGGCGGTGCAGAGTGCAGAGTGGGGGTGCGGAGGGCGGTGCAGAGTGGCAGTGCAGAGTGGCGGTACAGAGTGGCGGTTCGGCGGTGCAGAGTGGCGGTGCAGAGTGGCGGTGCAGAGTGGCAGTGCAGAGTGGCGGTGCGGTGGTGCAGAGTGGCAGTGCAGAGTGGCGGTGCAGAGTGGCGGTGCAGAGTGGCGGTGCAGAGTGCAGAGTGGCGGTGCAGAGTGGCGGTGCAGAGTGGTGGTGCATAGTGGCGGTGCAGAGTGGCGGTGCGGTGGTGCAGAGTGGCGGTGCAGAGTGGCGGTGCAGAGTGGCGGTGCAGAGTGGCGGTGCAGAGTGGCGGTGCAGAGTGCAGAGTGGCGGTGCAGAGTTGCGGTGCAGAGTGGCGGTGCAGAGTGGCGGTGCAGAGTGGCGGTGCAGAGTGCAGAGTGGCGGTGCAGAGTGGCGGTGCAGAGTGGCGGTGCAGAGTGGCAGTGCAGAGTGGCGGTGCAGAGTGGCGGTGCAGAGTGGCGGTGCAGAATGGCGGTGCAGAGTGGCGGTGCAGAGTGCAGAGTGGCGGTGCAGAGTGCAGAGTGGCGGTGCAGAGTGGTGGTGCAGAGTGGGGGTGCAGAGTGGCGGTGCAGAGTGCAGAGTGGGGGTGCGGAGGGCGGTGCAGAGTGGCAGTGCAGAGTGGCAGTGCAGAGTGCAGAGTGGCGGTGCATAGTGGCGGTGCAGAGTGCAGAGTGGTGTGGCAGAGTGTCGGTGCAGAGTGGCCGTGCAGAGTGGCGGTGCAGAGTGGCAGTGCGGTGGTGCAGAGTGGCGGTGCAGAGTGGCGGTGCAGAGTGGCAGTGCGGTGGTGCAGAGTGGCGGTGCAGAGTGGGGGTGCAGAGTGGCGGTGCAGAGTGGAGGTGCAGAGTGGCGGTGCAGAGTGGCAGTGCAGAGTGGCGGTGCAGAGTGGCGGTGCAGAGTGGCGGTGCAGAATGGCGGTGCAGAGTGGCGGTGCAGAGTGCAGAGTGGCGGTGCAGAGTGCAGAGTGGCGGTGCAGAGTGGCGGTGCAGAGTGGGGGTGCAGAGTGGCGGTGCAGAGTGCAGAGTGGGGGTGCGGAGGGCGGTGCAGAGTGGCAGTGCAGAGTGGCGGTGCAGAGTGCAGAGTGGCGGTGCATAGTGGCGGTGCAGAGTGCAGAGTGGTGTGGCAGAGTGTCGGTGCAGAGTGGCCGTGCAGAGTGGCGGTGCAGAGTGGCAGTGCGGTGGTGCAGAGTGGCGGTGCAGAGTGGCGGTGCAGAGTGGCAGTGCGGTGGTGCAGAGTGGCGGTGCAGAGTGGGGGTGCAGAGTGGCGGTGCAGAGTGGAGGTGCAGAGTGGCGGTGCAGAGTGGCAGTGCAGAGTGGCGGTGCAGAGTGGCGGTGCAGAGTGGCGGTGCAGAGTGGCGGTGCAGAGTGGCGGTGCAGAGTGCAGAGTGGCGGTGCAGAGTGCAGAGTGGCGGTGCAGAGTGGCGGTGCAGAGTGGGGGTGCAGAGTGGCGGTGCAGAGTGCAGAGTGGGGGTGCGGAGGGCGGTGCAGAGTGGCGGTGCAGAGTGGCGGTGCAGAGTGCAGAGTGGCGGTGCATAGTGGCGGTGCAGAGTGCAGAGTGGTGTGGCAGAGTGTCGGTGCAGAGTGGCCGTGCAGAGTGGCGGTGCAGAGTGGCAGTGCGGTGGTGCAGAGTGGCGGTGCAGAGTGGCGGTGCAGAGTGGCAGTGCGGTGGTGCAGAGTGGCGGTGCAGAGTGGGGGTGCAGAGTGGCGGTGCAGAGTGGCGGTGCAGAGTGGTGGTGCAGAGTGGCGGTGCAGAGTGGCGGTGCGGTGGTGCAGAGTGGCGGTGCAGAGTGGCGGTGCAGAGTGGCGGTGCAGAGTGGCGGTGCAGAGTGGCGGTGCAGAGTGGCGGTGCAGTGCAGAGTGGCGGTGCAGTGGTGCAGAGTGGCGGTGCAGAGTGGCGGTGCAGAGTGGCGGTGCAGTGCAGAGTTGGTGCAGTGGTGCAGAGTGGCGGTGCAGAGTGGCGGTGCAGAGTGGCGGTGCAGAGTGGTGGTGCAGAGTGCAGAGTGGCTTCTCACACTTATAAGAAGGACATCACAGACTGCAGTGCATATCTACAGGCTAGCAATGACAGAGGATATCTACAGGCTAGCGATGACAGTGCATAACTACAGGCTAGTGAAGCCAATGCATATCTACAGGCTAGCGATGACAGTGCATATCTACAGACTAGCGATAACGGTGCATATCTACAGGCTAGTGAAGCCAATGCATATCTACAGGCTAGCGATGACAGTGCATATCTACAGGCTAGCATTGACAGAGCATATCTACAGGCTAGCGATGACAGCGCATATCTACAGGCTAGCGATGACAGTGCATATCTACAGGCTAGTGAAGCCAATGCATATCTACAGGCTAGCGATGACAGTGCATATCTACAGGCTAGCGATGACAGTGCATATCATCAGGCTAGCGATGACAGTACACATCTACACGCTAGTGATGACAATGCATATTTATGGGCTAGCGATGACAATGCATATCTACAGGCTAGTGATGACAGTGCATATAGGCTAGCAATGACAGTGCATAATTACAGGCCAGTGATGACACTTCAAATCTACAGGCTGCCGATGACAGTGCATATCTACAGGCTAGCGATGACAGAGCATATCTACAGGCTAGCGATACCAGAGCATATCTACAAGCTAGCGATGACAGTGCATATCTACAGGCTAGCGATGATAAATGCATATCTACAGGCTAGCGACGACAGCGCATATCTACAGGATAGCAATGACAGCGCATATCTACAAGCTAGCGATGCCACTGCATATCTACAGGCTAGCGATGACGGTGCATATCTACAGGCTAGTGAAGCCAATGCATATCTACAGGCTAGCGATGACAGTGCATATCTACAGGCTAGTGATGACAGTGCATACACTCACAAGGAGACCACAGGCAGCTGAGGTGCAATCTTCTCCCACTCACAAGAACGACATCACAGGCAGCAGCAGTGCAAGCTTCTTACACTCACAAGGAGACTACAGGCAGCAGAGGTGCAAGCTTCTCAGACTCACAAGAAGGACATCACAGGCAGTAACGGTGCAATATTCTCACACTCACAAGGAGATCACAGGCAGTACACACCACATGAACACACTCCATAACACATAGCAACAATACATTGACATTTACAATGCCATTAGCTCAAACTCAATTATAACTGAGCCCGATTGCATTTCTAATGCTTGTTTAATGTGGTGTTGTGCAATTTTGAGCCCACACAATAAGCAGGTCACCTCCTCAATGTTATTTGTAATTTCTTCTGATATGTTGCAGCTCAGACCCACATATATCATTGCCATGGTCAGATCACATATCTGCCCCTTTTACATCATTAGTCCCACAGTAGGCATAGAATACACCGCCAATAACAAAAATGACTGAGAGGCACTGGAGAGCCTTTCCTTTTAGTGAGACCATTAATAGCTGTATTTTACACACAGAATATTTGGGTTATACCATTTAAGACAGTAGTCTTCTCCTTTTGACTGAGCAGCTTTTTGACCATACAACCTACGGTCACCTGTGGTCCTCTATATGACAGTTTCTACAGGAACAGTTTTACCACTCGCTCGTGACAGCCAGAGACAGCCCGGGGTACCGACGGAGAGAGCGGTGCCTCACGCTCTGAGCTGTTGCCAGGAGTGCTGAGGAATCTACCCATACAAGTCTGAGTGGTAAAACTGTTCCTGTAGAAACTGTCATACAGAAGACCACAGGTGACCGAAGATTGTATGGTTCCACCTACTTAGCGGTTATTTTTTCTTCTCTTTTTTACACATATTTGCAGTAGCATCACTATCAAGGTCCGGAGGAAGGCCAAGATTGAAGATTGATCGTGGTGGCCGAAACATGTGGACCCTCCATATAGACCAACACATTCGACCATATTTTCAGGGCGTGCTTGCACTGTTTTAAAATGTTGACCCCAAACGTTAATTATTAAAGTTTTGTTTTTCGTTTGGTAGCCAATTTTAGCCTCACTACTCACATATTTTCTTGCACTGCATTGCACCCACCTTTGAGAACAATGCTCATGCTCTTCAGATCTTAGGAGAGCAATTGACTGACTAAAGTGAAAGCATCCGCGAGCTCCTCCCTTACAGTAAGGGAGTTGCAGCCCTTGGTTGCACTGGGCCTGGCAATAAAGAGGAGATCCCAGATGAATCATGCCACTTCGGTGGGTGATAGGATTACGTCCTCTTAAATAGGACTCTCTTCTTTCCTAAATATACACACTATTGCCTGGTAGCACTACAGTTGTCTCAGACCAGCGGGCAGCTTTGTTTGCAGCATAGTGGAGTATCACAACAACTAAAACCTGGATAGTATCACATGTGTAACTGCATTAGAAGACATCAATGCTCATTTTTGTCAACCACCGCATTATGTTAAATGCCTCTGGAAAGCAATGGAATGGATGGTCCTCTGTATTCTGATTTAGTTGTGGTTTTAAATCTGGATATTGTACCCACGAATATTATGATAAGAGTCGATATTGTCAATGAAATATCATGAAATGTTGGATCAGTGCTTAACTTGAGCCTGTGGCTGCAGGAGGGCCCGCTGGCTCTTGTTTTTGGGGACTGTCACTTAGTTTTCCTCATCAGACTTTCACTCAGAGCAAGACAGTGTAAAACACCAAAGCGGGAGAACGAGGAAGAGAAAGATGGAAAAACTTGACAGAGAAAGAAAGGAGGGATGAAAAAAGAACACCAAAGAGTGATATACATGGGTAGGGAGCACCAGGTGGCAGATTAAGAAGGTACGAGGTGGAGTCAATACCACCGAGCCATGGTATTAGGCACCCCGTTATTTGACAGTGCTGACTGCAGGCTTCTGAACACAACTTTGGGTCCTGGCACTTATTTGTTTACAAAGTAAACACTGATATATAGTAACTAGAAGGTTCAGTATTGCTCTAAAACGCTTTTTTCATGTGTTTTTCACGTGTTTTCGAGAGATGATGATGGAAACTTAAACCAAAAAACCGATGAAAAATATAGACTGAGGTCAGTTGTTTCACTCATACGGCACATATTGAACTGTGAACATGGACCCTGAAAGAGCTTTAGGGCAAGGACTTCATTCTACATTTTATTTAATTTTTCAGTGTTCCTAAAAGTCTCAAACAGTTTACTTTTACTTTCACAATTATATTGCTCTAGAACTGATTCACAACACGCTGAAGGGCATGGGAACAATTATTATAATTATTATTATTATTTTTTCATAGTTTAATAAAACAAAGATTTATTTGGAAAACCCGTAAAGCCGGCACATCTTAAATTGACGAATCCTATATAATCTCAGTAAAAGCAGCAGGAGTCATCATCACGTGTTAGCTTCCTGCTGGTAGAAAGAATGCAGCGTATCACTTGGAGAAATATTATTTGCTACTGAAAATTAGTACAATATGCTATATTTTTTATGACATTGTGCATTCTGTGCACAAATGTTCATGTTTTAGACTTAAAGTAAAAGCTACAAACGTTTGTAAGGACTGCTTCATCTCATCCTTCACAGGTCACCAAAGCTGCAAAACACCTTCTAATTTTCAGAATTCCTTCAATCGTATGATCTGACTGACGTAATGAGAATATCAATCTTCACCTTTATAGATTAGAGCTGCATGGCTTCATTCATTCATTGTTTTAGCCTAAATGAATGTGCTTGGTGAAAAGTAGCTTTTGAGAAATTGTAGGCACGAGTCAATAACACAGTAGTCAACACGCACAACATAATGAAACAAACCGAGTTTGGAATATCTCCTTGAAATCACTGGTATAAGGCAGAATGATGGGGCCTCCCTGCAGACTGTTGTGAAGAGCCCCTGACACTCCCATATGTCACAGATATTTATAGGTCTTGAGCTGAAGGGGTACATTAAAGGATGGGCCCCATGTGCCGCAGGGGCCTGCGTTTCGTCTCCCAAATACATCCCACGACCAACCTTTACTTGTACAGACATTATTTACTCTCGGTGTCAAAACACTAATGCAACAAAGCTAGAGCTAGGAATTATAATAGTCCAATGTAAACACATAGTAAGCCTTAAAGTGAAAGTGGTTGCATGACAGATATTCGGGTTAGAGGTTTAGCAGCACCCTGGAAAAGGCCATATGGTCCAAGCGATAAATCTGATAAGAGTACATATCACTCACTCAATAACTCTTTTGGGAACACAGCCCCACTTGCTTTTAGGACTTTTTGTCTCGTGGGCTCTCTCACTCCCAAAGATCACGAGAATTAAATGCACCCAAACACATCTTTCTTCCTGTTTCACCGAAAAGTGCTATTAGTAAGGGTGCAAGTGAGTTTACATCTTTCTTTAATTATGAAAGAATGGTAAGTCTGAAAAAGATTTATAATGTACAGACTTGTTAATCGTGGGTCAGCCACTAACATGACTTAGTACACACACGTTTACCATTTACACGAGTAAAAGTGCACACCGCAGAATGCATGTCCCTTTCCACTGAATGAATTGTTTAATGACACACCCATTAGCTTTAGTAGCCCCACTTATTTCTGTTCAACCTTTTGAAGCTGAATGTATAAATACTAAGATAGTTGACCTACTGTCACACTATAAAGTCAGACCTTTATTAAAACATTACACAAAGAAACTATACATAGAAACTCAATTTAAACTTGTTTTCTACATCCATCAATATGACATTTAAAAAAATCCGCAATGAATTTCGATTCTTTTAGAAACAAATTGCTAATATAATCAAAATAAGGATAAGCACTCCTCTCAATTGATGTCCAACAAATAATCTGTGACTTAATTTTTCATATGTTCTTTTCGTTGAAAACAGTAATCATATTAATGAAGCAGCTTTTCAGTGGTCTGAAAATATGCTCCATCTTTCTCAGAAAGCATAAGAATTGATACACATCGAATTAAAATCATAATAGTCTTAAAAATATTAACACCCTATGATCCTCGTATCAATATCATTTGATATTGTTATTATAAAATCCTTTTTATCTTTTTATGTATTTCAAATATCTCGATAGATCATATTTAATCAGAAAGCTGTGGTGGCGGGTACAGACATCCTTCAAAATAGTTAACTTCTTCAAATCTATGCAATATGATCCATACAGGTTTAGTAATGCTTCATATTGTCCTGATTTCTGATTTGCAATATAGTTTAAGAAAAATAGCGGAATTCACAAATATAAAATAACATCCAGAGCACAAAAGAAACCTAGCTCGAAGCTTCCATAAGCCGCATGTGTTCTCCACTCGTTCCCATCATCCGTTTAGAAAGTGACAAACTTAAAAGAAAATGCATTTAATTTTGATAAAGGGACCTTGGTCTATTCCCTCTGTTCATTTGGCTTGACAACCTTTGTCAGCTCCTTTACACTACTGGTATAGAGATACAACAGAGGAGTGCCATCATGGAGTGGAAATTGGCCCACTTTTCACACTTGAAGTCAAACGTAAGGTGGTTCAATTTCCATCGGATCAATTTCGACAGGCCATACATTTGGACCTCAACTTTTTTCTCTGTCCAAACTCTGGACCAGCAGCTGTGGCAGATAAAATGGAGGAGAGAATCAAAGATGAACAATGATTTAGTTGCACCCTTCTCTTCAGATCACCATACACCTTTACCTTGTTAGTTAAAAAATCATCTGACTCTTAAAGTGGTCATTGGAAAAATATAGGGGAAACCCCCCTGCACCTCCAGCAAAAAGGGACATATTAGTAAGCATGGGATTCTATAAATGCTCTCTTAGTTCTACAAGGAGCCTTAGAGGCAGCTGGGATCCAGGGCAAAACAGTTACATGGGAGGATGTTGCCAGGGAGTGTTGTTATGACCATAACCTGAAGAATTGAAAGCAACATGGGTATAGATGCTATAGAATAAAAAATAAAATGCACGTGAAATGGTGGCAGAATCCACACAGAAGACGAACGGGTAGTTGCTTTGGCCTCCCTATGGAGACACGTCTTGACAGTAGACTTCCCCTATGTCCACACAGAGGCGCAAAAGAATAAAACATATTATTCTTTCAGTCAATAAGATATGCTTTTCAGGCAAATACTATTTTAAATAATGTTCCCATCTTGTGGTCCTGAGTTGACTCCTAATGCCGCTGTATTACTAGGCTGACCTTTTTGAGGTAAAAAATCAATGTCATTTTGTCATATATCTTTCCCAAAGCCCATTCCACTTACATTCTCGTGGCTTGACAGAAACCCCTGTGTTTGATGGCTTCAGTTCCTGAGAAGAATTACACACATGATCAAATGCATAGCATGTGTATGCAGCATGCCTGTTGTTGATATGCTATATTCCGCATGTTGACTAGACGTTGTGGTAGAGGTAGCAATACACAAGAGAACATTAGTCTAATGTCTTGTACAAAGCTAGCATGCATGACCAACCATGTATGACATGGAGTTCGTTTAGCACTGTCTCGAACTATATAGGTGCTAGCTGAAGTTTCACTCTTTGACATCAGCTCTTCACAGATTTTTTGAATTAGCAGTGTTTTAATTTGTCATCTTCCTCCACTACAAGTGTATCAACAGTTCATAAATATTGCTGTCTTCATTGATGTCTCCTTAAAGGCCAATAAGTGACTTTCTAAAATTCATATGGTAAGAACAGGCAAAACATTTCCTAACAAAAAACAAACTTATAGCATGCACCCTGCCCTCTGTTTGACTAACCAATATCATTTTGTCACACTAACACCACCCCCAGGACCAATTCCCCCAGTTTTGTCAGTTTGTGAGTGGATGTAACATACACAGCTTCACCTAAGATTGTAGCTCCTGTGAAAAGGTCTCCCTTTTCAGGGAGGGCATTTGGCAAGATCTGACTTTACGACTAGGGACTTGAAGGGTCAAGTAAGATATATGACAGCATGACATGCACGTTTCTGGCCATTCTTAGAAAGCAGCACTTTGCGGAATATCTGTTCATAATGACTGAATATTCGTAGTTGCCAGCAGTTGTGTCAGTAGACCAAAAGCAAGGCCTAGGTTTGGGCAAGTCATATCTAGTTCTAGGATTGTATTATTACTTACAATATAAGGCCAGGAGGTATGGGTGTCTGCACAAATGAAACCGTCTTTCATGGGAGACGAAATCTTACACTAGTTCACAGCCATGAAATATATTTTCTTTTCACGTACTTGAGTAGGCGTAGGGCATTCTGAAAGCAACCTCAACATGATCACTGAAATTAATACTGTCACTTCCTCATTCTTCTATAATCTGAAGACGATGAGGAAGATTTTCAAATGGCTTCCAATCGGCAACCGGAAAACTGTCATGCACGCCCTGGTCACAACCAAGCTGGACTATAGGAACACCTTATATGCCGGGATCAACAGAAAACTCACCAGAAGAATGCAGACCATTCAAAATGCGATGCCCAGAATCACTTTCAACCTCCCATGCTGCACTCACATCATTCCACACTTGGCTCTCCTTTCACAAACAAGCACAAAACGCCTCACCCACACTTTCAAGGTACTACACTGGCCCAGCATACATCAACAATCGCACCTGCTTGCACAAAACTTCCAGACAACTTTACTTGTGCAGAATCCTACTTGCACAAATCCATGCATATGGAAAACATGATCCAGCAGTCAAGCCTTCTCCTACATCATTCCTGAAGCTTGGCCTGCCACTACAAAAGTCTCCTCCTCTCTTCTTGGATTCTGCAAGAAGCTAAAGACCTGGCTCTTCCAGTAGTCTCACCAGTGCTCTTCCAGTAGTCTCACTCAGTGCCAGGATACCCTCCCATGCACTCTTCAGATCTGAATAACATAACATAAGAACATATCTTTTTGGAAACCTCTACTGAGTGAAATGTCCGTAGTTGATATAATGGCTAATATTGTGTAACTTCATAGAGTGTTGCATTTACATGTTTGCTGAGGGTGGATGCAATAGTGACACGTCACTCCTCAATTCCTCGAGCAAGCACCAAGCTATGCAGCGGGTGATACCAATATTTATATGTTGGAGATTTTGAGTTCATTTGTGTGATTCTTGTTTACATTTATTTTGAGGATTACCAACAATAGTGTTTTGGAAGTATTGGCTTAAATTTTTTCTGACGATTTCAAGTTTTCAGTAAAAACTTTTTTTTAAACGATTTTCATTCATTCGGATTCAATTTACCTGTCTTTATTTACAATACTCTCCATGAACTGTTCCTTCCCCCCAGAAACCTTGGCCATTTGCTTCACGACATTTGTATCCCTCTATTTACCCAACCAGTGTCATTCACAGACTAAAAAATGTTGATTCCACACATACATTTTCAGACAAGGCTGTGTCATGGATGAATAATAAAAGAGTAGCAGCAGGACACAGGTGGAGGTTTGCCAATTGGACGCATCATTAATGTATGAAGTGTATCATCACACTACAACTTTCTCGCACATTAAGTGACCAAACAACATGTGTGCCAGGAGGTCGGTGTACAATGTTTCACATGTTGGTGTAAAAAGTGCTTAATAAATATTTGATTTTAATCAGTAGCAATAGATAGTGTGACTTGAGGTTGTTTACATTATTTTGTGAACTGAGCAGTGCGATGAAAAGTTGTGAAGCAGAGTGTGGTGTTTCAATATTTCGGTGAAGGTTGACCACGCCTCATCATTCATTCAGCTGGTGGAGAATCTGCTGCAAGTGTGCTCCTTGCTCCTTGCTTGATGTGTCTGTTCTTCCCAGAGCTGAACAGACACATCAGCTCTGGGATGTTTTCAATTACGGTCCAGCAACTTCTACCTACCAGAACAAGAATTGCATATATTCTCATTATATTGTAGTGTTGCTGGGTCTCATAACCTTCACCTCCATGTCATCAAGATGGAATATCTCTACATTACCAACTATACTTCTGCTGTGCTATTGTGTAATCTGTTGCAACTATCAGCAGTACCCATGCTACATTTTCTACACATATGCACTCCCATGCCCAGTTCGTCCTTTCTCACTGCCAAAATGCATTGAATTTGGGCATGCTCAACAGGTTATGACACACAGTGTGCCCAGTCATGCTACCTTACGTCCACTGGATATAGAATTTAGGCATGGCCAGTAGCCAGGCGCCCTGCTCCCTATTGAGTTCTAATTGCACCAGAAACAATAAGGCACATCTGTTGAGCTAGGTCAGATATTTGCCTGACAAACTTTTTGGTCCTGTGATAGGTTCTTCACACAGTAGTCTACTCCCATGAGCCTTAGGGCACAGCCTTTGACAACCTTGGCCATATCCTAAGTTAAGTATCTCATATGACATGCCATTTGCCAGCGGCCATGAGCTCTGAATACATAGCCTGTCCCTTTGCCCAAGAGGCTCCTGGGCACTGAATTTCACTGTGCTAGCGGGTTTTGGCGGGGGCCATATCATTTTGCGGTGCATGCACCGACTTCCCCTGTGTCAGGAACCAAGTAAGCATGGCCTTAGGTTTTCCTTAATGGGCTCTGGGATCTGGGCATTTACATTGACCACAATCTCCCTTGCGTAATAGCCATTGGGGTTAACTTTAATTACACCTTCATGTCTAGGGAAGTAGGTGTAAAATCAAGCTTGAATTTGCAATTCCACTAGCGTACAGTGCACAACCGTTACCTGAATGAAGCATTGAATGGAAAAAGAAAACATTTTCAACAAGAATAATAAACGTGTGTGCTTCACTACCTTAAGATTTTGAGAAATGGTGCATGATTCAATGTGGCAGCTGTCACAACCAGCTGCTAAGCCTTTGCAATAGATTACAGAAACAATATATTGGCTAATATTTGTGGCATGGATGTTTCTTGTAAATGCTCAAAATTAGGGTCTTGAAAATGCTGACATATATGAGGAAAGTTTCAGAACAGAAACAGAGTGTACATCAAAAGCTGCTTTAAAGTGAAACTCCATTGAACTTTGGAAACCACTACCTCAGGTAAGCACACATATTCAGAGCCGGTGAAATGCCCAAATAATAACTCATTACAATCCTTAATCTAACATAGCTAGAGACCTTGGTTAGCACACCAAGATGAAAAATGTGCCCAAAGATGCTTACAAGCGATCAAGGTACATAGGTGCCAGGAGTGCTGAAGGTCCTCTATTAACTTCCATTGAGAAACTCCAATTATCTTGGCCCAGTGGTTCAATCTCCATGGTACCAGTTGCAGAGGAAGGAATGCATACATCGAAAATTAAGAAACCCAAAGAGTGACAGAAATATTAATAGGACTAGCGGCAGTTCTATTGTCAGCTGCAATAATCATTGAAAACAGTGCATCAAAGTATATCAGAGGTCCAATACACTGACTACTATAACTGGAACTTGTGAAGATTCCTGTTAAGCAGGGACACAAAAGAAAGGCACAAAACGCCAGCCACCCTCAACGGAAGAATGCACTCAGTCCCTAGGTTGCGGATGATCTAGTCATCATGCAGACATTTGGGAGCCTTACACTGCCTCGGTTGCACACAAATCATACCAAAGCGCTAGGAAGTGGCCCACTGAAAGATTGTACATCAATGGCAAACCATCACTAATGAAGGGAAGCAGTGAATCAAGTGAGCAAATCAAGAGTTCTAAACTTCCTATGTCTGTGTGGACAGGAGGGTGTGAATAATAGGAAGCATTCTTTTACACAAAGATAAATTGTCTTGACTTGGTCTGCCAGTATGCTGCATTGTGTCTTTCCCTAATGATTGATGTAAATCTTTGCTTTCAGCCCCTACGATATATAGCTTTCACCAATTCAATTGACATTGGGCATCCATGAATGACCAACTGCCCAGTTGTCATATGTCACCTGTCATGCTTCCAATTAGAAAAGTATTCTTGAAATATTCCACCACTTACAACAAATTGATGGTCTTGTAGGTGTGTGTCTTGTCTCATAGCTGGCTTTGTAAACATTGCACAATTTCCACTTCAGAAGGATTTTCTTGCAAATGTCTTTGTAAAAGAAAAAAATGTTTCTATGAAATCTGCCAATGATCTGAAAGATGGGCTGGCAAGAAATATTTTTGAACAATGCATTCAAATATGTCCAGATGAAAACCTTTGTGTATTTCTATTAATCATATATTTAGATTGTTTTAGAACATCTGTGTATCATGTGTAAATACCTTTTGTATTCACAGTGGGACATATGCTTTTGCTAGTGTTTGACTCCACATGTATCAGCGGCCAAATTCTGCACAATGAAAACTTCCAATCAAGTTCCAGCTCAAGCAATGCACTTTTCAAAAAAGGATTCCATTTCAACTTCACCATACTGCATTGTAATCTCAAATGGTATTGACTTGTATTGATTTACTGTTAGAAAGTGCCCTTTTTAGGGCTCGGCCTACGTCACCACGAAGTGGGGCGGAGCTCCGAGCTCCTATTGTAAAAGAAAAAAAAAAAAAAAGTGTCTTTAGGGGTCTGGGCAGCCACATTCCTTAGTGCGCGAGCTTTTTTTATGGCATCTGCTTAGTGATTCGTCTTCGCTGTGCTGTCTTTTTAGTACCCTTGATGCCATAGGCTATATTTAATTTCCGTCCGCCATTGTTGTCATTTTCATGGCATTTTCTGTGTGGTTACGCGCACGGCAGACTATTAATCTTAATTAGGAGCTGTCAGAGTGCCAGTGTAATGCAATCCAGATGGTGGGAGCGCGTTCACCATTCAGCATTGCATTGCATGTATCAGGCGCGCGTGTAACATGTACCTTTCGCGCAAGGCAGTCCATTAATTTTAATTAGGAGCTGTCAGGGTGCTCCTCCAAATGCAATCCAGATGGTGGGAGCACATTCACCATCAGCATTGCATTGCATGTATTATGAGGGCAGGAGGCCTTTTGTTTCTGTCAACATACTTTCCTCTCTTCATTTAAGTTACTAATTTCACATTCTTTGAAAAGTACACTTTTGTTGTGTTATGACTTATCTAAAATGTTAAAGAAACATTACATCTCCTATCCTGCCGTTAACATAAACTTAATAGCTGGCTTGAAACTTTATACATGTCTTTCACTATTTTTTATTAAGAATCTTTTGCATTTTGCAAAGTTATTTGAGTAGCCTTGGGCAATGTGTCCCACTCAGCATCCACATGCTAACACAGAACAATAAATTGGCAGGGCAGGCATAATTCCGTATGCACAGTGTCATCTGATATGAGCACAGTAATCAATTAGTGGCTAACCTATGGTAGAACACTTGTGGTGGCTAGCCTTTTCAGAGCCATTCTGCACACAGGCTGCACTAACCCAACTCCAGGCATAAAGGTGGGCACCAGCATGCAGACATTAAGGGGCACATTTATGAAGGCCTTGCGCCGCCGGTGCGTCACTTTTTCCCATGTTAAAAATGACGCACCGGCGGCGCAAGGCCTTCATAAATCTTCCCCTAAGTTTACACATAATTTAAAATCCTTTGCCCTCCTCCCATCGTAGCATATTGCGTAAAAAGGAAACCTCGACGCCTGTAAGAGCAGATTTACCTCAGTCATTAATTCATGCATACATTTTTTCTTTTATAAAGCAGGAAAATTCAACGTAGATTCAGGAAGTTTAGATCCATGCCATATTTTTAGCATAAGAACTTACTAAGTAAATCGTTTGCATTTAGATCAGTTACATGTATATTTATTTTATATGGATGTCATCAAAATCTGACGTGTATCCGACTCCAAACTGATCTATAATGGCTTCCTCTGATATACATTAAATATATTAACCATGTATATATCAAACTCCACAAACTGAACTGCTTATTCGTGCTTAATTAAAAGCTGTTACCCAACAGAACACATTATTTTATTTTAAACCTGTGCACCTAGACATAGAGTAGTGAGTTCAGAGTAGTGAGTGCAGAGTAGTGAGTGCAGAGTAGTGAGTGCAGAGTGCAGAGTAGTGAGTGCAGAGTAGTGAGTGTAGAGTAGAGAGTGCAGAGTAGAGAGTGCAGAGTAGAGAGTGCAGAGTAGAGAGTGCAGAGTAGAGAGTAGTGAGTGCAGAGCAGTGAGTGCTGAGTAGTGAGTGCAGAGCAGTGAGTGCAGAGTGCAGAGTAGTGAGTAGTGAGTGCAGAGTAGTGAGTGCAGAGTAGTGAGTGCAGAGTAGTGAGTAGTGAGTGCAGAGTAGTTAGTGCAGAGTAGTGAGTGCAGAGTAGTGAGTGCAGAGTTGTGAGTGCAGAGTGCAGAGTAGTGAGTGCAGAGTAGTGAGTAGTGAGTAGTGAGTAGTGAGTGCAGAGTAGTGAGTAGTGAGTGCAGAGTAGTGAGTGCAGAGCAGTGAGTGCAGAGTAGTGAGTGCAGAGTAGTGAGTGCAGAGTAGTGAGTAGTGAGTGTAGAGTAGTGAGTGTAGAGTAGTGAGTGTAGAGTAGTGAGTGTAGAGTAGTGAGTGTAGAGTAGTGAGTAGTGAGTGCAGAGTAGTGAGTAGTGAGTGCAGAGTAGTGAGTAGTGAGTACAGAGTAGTGAGGGCAGAGTAGTGAGTGCAGAGTAGTAAGTAGTGAGTGCAGAGTAGTGAGTGCAGAGTAGTGAGTGCAGAGTAGTAAGTAGTGAGTGCAGAGCAGCGAGTGCAGAGCAGTGAGTGCAGAGTAGTGAGTAGTGAGTGCAGAGTAGTGAGTGCAGAGTAGTGAGTGCAGAGTAGTGAGTGCAGAGTAGTGAGTAGTGAGTGCAGAGTAGTGAGTGCAGAGTAGTGAGTAGTGAGTGCAGAGTAGTGAGTGCAGAGCAGTGAGTGCAGAGTAGTGAGTGCAGAGCAGTGAGTAGTGAGTGCAGAGTAGTGAGTAGTGAGTGCAGAGTAGTGAGTAGTGAGTAGTGAGTGCAGAGTAGTGAGTAGTGAGTAGTGAGTGCAGAGTAGTGAGTAGTGAGTGCAGAGTAGTGAGTGCAGAGTAGTGAGTGCAGAGTAGTAAGTAGTGAGTGCAGAGTAGTGAGTGCAGAGTAGTAAGTAGTGAGTGCAGAGCAGTGAGTGCAGAGTAGTGAGTGCAGAGTAGTGAGTAGTGAGTGCAGAGTAGTGAGTGCAGAGTAGTGAGTGCAGAGTAGTGAGTAGTGAGTGCAGAGTAGTGAGTAGTGAGTGCAGAGTAGTGAGTAGTGAGTAGTGAGTGCAGAGTAGTGAGTAGTGAGTGCAGAGTAGTGAGTGCAGAGTAGTGAGTGCAGATTAGTAAGTAGTGAGTGCAGAGTAGTGAGTGCAGAGTAGTAAGTAGTGAGTGCAGAGCAGTGAGTGCAGAGCAGTGAGTGCAGAGTAGTGAGTAGTGAGTGCAGAGTAGTGAGTGCAGAGTAGTGAGTAGTGAGTGTAGAGTAGTGAGTGTAGAGTAGTGAGTGTAGAGTAGTGAGTAGTGAGTGCAGAGTAGTGAGTAGTGAGTAGTGAGTGCAGAGTAGTGAGTAGTGAGTACAGAGTAGTGAGTGCAGAGTATTGAGTGCAGAGTAGTAAGTAGTGCGTGCAGAGTAGTGAGTGCAGAGTAGTGAGTGCAGAGTAGTAAGTAGTGAGTGCAGAGCAGTGAGTGCAGAGCAGTGAGTGCAGAGTAGTGAGTAGTGAGTGCAGAGTAGTGAGTGCAGAGTAGTGAGTGCAGAGTAGTAAGTGCAGAGTAGTGAGTAGTGAGTGCAGAGTAGTGAGTAGTGAGTGCAGAGTAGTGAGTAGTGAGTGCAGAGTAGTGAGTGCAGAGCAGTGAGTGCAGAGCAGTGAGTGCAGAGTAGTGAGTGCAGAGCAGTGAGTAGTGAGTGCAGAGTAGTGAGTAGTGAGTGCAGAGTAGTGAGTAGTGAGTGCAGAGTAGTGAGAAGTGAGTGCAGAGTAGTGAGTGCAGAGTAGTGAGTGCAGAGTAGTAAGTAATCAAACTCCACAAACTGAACTGCTTATTCGTGCTTAATTAAAAGCTGTTACCCAACAGAACACATTATTTTATTTTAAACCTGTGCACCTAGACATAGAGTAGTGAGTTCAGAGTAGTGAGTGCAGAGTAGTGAGTGCAGAGTAGTGAGTGCAGAGTGCAGAGTAGTGAGTGCAGAGTAGTGAGTGCAGAGTAGTGAGTGCAGAGTGCAGAGTAGTGAGTGCAGAGTAGTGAGTGCAGAGTAGAGAGTGCAGAGTAGAGAGTGCAGAGTAGAGAGTGCAGAGTAGTGAGTGCAGAGTAGTGAGTAGTGAGTCGTGAGTGCAGAGTAGAGAGTAGTGAGTGCAGAGTAGTGAGTGCTGAGTAGTGAGTGCAGAGTAGTGAGTGCAGAGTGCAGAGTAGTGAGTAGTGAGTGCAGAGTAGTGAGTGGAGAGTGCAGAGTAGTGAGTGCAGAGTAGTGAGTAGTGAGTGCAGAGTAGTGAGTAGTGAGTGCAGAGTAGTGAGTGCAGAGCAGTGAGTGCAGAGTAGTGAGTGCAGAGTAGTGAGTGCAGAGTAGTGAGTAGTGAGTGTAGAGTAGTGAGTGTAGAGTAGTGAGTGTAGAGTAGTGAGTGTAGAGTAGTGAGTAGTGAGTGCAGAGTAGTGAGTAGTGAGTAGTGAGTGCAGAGTAGTGAGTAGTGAGTACAGAGTAGTGAGTGCAGAGTAGTGAGTGCAGAGTAGTAAGTAGTGCGTGCAGAGTAGTGAGTGCAGAGTAGTGAGTGCAGAGTAGTAAGTAGTGAGTGCAGAGCAGTGAGTGCAGAGCAGTGAGTGCAGAGTAGTGAGTAGTGAGTGCAGAGTAGTGAGTGCAGAGTAGTGAGTGCAGAGTAGTAAGTGCAGAGTAGTGAGTAGTGAGTGCAGAGTAGTGAGTAGTGAGTGCAGAGTAGTGAGTAGTGAGTGCAGAGTAGTGAGTGCAGAGCAGTGAGTGCAGAGCAGTGAGTGCAGAGTAGTGAGTGCAGAGCAGTGAGTAGTGAGTGCAGAGTAGTGAGTAGTGAGTGCAGAGTAGTGAGTAGTGAGTGCAGAGTAGTGAGAAGTGAGTGCAGAGTAGTGAGTGCAGAGTAGTGAGTGCAGAGTAGTAAGTAGTGAGTGCAGAGTAGTGAGTGCAGAGCAGTGAGTGCAGAGTAGTGAGTAGTGAGTGCAGAGTAGTGAGTGCAGAGTAGTGAGTGCAGAGTAGTGAGTGCAGAGTAGTGAGTAGTGAGTGCAGAGTAGTGAGTAGTGAGTGCAGAGTAGTGAGTAGTGAGTAGTGAGTGCAGAGTAGTGAGTGCAGAGTAGTAAGTAGTGAGTGCAGAGTAGTGAGTGCAGAGTAGTGAGTGCAGAGCAGTAAGTAGTGAGTGCAGAGCAGTGAGTGCAGAGCAGTGAGAGCAGAGTAATGAGTAGTGAGTGCAGAGTAGTGAGTGCAGAGTAGTGAGTATTGAGTGCAGAGTAGTGAGTAGTGAGTGCAGAGTAGTGAGTAGCGACTGCATAGTAGTGAGTGCAGTGCAGTGAGTGAAGAGCAGTGAGTGCATAGTAGTGAGTGCAGAGCAGTGAGTAGTGAGTGCAGAGTAGTGAGTAGTGAGTGCAGAGTAGTGAGTAGTGACTGCAGAGTAGTGAGTGCAGTGCAGTGAGTGCAGAGCAGTGAGTGCAGAGTAGTGAGTGCAGAGTAGTGAGTAGTGAGTGCAGAGTAGTGAGTGCAGAGTAGTGAGTGCAGAGTAGTAAGTAGTGAGTGCAGAGTAGTGAGTGCAGAGTAGTAAGTAGTGAGTGCAGAGCAGTGAGTGCAGAGCAGTGAGTAGTGAGTGCAGGGTAGTGAGTGCAGAGTAGTGAGTGCAGAGTAGTGAGTGCAGAGTAGTGAGTAGTGAGTGCAGAGTCGTGAGTAGTGAGTAGTGAGTGCAGAGTAGTGAGTAGTGAGTGCATAGTAGTAAGTAGTGAGTGCAGAGTAGTAAGTAGTGGGTGCAGAGCAGTGAGTGCAGAGCAGTGAGTGCAGAGTAGTGAGTAGTGAGTGCAGAGTAGTGAGTGCAGAGTAGTGAGTGCAGAGTAGTGAGTGCAGAGTAGTGAGTAGTGAGTGCAGAGTAGTGAGTGCAGAGTAGTAAGTAGTGAGTGCAGAGTAGTAAGTAGTGAGTGCAGAGCAGTGAGTGCAGAGCAGTGAGTGCAGAGTAGTGAGTAGTGAGTGCAGAGTAGTGAGTGCAGAGTAGTGAGTGCAGAGTAGTGAGTAGTGAGTGCAGAGTAGTGAGTGCAGAGCAGTGAGTGCAGAGCAGTGAGTGCAGAGTAGTGAGTGCAGAGCAGTGAGTAGTGAGTGCAGAGTAGTGAGTAGTGAGTGCAGAGTAGTGAATAGTGAGTAGTGAGTGCAGAGTAGTGAGTAGTGAGTGCAGAGTAGTGAGTGCAGATTAGTGAGTGCAGAGTTGTAAGTATTGAGTGCAGAGTAGTGAGTGCAGAGTAGTGCGTGCAGAGTAGTAAGTAGTGAGTGCAGAGCAGTGAGTGCAGAGCAGTGAGTGCAGAGTAGTGAGTAGTGAGTGCAGAGTAGTGAGTGCAGAGTAGTGAGTGCAGAGTAGTGAGTGCAGAGTAGTGAGTAGTGAGTGCAGAGTAGTGAGTGCAGAGTAGTGAGTAGTGACTGCAGAGTAGTGAGTGCAGAGCAGTGAGTGCAGAGCGGTGAGTGCAGAGTAGTGAGTGCAGAGTAGTAAGAAGCGAGTGCAGAGCAGTGAGTGCAGAGCAGTGAGTGCAGAGCAGTGAGTGCAGAGTAGTGAGTAGTGAGTGCAGAGTAGTGAGTGCAGAGTAGTGAGTGCAGAGTAGTGAGTGCAGAGTAGTGAGTAGTGAGTGCAGAGTAGTGAGTAGTGAGTGCAGAGTAGTGAGTAGTGACTGCAGAGTAGTGAGTGCAGAGCAGTGAGTGCAGAGCAGTGAGTGCAGAGTAGTGAGTGCAGAGCAGTGAGTTGTGAGTGCAGAGTAGTGAGTAGTGAGTAGTGAGTGCAGAGTAGTGAGTAGTGAGTGCAGAGTAGTGAGTGCAGAGTAGTGAGTGCAGAGTAGTAAGTAGTGAGTGCAGAGTAGTGAGTGCAGAGTAGTGAGTGCAAAGTAGTGAGTGCAGAGTAGTAAGTATTGAGTGCAGAGCAGTGAGTGCAGAGCAGTGAGTGCAGATTAGTGAGTAGTGAGTGCAGAGTAGTGAGTGCAGAGTAGTGAGTGCAGAGTAGTGAGTAGTGAGTGCAGAGTAGTGAGTAGTGAGTGCAGAGTAGTGAGTAGTGAGTAGTGAGTGCAGAGTAGTGAGTGCAGAGTAGTGAGTAGTGAGTGCAGAGTAGTGAGTAGTGAGTAGTGAGTGCAGAGTAGTGAGTAGTGAGTGCAGAGTAGTGAGTGCATAGTAGTGAGTGCAGAGTAGTAAGTAGTGAGTGCAGAGTAGTGAGTGCAGAGTAGTGAGTGCAGAGTAGTAAGTAGTGAGTGCAGAGCAGTGAGTGCAGAGTAGTGAGTGCAGAGTAGTGAGTAGTGAGTGCAGAGTAGTGAGTGCACAGTAGTGAGTAGTGACTGCACAGTAGTGAGTGCAGAGCAGTGACTGCAGAGCAGTGAGTGCAGAGTAGTGAGTGCAGAGCAGTGAGTAGTGAGTGCAGAGTAGTGAGTAGTGAGTGCAGAGTAGTGAGTAGTGAGTAGTAAGTGCAGAGTAGTGAGTAGTGAGTGCAGAGTAGTGAGTGCAGAGTAGGGAGTGCAGAGTAGTAAGTAGTGAGTGCAGAGTAGTGAGCGCAGAGTAGTGAGTGCAGAGTAGTAAGTAGTGAGTGCAGAGCAGTGAGTGCAGAGTAGTGAGTGCAGAGTAGTGAGTGCAGAGTAGTAAGTAGTGAGTGCAGAGCAGTGAGTGCAGAGCAGTGAGTGCAGAGTAGTGAGTGCAGAGTAGTGAGTGCAGAGTAGTGAGTAGTGAGTGCAGAGTAGTGAGTAGTGAGTGCAGAGTAGTGAGTAGTGAGTAGTGAGTGCAGAGTAGTGAGTAGTGAGTGCAGAGTAGTGAGTGCAGAGTAGTGAGTGCAGAGTAGTAAGTAGTGAGTGCAGAGTAGTGAGTGCAGAGTAGTGAGTGCAGAGTAGTAAGTAGTTTGTGCAGAGCAGTGAGTGCAGAGCAGTGAGTGCAGAGCAGTGAGTGCAGAGTAGTGAGTAGTAAGTGCAGAGTAGTAAGTGCAGAGTAGTGAGTGCAGAGTAGTGAGTAGTGAGTGCAGAGTAGTGAGTGCAGAGTAATGAGTAGTGAGTGCAGAGCAGTGAGTGCAGAGTAGTGAGTGCAGAGTAGTGAGTAGTGAGTGCAGAGTAGTGAGTAGTGAGTGCAGAGTAGTGAGTGCAGAGTAGTGAGTGCAGAGTAGTGAGTGCGAAGTAGTGAGTGCAGAGTAGTGAGTGCAGAGTAGTAAGTAGTGAGTTCAGAGTAGTGAGTGCAGAGTAGTGAGTAGTGAGTGCAGAGTAGTGAGTAGTGAGTAGTGAGTGCAGAGTAGTGAGTAGTGAGTGCAGAGTAGTGAGTAGTGAGTGCAGAGTAGTGAGTGCAGAGTAGTGAGTGCAGAGTAGTGAGTAGTGAGTGCAGAGTAGTGAGCGCAGAGTAGTGAGTGCAGAGTAGTGAGTGCAGAGCAGTGAGTGCAGAGCAGTGAGTGCGGAGTAGTGAGTGCAGAGCAGTGAGTAGTGAGTGCAGAGTAGTGAGTAGTGAGTGCAGAGTAGTGAGTAGTGAGTAGTAAGTGCAGAGTAGTGAGTAGTGAGTGCAGAGTAGTGAGTGCAGAGTAGTGAGTGCAGAGTAGTGGGTAGTGAGTGCAGAGTAGTGAGTGCAGAGTAGTGAGTGCAGAGTAGTAAGTAGTGAGTGCAGAGCAGTGAGTGCAGAGTAGTGAGTGCAGAGTAGTGAGTGCAGAGTAGTAAGTAGTGAGTGCAGAGTAGTGAGTGCAGAGTAGTGAGTGAAGAGTAGTAAGTAGTGAGTGCAGAGCAGTGAGTGCAGAGCAGTGAGTGCAGAGTAGTGAGTAGTGAGTGCAGAGTAGTAAGTGCAGAGTAGTGAGTGCAGAGTAGTGAGTGCAGAGTAGTGAGTAGTGAGTGCAGATTAGTGAGTAGTGAGTGCAGAGTAGTGAGTAGTGACTGCAGAGTAGTGAGTGCAGAGTAGTAAGTAGTGAGTGCAGAGCAGTGAGTGCAGAGTAGTGAGTGCAGAGTAGTGAGTAGTGAGTGCAGAGTAGTGAGTAGTGAGTGCAGAGTAGTGAGTAGTGAGTGCAGAGTAGTGAGTGCAGAGTAGTGAGTGCAGAGTAGTGAGTGCAGAGTAGTGAGTAGTGAGTTCAGAGTAGTGAGTGCAGAGTAGTGAGTAGTGAGTGCAGAGTAGTGAGTAGTGAGTAGTGAGTGCAGAGTAGTGAGTAGTAAGTGCAGAGTAGTGAGTAGTGAGTGCAGAGTAGTGAGTGCAGAGTGGTGAGTGCAGAGTAGTGAGTGCAGAGTAGTGAGTAGTGAGTGCAGAGTAGTAAGTAGTGAGTGCAGAGTAGTGAGTGCAGAGTAGTGAGTGCAGAGTAGTAAGTAGTTTGTGCAGAGCAGTGAGTGCAGAGCAGTGAGTGCAGAGCAGTGAGTGCAGAGTAGTGAGTAGTGAGTGCAGAGTAGTAAGTGCAGAGTAGTGAGTGCAGAGTAGTGAGTAGTGAGTGCAGAGTAGTGAGTGCAGAGTAGTGAGTAGTGACTGCAGAGTAGTGAGTGGAGAGTAGTAAGTAGTGAGTGCAGAGCAGTGAGTGCAGAGTAGTGAGTGCAGAGTAGTGAGTAGTGAGTGCAGAGTAGTGAGTAGTGAGTGCAGAGTAGTGAGTGCAGAGTAGTGAGTGCAGAGTAGTGAGTGCGGAGTAGTGAGTGCAGAGTAGTGAGTGCAGAGTAGTGAGTAGTGAGTTCAGAGTAGTGAGTGCAGAGTAGTGAGTAGTGAGTGCAGAGTAGTGAGTAGTGAGTAGTGAGTGCAGAGTAGTGAGTAGTGAGCGCAGAGTAGTGAGTAGTGAGTGCAGAGTAGTGAGTGCAGAGTAGTGAGTGCAGAGTAGTGAGTAGTGAGTGCAGAGCAGTGAGTGCAGAGCAGTGAGTGCAGAGTAGTGAGTAGTGAGTGCAGAGTAGTGAGTGCACAGTAGTGAGTAGTGACTGCAGAGTAGTGAGTGCAGAGCAGTGAGTGCAGAGCAGTGAGTGCAGAGTAGTGAGTGCAGAGCAGTGAGTAGTGAGTGCAGAGTAGTGAGTAGTGAGTGCAGAGTAGTGAGTAGTGAGTGCAGAGAGTAGTGAGTGCAGAGAGTAGTGAGTGCAGAGTAGTGAGTGCAGAGTAGTGAGTGCAGAGTAGTGAGTGCAGAGTAGTGAGTAGTGAGTTAAGAGTAGTGAGTGCAGAGTAGTGAGTAGTGAGTGCAGAGTAGTGAGTAGTGAGTTAAGAGTAGTGAGTGCAGAGTAGTGAGTAGTGAGTGCAGAGTAGTGAGTAGTGAGTGCAGAGTAGTGAGTAGTGAGTGCAGAGTAGTGAGTGCAGAGTAGTGAGTAGTGAGTACAGAGTGCAGAGTAGTGAGTGCTGTTGAGTGCAGAGTGCTGTGTGCTGTTGAGTGCAGAGTGCTGTGTGCTGTTGAGTGCAGAGTGCTGTGTATTGGCAATGTAAATTATAATGCCATTTATTTATGATTTAAAGAAAAAAAAAAGAAATGTCATGAGCAGTGAGTGCAGAGTAGTGAGTAGTGAGTGCAGAGTAGTGAGTGCAGAGTAGTGAGTGCAGAGTAGTGAGTGCAGAGTAGTGAGTAGTGAGTGCAGAGTAGTGATTAGTGAGTGCAGAGTAGTGAGTAGTGAGTGCAGAGTAGTGAGTAGTGAGTGCAGAGTAGTGAGTGCAGAGTAGTGAGTGCAGAGTAGTGAGTGCAGAGTAGTAAGTAGTGAGTGCATAGCAGTGAGTGCAGAGCAGTGAGTGCAGAGTAGTGAGTAGTGAGTGCAGAGTAGTAAGTGCAGAGTAGTGAGTGCAGAGTAGTGAGTGCCGAGTAGTGAGTAGTGAGTGCAGAGTAGTGAGTAGTGAGTGCAGAGTAGTGAGTAGTGACTGCAGAGTAGTGAGTGCAGAGTAGTAAGTAGTGAGTGCAGAGCAGTGAGTGCAGAGTAGTGAGTGCAGAGTAGTGAGTAGTGAGTGCAGAGTAGTGAGTAGTGAGTGCAGAGTAGTGAGTAGTGAGTGCAGAGTAGTGAGTGCAGAGTAGTGAGTGCAGAGTAGTGAGTAGTGAGTGCAGAGTAGTGAGTAGTGAGTAGTGAGTGCAGAGTAGTGAGTAGTGAGTGCAGAGTAGTGAGTAGTGAGTGCAGAGTAGTGAGTGCAGAGTAGTGAGTGCAGAGTAGTGAGTGCAGAGTAGTGAGTAGTGAGTGCAGAGTAGTGAGTAGTGAGTGCAGAGTATTGAGTAGTGAGTGCAGAGAGTAGTGAGTGCAGAGTAGTGAGTGCAGAGTAGTGAGTGTAGAGTAGTGAGTGCAGAGTAGTGAGTGCAGAGTAGTGAGTTAAGAGTAGTGAGTGCAGAGTAGTGAGTAGTGAGTGCAGAGTAGTGAGTAGTGAGTTAAGAGTAGTGAGTGCAGAGTAGTGAGTAGTGAGTGCAGAGTAGTGAGTAGTGAGTGCAGAGTAGTGAGTAGTGAGTGCAGAGTAGTGAGTGCAGAGTAGTGAGTAGTGAGTACAGAGTGCAGAGTAGTGAGTGCTGTTGAGTGCAGAGTGCTGTGTGCTGTTGAGTGCAGAGTGCTGTGTATTGGCAATGTAAATGATAATGCCATTTATTTATGATTTAAAGAAAAAAAAGAAATGTCATGAGCAATGCCAATAGCTCTACCTTTAATGATGCCGAGACCATTGCATTGTAAATGCTTGTTATCATGGTCACCCTCCTCTTTTTGCTCTAGATGCTGTCTTTATAGATCTGGAAGTGCACTGGGATCTGCTAATCAGGTCCCAGTGGCAGTGCTTTTTCTCTTTAACTGTAACTGTTAAATTGATACACCTAATGGGCAAGCACATATCTCTCCCTGTAAGTCCCTATTATATGGGACCAGTGGTACCCAGGCCATGTTGCAGGGTTTCTGTACTCACACAGAACTGTGCACAGAGGAGTGGAACCTCGGCAAATTAGGATGTCCCAAAACTTACCTTAGCAACCAACTCACCCCTTACCGAGCTAGCTACAGTGTCTCATTGGACATATCAAACACCCAATGTTTAGACAAACCAGAACATGAACTTACAGTACCTCAGGGTACGTGGGACTCATGAACACTCTTTCGTTATATTATCATTACAAACCAGAACATGGAGTAAAGAAGACACATGTGCATTTGAAATGTTTATTTACTAATGCCGTCTTCTCAGGCGCAGTATCTTTGATAATACAAGTATACTTATTATCAGTAGCAAAATTATCAGCATAGTTACTAAGACATAAAAAGCGAATGGTGACAGCATGTTAACATGCTGTAATGAATAAGAGTTAACAACACTTATATCTCACCCTCCCTAACACATATATTATATTATTATTATCTAAGAAGGTCTCTTTGGGTTGTTTTAGGGCGGGCCCATACCTTAGTGTCCTAGCATGAAGGAATCACATCAGCATACACCAGCTCTCTCTGCATGTGCACCGCATCAAGTGTGTTAACAATTCTCGTGCAAAGCAATATCAATCCCGCCTCAAGCCCAAGTTGGCAAAGGCTGCACTTGTGTTATGACTATGAAGGCGTGGAGATCAGACCTCATAACAATTCCATATCGTGTTGCTCCTGAAACTTCAGCACTCTCCGTGCAGACATGTTTTATTAAACAAAGCAGATATCAGAGCAATAACATATTATTCTCACATTCACCACGGCAAACCACTAGGATGAAAGCTAAGTCAACAATTAAGGGTCGTGTGCAGAAGTTGCAAGAAAGGAAAAATGGCGTTTAAATCTAAAATGTACCTATGCTAACTTAACACGAAATATGGATATATAGGAGCTATACAACACCCCCCCATGATCCGAGAACGGACTAAATAAGGTAACAGAAGTGCCATCACATGAGAGCAGAATTCATTTATAAACGAGCATGAATAAAAATTCAAAAAATAAAAACTAATGCTAAAAAATAGTCCACAAATATAATGTGGCTCAAGCCAATAGGCAAGCAAAAATAAAATGTCTTGACCAAAAGTCAATAAAATCAAGGAAATGCTATCAATCAGCATGCCAATTTGAGGCAGTGTCTATGATAAGACCGTATATGAAAAGTAAGCTGCAACAGCCTCCAGGAGGAAGTCACCGTCCTCATCCGAAAACAGTTCAGCCATCCAATTTAAAAGATGAAAGGAACATACGTGATCTGCCAGCACCGGATCCTCTATAACCATCAGAGGACAGCTCGGTGGGTTCTCAAGAAAACTTAGTTCCAAGAAATTTCGCGCTGCCGACAACACATCCCAGGGACCCATTAGTCCATGTGCCACCGCCAAGGCCATAATCCTTTCGTCAGAACAAACCAACTCGTGAGCAATGATAGGACTCATCAGTTGATCAAAATCGACGTCAGCAGATATCGGTCCGCAGAGACACAAATCAATGGCCCAAAGGAAATCACAGGTCAGGCAGCGAAATACAGGCTGGACACAGGTGAAATAGGAGAACCGAAAAGATAATCCAAAAGCCGTGCTTAGAGTCGCTAACGGCAGTGTGCCATAGTAATCAAGCATGCGGTTGCGAAACCGCGTCAGTAGTAGCCGTGCGTGGTCTTGCACAGGAAGGGCATCCATATTTAAAAAGGCAGAAAACCACCAATGCGCCAGCCGCTAATGCAAGCAAAAACGGAAACCCTCCAAACAAGGATGAAAAAATAGAATGGAAGAAAGCAGGGATGACTCCAAAAATCTTCTCAAAGGAAGTCACGAGACCACCGCTAATAACTTTAAAAAAATGTGCTAGGCCCGTCGTGGAGGACGCGTTAAAGATAGAACGGACCATGGCTCCGAAATGCAAGGGCAAATCAGTGTTTAAAAGAGCCTGAACCTCCGTGCGGGTGTTAGCAATGTGAAGCACGAAAGTTTCACGGGCCGAGCTCAAGGCCACCTCTTTCTGGGACAATAGAGCTCTTATTCTAGCCATGCCGCTGAATTCTGCTCCCAAGGTCGGTATCTGTGGCCAAATGGAAGACTCCCTATGTTCACGTGTGGGAGGATAAAGAACATTTCTGCAGCAAATAACTCGCTCACTAACTGTTACTATGAAAGCTATACCTTTAATTAAACCACAACAGTTTTCATTATTGAGCATTAAATAACTACCATTCTCTAACAATTTAAACGTGGGGATGATAGCAGGAACTGGCGTGCCCTGTAAAACGCAAGCCATATTCGGGCGGTCCTTGTTACATGAACCGTGCAACTGTATGTGTCTGCACATTAAAGAATGATCTGGAGTCTCAGTACACTCATCCCCTGTCAGATAAACCTCTTGATCATCCTTGAAACATCTGTATGTGTATGGGAGTGACCAGACCTCATGAAGAAAACCGCTACCTAAGGGTTCAAAACGACCTATTGGCACATATTTCATACAATTTGAAAACTTATATAAAGCAAAAGGCAGTGTTATCAAACCGTGGATAAGCCACGTAGCAGCAGTGGTCTCTGCCACAGAGAAAGGTAAAGATTCCAACCTTTCAATATGGAGCATTGAAAAGGAAGCATCACGCATTGAAAGCAAGCGTTGTTTGTCTGTCAAATTAAATGGTGCAAATAAAGAGGAAACGTTCATGTATCCCCAGGGAACTTTACCCATTTTTAGAGTCTGTAGTGTCCATGCAAACTGCATGATTGAACGTAATTGATTTTGACCATGGTATAATACAGACACTTCATCATGCACAATATCAACAACAGACGACACAATATTATCTAATGTGTAAATTCTAGAGGAAAGCACGTTAATGCTATTGTCAACCACTGCAAGCACTTTCTCAAGATTTGCCTGATCAATAGCCCTAAGGCGTGAAGCAGCCTCAATCTGTGAGAGTTTCCAAATTTCATTGTAAACACCATATAACCACCTTTTCGACCTGCCACTAGCTGGGCCCTTAATGAAATCATTCAAATCCACGTCTGCATTCAGTTTGGAAAGGTGATACTTAACCGCAGGTAAAGTTGAATGTTTCAGCCAAGCTTGACACAACTTGCCAACAGAGTAAGAGGTGACAGTATGACTCAAATCAAAACGGGGATCAGATCTAACAGTCTTAAACCCTTCAGTTATATTTAAAAATCTTTTTTGGAAAGAATCAGCACTACGGTGCCAAAGCAGCCAACCCTTGGGAGTCATACTGGAAATGTTAAAGGAGGAATTCAGAAGCAGAGCCTGTATATCTCTAATGGACAATTTAGTAAAATTACTCCAATTCTCATATTCCTCCAACTCCGGGAAAGACGGGGTGTTTAACCTTTTAGATGTAGCCAATCCAAAGCACGTGGTCTGGGAAATGGTTTCATTTAAAAACCACATATGATTTGGGATGAGACATGCACGGTGCAAAGCCTCAGTGCCTTGTACCTGCCAGGCCCTTGAGCCCCAAACTGATTTAAGGTCTATGGTATCCTTCCATAACTCATACCCTCCAGTAACTAATTGATCCAGGAAGGCCTTTGAATATAACAATTTTGTATTTGTAAGTCGAACCTTGGACAGTGGCTGTTTGTGAAATTTAAAATAAAAGGACTCCGGATTGGACTGATTAAAGTCAGTGAAATAAGTATACTTTTTAAGAAACGTTTCTGAACTCCCTTGTGTTGGTGCTGGGCAATGTTCCCACTGAGTAAAATTAACCGCATCCCTTCGGGAAGATGTCTTGTGTAAGAAGTGATTGCCATAATGTTGGTAACAGAACAATTCACCATAATTAGCAGATTCTAAATATAAATCCTCAGCATCAAAAGCAGCATAATATTTCAAATCAGAAAACAAACTTTCCACAGCATTAACATCCCAATCATCAGAACGAATGTTTTGTTTCACCACATCCCCCATATTAACTCTTAGTACATTAGGGACATTAACGACTTCCGTTGGACCATGAATCTGAAAACGAACTGCATCCCACGCGATTCCATCCAGAACAGGCCACGCTGTGATGTTAACCAAAGTCAAGTCTCTTTTTAATCTGTGTGTAGAATGTGAAGAGGAAAGTGGGGCCAAAGTTCCATTCAAATGAGTAATGCAAGTTCTCTCCTCGACATAGTGTCCATTCATAATCCGAAAAAAATAAAACACAAAACCAATTGACATAAAAAGGTAAACTGAAAAAAGGACCAGCCAAATGTATATCCAAGGAGGTATCAAAAAATGTTTTTTAAACAGGCTAGCATATAATGCAATTTTAGAGGGTTTTTTCGAGGCAAGGGAAGCAGAGTCAAATGAAAATCTGGATTCCGTGGCTAAACGAGCTTGCAGGTCAGGCATGGACAAATCAGTGGGGTATGTATAGTCTGTCTCATCAAGGTTAGTTCCTGGTAAATTATTCAATAATGGAGTGGAAACAGCAGGTAATTCGATGGCCACCTCAGGTTCATTATTATAAGCAGTGGGCATAATTGAATTTCTCACAATGGAAGGACAGGAAACAGCCGGTGTCATGCTAAGAAGAATCGGCCACTCTGTGTATCTTGACATTGTCAATAGAAATAAACCTGTTTTCCTTACGACCTGGAAGTGGTGGTAAAATGACTGTTCTTGTGCCCTTCACTCCAAGCACTGGGACCGGAGCTCGATAGGAGGGACCAAACTCTTTCTTGTTGTCGATCTTCTCTCGAACCAGTTCTCCAACTTGGGGTAGCCAGCCAATTACCGGGATCTGCAACGCATCATCCGACGTGGAGGGCAAATGTTCCTTTGCAAGAGTGTCTCTCGTCTTTTGTAGATTCTGTAAAACATTGCAATGTTCATCTGCGTCAAAGGAAGTGGCGCGAACCACCGAGTCTAGACCGTCAAGGTCAGGGACGAACATCTTAATGCCAAAGAGCATTTCGTATGGGGTCCGCCCACCCAGAGACCTTCTAGGGAGATTATTAAGAGCACGCTGCACGCCATAGAGGTGAGCCAGCCAATTTCTGCCAGTGCCTATAACTCGGGCTGTCAAAGATTGCTTTAAATCACGGTTCATTCGTTCAACTACACTATTACCCTCGGGTCTGTAGGGTGACGAAAACTTGACTTGGACCCCCATCGAAGTCATGGCATCCTTATACGCCTTAGAGGCGAAAGCCGGACCCTGATCCGAATGGAAGGTACCACAGGCAAAAATCCCTATAAAGATACGCAAATCTCTGATGACAGTCCGGGAATCAGCGCTGCGATGTGGCCATAACCACACAAAGCGTGTGCATGAGTCAACTGCTACTAAGATGTATTTATATGCAGTATCAGATGAAAATGGACCGCAGTGATCTAAATAAACACAGCCTAGTGGTTTATTAGAAATGTACAACTGAGTCTGAGGCGGACGCGTAGCAGTTGAAGGTTTAATCTGCTGGCATATGTCACAAAGAAGGACATAATCACGCGTCTGTTTGTACAGTCCCCGCCACCAGAAACGTTGTTGTAGTTGCGTTACAGTGGCTGAGACGCCCGCATGCGCAGACGCCACACCTTCATGAGCCGCTGTAATCAAGTCTGTTCTGCGATCAGAGTTGGGAATCAGCCGTTCCCCAACATCAGGAATTGTCACAAAAGGAACCTTTTCGGGACTTAAGTGGTATTTATACTTCGAAGGGAATCCCGAAGGATGTTTACTTCCCTTCTCAGAGGCAGCAATCGCTGCCAAGATGTCGCTATCAATCTTGGTTTTCGACCTAGTAACTGCTGCAACTAAGTATGTAGATACTGCTGATTTCGCTGCTTCATCAGCAAGCGAGTTGCCAACAGCGTGAACTCCCACGCGCTGATGACCGAGAGTATGAATCACATAAACGAGTGGCAACATAGCCTTAAGCTCTGCCACTCGAACCCAGATCATTTTATGTTTTATTGTGCTACCCTTGGAATCATGAAAATCATTTTGAATCCAAAAGAACAAGTTTTCATTGTAAGACTGGACACAGTAGTAAGAATCACTTACAATTAGAGTAGTAACACTTGGATCTGCGTACTCCAAAGCTAGGAAGAGAGCACGAAGCTCTGCCAATTGTGCGGTGCAATCGCCCAGGGGCAACGTGTGTACCTCCCTGGAAATGAACTCATCATTCAACATAGCACCGACCACAATGGCGCATGCGGAAACGTAGGCATGTTTAGAGCCATGCGCAACCTGCGCCGACCCATCAGTGTAAATGATGCAATGGAAGTCCTCCAAAGGTCGCATCGCCAGAGGAGCAGGATGAACGAATTCATACTGCAAGTACTCCTGCGACCGTAAGGAAGCGTCAAAAAGAAACATGACATCCGAGGATGACAATGACGCAGCCCACTGAATCCACCGAGGGTGCAAAGCTTTTGAATTTGGTACACTCGCTTTCGTGACTGCCTCCAAATGAGGACAGGGTGTTACCACTAGCATGCGTTTCCCCTGTGACAGAGCTCGTTCCTTTAGAATAGCCATCTGTACAGCAGTTAAAACCTTTTCTATGGTGGGAAACCGCATCTCAGCCGAGGTGTACAAGTGTGACTTGTAAGCAATAGGTACTGTGTCACCTTCATTAAAAGTGAGGTAAGTGAAACCCACCGTCCCAGGAATTATTCTTATGACCAGGTTGGTGTGGTTATCACGAGTCAGTAAATATTTAGAAGCGAGCAGATCAGCCTGCAAGGATTGCAAAATGGCTGAATGCTCAGGCAGCCAGCATGATTTTGAGAAAGTTGGTTGTATCAAAGCATACAAAGGCTTGATACGCTGGGCATATTCCGGAATGTAAGTTCTGCCGAAATTCAAAAAGCCCAGTAAGGATTGTAATTTTTTCAGAGTTGTTGGTGCGCGCAATTGTGCGCACTTCTCCAAGAAGTGAGGAGCCAAACCTCTACCTTCATTGTTGAGCTCATAGCCCAAAAACAACACTGTGTGTTCAGCAATGTGCGATTTTGCAAAGTTGAATTTGTAACCCATGTCTGCGAAGTTGCAAACAAGAGAATTTACTCGACACAGATGCTCCCAAATATCGTCGTCTGTGAGATATATGTCATCCACATACGAAAAAGCATCAGGGTCGAGTGCCTCCAGAATAGAGACAATTCGAGCGGTAAATACACCAGGACTATTCTTGTAGCCCATTGGAAGACGCCGGAATTGCTTTTGGACTCCAGCGCTTGTAAAACTGGTCCATTGGGAGCTAAAGCTGTCCAATCTGTGGGCATAAAAACCATTGGATATGTCAAGCGTTGTCTTGAAACGCTTACGCACGAGACTATCCACTAGGGCAGAGCCGTGGGTATTCTGAACTGCACAGTTACGGCAATGCGAGTTTAAATGCCGGTAATCCAAAACTAAACGATATGATCCGTCAGGTTTATTCACAGTAAAAAGGGGATTATTCATCGGTGACACACACGTTTCAATAACTCCCTGATATTCCAATTGTTCAAGGATTTCCGCGACGGAAGATTTTGCTTCACGCCGAATGGGATATTGAGGTTGAGGCTGCGGCTGAGACCGCAACTGAATTTCGTGGCAAGGCGACAATTTATCCCAACCACATTGGTTACGGTACAGAGCCGGCGCGAGAGCCCGAGCCCACTCTTCTGCAAAATGCTGCGCATGCTCTTTCGAGACAGTGTTCGCGAAACTGGGTAGGATTACCTCCTCCCCTCGCGGCGCCGCGAGCACAAAAGGTGGGGGCCAGTCAGCCTCCGAAAGTAAAATATCATATGTAGAAGACAGATTCTCCCAAAATACACCTTTAACGGTACGCTGTATGTCACCTTCAATTAACAGGACAATTTCATATAGTCTTTCAGGGGGAGCAAGTCTCGTATCCGCTGTTTCTATCACAACGTAGACATCAGTCGCTGTCACCCTCAGTAGTGGACGCAGCGCCTCTCTGACTATGGTTATCTCCGCCGCGCTGTCCAGCAAGGTCAGAGCCCACGTCAGATTCCGAAGCCGCGTTCTCACTATCTGTGGCATATCGATGCGCTGTTAAGGCTGCGACCTTCTTTTTCGCAAACTGCGGACGCCTAGGCGTAGAATCCTCCTGCTTCACTGCGCCGTCCGTCTGGCGGGACTGACCACGTCCTTGTTGGCCACCACGTCCACGTCCACCCCCTCCTCCTCCACCGGTCTTGGGAGCCGATGTGTCCTGAAAGGAACGAGGAGAGCGTTGATCAGAACCCTGAAAACGATCAGGCGATTTAATCATCGCGCGGTCGCGCAAATCATAAACTTTTTCGGGTGGCGCAGGAGCTTGTATTGCAGGAAAATTACCCTGAGTCTGCGTTGTCTGCTTCCCCTGTGTCTGTTTTTTAGGCCAATTTTGTTTCTTGGACTTGGGCTGGGCATCTGTCACTGCAGATTGTCCCTGTGGTTGTTTTTTCTCCTTTACTGGAAAATATTTTAGACCTCTACTTGTGCGGCCAATTGTTTTATAAGCGGCCACCACAATCTTTGCTAACTGGCGGGGTTTGTCGGCATCGGGCAGAGCAGCCAAAGCATTCGACACCTGAAAGTTAACTGCATCTCCTTTAACATTGGAGAGAATGAGATCACTTACAATCTCAAAAGAACCACACAGGCGCATACCCAATTCAACCGCTGCCTCTGGACCGTGATCATTCTGAACACGTCTAACGATTTCAGGCAGGGCAGTCATAGACGGGGTGCCGAAACACCTTGTATAAACTGCCGCAAATGTTTTTCCCCAGCTGTCACAGTCAGCAAGTTCAGGAGTAATATCCTTCGGTAGAGTAATCGTTAACATTCTATGTTTATCAGCAGGAGTAGAATTCGGAAAAACCGCCTCCAGTTGATCAAACTTCTCTGCTAGCCAGAATGGGAAGTCATCGTTGTCAACAGGACGCGCACCAAAAACCGAATTTACCATCACTGGATTGAGACGCATACCGCCTCGTTCCATGGGAGCGGCCGCACCCCCCTGGGGACTACCAGGAAGATGTCGACCGATGTATTGCACTAAAGCACGAATCACGGAAATGGAAACTACATGCAGCCTGCGAATTTCAGCCAGGGTGCAAGCCCCGTGATTCGGGTGCGGGGTAAAGCCACCCAACGCAGGCCAATTAGTACCTGGAATTGAGAGTGGACCTAACCTCGCAGGGGACATAGAGTGGGGGAGGGCGCCATCAAACCAAACTCGATGCTGCCAATGATCAATAGGTATTTCCAATGCCCTGTACGGCGTATATTCAGCTGGGACATCCGAGGCGGTGTAGGAGTGGAACAAACCAGAATTAGCGTCCACAGCCGGAAACGTAACCCAAGAGTAAAACAACTCGTAAGGAAACGCCGGATCTGCACATACCACGAAAATCACAGCCATCCCATCTACTGGGACCTGGTACGTCTGAAGATGGTTGCGTACCGCTACGCGACTATGCTGCGCAATAGCCACCGCTGCCGCCATTACAGAACTGGAAACAAGAAAAAACAAAGAATACTTTGTAGCACAACTGGGTAGTAATCCAAAGAAACCGTTTAGGTAAGAATCAAGCTTGAATAAAGACCTATTCCAAGAAATAGGTAGGTTTCACCAACACCCCGTTTTCCGGAAACGGAAGTGAAGGGGTTAAGGCATGAACGATAAACTACTCGAGTGTCATGATATAAGACCACCGAAACCGTTGGGCGCCATGTTGCAGGGTTTCTGTACTCACACAGAACTGTGCACAGAGGAGTGGAACCTCGGCAAATTAGGATGTCCCAAAACTTACCTTAGCAACCAACTCACCCCTTACCGAGCTAGCTACAGTGTCTCATTGGACATATCAAACACCCAATGTTTAGACAAACCAGAACATGAACTTACAGTACCTCAGGGTACGTGGGACTCATGAACACTCTTTCGTTATATTATCATTACAAACCAGAACATGGAGTAAAGAAGACACATGTGCATTTGAAATGTTTATTTACTAATGCCGTCTTCTCAGGCGCAGTATCTTTGATAATACAAGTATACTTATTATCAGTAGCAAAATTATCAGCATAGTTACTAAGACATAAAAAGCGAATGGTGACAGCATGTTAACATGCTGTAATGAATAAGAGTTAACAACACTTATATCTCACCCTCCCTAACACATATATTATATTATTATTATCTAAGAAGGTCTCTTTGGGTTGTTTTAGGGCGGGCCCATACCTTAGTGTCCTAGCATGAAGGAATCACATCAGCATACACCAGCTCTCTCTGCATGTGCACCGCATCAAGTGTGTTAACAATTCTCGTGCAAAGCAATATCAATCCCGCCTCAAGCCCAAGTTGGCAAAGGCTGCACTTGTGTTATGACTATGAAGGCGTGGAGATCAGACCTCATAACAATTCCATATCGTGTTGCTCCTGAAACTTCAGCACTCTCCGTGCAGACATGTTTTATTAAACAAAGCAGATATCAGAGCAATAACATATTATTCTCACATTCACCACGGCAAACCACTAGGATGAAAGCTAAGTCAACAATTAAGGGTCGTGTGCAGAAGTTGCAAGAAAGGAAAAATGGCGTTTAAATCTAAAATGTACCTATGCTAACTTAACACGAAATATGGATATATAGGAGCTATACAACAGCCAATGATGATAAGAGGGGTCACCAGGGCTGCAGCACTATATTGTGCCACTCTGTGTGACCCAAATAAAAGTATGCCTGCAGAACTGCCATTGCAGCTCTGCCATTGCAGCTATGCATGAGCAGCTCAAAAGTAACTCTGCACACACCATGTGCTGCAGAGCCACATTAATGCATTGATGTAAGTCACTTTCAAGGTTGTCCTCCTAAGCCCAGGAGGTAGAGTGCATTATACTTAATGTTCATTCATATATATCCGTACACTAACTATGTAACGTACGTAAGAGAGGTGTAAAAGTAGAAAAAGCAGTTGTATGAATGGGTGAGTTTTTATTGGGATCCTTGATTTCTTCATACCTTTTTATGCCGAGATCAAGGTTTTTCCTTAGCTTGCTTACTTTGTTGTGGGACAATGATGAGAATGTCTACTATAAACTGTGAAGGGTTAATACTACAGTTTGTAGCGGTCAGGTTATTTAAAATGAACACTGTTTTGTGGAAGCTCTTTTGAGAATAATAGGTTTAATGACCTTTCCTATAATGTAATTATATTTGTAAGAATGTTCTCAAGTTTATATTAAGAGTTGTAAGTTTTATACCATACCTTTTCCAGGTTTTTGCATTTTTCTTTTTTTTTTTTTAACGCTGTTGAGAACAATGTACAAGAATAATATTTTTGTTTAACTTTTTAATTTCATTAGAGGGTATGTGGTCTAGAGTTCTATGGCCCGATTCACAGAACTAATCCGAGACAAAATCCTAAACTTACTACTTTTGGTATTTACAGAAGGCATTTATTAGTAGTAAAGTTAGAACTACTTACTTTACTACTACTAACTAAGACAAAATCTTAAATGTACTACTTTTGGTATTCACAGAAGGCATTCAGTAGTAGTAGAGTTAGGACTACTAACTTCACTACTACTAACTTAGACAAAATCCTAAACTTACTACTTTTGGTATTCACAGAAGGCATTTAATTTAGTAATGGTCCCCACCGTCCCCACCGGCAATATCGTATGCCGGTGGGGATTAGACTCTACACTGCTTAGAGGACACGCTATGACGCATTGGCTCTTTTAGTGGTATGGTGCCCTGCTGTTAGACTCGATTTTACTTGTTGGTTGCTGATTACAACTCATTCTGCTCATGAGAGCGTGTTTTGGCAACATTTACGTTCTAAGATTTGACTCTGAGGACATTGCGATAGGAATTGTTTTCACTCCTCTACATTATCGAATTTAAAATACGAAAATAAACGACGTACGGACGGGATTCACTTTACCAGACCACAATTTTCTTCTTGTTCTGGAACATTGTATCCGGACTTCTGACGCTTTGATCCATCCCATTAGATGCGATATCTTGATTTCTAACTACATTTCATTGGAAGCCTTAAAAAAGTTGCGAATGGCGACGAAACACTGGTTGTCAAGTCAAGTCAAGTCAAAGAATTTATATAGCGCACTACATACCCAGAGGGTCTCAAGGCGCTTAGGGAGGGCAGGAGGATTATTTGTCAAATATCCACGTTTTAAGTTGCTTTCTGAATGCTAGGTGGTTCTGGGTAAGGCGAAGGTAAGTGGGGAGTGAGTTCCATGTTTTAGCTGCCAGGTATGAGAAGGATCTGCCTCCCATGGTGGTCTTGTTGATGCGAGGTACAGTGGCGAGGGCTTGGCTGGAAGAACGTAGTTGGCGGGAGGGGGTGTAGAAGGACAGTCGTGAGTTGAGGCATTCTGGTCCGATGTCGTAGAGTGATTTGTGTGCGTGGGTTAGCAGTCGGAAAGTGATCCTCTTATTGACGGGTAGCCAGTGGAGGTCTTTCAGGTGACCAGAGATGTGTTCGTTACGCGGGATGTCTAATATGATCCTGGCTGAGGCGTTTTGGATTCGTTGGAGTTTCTTCTGGAGTTTAGCGGTAGTACCTGCGTAGAGGGTGTTTCCATAGTCCAGTCGGCTCGTGACCAGAGCATGGGTGACTGTTTTTCTGGTTTCGGTGGGGATCCAGCGAAATGTTTTTTTGAGCATGCGAAGAATGTTGAAGCAGGATGAGGAGACGGCGCTGACTTGTCTGTTCATTGAAAGTGAAGAATCCAGGATAACGCCTAGGTTCCGTGCGTGGTCTGTCGGGATGGGTGCTTTTCCAAGGGCTCCCGGCCACCAAGAGTCGTCCCATGCAGAGGGGGATGTACCTAAGATGAGGACTTCTGTTTTATCTGAGTTCAGTTTCAGACGGCTGTGTTTCATCCATTCGGCAACTTCTTTCATTCCTTCGTGTAGGTTAGTTTTGGCTGTGCTGGGGTCATTGGTGAGAGAAAGGATCAGTTGCGTGTCATCCGCGTAAGAGATGATGTTGAGGTTGTGTTGGCGGGCGATGGCCGCGAGGGGGCTCATGTATACGTTGAAGAGGGTGGGACTGAGTGAGGATCCTTGTGGAACGCCACAGATGACTTCAGTGGCCTCGGACTTGAATGGTGGAAGGCGGACTCTCTGGGTTCTTCCGGTGAGGAACGAGGTGATCCATTCAAGTGCTTTTCCTTGTATTCCGATGTTTCTGAGGCGTTGTAAAAGGGTGCTGTGGCAGACTGTGTCGAAGGCTGCAGAGAGGTCGAGGAGGATGAGGGCGACTGTGTCTCCATTGTCCAGTAGAGTTCGAATGTCGTCTGTTGCTGCGATGAGGGCGGTCTCAGTGCTGTGTTTTGCTCGGAAGCCGGACTGTGAGGAGTCGAGGGATTTGTTGGCTTCGAGGAAGGCGGCGAGCTGGTTGATGACAGCTTTCTCGATGACTTTGGCCGGGAAAGGAAGGAGCGAGATGGGGCGGTAATTTTTGAGTTCGGTGGGGTCCGCTGTGGGTTTTTTCAGAAGGGCGGTGAGTTCAGCGTGTTTCCAGCTTTCCGGGAAGGTGGCAGAGTTGAAGGAGCAGTTGATGACGTCTCGGAGGTGCGGTGCTATGGCGGAGTCTGCTTTGTTGAAGATGTGGTGAGGACATGGGTCTGTGGGGGATCCTGAGTGGATGGAGTTCATCAGGCGGATGGTGTCCTCAGTGGAGATTGGGTTCCAGTCGTTAAGGGTGTTCAAGGGGGGAGAATGTTCAGCATATGGTTGGGTGGGTTGGTCTCCGGGTTGGTTGTCGAAGCTGTTGTGGATGTCTGCAATTTTGTTGTGGAAGAATAAAGCCAGGGAGTCGCAGAGGGCTTGAGAGGGGGTGATGTCATTGGAGTTGGCCGAGGGATTGGTAAATTCCTTGACGATGTTGAAAAGTTCCTGGCTGTTGTGGGCGTTGTTGTCTAGTCGATCCTTGAATGCTGTTTTCTTGGCCTTTCGGATTAGTTGGTGGTGTGTGCGGGTGGCGATTTTGAAGGCGTCCTTGGAGCTAGTGGTTGGGTCTTTTTTCCAGGCCTTTTCAAGGGAGCGGCAGAGTTTCTTGGACTTCTTAAGATCATCATTGAACCATGAGGCCTTCTTGCTGGCAGGTTTGCGTTGACGTTTTTTCAGTGGTGCTAGGATGTCGGCGGTGTTGGATAACCATAGGGTGAAGTTGGTGGCGGCTTGGTCTGGGTTAGAGGAGTGGGCTGGGGTGTTTAGAAGGAGCGATGAGGAGATCTGGTCGATGGTGATTTTGTTCCAGTTTCTTTGCAGAGTTGGTTGGGGGTGGTTGATGGGTTTCGGCTTGTTGTAGGTGAAGTGAACGCAGCTGTGGTCAGTCCAAAGGAGATCCGTAGTGTGGCTGAAGGCGATATGATTGCTGGAGGTGAAGATAGGGTCGAGTGTGTGACCTGCGATGTGGGTGGGGGAAGTGACCAGTTGTTTAAGTCCGAGGTTGGCGAGGTTGTCCAAGAGGGTGGTGGTGTTGCGGTCGTTGTTCTTTTCAAGGTGAAAGTTGAGGTCTCCCAGAAGGATGTAATCTTTGGAGGGGAGCGCGTGTGGAGTGATGAAGTCCGTGATGTCTTCACTGAATTTTGCGCGGGGTCCTGGTGGTCTGTAGAGGAGGGTGCCTCTGAGTGTGGTCTTGGGGTCGATGTGGATCTGGAAGTGAAGGTGTTCAGAGTTGGCGAGATTGACGTCAGAGCTGGTTGTGATGTGGATTGATTTTTTATGGACGATAGCGATTCCTCCTCCTGTGTGGCCGGTACGGTCCTTGCGTGTGATCTTATATTCTTCAGGGATGGCAATGGTGATGTCTGGGGCGGAGGAAGCGTTCATCCATGTTTCTGTTAGGAAGGCGACGTCTGGTGAGATGGTGTCTAGTAGATTCCATAGGTCAATGGCGTGCCTGTGGACCGATCGGGTGTTGAGAAGGATGCATTGTAGGTGGTTGGTGTCGGGAATCTGAGGTGTGATCGTAGCGGAGTTGGTGACGGTACCGATGAATTTGCAGGAGTAGCATGAGAAAGGTCCATGGGTGTGTCCAGGAGCGGCTTGGACGCAATTGGGGGAGCGGCCGGGGTTAAGGGCTAGGAGGGTGGTGGCATCGTAGGTAATGCGGGAGGGCTGGGCTGCGCGAGGGGCAGGGGGTATGGCGCGGGGCGCGGTCCAGGCGCGGACGGGCGTAGACGGGCTTACCTTTGGCGCACCTTCGGCGTGTACGTAGCGCGTGGACGCTGCGCGTTGGAGCATCAGGCATAAATGAAGTGTGGAGGGGGCGGAGCGTGGGAGGGTCAGCTGGGAGGCGGGGTCTGGGAGGAGACACGGGAGAAACCCCAAACAAGTCGAAATGGCCGCCTAAAATGAAATCGAAAGTGGGGCACAGCCGGAGCTTCAAACAGAGATTCTTCTAAGTAAGTAATTAAAGAGACGTTCCCCCGACAAGCACAATCGCCGTTTAATACAAATAGATACTATGTAGCACAATCGCCGCTTTAAACAATTCGATACAATGTAGCAGTGCGAGCCTAAACGCTAATAGGCGCTTTAACTTTATGAAATGAGGTCGGAAAAGCAATGCGGGCATAAACGATACCAGGCGCAGTAAGAAGCTGCAAGCACTGTAGCTGGAGGGCAGTCAGCAGGAATCCGGGCAGGCAAGGCAGGCAGCTAGCACAGGGCTTCAGAGAAGCGAGTGGAGAGCTGTGGGAGCGACCGTGATGGATGGAATCCAGACGGTCACAGGGAAAGAGAGGACGGGGCTGGTGTAGTGAGTTAGTGTGTGGGAGGGTCAGCTGGGAGGCGGGGTCTGGGAGGAGACACGGGAGAAACTCCAAACAAGTCGAAATGGCCGCCTAAAATGAAATCGAAAGTGGGGCACAGCCGGAGCTTCAAACAGAGATTCTTCTAAGTAAGTAATTAAAGAGACGTTCCCCCGACAAGCACAATCGCCGTTTAATACAAATAGATACTATGTAGCACAATCGCCGCTTTAAACAATTCGATACAATGTAGCAGTGCGAGCCTAAACGCTAATAGGCGCTTTAACTTTATGAAATGAGGTCGGAAAAGCAATGCGGGCATAAACGATACCAGGCGCAGTAAGAAGCTGCAAGCACTGTAGCTGGAGGGCAGTCAGCAGGAATCCGGGCAGGCAAGGCAGGCAGCTAGCACAGGGCTTCAGAGAAGCGAGTGGAGAGCTGTGGGAGCGACCGTGATGGATGGAATCCAGACGGTCACAGGGAAAGAGAGGACGGGGCTGGTGTAGTGAGTTAGTGTGTGGGAGGGTCAGCTGGGAGGCGGGGTCTGGGAGGAGACACGGGAGAAACCCCAAACAAGTCGAAATGGCCGCCTAAAATGAAATCGAAAGTGGGGCACAGCCGGAGCTTCAAACAGAGATTCTTCTAAGTAAGTAATTAAAGAGACGTTCCCCCGACAAGCACAATCGCCGTTTAATACAAATAGATACTATGTAGCACAATCGCCGCTTTAAACAATTCGATACAATGTAGCAGTGCGAGCCTAAACGCTAATAGGCGCTTTAACTTTATGAAATGAGGTCGGAAAAGCAATGCGGGCATAAACGATACCAGGCGCAGTAAGAAGCTGCAAGCACTGTAGCTGGAGGGCAGTCAGCAGGAATCCGGGCAGGCAAGGCAGGCAGCTAGCACAGGGCTTCAGAGAAGCGAGTGGAGAGCTGTGGGAGCGACCGTGATGGATGGAATCCATCACGGTCAATACTGGAACTACAGAAACAACTGTCATGAAGACTGCTGGCTGAACAGAAATTTACTTTATGAATTTTGTATTACAATTATTTTGCTGGTTGAGATCAATAAGCTGTTTACATATTTGGTTCTGTGCTCTGTCTATGTTTCTAAATTACACAGACCAGCTTCAATCCTATTGTGAGTTTTAGTTTAGTAGTTAGCCAATAATCTCCAGGTACATTTATGTGGAGCAAGGAGATAGCATATGTTTTGCATCTGTCTTCAGTGTGGATGTAATGTAGGGAACACGGGTCTAGAATAGGCTTACCTGAATTTTCATGTTCTGTTTTTGGATTCTGCTAGCTGGGTGACTGGGTGTGGTCGACTAGGGGTTGATGACGGCTGGAAATGGGCTTGTTTTATGGCATGCCAGCAGCCTGCCATCTGCTCACAGCCGTTCTGCAGTCATGCTGTGGTTCCACTTCAAGATTGTCTGAAATGAGAAACAGTGAATAGGAAAAAAAAAAAAAAGAACTTCAGGCAAGTGGTGCAAGAGCGAAGCCAAAGATGATGTAAGTAGACATTGTTCTAAAAATCAAAGGAAAGCAGCAAAGAAATACAAGCAAATGTGTAAAAATGACCTCTGGGTTGTGATTGGGACACAGGCACCTTAAATGGCCCTGCTGTTTTTGTACACAGTCTGATTGATGTTTGTGGTTTAGCTCCAGTTAAGATTTATCCCATAGTAATTAGAAAATAGTTTTAAAGCTAGAGAATGGAAAGTGGGACCAGCCTCTAGTCCTTATGTAGGCAGAGAGTTAAGGATGTTATATACATAAGGTGGAACCCCTTAGGTAAAGCAAACTATTTGATGCAGAAAGCTTGGAGTTAAAAGGGGGAGGAGAGGTACATAAGCCAAGAACCATCTATGGTTAGAAAGAGAGTTGTGGTGAACCCAATAACGATTTCTACACTTGGACCTTTCAGTACTCCCACAGGTCCTGCAGGATGAAGGCTATTGCATTTTCCAGCAAGTACTTCATACAGTAGGCTTGCTTGGCTTTCAAAAGCAGTAAACACATTTTGCAGAAAAAGGAAAGAACCAAGAGTGACAAGTTGATAGAAATATTTAAACAGGTAGTTCCTCGGACATAAAGATTGCTAATACTTAATTGCCAGCTCATATAAAATTATTGAGCATTAGTCTAGGAATTAAAGGAAATATATTGCGACATGTTTTTCAGACAAAGTGGTCTTTTTGTGTAATTTTGGAACTACTTTCTTTTTGACTTGCCATAGGAGTTCAAATCTTTTTCAAACATGTTGTTGGGGTCATTGTGAGGTTCTTTTATAGTGTTCCCAGAATACAACATTTAATGGAGTTCCTGTGGACTTGTCAGTAGGCTTATGTGGTACTGCATAATCTTGATCCTACTGGAATTCAGTCACTCCAGAAGCAGATAAAGTGTTTGCTCCCGTTTTGTTTCTAGGATGTTCTAGTCTGTTAGTAAGATAGGAATGGTATATGAAAGGCAAACTTTCATAATATTAATTGATGGTCCTAATCTACTGCTTAAATACTAAACAGTCCGTCATCAACTACCATGTAACAAAGTTCCTGTTTATGAGAAGTGCCTGGTGGCAACCACATTTTATAACTTTTCAAGTGAAAACTCAAAATGGAAGAGCATATGCCTCTTGCCAAGGGCTCCTTTCCTCACTTCAACTCCATGCATTATAAACCACTTCATTACTGTATTACAGCATCTTTGCCTAGCAGTTTCCAAAGATATCTCACAGAGCTCAAGAGAGCACACCTTTTAGAACAAGCATTTGCAATGCAATAGGTCTCGCATTTGCAAATGTTTGAGCTTTTGGCATTGTAAATGACAAACCTTTTATTTATGTGTTGGTTTTGAAAACAGATAAATAAATGGCATTGTTATTTACAATGCCAATAGCTTAAATTCTCACAAATGCAAGACCTATTGCATTTGCAATGCAATAGGTCTTGCAGTTATGCGAGTTTAAGCTATTGGCATTGTAAACACAATGCCTTTTATTTATGTTTTTAAAATGAAAACAAAAATAAATCATTGTTATTTGCAATATGAATAGCTCAAACTCGTATAAATACATTGCAAATGCTTGTTTTCCTTTTAATCTTACCCTTGTATTCTTCACCCATAATAAAGTAACCATTTTTAAGATACAGGAGGAAATGTTATACATCACCAGATAGATCCCACAAGTACTTTCCCTTGGAAGGCTTCGGTACTCACCTAGGGTAGCGAAAACCTAGGTGCGAAACTCAATGATGGCGCCACCCAATGTTACACCATAGTGATGATACCTTACACCAGAGATGGTCAAGATTGGATACGTTTTTCGGGTCAACACTGGAGAAATCCAGACGCTACAAAACCGACAGAGTCACTCTCACTTGATTATGGATGACCAGAGTACTGCAGCCAATCAAGACGCAGAGACAGGTTGTCTGGCCCTGCACAAGGTGATGTGCAGAGTACTGCAACCAATCACTGCGCAGGTGCATGTTACCGGGCACTGACGCAGATGATGAGAACCACAGCTAACCACGGCAAAGCTACATTTTGTCTGGTACTGCTCCAGACAATGTCTGACGCTGCAGACCTGAAGGCAGGAGGCGCCTTCCTGCTCAGCAGCCAAGATGGCATCACTGACGATGCTCATAGAGTCCTACACACGCTAACAGAGGTATTCTGGGGTCCCTCGTACAGAAACACACCACCCGGCAGGTGATCCCAGATATGCATATCACTGGATCTTCTGACAGCAGGGACATCACACAAGAATAGTTTTGTTCGGGGACATAGCGATGTAAGAGTAGAGTGAAATGTAATATTGATGATTAATGTAAATATTTCTCACTTTGAGCATGAATCCCTAAACCAGAGATCAGTTATGGATACACCAGTGACCTCTTGTAAAGTTCCTGCGTGTACAGTAAGAGAGGAGGGAGAAATACTTGGTCAAACACCACAGATTTCTACCACATCCTTTTAATCTGAGAGTGGGAGAAAAAGAGGAGAAAGAGAAAAAAGAGAGAGAGAGAAAGAAAGAAAGTCTCAACAGCTGGGCAATAATGTTCTATAAAATAATACACAAGGTTTCTGCACTTATCCAGAAAATAAAAAGAGCTCTCGAAACATGCTTCTTAGTTTAACCAGCTCATATTCCCACAGGATTGAAAAAACCGAACAGAACTCAACTCAGTTACCGAGCTGGGAAGGGGAGCAAACTTGCCTGGTATTATGCTTGAAATAAGAATACAGCTGTCCCATTTTCACACCATGACATGCACTGATTTTAGTGTGCTTCTAACAACTCTTCCTTTTGATGTATTACGATCTTAAGCACAGTGATGTAGTGCGAGCTGCCCAGGATCACACAATTGAAGCAGTTTCTCAGAAAACTACCTCTGCATCAAACCACTGACTGACACAACATAGATCTTGTTGCAGTGATAAAAAGAGAGATTTACAGACATTTTCTTGTATGTCAGGTACAGCGCGGTGCTGTGAATGCAACTGAGATCAGATTACACAAAACAGAGGGATGTACGTGTGATTGGAACTGAAACATAAATTGAGTGCCACTGCGGTGGGTAACAATAAACCTGTTATTCAGGCCAAGAAGCCCCAGAGGTGAACGTGCACTTTACAAACATGCATGTTATGCTCACGTTTACAGGCACAGGCAAATTACGTGATCTGCCAAAAATGTAAAGATTGTTGTTGAACCCCGATGTGATCACTCAACCCGCAACGCCTACAGCACCACTCAACCCGCAACGCCTACAGCACCACTCAACCCGCAACGCCTAAAGCACCACTTAACCCGCAATGACTACATCACCACTCAATCCGCAATGCCTACAGCACCACTCAACCCGCAACGCCTACAGCACCACTCAACCCGCAACGCCTACAGCACCACTCAACCCGCAACGCCTACAGCACCACTCAACCCGCAACGGGTACAGCACCACTCAACCCGCAAAGCCTACATCACCACTCAACCCGCAACGCCTACATCACCACTCAACCCGCAACGCCTACATCACCACTAATCCCCACAGCGTACAGCACCACCCAATCCCCACCGCGTACAGCATCACTGAATCCGCAACGCCTACATCACCACTCAACCCGCAACGCCTAAAGCACCACTCAACCCGCAACGCCTAAAGCACCACTCAACCCGCAACGCCTAAAGCACCACTCAACCCGCAACGCCTAAAGCACCACTCAACCCGCAACGCCTAAAGCACCACTCAACCCACAATGCCTAAAGCACCACTCAACCCGCAACGCCTAAAGCACCACTCAACCCGCAACACCTAAAGCACCACTCAACCCGCAACGCCTAAAGCACCACTCAACCCGCAATGCCTAAAGCACCACTCAACCCGCAACGCCTAAAGCACCACTCAACCTGCAACGCCTAAAGCACCACTCAACCTGCAACGCCTAAAGCACCACTCAACCCCCAACTCCTACAGCACCACTCAACCCGCAACGCCTACATCATCACTCAACCGGCAACGCTTATTTATGAATGAGGGGAAAAAAAAGACCCAACTGCATACACACAGCATAGATAACAGGAAACACCCACAACTTTCGCCATATATTATTGGCATGCAAGTTTATCAGACAGGGGCCATACTCCCCTTTTTGAGGACTCTCCATCCTCCCTTTATTCTGCAGTTGCTTCCTGCCCGACGCCATTGCATGAGCAGAGAACACAAGCAAGCAAAATGTTCATCTTCAAAAATAGTTACATTACCGGACTGGCCATCTGGGTATTTTTGCACGTTTCTGCTGGGCCAATAGGCAGTGCTTGAAATGGAAGAGTAAAAGTACAGAGTACCTGCTTGTTTCTGAGAAGTGACGGTACTCTGCAATTAAAAGTATTGCATTTCTCTTGAGAAGTTCCGGTACTCTCCCCCTCAAAATAAAAAAGTGCCGGTACTCCGTAAGGGTTACGAGGATCGAAAATGGATAGGGTTTGCACAATCATGGAGCATGGACAGTTAAGGGATTAGTAGGGTGTGCCTAATAAGGAGGATGATAATATCTTGTTTCTCATACAGATCAACTGGTGCAGTTTCTAAGCGCTGTAAGCAACAGGTCTTACTATTGCTCAGCCTAATTTAATAGTACTGAATTTATCAATCTGGAAGGATGGAAGCCCGAATTGGCCATGTCAGGACTTTGATTCGTGATCTGCAGTTCACAGTATATGTCAGCATTGAGCACTAACGCAATTTTGACTGGGGACAGAGAACTGATATTGTGCAGAAAAGAGTTTCGTGGTTAGTGAATGGAATTTACGGATTTGCCCAGTCGTCCTGCCTGCCCCCGCCCAGTCACACTGCCTTCAAATCAACAGATGTCAATGCCAGCATAACGCAGTCAGGGCCCGATGTAGGTGGCCATTACCGGTCGGTAACGGCCGAATTCGGCCGTTACCGACCGGTAAATGGGCCATTGAGATGTAGGGGGCTATATTTTACAGAATCGGAAAATTTACCAAATCGATAAAATTACCGATTCTGTAAAATACCGAATCGGTAATTTTACCGATTCGGAAAATTCCTGATGTAGGTAGCACTGTTTCCAGTGCTACAGGCCTTTTAGATTCGGTATTTTACCACCCAATCCAATTGGGTGGTGAAATACCGAATCCAGGTGTGCATGCACATCTGTGCATGCACACCTGTGCCATGTGACACACAGACATGCCCTTAGGGCATGTATGTGTGCCACATGGCACACATGCCTGTAATTGGGGTGCCAGAGGGTGTCAAAGTGACACCCCCTGCACCCTTGCTAAATTCGGTATTTACCGATTCGGTAAATACCGAATCGGTAATGCCCATTGATACCTATGGGCTTCAATGCCCATAGGAATCAATGGGCATTACCGATTCGGTATTTACCGAATCTGTAAATACCGAATCCTTCCGATTCAGTAATTGTAAAAATACAATTACCTACATCTCCCCTCCTCTTTTTTACCACTTCTTAAATACCGATTCGGTATGAATCGGTATTTAAGAAGTGGTAAAAAAGATTTACCTACATCGGGCCCTTAGTCTTTAAAATGCAATGAATACCACTGCCTTGTCTAATAATGGAGTTGGGTATTTACACGACCTAACAATTGCAAAAATCAGCAGAGCAGTAGTTTAGAAATAAATAAAAACATAAGATATCTGACACAAAAATGTGCTACTCGCTGCCTCAATGATATAAACTGCTTTTATCCTCAGACCGGCAAAACAATTCCTGGCCTACATTTTTGATGAAAACACATAGCCAGGGGTGATGCCACAAACAATTCACAACTTTGTCAGTCTTCAAGAAAGTTTCATACAATACCAGTCTGGGATGCCAAACTACATAATTCTCCTGAATGCAGACAAGTCTTCAATGCCTGGCTTGCCCACCGCCCTTCATCTCTCACGCTGCACAGATAAATAACTGTCGATATATGTGATGCTGAGTCATTAAAGACAGGAACGCATTCTTTCATCGTCGCCCTGCTACTATAATGCTTCCCATAATTGACTTTGATGTACCAATGCGGTTCCATGTTTCACGTCTCTACCAGGACAGGTCCCACCAAAAAGGTGTGGAGCCCAAAAGCTTTAGTGCTGCAATCCTTCTGATGTCGACAAATGGATACCAAAGAGAAGGAGGGTGGCATTAATCTATGTGAGCATTTGGAGACAATGGACCCTGCACTATGAGTCATTGTGCGTTAGTAGCTCGCTGCGTGCTCAACACTAACACCCAGCACTGCCAGTGCCCTCCCGTGGCTTCGATTACAGCAGAGGGTCACACAGTTCGACAGACTGCGAACAGGCTCTGCTTTCACAAGCAGAAGCCATTCACATCGCATTCACAGTAATGCATTCATAGGGTCTGCATCTTCGTCCAAACAATTTTACAGATAATTTGCACATTATAAGAGACTGAGATTGGTGCTCGCTGTCTGAACCTCAGAAGGATAACCGCCTTAGATAACAGCAGGGTGACAGGTATGTCTGGTTGTTTAAGGTTGATGCAATGGAATGGACAGGTTACTTGCTCTACTGGAAAGGCTCTGCGCCAGAAAGAACGGGTTACTTACCTTTTAGGCTAGACCATGAACTAGAAGGGCAGATTACTTACCCAGTTGGCCACTCTTACATCAGAAAGAGAGGTTACCCGCCCTGTGGGCAGGGCCCCCACACCATACCTACCCGGTTTGCCAGGCTCTATAACAGAAAGGACAGTTTACACACACGGTTGGCCAGGCCACAAAGCAGAAAGCACACGTTAACTACCCAGTTGGCCAGAACAGTTTTCCAGCCCCGTTCAGTAAGCCCCACAAAAAGAAAACGTGCATAAGCACATCATACCTACAAATACTGCAGAAACTGTCGGGCACCCATGAAATTGAATTATTCCAGGGAATTAAGCAAAAATAACGTAGTTACTGTTTCTCTGTGCTAAGGAACATATCAACTGAACTGTTAGGAGCGAAGTAACAGACCAGGTGAAGAGAGAGAGCCTGTCATGCCACAGTGGACATTGACTGTAGGTGCACAAGACACACAATGGCATAAACAGACAAAGAGGCACTGAGAAAAAAAAGCTGCAAAACGTAAAGCGGCTGATCCCAATCTGACGGACAGTGTCAAGAATATGCGGCCTGCATACTGCAAAGACCCAGTTCGACGGGGTGTACTATGCTAAATATACACACAAACACGCATAAAAGCAGAGCAGTACAAGAAGCAAGTGAGGGTGTGGGCTGGACAGCAGGCACGGGAAAGACAAGAGAGAGGGATCGAACCCGGTTAATTACCGTCGTGTGGACGGGCCGGCCTTGGACAATGAAATCAGCTAAGTGCACTCAGGCTCCTGTCAGACATTTGCTTTAAAAGCATGCGCGCACTGAGGCCAGGAGCAGGCCATCCATGCCTCCGGCGACAGAATGTTAAACTAGGCCGAGAACTCTTAAACACGCCGCTGCAGGGAATAAAACATGGACACTCCAAACTCGAGCTACAGAACTAACTACAGCGTCTCGTTCACAAATTCCGACAGGGCAACCCGGCTACAGGACATAACACAGGACACACTCCAAGACTCCCGGGATTGGTGCAAAATAGAAATACAGGGAGGTTTTAACATCGTGTAACCGGACGAAATGCAATGCGGGGTCGGCACTGGAGAACTGAATGGAGTGCGCTGCGTTGCCTTCACCATCTGGAACAGAACAAAATACACTCTTAGGTGCAAAACGCGGCACGGCGCCACTTCGCCACTTTCACGCGCAACAAATACAGTGTCACCTTAACATTCTCACCTACAAAACAAAAAACAAGTAGGGTAAAACAGAAAAAGGACAGAAAAATAAGCAGAGGGCAAAAGATATAAGAGAAGATAGGACTGGTAGGGAGTTTCAAAGACAGGAAAAAACAGAGGGCAAGACAAAAGAATGCACACTAGACAGGAGTACTGACAGGAAAAGAAGCAAAAAGAAACCAGATAGTAAACTGACTGTGATCTTACCTTCATCTAAGACGTTACTCCAACGCGGCCCGAACCGACTCCCGACTCCACCCTGCTCCTGGCTGAAGAGAGTAAACTGTAGGCCAGGGAGCGCGTGCGGCGGGCGTGCTGAGTTACTGCTGAGTGGGGGCTGGCCAAAATGATGTCCAGGGCCGTCATTGGTAGCGCTACCAGATTGACGGCCCTGGGATCCACATCTTTAAACGCCTGGCGCGCGCACGGCTGGGGTGCGTGCACTGTGACGGTGCACTATCCCACTAACTTGCAGCACTTTCTGGATTTCATGTCGGCAGGGCCCACTGATCTGCGGTCTACTCTGCGGGGCATGCGGCGGGGCACCTGAGAAGCTGTCCATTCCGCCATGCCTAGGACCGGCCCTGGGACTGCCGCTGGCAAAGAAGGTAGAGCAAGATATCGAGGCAGGAGAGAAGGATGTGGGTCATTCCATGCACAGACGGCGGCAGATAATGAGGGGGGGGGGCGGTGTGTGTGTGGGGGTGGGGGTGGGGGGCGGCGGTGGTGTGTGTGTGGGGGTGGGGGGCGGCGGTGTGTGTGCATGTGTGTCTGTGTCTGTGTGTGCGTGTGCGCGCGTCTGTTTGCGTGTCTGTGTCGGTGTGTGCGTGTGCGCGCGTCTGTTTGCACGTCTGTCTCTGTGTGTGCATGCCTGCCTGCGTAAGCACGTTCACAGACCCTGAACGGCGCGTGCACGCAGCAAAATCCAGCCAAATCTGCAAAAGAAGCTCGTAACACCCTCTTGTCCCTAATTCCCCCGAGACGGGCGGCTATAGGTCTCCTAGCTGGACGCATCCTTCGGATGCTAACTCCAGCGAGACCTAAAAAAGGAATAGCTAGTGACTAGAAAAATAGATTTGTATGGACAGACCATTCTACCTCCACACCTCCTTGATATTTGGAATATTCACTTCAGTATTAATGGCTGTCATGGAGGTGTGAAAACTGTGAAGATCATGTAGTCCATATTTGACTAAGAGGTTGAGTAATTTAAGCTGGCCTAGTCACACACTTTTTGCATATAAATCAAAAGGTAAAGAGGTAACTAAACTGAGACAGATTTTATATCTTATTGGCACATTAACAATTGGATTACATTTTGTTATTCTCTATCACCAAATAAGGTATCAAAAATAAGGCATAGGTAATATGTATCCCAACTAAACATGGACATGGCAGCCAGGCAGTTTTATGGCATATCAGCTTTCTGGGCTGCATAATATTTGGTTTGAATTGTGTTTGCCAAATGAATGCTTCCTGATATCCTGACACAAATCCCTATGACTGGTAATAGCACTCCAGGAATCAGAGCTTATATGAGGAGAGGCAGAGCGAACCTGTAAAGAGATCAAAACAGAAAAATGCAGCCGCGGTGCATCCATTTGGGGCTTAGGGGTGTAGCCCCACTAGCCTCATGGACCTGTGGAAAAGTAAATTTTGCCATGTTATATGTGCCTACGTGTTCCTCATCCTATGTTATATGTGCATGATCGATATGCATATGTATACCCTCATGATCGATTAAAGACGCATTTATAGTTGTGTCCAACTCTAGTATGCCAGTTTCCAGTTCTCGTGAAAGCAACGAGTATTAGGCCTATGTTGCCACGTTTTACAGTGTGCACGTTAATTCATTAAAATGTCCCCGTTTCTAGGCCTCAGAAGGGCCCGGACACCAGATTCAAGCTCCTGTCTCCTGAACCCTCTCCGAGGAGCGATACAGCCCCCACCTGTATCCCTGACCCTTCGCTTACTTCCTGCCTCACAGTGCCCGGCCCGGCCTGGCTCTGCCTGCCTGTCTGCCAAAAGTATGTTATGCTTCTAGTTATCAGTCCAGCCCTCCTTCTCTGCATTCCTAAGCTACTGAATCGCATCAACAGTTTCAGCTATAGTCTAGCCTTTCTGTCTCCGTGTAAGAGAAATACTGTATTAATATTCATAGAATATTCCTCGCACACGCAATACATGTAGAATAATGCATGCACCAGCCTTAGTGTCAAGTAGCCTTTACCCTGATAACTTTTGGATTCTATCAACATGTACTCCAAACACCAGATACCAGATATGCCTTAGGTACATGTCGCCCTGACTCCGCAGACTTTAGTCTCCTCTTCTAGCGCAGAAGTCATAGCCCCCAGTTCTCCCTAGTAACACGTCATTGCCCGTTTGCGCGCACCACTAGGTTAGAGGTCCCAGCTCCTCAGGTAGCCCCCTCCATGTTTCCGCCTCATTCATGACACTTCCGTGACGTTCATATCACATGTCTATGTATACGCCCAGTACACGCCTCTTGTTACACCTACTTTATGCCTTATCTTTCGCGACTGCTACAAGTTACGCCTACTGCTACGCCTACTGTATTGAATGCTATTGTAAATGTAATGTATATATACCATGTACTGTTAATATGATGCAGCGTCCCTGCTCATGCCATTCCTGTCCCCAGCAGCTGCCATCCGTCTATTCCCATGCAGGCTGTCCTGTTCCTGTCCCTTATGCCTTATTAAAGCCTGTAAGACTCAAGATACCTCGAATCCTGACTCTTATTTATTGAGCTATCTGTTATTTGTATATCTTGTCAAAAATAGAACCGGTAATTAATTATTTATTTACCACATAATGGCGCCCGAACAGGGACTTGCCCTTTCCCCACGCGCCGGCGAAGCCACGCAGGCCCCCTGTCCCTCTGCAGCCGTGACGGAACCATACCGTGCACCGGCAGATATTTCTGCTTCAAGTATCCCTCAGGCCCACGGAGGAGACGGAGGTTGCGGTCCAGCATCCAGACGAGGCGGTGTGGAACGCGGCGAGTCCCGACCAGAGCCCAAGCCGAGAGTACAAGGTCCGAGGTATCCGGAGGCCCACCTGTAACTGAAGTCCGAAGTTCGTAGTCCGACGTAGTAGTGGTCCAGTCCAGTCCAGTCCAGTCCAGTCCGAGGCCTTCCGTTCTTGCTGCCCGGTGAGTACCGTTGCTGGGGTAGTATCTAGACAGAGTCATTAATTTGTCTCTGGTCCGTGGGTTTGGGTACACAGATCCAACACGAAGTGTCCACCTAGGTGGATGCGGGTCCAGACGTGTCTCTTTATGGGACCGGTATGTTTCGTACTGTTTTAGCAGTGCATCTAGTAATTCTAGTAAGTCTCGTTCTCGAGAAATTCATGTGTTCTGTTTCCAGTATATCAGGTAGTACTCTGTTCGAACTGTTATTCATGTATTTTTATGTCGTGGTATGAAAGTTTTGTCTGATATGTTATTATTGTGATTATTGTATATTGTATTTCAAGTGTATTCCCGTAATGCCTCTGTTTTCCAAGTTATGTCAGTTAAAGACCAGAAAAGGGCTGTTTGAGGAAGCAGTCCCTGTCCCTCCTAGGGACAGTCCAGGACACTTTATGTATCACAAGCATGGCTTAAGTGCCATAATATATCTAGACTTATGGTCTGATTATACCAGACATCTCGAAGAGAAATATAGATGGCCTGTATCAGGCACATGGGATGCCGAGTGCATCATGCGAGTAGAAGAAGCATTATGGAAAAAGAAAGCCAGACAGTCCCAGAAAGATGCCATCGAGTTATGGCGCAAAGAATCTCATAAAAGAACCGAAAAAGAAATCAGAAAAACAGAATTAAGTAGAGAATCCTCAGAGAAAGCCCAAGAAAGGGAATTAATCGAAATAGGTGAACGAGTTAAAGCAGAACAGTCAGACAGACAGAGAAATGCCCTTATTAAGGGTATGTACCCTCTTCTTGCTGAGGGCTTGCCGAAGGCAACCCCGGAGGCATCCAGTAATTTTCCGCCATCACTAGTCCCGATTAAGCTACGTCATAAACCGACCGCAGCTGATATTTTTCTCTCGTCCTATTTGGACGATACAGTCCCAGAATATGCAAATCCTGTTCCGCCTGCTCCTGTAAATAATGTAATTCCTGTTCCTCCAGCCACTGGTCCCGTGGGTCCAGTTACAGCACCCCCGGTCCAGTCCACAGTACATATACCCGTTCTACCAGTCACTCTGCCAGCACGTACAGTACCCACCGACGATTCCAGTTTAGGAGCCGTGGGGGGAAGTCCTCCTGGTACCCCGCCTCAACATAGACGTATGACGCTACATGAACTAGCGTTACAGCGTACGCCAAAAGTTCATACCTTTACAGATATCAAACGAGCACTTACCGAATGTCGTTATGATCCAGTTCCAGGCGATGGTACCATGGTCATATATTCATTACGTTTAAGACGGGTGACCGATTATTTGGACACCCTGCCCGATATGAAAGAACATCTAGACAGAATATATTGTTTTATCCGTACAGGAGTGAATCCAGAAAGTGTTCACGAAGCCATGGTTCAAAGAAAAGTCGAGACTCAGCTCATGATTTTAAAGTTTCTGATTAACTGTTTAATAAGGGAACAAGATTGCCCGGAAAAAGATCAAGAAGAAATGAAAGTCCTGACCAGGTGGAGTGACCATATAGCCGAGGGAAAACACAAGACACAGAACAGTATAGAGAGTATGTACAAGAAAATAAGAAAAGAAATTGTAAGTATACACGAGAAAGAAAGAGTAAGTAGAGCAACCGAGAAAGAGAATGACTCTTCCAGTGAAGAGGTAGACAGCGAGAATCCCGACAGAATAGCGTATGTAGGTAGAACTAGACTTTCCGACCGATATTCACGCCTAGACTACAAGAAAGTTTTTCCCTCTCCAGCACCAGAACAGTGTTCTCTGGAACAAGTATTCCAGGCTACCAATCATATTCTGAAATCGCGAATAGGTTATAGCGAACTCAGTACCATGCAGAACTAGCCCGATCAGCAGTCCGGTGGACTACTGATTCTACCACTTTTCCAGATGAAATAGTGGCCCAAACGTTTCTGAAACTGCCCCCAGCCGAGCAGCGACTGGTGGGTATGTATATGATCCAGCACCTCATCACACTGTATGAGGATCAGCATTCCGATCCAGGTCCCCTACATGATGTATTAAACGAGTTACTACAGTACAGATGGAAAGGTCTAGGTACCGATTTAATTAGTGTCATTCTAGAACAGCGCCACAAATACCGAACGTTTCTGAATCCGCATTTTGTTCACGTCTCACCCCCAGAAAGTAAATCATTCTACATAGACAGACAGAATCCGTTACGAGAAGTACATCCAGTCAAGAAAGAGGGTGGTGGTCTAGAACGAGTATTTGTTTATACCCCTATTACAAAGATGGAACTCTTAGAAATGAAAAAGTTAATTCCCTGTCATGACAAAGATCCAGCAGGGTTACACCGTGAATTAAAGGACATGCTCCGTATGGGAGAATACACGTATCCAGATATCATTAAAATGTTAAAGGTCCTGTTGCCTGCGGGCATATATGAAAAACTCAAAGAAAAGGAATGGGAGGTGGGAGAGAAAAAGATAGATTGGACAGCTCTAGAAGCTGAAGACAATACACGAGTACCAGGTACCGGTCTTGGGGATAAAGCTAAAGAATTGCCAGAGTTATTAATACAAGTTTTGCCAAGATTACTAGCCGCGAAAAAGGAAGACTGGGATGCCATCTCAGCCTGTAAACAGAAACAAGACGAAGATACTAGTGATTTTTATTCTAGATTTGAGAAATGTTTTATTATTAATAGTGGTCTGAAAACAAGTAGTGAATCATACCCTCATCTTTTTGTCACTAAACTAGTCGAGAATTCAAGTCCACAAGTTAAAAACCGAGTCCTGAAAGTTGAAAGTACCTGGCAAGCTAATACTCCGTCACAGATGTTACAAATGCTCCAGTATCACTAGAACAGAATCAGGGAAGAGCAAGAACACGAAAGGAGACGTATGAAAGACACGAAAATGAAAGTATTAGTTGCACAATCTGTTCCCCAAGACAGTCAGAAGAGGGGTACGAATCAAGCCAGTCATCCTGCAGTTCCCGTCAAAGGGACATGCAATTATTGCAAACAGCCAGGTCATTTTATAAACGAGTGTGCAGTTCTGAAACACAACATAGCTACTGGTAAAACTAAAGAGAGACCACGTCCGCCTAGACAAGAACAAGTTTCACAGACTTCTCAGTCACCACAGAATGCACAACAGACAGTTACAGTACCGCAGCCTATAGCTGCAACACAGCACGTTACACAGCAGATGTACCAGTATGCACAGTCCGAGTATCCAGATTATCAGCCGTATTCATGAAACAGCCTAGAGAGGGAGGTAGGCTTGCCTCTCATCGAGATACCTGTAGATCAAGAGGGTCCCTATGTACACAGTCAAGTATTAGGGAAAGACAGAAAGTTTCTGATTGATACAGGGGCAAGTAGGACTACAATCAGTCATGACGAGGTTCCAGGGGCTCCGCTCTCAGGCTCAAGAAATGTTTCCCTTGGATTTTCAGGAAAGCCGATTGTTAATGAAATATCGAAACCAGTTTCCCTAGAAGTCGGTCCATTGTCCCGAACTACAGATCTGTTACTAACGAAATCTTGTCCAGAAAATTTGTTAGGCATTAAGACATTAAAAGAATTAGGAGCAGTAATTTGTTGTTCCCCAGAGGGGGTTCGTCTGTTTTTGAGAGACTTTAAGGGTCATTATGTATTACGTGATTTTGATCCAAGATTATTGAATGTACCACAGCATTTATGGGCGCAAGGTCCAACTGATGTAGGTTGTATGCATATCACACCCCATCGTGTGACTCTGAAACAAGGTGTAGTATTACCACGAATCCGACAGTACAAATTGCCACCTGAGGCTGTAGCAGCCTTATCCAAAATTATTGACGAACTCATTGTTCAAGGAGTGGTTGTAGAAACTGACTCCAATGTATGTAATTCTCCTATCATTCCAATTCTGAAACGTACTGATCCAAATGCACCTCCAGTTTATCGATTAGTGATTGACCTTCGAGAGCTTAATAAATGTATCATTCCCCAGTACCCAGTGGTTCCCAATATTTCTTCCCTATTGACAGCTATTGATTCTGAAGCCACATTCTTTACAGTTATCGACCTCAAGAACGCATTTTTCAGTGTCCCTATTCATCCAGACAGCCAGTTCCTTTTCGGATTCTGTTTAAATGGAAGGAGCTATAAATTTACACGAGCTCCTCAAGGTTTCACAGAAAGTCCTAGCATTTACAGTCAAGCACTTAAAAGACAACTAGATAATATTCACATGCCAGCTGACACTGCCCTGCTCCAGTATGTCGATGATCTACTGATCACAGCCCATTCTGAACGTGACTGCGAACGTGCGTCACTTAAAGTCCTGTATTTTCTGGCCGAGATGGGGCACAAGGTGTCCCCTTCCAAATTACAATTCTGTGTCCAGCAAGTGGTCTACTTGGGACACTTACTGTCCAAGAGGGGTAGGCAGTTGACACCTGACCGTATCCATTTAATAGCATGTCTTCCACAGCCCAAGACCCAGAAGGAGGTACGAGCTTTTATCTGCCTCACTTCTTACTGCAGACAATGGATTCCTCAGTATGCATTTCTAGCCAAACCACTGATACAGTTAACGACACAGGAGGCAGCCGTATCGACTGTCCTCCCTTGGACCCAGGAACATACACTTGTTTTTAATGAATTAAAGAAAGCCTTATGTAATGCACCTGTTCTAGCAACACCGAACTACAGTAAGCCTTTTACACTTTTTGTTACTGAACGTGATGGTACTGCATTATCTGTTCTCACACAAGATCAAGCAGGACAATACAAGCCCTGTGCTTATTTTTCTAGCACATTAGATCCAGTAGCCCAGGCTCTGCCTGCGTGCCTCAAGTCAGTTGCAGCCACAGCTCTAGCTATTAGACAAAGTGATTCCATAGTGTTAGGACACTCCCTGACAGTACAAGTTCCACACTCCGTGGAAGTTCTTTTAAACCGAACCCAGACTCAGCACTTGACAATTGCACGTTTAACAGGTTATGAATTGACACTGTTCCAGCCACACATAGAAATCAGACGCTGCAACATTTTAAATCCAGCTACACTGTTACCGTCGGTTACTTCAGATCCTGCCACACATGACTGTGTGGAAGTTGTTAACACTATGACAAAGCCAAGACAAGATTTGACAGATATTGCATTACCTGATCCCGACCTGACACTTTATGTGGATGGTTCATGTATGAGAACAAGTACAGGAGAACTAGTAGCCGCGTATGCAGTGACTACTGAAACCGAAGTTATAGAAACACACCGTATTGACACCCTGTCCGCTCAAGCAGCAGAGCTAGTCGCTCTGACCCAAGCCTGCATACGTGCCAAGAACCTGAAAGTTAACATATACACAGATTCACGTTATGCATTCGGAGTCGTACACGACTTTGGAGTGCTCTGGCAAGAAAGAGGTTTCATGACTTCCCATGGAACCAAGATCCAGCATGGTCTCCTCATTCAAGCTCTGTTAGATGCAATACATTTACCGACAGCTATCGCTATCATGAAGTGCAAAGCACATACGAAAGTCACTGACATCATTTCCCAAGGTAACGATCTAGCAGATCGAACAGCCAAGCTTACAGCTCAGACTCCAGACATTCCGGTTAACACGACCCTGACACATACTCCAGATCAGACTACTTGTATGACAGTTAAGGACCCTACACAAGATGTCATAGATATACAGTCACATGCTACTCCCGATGAAATCAAGAAATGGTCCGAACAAGGAGGGGTCCAGACAGATCAAGGATGGTTGACGAAGGGAAAAGCCACATGGTTTCTCCCCGACTCTATGGTTCAAGTCATTATTAATACCGCACATAGTCCTGCACATTTAGGAGAAAAAGCCATGTTAGACAGCATCCAGAACCTTTGGTTTAACAAGCATTTACGAGCTGCAGCCAAGCAGAAAGTCCGTACCTGCATGACCTGTTGTCAGTTCAATCCAGGTAAAAGTGTCCCGGTGGAACAAGGTGGTTTCCAACCTCCTGACCACCCTTTTGAAGTCCTCCAGATGGATTATATTCAGATGGAGCGATGTCGAGGTTTCAAGTATGTCCTCGTAGTTGTATGCGCTTTGTCCAGGTGGACAGAAGCATATCCAGTCCCAGATTACACAGCTGCGACCACTGCCAGGCAGTTGGTTCGTGAGTATTTTCCCCGCTATGGATTACCTAGGGTCGTGTATTCAGATAACGGCCAGCCATTCTCATCCGAGCTTATGAAACAAGTTTCCCTTCTGTTAGGGTACCAGTGGAAGTTCCATTGTGTACGCCATCCTGAAGCAGCCGGTCTCGTAGAGAGACATAATCAGACTCTGAAAATCCGCCTTGCCAAAGTATGTAAAGAAAAAGGTGTAGACTGGCTAGTAGCCCTGCCAGTTGCTCTGTTCTATATGCGAATGGTTGCACATGCCAGATCAGGTCTGTCCCCGTATGAGGTCGTATTCGGCCGTCCTCCAAACATGTGGGGTACACCTAGACCCCGAAAGATTACCGATGTTTCCAGTAATATGCTGACAGATTACCAAGCTTCCTTGATGTCTGCCCTACACTCTTGTCGTTCACAGGTTGCCGCTGCATTTCCAGACAACACTGAGGTGAAACCGCATGAGATCGTTTCAGGTGATATGGTCTTTGTAAGGAACTTTGATCGTTCAAGTCCGCTGGAGCCCCGTTGGAAGGAGCCCCGTCTCGTCCTCCTCACCACCCAGACTGCAGTGAAAGTCGAGAATCGCAAGGGATGGATCCATACCAGCCATGTGAAAAAGTTTCATGGACTTAAGCAAAAGACATTCATTAAAGACTGCCCTATTCTCAAGGACTGCCCAGATACAGACTCTGAATTCAAAATTCCCCTATTAGAGAAAACTCCGCAGCAGGAGTATAAACAGAAACTCCGGTCTAGTAAAATAAGTCAGCCAGTTTAATTGTTTAAGTCCCTCTCGGGTGAAGCGGTTAGACAGGTTCCTGACATGTATGAGATAGACCCACACAGTGAGAGAGTTAGTCAAAACTCTAAGAGAATCCGTTATCGAAAAAATGTTTGCAGTAGATGCATTGTCACTCTGTTATTTCTTATGTTTTTGAGTCTTATGGTTACCTGCACAAGTTATGCTTTACATTTATGTTTTCCTATTTCACATGTACATATGTTTTCTAATGCCACAGTAGAGCACACATTTAGTGATCTGCCTCCTCATGAGCTATCCTATCGTCTTGCTATGCGAAATAATACCTTTATCCGAATGTTGCACTATTCACACCAGACCAGCAATGCCACTAATTGTTGGGTGTGTGGTCGACTCCCCCCTTTCCAGACACCGAAGGGAGTTCTGCCACTATTTCCTTATCCGTTTTCACATAATGGTTCGTGTGGAGCATGGTCCACGTTAACGTCATCCTCCACTGATATGTCCCTTCTTAATAGAACATGTTTCCCAGACAAGCGAGGTCTCACCCATAGAACAGGGTTAGATCTAGAAAATGAAGTATATAATTTAGGTAATTATTCCTCGAATGTTATGGTCCTGAATGTTCAGTCCGATACTACTTCAGACTTGCCTGCTATTTCAGTACTACCAGTCAAAGGCGAATTATGTGTCAGAAAGAATGGTTCTGCACATGTAGGACATAGTGATTGTACTACTATTGTCGAGTATAGTGACAGTGGGAAATCTATTTTCAAAGCCTCACGTCATTCTTATTTTGTTTGTGGTCAGACCGCATATGTTCGTCTGCCCCTCGATTGGGATGGAACATGTTACATTGCCTTCCTACTGCCACCAGTTTTTCTAGCCCCATCCGATTATCACAGAAACACACATCTAGTACACATTAGACATAAAAGGGAGATCGAGTCCCCGATTGTCGATCAAACTGAAACTGCTTTAGAACAGTATACAGACTTCAATAGAGGTTTCTTTTTCTTCATTGGACCTATCCAGAATAGTAAGTTAATACGTAGGTTAACCAGAACCCTTGAAGCAGTAGTGAATGAGACTACTTCCGCTCTAGGTAACTTAACTGAAGAACAATCTGCTATGAGATTTGTCGTGCTCCAAAATCGTCTCGTTCTTGACGTCATACTGGCCGATAGAGGAGGAGCATGTAGAGTCATCGGATCTAGTTGCTGCATTTTCATTCCTAATAACGCGCCGTCTGTTTATTCAGCTATAACCAGACTTCATAAAATTGCCCATCAGTTACACCAGAATCCAGGCACCTGGACATGGTCCGGTTGGCTCTGGAGTATAATTTCTGCCTGGGGATGGAAAGTATTGTCATTCCTAGGTATAGCAGTAATGATCATATTCAGTTGCTGCCTCTGTTTACAATGTGGCCCTGCGATTTGCGGCATTTGTGCTACATCCTGTATTCCTAGTCCTAAGTCCCGTTCCAAGACAATTCGAGACGAGCAAATGATGCTATATGAAATGATAGATGGTATCATGAATATTGATGTTTCCTGATGGAAACGTAGGGCACAAGGAGGGAATGTGGAAAAGTAAATTTTGCCATGTTATATGTGCCTACGTGTTCCTCATCCTATGTTATATGTGCATGATCGATATGCATATGTATCCCCTCATGATCGATTAAAGACGCATTTATAGTTGTGTCCAACTCTAGTATGCCAGTTTCCAGTTCTCGTGAAAGCAACGAGTATTAGGCCTATGTTGCCACGTTTTACAGTGTGCACGTTAATTCATTAAAATGTCCCCGTTTCTAGGCCTCGGAAGGGCCCGGACACCAGATTCAAGCTCCTGTCTCCTGAACCCTCTCCGAGGAGCGATACAGCCCCCACCTGTATCCCTGACCCTTCGCTTACTTCCTGCCTCACAGTGCCCGGCCCGGCCTGGCTCTGCCTGCCTGTCTGCCAAAAGTATGTTATGCTTCTAGTTATCAGTCCAGCCCTCCTTCTCTGCATTCCTAAGCTACTGAATCGCATCAACAGTTTCAGCTATAGTCTAGCCTTTCTGTCTCCGTGTAAGAGAAATACTGTATTAATATTCATAGAATATTCCTCGCACACGCAATACATGTAGAATAATGCATGCACCAGCCTTAGTGTCAAGTAGCCTTTACCCTGATAACTTTTGGATTCTATCAACATGTACTCCAGATACCAGATATGCCTTAGGTACATGTCGCCCTGACTCCGCAGACTTAAGTCTCCTCTTCTAGCGCAGAAGTCATAGCCCCCAGTTCTCCCTAGTAACACGTCATTGCCCGTTTGCGCGCACCACTAGGTTAGAGGTCCCAGCTCCTCAGGTAGCCCCCTCCATGTTTCCGCCTCATTCATGACACTTCCGTGACGTTCATATCACATGTCTATGTATACGCCCAGTACACGCCTCTTGTTACACCTACTTTATGCCTTATCTTTCGCGACTGCTACAAGTTACGCCTACTGCTATGCCTACTGTATTGAATGCTATTGTAAATGTAATGTATATATACCATGTACTGTTAATATGATGCAGCGTCCCTGCTCATGCCATTCCTGTCCCCGGCAGCTGCCATCCGTCTATTCCCATGCAGGCTGTCCTGTTCCTGTCCCTTATGCCTTATTAAAGCCTGTAAGACTCAAGATACCTCGAATCCTGACTCTTATTTATTGAGCTATCTGTTATTTGTATATCTTGTCAAAAATAGACCCGGTAATTAATTATTTATTTACCACAGACCCACCGTCGCGGCTGCAAGGACACTGAAAATATTGCAATGCAATTTAAATATCTTGATTTAATAAGCGGCGCTACCCGCCCGCCACCGCCAGGAATCCGGGCAGCACCCGAGTTATCCGGAGTGCGCTGCGCGCAGGGGGGCTGGACTGCTGCAGGTTGAGTGACAGTCCACACACTCACTCAGCTGCAGCAGCAGACAGTACCTGTAGTGCGCAAGTGAAGCTTGGGGCTGAAACTAGCCCGAGCATGCGCATAATATAAAGTTCCCCTTAGGGAGAGCGACCAGGGGGGTGCTGGTTTAACCGGGCCGCAGCCCCCGGCGTTACAGGGTGACTGGGCAAGCAGTCAGTGTGCCCCCCTAGCCAATCCTGGCGCTGCATGCAGCACCAGGATTGGCTGGTCCACCGCGCAGCAATCCATTATTGGATGCCACGTGTGGGTGGTGCACACTGCGTCAGCCGCACTGCCATAATGGCCAATCACTGTGTGACTTCATGTGAAGCCATGCAGTGAATGTCCATTTTGGGACGCGCTCAGAGCTGTGACGTCGGTTCTACTACTCTATCTCCGTAGCCTGGGACTCGCCTTGTGCGCAGGCTACTACAGCAGTCAGATCATGACAGGAGACTCCTGGACGACCGCTGCCTGAGGTGCTGTCACGACTTTCTCCTGACCTGTGTTGTTGTGCGGTGCCTGACTGTGTTGCTGACTGTTATCATCACGCACGTGCTCTGCGGTACACTAAACTACTAGTTAGTACGGAACCACCACCAGGTAAGGCCACAGTGCATACAGTTAACGACAAGATGATTGAGGAGTAGTAGTGTCCAACCTAACATTTTGGTTCAGATTAGTGTTGCGGAGGCGGACGGAGCCTTTTTCATTTTGTGGATTAGGACTCATGGCACCCTGGTTACACCAATTTTGAGGTCACTCACGATAAGCCTAGCAGAAATAACAGTGATCGATTCCCGTGGGGTCCATTCTTGTACGGGCTACTGACCGTCTGCTGCCCCACTGCACAGCCCAGCAGAACGCCGCCAACACCAGCACCCTCTGCCTCCCTTCCGCCGCCGCAGAATCCAGCCTCAGTGGCCGCAGTGTGGAGGGAGGCGACCGGGGAGAAACCACAACCCCCAGACGCCCCAGCGGCGGGAGCCGCGTCCAGCTGACCAACTCGCGCCAAGAGGCGTGCTAAAAGGACGCCGCCCCGGTGGAGCGGGGGTCCATTCTTGTGCGGGCTACTGACCGTCTGCTGCCCCACTGCACAGCCCAGCAGAACCCCGCCAACACCAGCACCCTCTGCCTCCCTCCCGCCGCCGCAGAATCCAGCCTTGCGGCCGCAGTATAGAGGGAGGCGACCGGGGAGAAACCACAACCCCCAGACGCCCCAGCGGCGGGAGCCACGTCCAGCTGACCAACTCGTGCCAAGAGGCGCGCTAAAAGGACGCCGCCCCAGCGTCGCCTGAGCGCCCGGGGCTAATCCCGGGCAAAGGGCGGGCCATCTGTGGCCGTCCGGGGTCGGCCTAGGACCGGACGGGCCACATTTCTAACATCCCCCCCCAAAAAAGGATCACCGATACTAGCAAAAGCCGTAAGAGGAACTTGTTATCTATCTGTGACTGTTCTGCCTTAGGGGCAATACATTGTATTCTTTGAAAAGACTAAATCCCCGTATACCCAAGCTACATGGGGAAACGAAAAGCAATGGAGTGGGGGAACGGAGCAGGCAATGCATCAAAGCTTCGCAAGGCGAAGAGAGTATCTAAAAAGATATGCCAAGCAGCAGATAGTGACGTTATGGATCGCATTGACTCCCTTGTGAATGAGTGTAGAGAAATTCTCGCTGTTGATCAGATAGAGACCTTTGCGACTGATAAGGGTGGGGACACTTTGAATCTATCCAATGCTCCAAATGATCATCCTAAAATACCAGCTATGATCAAGGCAAAACGGATACGTAAATCTAAGGAAAGTATGGCAAATCCTATTGAGGATTGTTTAATTGTACCAAGTGAATCTGTTAGCACAGTAGGCAGGACTACTCCCACTGATTCCGAGAGTGAGATTGAGCCATTGGCCTCAGCCCCGCAGGTACTTCTGGGAAACAGGTTTGCAGTTTTGGCTGAGGTCCATGAACAGTCTCCTTCTCACTTTAGTAACAATAGTAGCAGGGATAAGATGCTGCCTATGGACGTTGGTACTTTGTTCAATCTAGTTATCTTACTAAGGGATAAAATAGGGGCCTTGAGGTCATTGATAGTAAATGTAACCTCTATGATCACTGAAAAACGCGAAGGTGTATCAAAACCAACAAGTAAAGTGACTCCGCAAGTACGTAATCTATCTCAAACACGTACTGACGTCGTAAGTAAAGTACCCCTAGTTAAAACCCCGAACCAATCTAGTACCCAGAGACAGGGGAATATAGCTGGATTAAACACCGGGTGCCTAGCCCCGAAATTGAGGAATACAGGCCAGCCTCCCCAAGGCCTTAGAGGAGAGGGGTGTGGCCAAACAACAAGACAAACTATTAATGGGCCAGCTGGTCCCTATTTATACTCGGCTAAAGTCTCTGAGGGTCCACCAACCTTAGGGCCAAAAGACTTGGGTCCTAAACCAAGTAGCCTTTATAATAAAGTACTCTCCTCTAAGAATAAAATATATATGACCAATGTTCCGAAACTTACGAAGGGTAAGCCTGGCAACAGCGAGCCCCCGGATTCTCTAACCAACAAAGCCATTCATTGGCTGCGCCATGTTAGAGGATGCCGTTCGGTGACTAGGGAGGATAATGTAGAGGCGAAGAGATTGAGCTCCCCAAATCTTGTAGGTGACTCTATAGAGCTAACTCTGAAATCCCCATTCCTTGCAGAAAACCTTTTCGCACTGGAGTTTAGATGCAGTGCCCCATCTCCTTCTCAGATCCAGCTAAGGAAAACATGCCCCCACACCTTGGTGTCCACCCCTGCACTTCCTGTAAGACTAGGCAGTAGGTTTAACTCTGGGCTAGATAATAACGACTGACAATCATTGGCCTTACAGACAGAAGGTAGTGAGAATTGGATGGCAACCAATGATAGGGAGGGTATGCACAGAGTGGTAAGAAATGGCTCACCTAGTTCTGAAGAGTGTGATGTTACCTCCTTAGTAAGCCCTAACCTTGAGCCAGATCCTGGGAGTTGGGTTGTGTTGGAACCTAATGATGTCAGGTCACCTAGGGTAGCCTGGCCTAGGGTGAGGCAAAAATCAAAAGAGGCACATGTGTAAAGGTTGCAAACCACCCAGCAGTAATCCAATGCAATATCACTCAAAAATGACGCTACACCAATGTTTGGAAAAATACGAGCTTGTTTATAAAAATATTCTTTGCTCTCTTGTCTTCAGAAATCACAGTTCAGTCTATTACATTTATCCATGAAACTATTATGATTTTCAAAGTTGCCAAATCATGTCATTAAGCAGTTTTTCAACTTAACAGCACATTACATTTAGTCATGAGTTTAGTAAATTCCTCAGAATTGCCAAAACAATCACACTACTTGGCTTTCTAACATTGCATCACATTACAGTAGTTCACAAGAAGCAGTGTCTGCACTTCCCTAGAAAAGGTTTGCACATTTACTCCCTCTCCACCACTAACATCCAGAAGAATTAGTGAGCCTTACTCACTTTAGTTGCCCTATAAAAGCTCCTCACCAGATCTAACAAAAGTAAGGGGGAGGGATTGGTATAAAGTAGTCTAATCACAGAGGGGGAACATCCTGCATTGAAAATTATGTCTCAGTAGTTTCTTACAAGAAGCTTGATGGCATTCCCCAGTACCAGCCCAATCCTTGTTTGGCCAACTGGAAGTCTTTGTTCCTTTGAAGGAGACTCTATGGCCTCCAACGTTCCCCTCAAAACCTCCTTACTTCATTTGTGTTGGGCCCCCCATGGGCCTGTGTTTCTGTCTGGCAGGGGTGGAAGGAACCAATCTTCCCCGGCACTCGATGCGGTCCTTCGCCCCTCCTCCCCTGCTCAAGTCCGCTCCTTCTCGTTGGAGCTTAGGCAGAGAAAGGGGTTTCACAAGCGGAGAAGCGCCAGTGCTCGCTTCCCGCCCGCTTCCTTGGGGATCTCCCGTCAGCCGATCCGCGACGTATCCCCCGCAGCGGTACTACCGCGCATGTGCGGGAGACTAGCGGACCAAGACCGGAGTCTGCCCCGCCCGCCTACCGCTGGTAGTGGCTCTCCCGCGGGCCTGCTCGCTCCTAGGCCCCTCCTGACAGGGAGAACTGAATCCGCCTAGGGCATGCGTAAAGGTGCCCGGCTTCCGCACAGCCAGTCCCCTTTTCCTCAGGTCAGTGGCGCCGCCTCACCAACGCGGCCGGTGCCCCAGGGGTCCTGATCACGGCTGAATCGGCGCTGCCACTAGGATTCCGACACCCCTCTCCTTCCTCTGACTCATGAGTGGAAAAGGTGATTCGCCGACTGCACGACCGGTAAGGGACCTCAGGGTCACAAGGGCAGTAACCTACTTTAACCCCCAAGGAGATGGGTAATAGAGATGAATCTCCTCACGTATAAGCTCCCAGTTCTCTATCCTTATCAGGGACCTACTATCTCTCTGTACTGGACAGGGGCTGGTGATAGGGGGGCACTCAGTTCCGTTCTCACAGCAGGGACCTTCGCAGTTCCACAGTCCACTGGCATTAACCCCTTCACCTAACTGTCCAGGGTCAGCAGGACAAAACTAACTTGGCTAGGACAACAGGAATGGGGGGGTTGGTGAACCCAGACAGAGGGCAACCCTTGTAGACCAGTCCACCCTTCAGGACCCTACCCCTTCCAGACCTCAGCCTTCACTCTAGCTGTTCCTCACTAGCAAGACAAAATGGCTGTCCAGCATTCCGCCTTTTATAGGCTGACCCTCAGAGGTCCAGAAGGGACCAGAAGGTTCTGGAATACCCTATTCTATCCTATGGGACAGGTTCCAGGTATGTCAGTTATGACAGTTGGTAGCCACCATTTTGTGACTCCCAGGAAATTCCTGTAAGGAAAGGCCTATAGGCCTGAGGTGAAAAATTATGAGGGCGAAAGAGCACCTATCCCCTAGACCAACACCTTGAAAAATCTAGTGGACACAAAAATAAATAAAGGCATGAGGGGCAAAAAGGGGACAAAATAAATAATAAATTGGAGGGACTACGCAAAAAGTCAGACAGGTCTAACACGCGTCCCCCCCAGCTGAAAGTGGGGAGAGCTACCCAACCCCTTGGGAGTCCTCATCACTAAGGCGGAAATACCTAGAGAGACCGTCTGCATTGGCGTGGTCCACTCCAGGTCGGTGTTCCACCCGGAAGTCCATTCCCTGTAGGGAGATGGACCATCTCAGCAACTTGGGATTCTCCCCCTTCATCTGCATCAGCCAACGAAGGGGTCGGTGGTCAGTCCGAACCAGGAAGTGCGAGCCAAACAAGTATGGCCGCAGCTTCTTCAGTGCCCACACCACCGCGAAAGCTTCCCTCTCAATTGCACTCCACTTCTGTTCCCGGGGAAGCAGTCTCCTGGATAGGAAGACTACAGGCTGATCCAGGCCCTCTTCATTCAGTTGCGATAACACAGCCCCAATGCCAAGTTCTGATGCATCTGTCTGGACAATGAACTCCTTGGAGAAGTCTGGGGCCCTCAGGACCGGTGCTGCACACATTGCCTGCTTCAGTTTTTCAAACGCTTGCTGACAAGCTTTCGTCCAAACTACCCGTCGAGGTTGTTTCTTTGAGGTGAGCTCTGTGAGGGGCGCTACAATAGTGCCATACCCCTTCACAAAGCGATGGTAGTAGCCTGTGAGGCCCAGGAAAGCTCGGACCTCAGTCTGTGTCTTGGGGGATTCCCAGGCCATGATTGCCTCAATCTTTGCCTGCAGGGGCTGCACTGTCCCCCTACCCACCAAGTGTCCAAGGTACACAACCGACCCCTGCCCAATCTGGCATTTGCTGGCCTTGATTGTCAATCCAGCCTGTTTCAGGGCCTGGAGAACTGCTTGCAAATTTTGCAAATTGTCCTCCCAACTGCTACTGAAGACAGCAATGTCATCCAGGTAAGCAGCGGAGAAAGCCTCCATTCCGGAGAGGACCTGATTCACCAGCCGCTGAAAAGTGGCAGGGGCATTTTTGAGCCCAAAGGGCATCACGCAAAATTGGAAGTGTCCCTCAGGCGTGGAGAAGGCTGACCTTTCCTTTGCTCGATCTGTCAAGGAGATCTGCCAGTACCCTGAAGTGAGGTCAAAGGTACTTAGGTATTGGGCAGCTCCTAGCCGGTCAATTAACTCATCCTCCCTAGGGATCGGATGGGCATCAGTTTTTGTAACTGAGTTCAGTCCCCGGTAATCCACACAGAACCTCAGTTCTGGCGTGGTGCCCGGTGGAGCGGCTTTTGGCACTAGCACCACCGGACTGGACCAAGGGCTGTTGGAAGGTTCTATAACTCCTAGCTCTAGCATCTTGGCAACCTCTCCATGGATGCTAGCCTTCACCTTGTCGGACAGCCGGTAGGTCTTTAACTTCACTGGTGGGCTGTTCCCTGTGTCCACATCATGGGTACACAGGTGAGTCCTTCCCGGGACAAGGGAGAACAACGTACAGTACTGCTCCAGTATCTGGCGGCAGTCCTCCCGCTGTTCAGGAGTTAGAGTGGGAGAGAGAATCACTCCCTCCACTGATCCATCCTTTTCCTGAGACGAGAACAAGTCCGGGAGAGGTTCGCTTTCCGCTTCCTCACCCCCATCAGTCACCATCATTAAGATGACCTCGGGCCTCTCATGGTGGGGTTTGAGCCGGTTGGCATGCAGCACCCGTAGGGGCTGTCGAGGGGTCTTAAGGTCCACCAGGTATGTGGCCTTACCCTTCTTTTCCAACACTTCAAATGGGCCTGTCCAGCGATCCTTGAGGGCACTAAGCTCTCCAGGCTCCATCACCCACACTTTCTGGCCAGGCTCCAGTTCCACCTGGTGAGCATTGTGGTCATACCACTCTTTCATGACTGCCTGGCTGGCCTCCAAGTTGTCAGAAGCTTGCTTCCACAACTTCGCCATTTGGCTCCTGAAGGCCAGCATGTAGCTCACCACATCCTGGGGGGGTTTCCTGGGAGTCTTTTCCCAACCATCCTTTACCAGGCTGAGAGGACCGCGTACAGGGTGCCCATACAGAAGTTCAAAGGGGCTGAAGCCCACTCCCTTCTGTGGCACTTCCCTGTAGGAGAATAGCAAACAGGGTAGGAGGACGTCCCATTTCCTCCGCAGGCTTTCAGGCAGACTTCTGATCATGTCCTTCAAGGTCTGGTTGAACCTCTCGACCAGTCCATTTGACTGGGGGTGATAAGGAGTGGTGAACCGGTAAGTCACTCCACACTCCTTCCACATTGCCCGCATGTAAGCTGACATAAAGTTGGTCCCCCTGTCAGACACAACTTCTTTGGGGAAACCTACTCGGGTAAAGATCCCCATTAGGGCCCTAGCCACCACAGGTGCAGTGACAGTCCTCAGAGGGATTGCCTCTGGGTACCGTGTGGCATGATCCACCAGAACCAGGATAAACCTGTGACCAGCTGTTGTCGGTGGATCCAATGGCCCTACAATGTCGATGCCCACCCTTTCAAAGGGGGTGCTAACGACTGGAAGTGGTTCCAGGGGAGCTTTCAGCTTCACCCCTGTTTTCCCACTGGCCTGGCAGGATACACATGTCCGACAGTAGGTGTTGGACGCCACTTTCATCTGAGGCCAGTAAAAGTGGAGGACAAGCCGAGCAAAGGTCTTGTCCTGCCCTAAGTGTCCTGCCAAGGGTATAGCATGAGCCAATTCCAGCAGAAAGGCTCGGTATTGTTGCGGTACTACCAAGGCCCTTGATGAACCAGGTAAGGGTACCTTGGGTTCACTGTAGAGGAGTCCACCCTCCCAGTAAATATGGTAGTGTCCCGTAACATCACCTGCTGCCTGGGCTTCAGCCTGTCGCCTCAGTCCCTCAAGGGTAGGGCACTCCCTCTGCCCCTTACAGAATTCCTCTCTGGTAGGCCCTCCCTCCACATGCCACTCAGCAGGGATGGGTAGGTCTTCTAGAGAGACTACTTCCCCCTCCACGGACTCCTGGTCCACCACCGCAGGTGGCCGATCTGTCACATGGGGTGTGGAAGCCGAAGCAGGCTCTTCCTGTCTTCGGATCTGTCCCTTTTTGGTAGCGGGTTGGGCCATTGTTCCAGGCTCTAACCCAGGTGAACTCCCTCTCTGGGCAGTCGCAGACCTTGGGCTCACACAGGCCCAGTCAGGTGTACCCAGCATTGCAGAGTGCGTCCGGTATTCCACCTCTCTCCAAGCGTTGTGCTCCATTTCATTCCCCAGCAGACAATCAACTGGCACGGCAGGGCTTACGGCAACTCAAAGTGAACCTGCAACCCCTTCCCACTCAAAGGGAACCTCAGCCACGGGATAGTGGCCCATTCTGCCGTCAGCCATCGCGGCGGGGTGGAGTACATTGGGAACCACCTGCTCTGGAGACACCAGTTGACTTCTCACCATAGTCATACTGGCTCCTGTATCTCTCAGAGCCTCCCCTCTCTGGCCATTGATGGTGATCCATTGCCCATACTTCACAGTATTTGGGGGCACCTGGATCTTAGGAACCATCTCCCGTTCTCCCAGGGACACTAAGGTGACACCCGCCCACTCACCCCCCTTATCTAAGGGCAACTCCTCCCCGAGCGCTACACTAGCTACTCCCGGTGGTTTTCCTCCGGTGGGAGGGGGTGGTCTCTTTGGGCATCTGACATCTCCCTTATAATGTCCAACACCACCACACTCGAAGCAGTGGAGAACCCTTGGCTGCTGCTTTGGCCTGGATTAGGGTTCCTGGGCGGGTTTGCCTTAGGGGTGAAACCTGTTCCCTTTCCCTGGAAATTGTTTTGGGGACCTTTAGAGAACTCCCTCTTTTTATCTCCCCCCTCCTTCTTCTGAGGGGCGCCCTGTCCGGCCTTTTGGGAATCCCCTCCAGTCCCCTTTGAGGACACCCGGGTACTTGCCCAGATGTCCGCCTCCTCTGCAAGCTTCCGGGGATTGGTCAGCTTGCTGTCCACCAGGTGTTGGCGCAGCTCAGGAAAGCATTTCTCGAGGAGGTGCTCTTTCAAAAATAGATCATACAACCCCTCATAATCCTTCACCTCACTGCCCTTTACCCAGCCCTCTAATGCCTTTCTTGCATAATCAAGGAAGTCCACCCAGTTCTGGGTGCTTAACTTGTGGCTCCCCCTGAACTTCTGGCGATACCTTTCTGGGGTAAGCCCAAACTTCCTTACCAATGCTAGCTTCATGGTGGGGTAGTTGGTTTGCTCCTCTGGTTCCAGGGCCAGCAAGGTGTCCCGACCAGTAGGAGGCATGTACTTATACAAACCACCCCCCCAGTGCTTCTCCTGCGCCCCATGGGCTCTTAGGGAGACCGCATAGGCAGCCAACCATTTGGCTATGTCATCCCCCTGACTATAGCTAGCAATGAGGTCTTTAGGCAAATAGGGTCTGGACTCCCTGGATGTTTCTTTGGATTTGCTGCCACCATTCATCACAGGAGGGGACCCCCGTTGCAGGGTCTGGAGTTCTAACTCTTTCAACCTGAACTCATGAGCCATCCTCCGCTCTTCCTTCTCCTGCTCCAGCTTAGCCAACTCCCATTTTAATTTTCTCATTTCCCTCCTGTCAGTGAGCTCTGCTTCGGTCAAGCTTCCCCCGGAGTCACTACTGCCCCTCCTGGAGTAGGACACTGGTCCTGGGAGTAGGTTTTCCCCCTCTGAGTGGAATAATCCATCTATCTCCACAACCGTGTCCCGGTCTGTCCCTTCATCCTCCTCCTTCCCTTCTTTGTGTGCTTCCACCCAAGCCCTTAGACTGGTCTGGAGTTCCCCCTTCCTGGAACCATGCTTAAAAAATACCCCCATTTGTTGGCAGAAATCATTCAGTTGGGCCACAGAATAAGTGTCCAGTTTTTCCAGTGCAAATTCCATTTTGCAAAAGGCAATACAAAGTTACACACACAAGGAAATTTGAGTTGCAAGGGCAACCTGAAGCTACCTCCACCCCACCACCAGGAACAAATTTGGAAAAAAGAAACAAAATAAAAATTAGGAGGGCCGCTAGGAGAAAACTCCTGGTGTAGGCTAGTGGATTACACTCAATTACTACAGAGTAGTTGCAACCACAGTCAAGATCCCACCGCTAGACACCAACTTGTTGGAACCTAATGATGTCAGGTCACCTAGGGTAGCCTGGCCTAGGGTGAGGCAAAAATCAAAAGAGGCACATGTGTAAAGGTTGCAAACCACCCAGCAGTAATCCAATGCAATATCACTCAAAAATGACGCTACACCAATGTTTGGAAAAATACGAGCTTGTTTATAAAAATATTCTTTGCTCTCTTGTCTTCAGAAATCACAGTTCAGTCTATTACATTTATCCATGAAACTATTATGATTTTTAAAGTTGCCAAATCATTTCATTAAGAAGTTATTCAACTTAACAGCACATTACATTTAGTCATGAGTTTAGTAAATTCCTCAGAATTGCCAAAACAATCACACTACTTGGCTTTCTAACATTGCATCACATTACAGTAGTTCACAAGAAGCAGTGTCTGCACTTCCCTAGAAAAGGTTTGCACATTTACTCCCTCTCCACCACTAACATCCAGAAGAATTAGTGAGCCTTACTCACTTTAGTTGCCCTATAAAAGCTCCTCACCAGATCTAACAAAAGTAAGGGGGAGGGATTGGTATAAAGTAGTCTAATCACAGAGGGGGAACATCCTGCATTGAAAATTATGTCTCAGTAGTTTCTTACAAGAAGCTTGATGGCATTCCCCAGTACCAGCCCAATCCTTGTTTGGCCAACTGGAAGTCTTTGTTCCTTTGAAGGAGACTCTATGGCCTCCAACGTTCCCCTCAAAACCTCCTTACTTCATTTGTGTTGGGCCCCCCGTGGGCCTGTGTTTCTGTCTGGCAGGGGTGGAAGGAACCAATCTTCCCCGGCACTCGATGCGGTCCTTCGCCCCTCCTCCCCTGCTCAAGTCCGCTCCTTCTCGTTGGAGCTTAGGCAGAGAAAGGGGTTTCACAAGCGGAGAAGCGCCAGTGCTCGCTTCCTGCCCGCTTCCTTGGGGATCTCCCGTCAGCCGATCCGCGACGTATCCCCCGCAGCGGTACTACCGCGCATGTGCGGGAGACTAGCGGACCAAGACCGGAGTCTGCCCCGCCCGCCTACCGCTGGTAGTGGCTCTCCCGCGGGCCTGCTCGCTCCTAGGCCCCTCCTGACAGGGAGAACTGAATCCGCCTAGGGCATGCGCAAAGGCGCCCGACTTCCGCACAGCCAGTCCCCTTTTCCTCAGGTCAGTGGCGCCGCCTCACCAACGCGGCCGGTGCCCCAGGGGTCCTGATCACGGCTGAATCGGCGCTGCCACTAGGATTCCGACACCCCTCTCCTTCCTCTGACTCACGAGTGGAAAAGGTGATTCGCCGACTGCACGACCGGTAAGGGACCTCAGGGTCACAAGGGCAGTAACCTACTTTAACCCCCAAGGAGATGGGTAATAGAGATGAATCTCCTCACGTATAAGCTCCCAGTTCTCTATCCTTATCAGGGACCTACTATCTCTCTGTACTGGACAGTGGCTGGTGATAGGGGGGCACTCAGTTCCGTTCTCACAGCAGGGACCTTCGCAGTTCCACAGTCCACTGGCATTAACCCCTTCACCTAACTGTCCAGGGTCAGCAGGACGAAACTAACTCGGCTAGGACAACAGGAATGGGGGGGTTGGTGAACCCAGACAGAGGGCAACCCTTGTAGAGCAGTTCACCCTTCAGGACCCTACCCCTTCCAGACCTCAGCCTTCACTCTAGCTGTTCCTCACTAGCAAGACAAAATGGCTGTCCAGCATTCCGCCTTTTATAGGCTGACCCTCAGAGGTCCAGAAGGGACCAGAAGGTTCTGGAATACCCTATTCTATCCTATGGGACAGGTTCCAGGTATGTCAGTTATGACAGTTGGTAGCCACCATTTTGTGACTCCCAGGAAATTCCTGTAAGGAAAGGCCTCTAGGCCTGAGGTGAAAAATTATGAGGGCGAAAGAGCACCTATCCCCTAGACCAACACCTTGAAAAATCTAGTGGACACAAAAATAAATAAAGGCATGAGGGGCAAAAAGGGGACAAAATAAATAATAAATTGGAGGGACTATGCAAAAAGTCAGACAGGTCTAACAGGTTGACACTGCTTCTAATCAACATCAAGGTCTGCTAAAGGAAACGGAACAAGATTCGTCTTTGGTGAACCATGTAAACCCTCTACTGAATCCCCCGGTTGGCATTGTGGACAATGTGGGAAAACTACTCTCATGGAACATTGCTGGGTTGGGTTCTAAACTGAACTCTGGCGACTGGCTTTTTTTTGTTAATTCTTATGATTTAAGTATATTCCAGGAGACATGGTTATGCGAACCATCCTTTGCACAGGGATACCTGAATTACTCTGTGCCAGCACTAAAGGGTCCAAAGGGGAGACCTATGGGTGGTTTAACCATATGGGTCCGTCAGACTTTAAAACTAGCTGTCAAGGCAATAGACACCTCCCACAGAGACATACAACTAATCAGAATGAGCTCTGACACTCTGGGGTCGCTTGATATTTACAATGTTTATGTAAGGAGCAAAAAGGGTGGGAGGTCAGCGGTTTTAGCGGCCTTGGGTTCCCTCCTTGATACTCATTCACAAGATAGTAACATTGTCATTGCAGGTGATTTTAACCGAACATTTGAACCCTTAGCCATAGATGACGATTTTCTCGGGGACGAAGAGGATATGCAATGGGGAGTCCCCAAATTAGAGCTGAAATCAGTTGTACGCTGGACCGAGGATGTCATTAGTATGAATGCCTCATGCTATGAAAAAGGGTTAAGAGCGTTAAATGGGAGGACTTTAAGTGACAAAAATGGGTCTAGTACATTTGACAACGGGCGCCATAAAAGCAGAATTGACTATGTCTTATGTAGCCTGAAATTATGGCCATTGGTCTGTGACATGGAGGTTGTGTGGAGGAGTGAGAGCGACCACAACCCTCTGTGTACAGAGCATAAATGGTGGACTCCCACCAATGGGCCCATAGGCTCTAATGTCCTTATTCCTCCCTTAATTGTCCCTACAAATGACATGCGCAGGCTTAGGTGGGTAAATGTAGTGACCAACCAGCAGGCTATTGCCAATATTAACTGTTAGGTAGATAATGCAATACTAGCTCTAGAACTCATTAACTCCTCTAGTTCTGGGTCGAGTACTGTGGATGAAATCCACAATACTCTTTTTTGTACAATCAAAAACCATTTCCCGAAGCCCGTAAAAATCACAAGAGCGAGTGCCCCCAAACATGCAAAATGGTTTAATGCCCATTGTAGGGATGCACGCCTGGCTCTTGGTCCTGCCATAAAAGGGAGACAGCCCATTGCTATTCGATTTGCTAGAAACGAATATAAGGCTAGTATAGCGAAGGCAAAGAAAACCTGGAACGAGCATCATTGGTCTGAGTTAAAAGTAGCCTGCGATAGGAACGATTCTAGGTTATTCTGGAGCATTGTTAAGTGGGGTAGTGAGGGGCAACCCGATCCCCCAGGTAACAATGTTCCTGAAGAGGAGTGGGTAAAATACTTTAAGGCACAGTATGCTGATCCTAAACAGGTCCCTACATTGGTGGGTATAAGTCCATCCCACTTTAAAGATAAGTCCTTTAGCCTAAAAGAGATCATGGCGGCCTTGAGCTCTGTGTCCAGTGGGCGTGCTCCTGGACTAGATGGAGTACCAGCGGACGTTTTTATTAACGATAAGGAACGCTGGTGTAAGTACATTTACCTTCTTATTAACGCTATTGCCCAGGGTGCAGAGGTACCGACATCCTGGCAGGGGGCGGTGATAATACCAGTGTTTAAGAAGGGTGACCGTTCACAGCCTGGCAATTACAGGCCGATAAGCCTTATTGATACCATCCAAAGGTAGTGGGCCGTGTGATTGCGAACAGGCTGCTTGACTGGGCAGAGGAGAACAACACTCTGTCACCTTTCCAAGCTGGATTGTGGTACTGGGGGGGAAGTCTATAGGCAGCCTTTGTTGACTTGCGGGCTGCCTTCGACCTAGTGCCAGGGTCCAAGCTGTGGTCAGTCCTCAAGACTATGGGTGTTCCTACAGAATTATTGTCATTGATAATAAGACTCCACGAAACAAACGTTGCCAGGATTCAGTGGGGGGGACATGGTAAGGTGACTGCGGACTTCCTGGTTGAGCGGGGCGTCCGGCAAGGTTGCTCAACGGCACCCACCCTTTTTACACTATTCATTAATGGCGTTGTAGCCCGCATGTTGTTTGCGAAGGTGGAAGCTCCCTCACTATCCGGCATAAAAATGCCTATTTTAATGTTCGCAGACGACACGCTCATCCTATCAAAGACTCCGAGCGGCCTCCAGAGTGCTTTGTCCATCTTTGATCTATTCTGTGGGGAACATGGCCTAGAGGTCAATCTAGCCAAAACAAAACGTATGGTTTTTAACCCCCACCGTAGCTTCAAATCTAAAATCATTATGAATGGCCGCCCTCTGGAGATGGTGAATGCTTTCACATATTTGGGGATTCACATATCGAGCAGGAACAGGTGGAGCCATCATATAGATCTTGCCACACTGAGACATAGACAACTGTCAGGTGCTATTAGCTCAGAGCATAGAAAATCCCTGACTAAACCTGTAAAGCCTGCTCTCCAGGTATATGGAGCAAAGGCTCTTGGCTCCGCACTTTATGGTGCTGAGCTATCGGGGTTTGAGAAGGTGGCTGCACTTCAATCCTCGGAAAATAAGTTTCTCCGGGCAATAACTGGTGTACCTAAATGTACTCCCTTGCTGCCCCTGAGGTATGATCTGGGCAGAAAAGCGGTTACAGACTTGGTCAGGCTTCGACCGATTCTGTATTTGCGAAGGCTCTGGACGACTCCTGAGCTTTCCCATTATGCCGAGGGGTTCCTAGATATTATTAAGGCAGATGTGTTTCACAAAATCGAGTGGCTCAAATCACTCAATGCAATTTTGAATGAGCTTGGTATGAGTTCACTTTGGGTAGATCCAGCGGGATCGCCTTTTCCGACTAAAAGAGTCTTAAAAGAAATTTACTGGGAGAAGGTAGCCTCTTGGAGCTGGGGTAGCTCGAGTACAGGATCTATGGCTGGAACATTCCTAGAAGCTACATTTTATCCCTGCCTGAAACCCTATTGGGACATCATAACAAGGCCTGGCGATAGAAAGCTCCTTTTCCAATTAAGAGCAGGTGCACATCCCCTTAGAGCTTTGACAGCAAAATGGGTCGGTGGAGCATGCGACAGTTGCCCTGCTTGTGGTACTGCCAAAGAAACAATTGGTCATTTTTTATTTTCTTGCACAGCCTACTCTGATCCACGGCGTACTTGGTTAACATGTGTAAGAACTTGGGAACCACCAGCAGCACTGTTGCCTTGCGTATTATACTCACTAACAATCTGACATGGCTATTAATAGCTACTGCCAAGTATCTTGGATGGGCATGGTCGATTAGACAGAGACTGCTAGTCATCTGACTATTCTCTGTCCAACTAACTTGTCTGCATTTTATGCCTATGTTTTTATCAGTATGACCGGGGGAGCCTTCAAACACCCAAGTCCTGTGAACAGGTGAGGAAATAGGTCTAGTATCTCATCCATCTGGAAGGCTTTCACGGCATATGCAAAGGTGACCAGAAGTAGGTCTTCTGCGGTGTGGCTTCCAACAAGAGTATCTGCCTATCTGTCGACCACGTGGAAAATAGTGTGATTTTGTGGACTTCTGCTCTTAGTTGGGCGTCCTCTTGCCTTTTATGGGTAAAGGTGTCTGGCTTCCATATGTGAATATCTTGACATTAGTTGGGGACAGCAGAGGGCGTTTATAGAGTTGCTAGTATTGCTGGATTCCCATTACGTTGGCAGAGGCTCCTGTGTCAATCAGGGCTTTGACACTGGATCCTGCTACTTCAACCATGCATGTTGGTTGTGGACGCCTGCGTCGCTTGAGGTCACCTGCAAATGGGATGAGGAATATTTCCTCTTTGTCTTTGGGGGACAAGTCTTCTAGGTGGTGGCGATGACATTGTAATATTTTGGATGCTCCCTGGGGTTCTGGGGGTTCCAGAGATAGTCGTCGCACAGAATTTGAAGGTGGTCATCTACCTTGTGTGCTTCTGTTTCTTGACCCCTCTCTTCATGCAGTAGTGAAATGGTTAAGGGTGCCACACTTGCAGCATGTTCATCCCTGCCAGGGGAATTCTTCAAAGGGGTGTTCTTCTCTCCTACAGTATCCGCATTGGGATCTGAGAGGGGGATTGGTTGTTTGTCATAGCCTAGTACCTCTTCCACGTGTGTGGACTGCATCCATGTGTTACATTTTTACTGTCAGGTGTTTTTCTGGTTATTGGGTGAGGCAATGTCCATTTCTGTCGTTCTGGCATTGGATAGGTCATGGGACCATGCCAGGGGAAGGATGTCTTCTAAGTCAGTTTGGTGTAGGATGAGGCTTCTCAATCTTTTGTTCTGGCAGCCTTGTATGATTTGTGCTTTCACTTCTTTGGGCGGATCGTCAGCAGTGCATGTGCTGGCCTGTTCTCGCAAGCATGCATAAAAGGTGTCCATAGACTCCCCTTTGGCAGGCTTGGCGGAGTTTGAAGCGCTCGTAGCCCAGGTTGAGCTGTGGGTCAAAGTGTGCATTGGGTGCTCTGACGGCTTCATCGTAGTCGTTTGCTGGGTAGGTGTGCAAAAAGTTTGTAGATCTCTTCTCCAGCATAATGGAGCAGCAGGGATTTCTTTACCGCGCTACCTGTTTCCTGGGTCACGACAAGTAGTTGTCCAGTCGCCCAATCCAGGCTTTCCAGCAGGGAGGGTCGGTAGCTAGGTCCTCAAGATCACTGAATGGTGGCAGCGAGCTGACTTTTGGATGTTGGATGGTCGGTGGGGCAGGAGGCTGTGCCTGCTGAGGACTGGCACTGATTGCTTCAACTTCCATGGCTGCAGGACAGTGTGGATGCAGAAGATTTGTTGCATCCACCAATAAATGAGGATCTTATTAGTTGTCACTTGTAGCAGCTCATGTTTGTTTTATTCTTTCTTCTTTTGTTCCCTCAGGGAAACCGGCTTCCGGTACCTGGAGTGTGGAGAGGGTGTGATGTTCCAGGCAGTTGTATGGCAGGTAAGCAGAAGGATCTTTGTGCCCTTTATTGTGGTTATTGGTATTATTAATTATTTTCTTCTCCTAATTTCATTTTGTCCTTGTGCGTCCGATGTTGGCATTAATTTCTCCTTAGCAGGCCTCACCCTTGTCTGTAACTTCAAGGCTTTGGGGCATGTGGCAGGCAGTAGGCCCCATTGCCTCAGGGATGAGGTCGGCTGATTACGCTCATCGGAGGGTGCTGAAGACTGCAGTTGAGGGAGGGACCTCAGCAACGAGCAGTTTCTTCTGCCGGTTGGCCGCGTGCCCATATAAAAGTTTTAGATGTAGCTGCCTCAGGCAGATCAATGGAGATCCGGTGGGTAGTGGATGACACCACGCAGCGGGGACTAAGCTGATGATGTGGCCTAACACAGCAGGCCTACCACGCAGCAGCATCTGCGCCAAAGGTGGGGCACACAGCATTCAGTGCAGTCTTGTAGAATCAGCTCTTGGTTGTGGCTGATGTGTGTGGAGAGTCACCATCCTCATCGCTAGTGTAAGAGTCTTTGCTGTGTGCTGCAGTAGTCACTGAATAGTGCGACGTGCATTGCAGCACAATGAATGGACACACACACACTCAGTGTGTTACTCTGGGCGGAAGACCTGAGCGGTCCTCACCCCTTTATTTTATAACCTCTGGCCATGCCTGTCCAGACGCCGTTACAGGGTGCAGCTTCTGGCAGTGGCGTAACACAGGCCCTCGCAGTCCCCGCAGTCCCCGCAGTGCGGGGAGGTCCCCATACGCCAGGGTGCTCCTCAGCACAGTACTCTGGCTGGGGAGCTCCCGATTGAGTCCGGAGAGAGCTCCTCCACGTACCTTGCAGGGGGGGCCCTCAAGTTTCGTTATGCCAGTGGCTTCTGGGTCTCCTCGGCACCACTCTTGTGGTGCTGAAGTCATTACACAATGGACAAAATGCATTGGCAAACCGAATAACTCACAAACCTAAGACCTATTAGCTCTGGCAATTCTTGTTTTACCTCTGCTGTGGGTTGAGGCGTGGTGAACAGACCTCATGAGTTCTGGAGGATTGAATACGTTTATCACCTCTGTTAAAAACCTGCTATTAAAGTAAATGCTTGTCTCTCTAACAGGACACCAGGCGCTAACAGTGACCTGGACAAAATGATAATTAGTATCCTGCAAGACAAAAGTAATAGTGCAGAACAGTGTGTTCTTTTGCATTACGATCCGATATGAGAACTGTAGAAGACCATAATAATGCCCACTATTTGCAATGTTTGTCAGTTTTGAGGCTGCACTTAATTTAGACAATAGTAAATGCAAAGCCCTGTCTCAGTCAAATAAATGTAATTTCACTATTAATCTGTATGTACACATTTACACGGTAAGTAAGATGAACACCAAAGTAAGATGAACACCAAAATTGTTAAAAAATGTAATATTCCCAGATACATAAAATTTGTCATCAGTTTTTAGTTACATGTTCTAGTTTTCTTAAGTTTGAGCCACAGTAAAGTTTGTACCTGAGCATTTAAGTGCTTATATAGGGGTAGATTTACAAGCCCCTTGAGTGACTTTTGCACCGCCGTTGCGTCTCTTTTGTGACACAGCCGCGGCGTAAATGTTGCGGCCCATTTACAACGGGATGCATCTACGGAGATATGTCACGTTGTAAAGCCCTGCGTTACATTATACCTGCATCAGGTATAATGTATGCAGGGTGGGTGTTCCCATGCAAAAAGCCATGTGGAACTGCCGCAGTGAAATCTACAAGATTTCACTGCGTCACTCTACACCGTCACTGAATCAAAATCACTATGTTTGCTCAGACCAGGCGTAAGGAATGACGCAGGGCTTTTTGAATGGGACTCACCCATATATTGTGGCACATTGCTCGAGTTGAGTCACTTTCATGAGCAACTCCAACAATAAGTCACTTTTGCACCAACAGATGCGTCAGAATTTCTGACGCATCGGCTAATCGTTGTGCCGTGGAACACTGTATTGTAAATACAGCGCGTCCATAGTGGTGCAAGGAATATTAGGTGCTGACACAAGGAAACCGACGTATCTTTGCAGATGTGTCAGTTCCTTATAAATCTGCCCCTTAGTTTCTTCCTTGTGCTCATTTCAAAGGATCCATCGTGGATACGAATGGTCACCTTTAGGTTCAAGCATCAAAGGGAAATCATAAAATCACAGGAGGAAAGGAAAGACTTAACCCAAGCTTACTGCTTGCACATGTATTTTTGATTGCCTCTGCCTGTACCTTAGTCCTTTTAAGAAAATATATCTGCTGATTATGTGTCTCCACATCTTAGCACAATATCCTGGCACAATGACAGAAGGAGACGCCCCAAAGCATCTGAAGTGAACTGCAATAAACTGGTTGGCAGTCTGGGTAGTTCAAGAGCGAGGCTGAGCCTTTCAATCACAAAGCTTCTTTCATCTGCTTTAGATTTTATCTTGCAAAGTATGGGAGAATGACGGCGACCTTATAGACAGAAGCTACAATGTATTATAGTTGGAGTGGGAAGTGTGCAGAGTTTTATTGAATTTTAATTGGCTCACTTATTATTGACTTGCTACTAGTTTCCCTTTTAAGGACCATTTGTGATCCGTTATCACTTTTAAACCAGTTTTCATTCTAAAGAAGAAGGGAGACTTGCTACCTGCAGCAAGAGAATTTGTACCTACTTCCTCCAGTTCCTGACACACACACCCACACCCACATCCTCTTATGCATCGAGAACCAGTAAACCATACTGACTCTTTTAGCCGGGGAATTACCTACTGATCATCTAGTACAATAAATTCAGTTTTTCTGTCAGGTGTGCATGGAAGGACACCTAGTAATGAAAACGGCACTGAGGTTTTCACCTATTTGTTGCACGCACAAAAGGCTAAACTCAGTATTCAATTGTTTCACACTCAAACTCTCAGTTATAAAGTCCCCAACTAAAACCAAGATATACCACCCGTAAACCAAATGAAAACAGCACTGATAAAAAAAAACATTGTTATAAACATCGGACAAATATATGGATAAATAGCATTATTGCTCTTTTTTATTTTATCTTTGGCATCCCCCTTGCACACACAACCACATACTCTATCTTCACATTCCAAATGTTGGAAAGTGCTGTGAAAATTCCACACATTTTGCAAAAGTAAAGTACAAAAATTCAAATTTGATTACCTTACTGTTGTTGTTCATGGATTACAGCTGTTTTCATTTTTCAACATTAACTCTGCGGTATTAGCTGCAAGTCTGCAATCCTGAAGATTTTTATCCACTTCCATACCTTCCTGTTAGCAGAGTTCAGGGGACGATAAGCTTTATTCAGTGTCTATTATCAATTCAAAAGCGGCTTATTGATTGTAACTATTTCTACTAGCAGCTGAAAAAGCTCAGAAATTGTGTTTAGAGACTTGGAATCGATTTAACATAATTGTAACAAGTATGTTATTTCACTGAGTATTATGCTCCTAGTTTCCCATGCATAGCAACTATTTTCAAAGTGCACTATTATTAGGGTCTGGCTTGCAGCGCAGCTGCCGCTTGACGATTATATGAGATTCACCAGAAGAGGGGCTATGGCTCTTCTCACAAGTTGGGGGCCAGTAATACATGTTTTGATTGGGCAGAGGATGTGTGCTTCCACAAAAAAAAATTCTTGCCCTCCATACAACTGTTACCATTTTGTTTATTTATTCAGCTGTCTGAGCTTTAATTTTCAGGAGCACACGTCATTGTAATGCTATTAAAGTGTCTTAGATAACACCATACTTTATAGTGTTTTCTCTTGTAGCAGCACGTATGAGAGGAGGGCAGTCATTAACATAGATAGATTTTTAGGTCTAGCTTGACAGTGCAACTGTCACCTGACAACTTAACTAACACCAATGTTATTCTACAATTCTTTGCATCCACAAAAATACCCATCCATTTCCATGCTATCAGCTCGTAATGCTCAACATTACCCTACAACATTTCTTTACAACCAGACCTATTGGCATTTACAACTGAAGTGGGGTTAATGATCTGTCTCATGATCACTCAAAAATCGAGGACCTCATCGAGTAGTAAACTCATTTTGCGACCCATAACCCTGTGACCAGGCAGGTCGCTCCCTCTGCCACCACGCAGACCCCCTGTGCTTTGCTGCTGCCTATCGTGCTGTCTGCTGCCTGCAGACTGGTCTCTTGCTCGTTTTTTCACTTTTTCCCATTTGACTGCTCTTGTGACTTCCCCCTCAACTCAAGACCTGGCTCTTCGAGCAGTAGCAGCACCCCCCCCTCCTCCCAGCACCTTGAGACCCTTGCGGGTGAGTAGTGCGCTCTACAAATGTGATTGATTGATTGAATGATTGATTGGTTTTGCACCAATGGTTGGATTTCATGCCAACACTTTTGTTATGATTGAAGATTTTATTAAAAAAGGGGATTCACTACCCTAAGAGTTCCTCATCTTTTTTGAAGATGCTGCATCCCCTTGCATGCAGTGGCGAAAAATAATATCACAGTGCCTCCATTGGGTTGAAAAAGTGCCTCACATAGTGACGGACGTGCAACCTAGCCCTGAGTGCTCCAAGTGCAACCATGTCTTGATCCCTGGTGCTGATTTATAGTCATGGGGGAGCATGGGCCTGTTGTGTGTGCCATGACCTTTGCCTGAAATATATGACCTGCCTATCTTTTCCTGTGCAGAGTTCTCTGCCCTGACAGCAGAGTCTCCCCAGTTGTAAACTTACTATTTACATGCAGTTGTGTGAATGCCAAAAAAGAGTAAACTTACACAAACATGTAAGTTTACCTTTTTGAGTCAGGCGCTATGACTGTAAATGCCATAGTGGAACATCTAAGGTCCGATTAGGATGCCATCCAGAATGGCTCCGAATGGAATTCATATTCGGCGAATCCAATTCGGAACCTATGTTTCCGACCGAAACGGACACATTTCCAAATGACCGATTATAATGCACGGAACCCGTTCGGGCTGTCTGAATCGGTTCTGTATGGCATTCAGACAGCCCGAGTCGTTCGGAGTCGAATTATACAGCACTATGGACATGGTTTCCAAACAAGCAATTACGATGACTGATTCGGACAGCATTTCCGAATTGGTCTGACAGACACAAAACGGCTGTCAGAATTTAACTTTGGGGGCCTATAGCAGGCTCCCCTTCACCCAGAGGCCTCCGGTTGGCTCCCGTGGGGGTACCCATGGGTCCCCTCTCTACCACCATGCACAGTGTGGGAGGCATCATGGGTGGCTCATCACAGGGTGCTTGGTTTTCCCCAACATCCCCTTTTTTCAATGGGAGCCTATGTTCTCGTTCAGAACACAGGCTCCCATTGAAGTCAATGGGAGACCGACCGAACGATGTATGGAACCATCGTAATCAGTTGCTCGGACCTGCAGAACCTGGTTCATTCGGAAACAATTCCGAAACGGATTCGGTCGGAAGAGTTGCCTAACGAGATCGTAATCGGCCCCTAAGATTTGGACTCATTAGTGGTATCTAATATTAATGTTGCCTATGGTGAATGGATAAAATCCACTGCTAGTGGACATAGGACTCAGGACTTTGTATGAACACTACTAAAGTGCTGGCCATAAGAGGGCTGCATATATTGTTTTGTGCATGTCCTATTTCACTTTGTGTTCATATATCAATACTCCTTTTGTTATGAAAGTGAGTATATCACTGGAAATTAATTTGTTGGGGTTGCTGAATGTATTATGAGTCTTGAAATGTTTTTCACCTTGCACTTACCACCCTAACGGGAAGCCTTGGACTGGTAGACCTGCACTTCAAATGAGAATCAAGTGCGGAAGGGGCAGTACTCATCATTGTCGCTCAGGACCCATAGTAGATAAGGCCCAGGAAAATCAAGACTAAAAGGCCTTAACTTCTATGGTTTGACCCAGTAGCTCCTGCTTGCCTCATGGCTCTCTTGACGAGGTTCTGACAGCCTCCTCCAGCTCCTGAGACTCCAAAGGCTCACAGAAATACATAGACCTTAGGTTGAATGTAGGTCCTCTGGAGTGTGGGGATGCCTACAATGCAGGGGCCTGCTCTACGATCTTGTTTGTCTGTACTGCACTAGTGGGTGGTTCGACTCCACTTGCACAAAAACGAGAAAGACCTTAGTAACAGCTCTAAAGATACAACCTAGGGATGTATCATTAATTGCTTTGTTATCTAGGGACTATAAACTAGCAAGAAAAGCTAGGGAGAGGGTAAGAAGGTAGGAAATATGGACCAGTCTAGAGGTAGCATCAGCCTCAGCAAAAAGTTTTGGGCAATAATCAATGCGCCCTATTTTAAAACAAAAGGTGACTCTACCTTAGACTCAGTTATACCTGAAGATGACTGGGTGGCTCACTATTCAAGTATTTTCTCCATCAACTCACCTGACCTCAGTCCCCACACTGTAGGACCCATGAATCCCCAAGAGAGCCTAGTATTTACTATGTCAGAGGTGAAGTTGGATCTAGAGGCTTGCAGCAAGGGGAAAGCACCAGGCCAGGATGGGGCTCCAATTGACTTTTTTCAAACTGACCCAGATCTCTGGGTCCCTTTATTGACAAATGATTTTATTAAGATAGCGTCACTGGGTCCGCTGCCGTCATGGAAGACGGGCCTAATAGTTCCAATCTTCGAAAAGGGAGATAAGGGAAATCCTAAAAATTACAGACCTTATTGATGCAACTGCTAAATTGATGGGTTGTCTCTTTCTGTCCAGGCTTGAATCTTGGGCGTATGATAGGAATTTCCTAATGTTAACCCAGTATGGTTTTCAACAGGGGAAGGGCAATGTGGATCAGTGTCTGAACCTCGCTCTTATTACGGACACACATGTGAGGGTCAAGTGTCGAAAACTATATTCAGCCTTTATGGATTTAACTGCAGCGTTCGACTGCGTTCCCCACCCAAAACTCTGGGATATTATGTTACAAATGGGATTGAATCAGCCCCTAATTAACTTCATTCGGCAACTGTATTCAGATGCTTCTGCATCTGTCCCATATGGGAGAAATAGGGGAGAGGACCTGCTCTTTTAAGATCTTAAGAGGGGTCAGGCAAGGCTGCGTCCTCGCCCCGTTCTTATTTTCTATTTATACAAATGGGGTGGAGGACGCGTTGGGGGCAGTGTCTCTGGATGTCCCTATATGTGACTCCCATCAGCTCCCTATCTTGACATATGTCGATGATGCCGGACTCCTCTCCAGAACTGGGGTGGGGCTCCAACGGCTGATAACAGCATATGCGGCTTTTATGAGTTTGCTGAACCTAAAGGTCAATGAAACAAAGACATTTATTTTAATTGCAGGGGCAGGGGAAAAGATAAAGCACCACAGTTTCATATGGACTCAAACAAAATCAAAGTGGTTAATACTTTCTCCTATTTAGGAGTCCTCTTTGATAAAAAACAGTCCTGGACACAGCAGTGGAAGGTAAAGCATTGACGATGAATAGGAGCTTAGTGGCATTAAAAACATTTACTAGGCGGGTGGGTACCAGACCCCTGGGAACTATAAAAAAGATCCATCAGGCCAAAACAGTGTCGGCTGTGACATGCGGGGTCAGGCATATGGGGCATGGCTCCAATTGAATCATTACAGCTAGCCGAAAACAAATTCCTGAAATTCTTGATCTCCCTTCCACAGTCATACTCTAACTACATTTCTCACATCGAATCAGATGTCCCATGTATCACTGACTCAATTTATTTGGCTCCGCTTATGCTGTGGTTGTCAATCTGGCGTAGGGACACAGTCTCCCTGAATGAAAGGATTATTACTGACCTCCTCAAGTTGGAGAACCATAGCAGGAGCTGTTGTTTAAGCTATGTAAAGCAGGAATTTAGTGCCTTAGGCTTGTCGAACCTCTTCAGGATCCCAATGACATGCCGGGACTTCTCAAAGAATATGTTAGCCAAGACTTACAAGGCGAGGGCCCAATATGTCCGTAGAGAGAAGAACTTTGGTGCGCAGATGATACGGATGTATCATCTAACTCCCCAATTGAGGAGAAGTGAGTTTTCATATCTGGCAGAGGTCCCAATTTTCACACCACAAGTTTATCCTAACAAGATTCCGTTTAAATTTGATCCCATTAATGCTGGGGTACCCAGGCAGAAGTTCCAGGCATTCTGACTTATCAATGTACCCTTGCGACTCTAAGTCGACACAAAATGATTTGCACTTGATACTCTTCTGTGGTATGTATGCACAAGAAAGAAAGTTTTTTATTGTTCCAATTTTAAAGAGACATAATTTTAGCCAATGCCGAGTGGCACTGTTCTTTTTAAAATCGCTCCCAAACACATTTATCTGTTTTGCAGTAGCATCTTTCCTTTTGACATTTATGAGGAAAAGGAAATATGCGCTCCAATATTGAATCATGTGAAACGGTTATCTGTTTACTGTTCATTAACTTTTATGGAATTTATCTGAATCTTGATTAAGGGGGGCTTGTTTTTATGAAAAAATTGTAATTGGTTATATTTTAATTGTTTTGTAACCGATTTTATGTACTTTTATGATCTGTATACAATAGATCGAATAAAGTTTATAAATGAATGAAAATGAAATGAAATGTACTGCGCTCATTTTAGTCTCATTCACCCTTATGCCTTATTTTCTCATTTTCACAGTTCAATCACTTGTTTGACTAGCTGTTGTACCTACTAGAGCTTTGTTAAACATTACAGCAGAAAACACTGTGTCATCATTCCCCTCTCTTACCTCTAAATAGAGAATGGCAGAGCTTCTACGAGGGTAGCATGTCCTAAATTAACCCCTTCGCCGCGGGGGTAATTCCCCCATGGCGCGGGGGAGGGACGGACCACGATGCCGCGGTGCTCATGACGAGCCCAGCTCATCATGAGGCACAGTGCGGCTGCGCTCATGACGAGCTGGGCTCATCACGACTCCGCCCACTGATTGACTCTCCTGCACAGGTGGGGAATCAATTGCGCGTGGGAGTGCCGCGGCCATTATGACGAGCCTAGCTCGTCATGAGCACAGCTCCACTGTGCCTCATGACGAGTTGGGTTCATCATAAGCATGGAAGGGGTTAAACAGTGACAAACCAAAATTCAAACCTTGGAATCTGGGAGCAGATCTTCACCCGCTATCTTCACAGGTGTTTTCAGTATTCCAATGTTCTACCTCGTTTTTCAGCTCTTTTCATCAGAAGCATTTTCTTTACCAATTCCATTATTTGGTTATAAGGAGACATTCATGGCAGTGTGTTTATTTGCACTATTAGAGTTAATGACATAAAGGATGAAACTATATCTGCATAATAAGAAACATGTTGTCCTATATCCAGTTTCCAAACTGATTTGCAGTGTTTCAGATATGTTTTTCATCACATAATACCTTGCAAATGACACATTATCTTAACAGGCATTCCATACATCCAAAGTGCAGGAATTTTGAAAGTTCTGGCAAAATCAATGTTTCAATTTGGGTGCTATATCGCCCTAGCAACAAGACCATTTTGAAGGCTATTTTTTGCAATGTATTACCCTGAATGGGACCTCCTATAGTGGGAGGTTTACAAAGTCATTACCTCCCGTCCCTCCCTCGCCTTCCTTCCGTACAAATGAGGCCCCGCCTCCCACCCAGACCCACCCCCAGCATAAAAACTCTGCCTGCCCCCACCTCCACCTGTTTTTTTCTGTCTCCCTAGTGAGACTTACCTTTTCCAGCTCCTCCCTGTGGCGGTGCCGGCGAGTCTTCGGTCTGGTTCTCTGCTACGGCGATGCCTTCTGCAGCGTTCTCCTGGCGGTGCTTCCTCTCCTCGTCTCCCTCGTGGTGTGGGGGCGGAGTGGTGGCTCGGAGCTCCTCAACGGTGTCGGATGATCCTCCTGTGGCTGGGTCTGCGTTTCCGGGTCGGGCTGCGTGGCTACCTCCTCCCGGAGTGCTATCTTCCCGGGGACCAGGTAGGACGGGTTTGTGCCCGTTTTCTTTTGGATTTCTTCCAGCTGGGGCGTTTCTCTTGCCCTGTAGTGGTGTATGCCGCCCTCGGTGCTGTGACTCGTTGAAGACCTTTGGTGGCACTGGTTTTCGCTGGTTGGCTTCCATTCTTGTCCTGCCTCTGCTCCATGTTTCCTTTGGTGGTGGCCTTGCCGGTTGTCTGCCACTGGGTCTGCTCCTTGCGGGGTCGCTTGGGGTTGGTTGGGGGCATGCTGATGTCCTCTTCCTCTGCTGCTGGGTCTCCGGTCACCCTGTGGCACCCTTGTTGCACTGGGCTCCGTGGGGGGTATTCTGCCTTTCTTGTCTCGGGATGGTGCTGGACTTGATTGTGGCTGCCCTGTCCTGTGTTCTGGGGTTTGGTTGATGCCTTCTGCGTCCCCTCCTCAACCAGCTGGTACTGTGTGCGACTGGTTCCCGTCTGGGTCCTTGGTTGTGGATCCTTCTCCCGCCTCTGGTCTGCGTGTGGCTCAGGGGTGGTGGGCGTTCGGGCCGTGGGTCGCTGGACTCCTGTGCTGGTAGGCAGGGTTTTTCCTCTTTCCTGCTGGGCGGGGCCTGTGGGTTTCTTTCCTTGGTGTTCCCGGCCCTCCCGGTTGGGCTTGCCCCTTTTCCCGGGGTGGGGGTTGATGCTGTGTGTGGCATCGCCCTAGCAACTAGACCATTTTGAAGGCTATTTTTTGCAATGTATCACCCTGAATGGGACCTCTTATGGTGGGAGGTTTACAAAGTCATTATTGGTGCCTGACACACGGTGCAGAGATGTATTTAAAGTGTTTGTTTTCCATTGCAGCTTGTGCTGCAACCCGCAGCACAAGCCACAATAGAAAATATACACTTTGTGACCACCATGAAGATGATCGCATTGTGTAATTAGGGCAGGGGGACTGCCGACTCCTTGTCGGGTGGTCCCTCTTTCGCTACGGTGGCCGATCAGCATCATAATGATGCCCATAGTGTTGCTGTCATAATAAAGGAACAAGAGATCAAGGATTTTAAGAGAGTATGGGTTTCTTCAACGTAAGGAACTTGGCGCTCTGATCAATTCCTTGCTCTGTTCATAAAACACATCGGTGACAGAACATATTTATTATTAATTTATTAAATACTCTATGGGGGACCTTATCCCCTATATCTCAACTGTTACCTATTCCTCTATTTATTATAATTCTTTACGGTTCATTCATTTTTCTTTCTGTCCCTTTATTTACTGAATGATTTTTGTCTTTCCTCCACGTATTTATCTTTTCCTCTATCATTCTCTTTCGGTACCACTCGCCCTTTCCATCTTTCCCTTTGTCGTTATATTACTCATTCTTTTCCCCTTTCTCCCCACCTCTCTCTCGCCTCAATTTTCGAACTCCTTCTTTCACTTTCGCGGCACGTATCTTATCCACCCTGCCACCGAAACACATTCGTACCTGTGGCATATTAGATGCTTTTTTAGGAGGTCCGTAATAGCAGTATTTTCTAACCATTCACTTTTTAATGAACAAACTTACCATATACTGATTTTGACATGTTTTCGTGATTAACTCATCTAATTTTATGGAATCGCCGTGAGATTGAAAGTGAGTTAATTCATCGAGTTGAAACCTTTTTTAAACGAAGCACATTTTAGGGTGTCAGAACCCAATGTTGTATCACATTTTGTACAGTGCCACGGTGCCACCATTTTGAAATACAGCAATTTAACAAATATGTTTATCTGATGTCATATAACATAGTGGGCAGCTGTATAACCAATAATAAACGTTAATGAAATGCAGAGGAGTTGTAAACAACGTGACTCTCCCCCTCACCCACCACGTCTGCGCTGGGGGTGATCAAAGGGAGACAAGTTTCCAGTACAAACCAAACCTAATTCATGCCATATATTCCCCAACCGATTGTTTCTTTGAAGACATTTACTTAATTTAATAAATCTGTCACACGAGACTGACTATTACTCTGAAATATGTTTTGCTTAGTTCTGCTGAAAATTATATTTTTTTAGTGCACTGTTCATCCGGGAGTTCGAATCACAATATTATAGGCAAACCATGATTTTTTGTGGGGTTCTTGTTACTTCTTTATACCTGATTTAACTCCATTTTATGGGAAAAGTCTGCAAACTGAGGCAATACGCAAAAAGTATATTGACCATGGTGTTAACAGTGCACAGTCCTAATTTCAGCATTGGAAAACTACTTCATTAAAGTATGCTTAGTACAGGCGTAAAGCCTCTATATTTTGCCACTGTGCTTCAGCTTGTAAAAAGATTACAGAATATTATTTTCGCCACCACACACTGGCAAACTATTGATGTACATGGTAAAAGTTTATTTTCACATCTGTGATGTACATTTATAGGGTATGTAATTTCCACTACATACACTCATTCTTAAATACTACTACACATCCCTTTTATTTCCTTTTCCTGAAACCCAATGAGCACTATTTTATCACCTGCACCAATTCCTGCCTCAGTCGTTTGTGCCTTGGTGCCTGATTATTCATCTACACATTGTTTGCCTAGCTTGTTTATTGCGCGACACGGGCATTTTATCCCCATTCCTTTCTTGGATATGTTTGTCTCTATAGAATGTATGACGTTACAACGCATGCTTTTACCACGCATGCTGTTACAACGCAGGTTTTAGTACGCATACCATTACAACGCATTACACTTGGGGGTGCTGGATAGTGAATAGTTTAATTTACTATTCCAACTCAAGTCCCCGTGGACACTAGGGAAGGTGTTGGATAGTAAATTATACTTATTCCCTATCCTAGAGCGCCCCCCCAGTGTAATGCGTTGTAATGGTATGCGTAGTAAAACCTGCGTTGTAACAGCACTGCGTGGTAAAAGTTGCGTTGTAAAGGATGTGAACCGTCTCTATAATACATAGTTCAAGAAAAGTCAAGGACTATTGTTTTATTATGACGCTAGAAGTAGATGGTGAAATGCATGTGGCATTTAACTAGCCATTCACCTATCACACATCTCCGATTTTGTATTGTACCTTTCTTTACAATGCAGCAGTGGTGACTCCTTCACAGCAGTGTAAAAAAGGAAAAATAACATGATAATAACATGGTGTTGTTATAATTACATTGTTTCCTGCTGAATCGTTTTGCCGGGTGGGGAGGGGTGTGGCTGCTCTACTCACAGAGGAGCAGGGGGAGGAGTAGTAGGCACACTATGAGTGCTCATGACGGTTTGGCTGGCCCTCTTGGGCTGGACAAACAGTTGTGCGCAATTTGTATGTTCTCCACCCAGGCTGTATTTCAGCCTGGGTGGAGAAAATGCACAAGCTTCCACTGCCTGTCTGAGCACTGATCCTTGGGCTCAGAGCAATCATAACACTGCACAGCAGCATTGGGATTGGATTAGGGGAGTTTGTGTGCTTCCTGCTTCCATTCCGGCCGAGAGAGACAACGGAGGAGGGACGCCGTTAGGTAGCTGTAATTTTTTTTATCCCAAATAGCTATAATTCATGCCCTACACTAACTATAACTTGCGCCCTTCCATGCATTGCTTATGACCTCTGGCATCCTTGGCATGGTACCCCCTGTCTTTTTGCCCTCTCTCCTCCTGTTTTGCTGACTTCATTTTTGATGGCTTTATGATTATGGGCACCTTACCACTGCTGCCCAGTGCTAAAGTGCAAGTGCTCTTTCCCTAAAACAAGGTAACATTGGCATATCCCCAATTGGCATATTTATTTACTCATACATCTCTAGTAAAGTGCACTACAAGTGCCCATGGCCTGTAAATTAAATTATACTAGTGGGCATGCAGCATTGACTGTGCCACCCACGTCATTAGCCCTTTGAAAATGTCTCAGGCCTGCCTTTGCAGATCCTGTGTGAAGTTTAAACTGTCATTTCGACCTTTCTAAGTTAACCCACTTTCCATGCCTAAACCTACTTTTTCATACATGTCACGCCCTAAGGTAGGCCCTAGACAGCCCCAAGCGCAGGATGTAGTGTATTTAAAAAGTTTGAAATGTACTTTTACGTTTTACATGTCCAGGAAGTGGAAAACTCTTTTTTTTTAATTATTGTTTATTGTTTATAAGGTATGGGTAACAATTCATTCACAATATTGTTTATAGAGATATTCAGAAGTCATTAATAATCATATCACATCCCATGTCAATAAAATTCACCTCAAGGATTTAAATATAGCACCATCCATATAAAAACAGCTTAATATCAAAACATACAATGATAGGGGTTAAGATGACAACATACTGTACAATAATAATAAGGAAGCATAATAGCAGCATAGTAACCTCATCAGTTTAAATTCTCCTGGTATAAAGTGCTTAAAGGACAGTAAAGTGCATATAGTGATTGCCATTAGCCCTCTGAATATTTTCAGAGCTTTACAAGGGATTAGGGAAGCAACCTACAGTACAATGACACCAAAGCTGTTTAATAGCAGCATAATAGCCCCATAGAGTTAAACTCTCCTGGAATAAAGTGCTTAAAAGAAACTCAAATACATAAAGTGCAAACCCTTTAAATACCTTCTCACCTTGGCATGGCCTTAAAATGAGATTTGTATAAATAGAACCCTAATAGCCCTTAAGGCTACAAATGCACATCTCATTTAACCCCTATCTCTCTGTCATTCCAGGATTATTCGCTACATCACCATTCATGGTGCACAGACATAATATCATGTTTTTTATTTCGACTTACATAAATATTGAGTTTTAAATATCGTAGGGACAGAATATTGACATCAAGAATATCGTGACCAGAATATCGACCTAAAGGTAAGAAATCTAATTTTTGTTAATATCGAAGCTAGTAATATCAATAGCAAAAATATCTATGCTAATAATATCGATGTTTATGTTAGTGTTATGTATTTTATATGTATGTGTTTCACATGTTTTATTATGCTTTGTATTTTTTTTAAATATATGTATTAAATGTTTCTAAGTTAGTAACTTTTTTAAAAGTAAATTTTGCGTTTTAGTACCGTAGCGGGTTGTGGGTTTATAGGGGAATAGGGTCGGAAGTAATTTAATTATAGTAAATTTAATCATAATTTTAGAAAATATTAATTATTTTTAATTACATTTTGCATCTTAATTCCGTAGAGGGTTGTGGGTTTATAGGGGAATAGGGTGGGAAGTAATTTAATTATAATTAAGTAATGACTAATTTTTATTTTTTGGGATTGATAATTCATTTATTGGTAATTAATTATTAATTGGTAATTAATTTGTATGAATTGATAATTATATTAATTTTATTCATTTTTTATTGGAGCAGGTTGTTGATTTATAGGAGAATGGGGTGTGAAGTAAATTAATTATAATGCAGTAATTAATAATTTTATTTTTAGGTATTGATAATTCATTTATTGTTAAGTAATTGATAATTGGTAAATAATTTTTATTCATTGATTGATAAATATATTATTATGTTAATTTAGTGTCGGAGCGGGTTGTGTTTTTATAGGGGAATAAGGTGGGAAGTAATTTATTATAATCAAGTAATTATTCATTAATATTTATTGGTATTGATAATGAATGTATTGTTAATTACTTAGTAATTGTTTTTTTAAAAAAGTTTTTTATTGACAGCATAAGCAATCATTCATTACAAAAATAAAGCACTTTTAAAGAAATTATAGTACATACAGTTCCTTAAAGACTTAATCGAGTAGCAATAGGCAATCGAGTTACAGTAGGTCAGAGAGAGATATGTCAGTTTCCCAAACCAAAAATCAGTCAACTGAATAGGAATTCCCCAATATTAATAGCCGGGTTCGTAATTTTTCTAGCCGAGCAAAATCCTTAATCGGCAAATATCAACCATCAAGTTTCCTAAACAACATAATCAGATTAGTGCTAACCTGTTAAGGTCCTGCGCGAAAAGACTGTGGATCCAGATCCTTAAATAATAAAGCGAAGAAAATAGAAACTATTCCAAGATCTAGTATAACAAAGAAAAATCGTTCATTCGATAGGAGGAAACAAGATACCCCATATTTTATCCACTTTCTTCAGGGATCGTTTCCCTCGAATTTTTGCGGAGGAAAATTCCATATCGTATATCTCATTTATCAAGAGCCACCATTCGGTTACCAATGGTGGTTTATCTGAGATCCAAGCCCTAGCAATTATCAATCTAGCACAGCAAGTTAAAATAAACAGTAAGTCTTTGTAGATAGCAGTATTTGGTTGTATTCCCAGAAATATCATCTCGGCAGATAGTTTACCGAAGATCAGTTTTTTCAGTTTCAGCACTTTTTCTACTTCGTCCCAAAATGTTTGCAGAGCCGGGCATGAGAAAATTATATGTACTAAATCAGCAGCTAGTAGGTCACATTTTGGGCATTTTGTACGTTCAGAAAATGCATTGTCCCCTGACCACTTAAAAAAGTGAAGCGTGTGTAGTATAGCTGACATACAGTCTTATAAGATTGAAGTTTTAAGCTAGAAGAGTGAGTTAAAGAGTTGCTATTATGAAGAAAAGTGGAGATGTTATGCGAGGAGATGGGCATTCCTAAATTAATGGTCCATTTCTGTGCAAGTTTAATACAGTCATCAGGTTTATATTGACAAAGGCATTTATACCCTAAGCTAATTATATCTTTGTTTGTTTCCCCGTAAATACAAGTCCATAATTCTGAATCTAAAATTTCCTTTAATTTCATTTTATTCACGAAAAAATCACGTATCTGTATGTACTGGAATAGCGCATTTTCCGGGAGTTTATAAAATATTCTTAAGGTATCAAATGTTAAAAAGCCTGATGCACCATATAGGTCAGAAAGATGATTTATACCATGATTAGCCCATATTTTAACTGTTGAGTCGCTAAAAATCTCAGGTAAGCCCGGGTTATACCAAATGCTTAGCTTAGGGTGGAAAAACTTAATTTTAACGATATCCATGATGATATTCCATATGTGAACCGCGTCTTTAGCGGTCTTAAACTTCACTCATTTAAAGTAATTCGGGTCGTTGCTTCTGGCTAGAAATTGTACAGAATTTGCCCCAAGCATAAATTGGTGAAAAAAGTAAGGGTAGCTAGAGGAAAAGAGGCTACGTATCCGACCCAAAAAAGAAGCGTAAAAATAAAATTTAAAATCGGGGAATTCAAGGCCGCCCTTAATAGCTGTTAGTTTGAGAAGAGAGAGAGCTCTACGGTTTTTCTTGTAGCCCCAGATATAGCTGCCTAGAATACCATCCAGTTTTTTAAAGAATAAGTTGTTAATATAGAGAGGGATAGACCTAAATAAATACAAAATTTAGGCAGGATGTTCATTTTAATAAGGTTAATTCGTCCAAGCAAATTTAAGGGAAACTTATGCCATTTTTTAAGAAGCCTTGTTGTCTCCTTGAGTATAGTATCATAGTTTAGAGCCATAATTTCTTTTAAGTTAGATGTTATTTTAATACCCAGGTAGTGCGCTGTATGGCATACCCCCAAGACTGGGGTCGGCAGCTTGTAGTTGACAATGATTTGGGTTTTATTCAAGTTTAATTTGTATCCCGAAACAGAGCCAAATTCATCAGCTTCCTTAATGATCCCAGCTATGGCTTCCGTCACATCAGTTGTGTAAATTGCCAGATCGTCTGCATACGCAGTAATTTTAAGAGAGTTATTACCATGAGTAAATGGTTTAATACATTCTTGAGTCAGTATCGCATTAATAAAAGGCTCCATTGAAAGAGCAAACAAAAGTGGAGATTAGGGGCACCCTTGACGTGTACCTCTTAAAACCGGAAAGCTGTTAGAAATTAAATTGGCATATCCTATTTTTGCATTGGGGGAATCATACAGTACTTGAATCCTAGTTAGAAACCGTTTCCCAAAGCCAATCCTCCTTAGTATAGCCCAAAGGTAATCCCATCCCACTCGGTCAAATGCTTTTTCTGCATCTAATAACACCATACCGAGTGGGGAGGAATTAGTAGTGGCAACATCAAATGCAGTAATAGCAGTATTAACATGTGCTGTTGTGTCTCTGCCCGTCACAAAGCCGTGTTGGTGTTGGCTAACTAATTTAGGCATTAGCGGGGCCAATCTCATGGCTAGTAACTTGGAATAAACCTTAGCATCAGCGTTTATCAAGGAGATGGGCCTGTAAGACCCACACTCCAAAGGTGACTTATCCTTTTTTTTTTTTTAAAAAGATAATTTTGGCAGTTTTCCAGGAGTTAGGACTTAGTAATTGGTAATTAATTGTGATTAATTAATATTTATTGGTATTGATAATTAATTTATTGCTAATTAAATATTAATTGGTAATTAATTTTTATTAATTGAATAATTGATCATTATATTCATTGTGTTAATGTTTATGCAGAGGTGTTGGGGGTTTATTGGGATTAGGGTGGGAAGTAATTTACTGTTATTAAAGTAATTATTAATGTTATTTTATTGGTATTGATAAATATTGTATTGTTAGTTTATTATTATTCATTATTCAATTAAAAAAATTAATTAATTGATAAGTGTGTTCTTTTTAACCCCTGCGCTATCCAACACTTTCCCTACTGTTGCACTCACTGAAGTGGGAATAGTAATTTTTACCCCTATGCTCTCCAATACTTTCCCTACTGTTGCACTCCCTGGAGTTGGAATAGTTATTTTACCCCACACTATCCAACAATTTCCCTACTGTTGCACTCTGGAGTCGGAATAGTAATTTTATTCCCTCCGCTATCCAATATTTTTCTGTATTCTTTTAGTTAATGTTATGTATAATTTATTTTAAAAAGTGTAAAAATATTGTAGTTTTTTAATTTGTTATATATACTTTTTATATTTTTCTTTATATTAGTTTTGTATGTGTATATATGTATTTATAATTTATAAAATGTTATTAAAATAATTATTTACAAATATTATTAAGTATATATATATTATATTTCATATGTATATGTTTATTTTATTTTAACATTATATGTATTAGATATGATTTTTAAACATGTTCAAATATTTGTAACTATGTTTCTTTTAAGTATATGTATTATTTACTTTATTTTACATAATTTTTTTTGCATTAAAAAAAATCAATATTTTTAACAACGATATTTTAGACATCGATATTTTTGTACTTACCATAATGTAGATAGGACGTCGATATTCTTGACTTCGATATTTTTGTCACAATTTTTTGTACCGCGATATTGTGGTACTCGATATTTTGTCAGTAATTCACCATTCATACCTCCCATCCAATCCTCCACCGAAGCCCAGATCAATCTACCCCGCTTCCACATCCTAAACATACATGGGCAGGATGGAGACCGTGTAGTTGTGTCAATACGGATCCTTCCCCTTCACGTCCCCTGTCAAGGACTCAGGATTAGGAGCTCCTCCTCAAAAAAACAATGCTGCCAGGCCGCGCGGCGCATCAATGATGTGAGTGTCGCGGCGGGAGATTTCTCTGAGGCCTGTAACATAGGGTGTGGCAGCTGGAGGCAGTTACAAGTGGTACTGCAATAAGCAAAACAAACTCTTGGGCATCAGGATGAGCTCTAAATCAGTCTTGAAATCGCGGGCGGCGAGCAGTACTGGAACTATAACAGGGAAAGGTAAACCCCTTGGGAAGAAAGGGAGTGGTTGGGAGGCATGCAAAAGACTAATCTTGATGCTGGCGGAACAAATCCAACCTCAAACCATTGGATTTTTTCAAAAATGTGGACTGGGGTGCAGCTATGGAAGCAGGAGAAATTGCCCTCGTGCAACTGACATAGTGCATGGTGATATGGAAAGAAGCAGACCGCAAAACAGCAGAGGATCCGCGGAATCAATTAATGTGAGTACTAAGCATGGGCGGATTTCACGGATCCACGATCTGTGAATTTTGCGGATTTGCGTATTGTTGATCCGCAAAATCCGCGGATTTGCGGATTTGCGGATTTGCGGATTGCGCTCGTGAAAGTCAAGGATGCAAAGGCCTCTATCCAGCATCACAGCTGATTTTCGACGGTAGATTTGGGAAGAAAGCACACCTGCCCAGCCTCGACAATGCTCACGATTGTTTTTGGGCTGATGAATGCGTCACTGAATTTGAGCTTCAACTGTCCATCATAGTGGGTAAATGGCGGGAAGACGGTTCACACCGCGAGTGTGTGAACGGGGCCAAACGGGCGGGGCTTCCATGCGAGCACACATGCCTCTGGTGTGTATAAATGGTCAGAGACCGATCAGAGCAGCAGATGAAGAGAAAGAAGCCCCTGGTCACAGGAACAGCCAGGGGATTGCGCTTGTGAAAGTCAAGGATGCAAAGGCCTCTATCCAGCATCACAGCTGATTTTCGACGGTAGATTTGGGAAGAAAGCCCACCTGCCCAGCCTCGACAACGCTCATGATTGTTTTTGGGCTGATGAATGCGTCACTGAATTTGAGCTTCAACTGTCCATCATAGTGGGTAAATGGCAGGAAGACGGTTCACACCGCGAGTGTGTGAGCGGGGCCAAACGGGCGGGGCTTCCATGCGAGCACACATGCCTCTGGTGTGTATAAAAGGTCAGAGACCGATCAGAGCAGCAGATGAAGAGAAAGAAGCTCCTGGTCACAGGAACAGCCAGGGGATTGCGCTCGTGAAAGTCAAGGATGCAAAGGCCTCTATCCAGCATCAGAGCTGATTTTCGACGATAGATTTGGGAAGAAAGCACACCTGCCCAGCCTCGACAACGCTCACGATTGTTTTTGGGCTGATGAATGCGTCACTGAATTTGACCTTCACACCACGAGTGTGTGAGCGGGACCAAACGTGCGGGGATTCCATGCGAGTCCATGCCTCTTGTGTGTATAAAAGGTCAGAGACCGATCAGGAAGCACTAATAGATAAAATAAAGCAGGTGCTAACTTAGCTGACTTAGTAACTATTTTAGGATGGCGCTGGCAGCTTGCCGGCGCCATCCTAAAATAGTTACAACTTCAAGCTTGAAGGCTTGAACTTTTGCCCCCCGAATCCGCCGCTCACGTATTCGCGGATTTTCGGTAAATTCGCGGGAGTTTGCGGATTGCGGATTTACCGAAAATCCGCGAAATCCGCGAGCGGAACGGATTTGACGCTCATACTTAGTGAGTACGCTCAAGCCCCCCCCAACCCCATTTTAGTGGATATGGTAAATATGGATGGGAGTGGGCAATCAACTCTAGCATCTTCTTCGATATGCCCTGATAAGACTATGGATTTATTAATCAGAAACCATAGATGGTGGTATTGGAATTAATGGGCAAGGGAAAGGAGCCCAGAATGACATTAGGCTAAAAGCAGTCAGCGTGGGCGCTATGGCAAAGGAAGGGAAAGGCCTAAAGTCAGAACGCCAAGAAGTGTCAGGTCTAAATCAGCTGGACACACAGGAGTGACTAAAGTGGTTGAGCACTTCTTTTCTCTGTCGGATCAATCTGACTGGTATGGCGAGGATGTAGAATTGAAAGATGACCTGAAAGACAGCTCAATGAGATGTTCCAGTGGATCAAATGACGGTAGCGATGGGGGTGGAAGGCAAGAGGCTCGAAAGCCTATTAAACATAGTAACACACCTACTGGAGAAGCAACCCACACTGCCCATATGTGGGACTATTCAGCAATGCCGAGACCAGAAAGAGATACCCCTAGCGGCAGCATTAGTGCTGGGGTACAACCCGATGTGATTTACCTGGAGACTATATATCAAGGAGTTATGGCCCATCGTCATGAGACCAGAGTAGAGTCCCATGGGATGCAGGCAGCCAATGTGAGAAGTTGGCCTGGCATATGATGTCCACTATTCTAGTGGGCACCTTGCACCAGTCCAAACGACCCTTATTGATGGTAGGTTTAAAGTCAACCTTATAGAAAGCTATCCTAGTAGTAGCTGTGGAGAACAGCCTTCAGGCTAAGACTTAGAGGCGAGTTAAGCAAGTTATTTTACAAGTCTATAATCTCTTGAATGAGCAAATGAAAGTACACCACACAAGGTATATATCAAATATATATGTATTTATTCTAAACACAACCCTTCTGGCCTCTTTATGAGGTCAGAGGTAAAAGTACAATACAAGGAACTTAATTAGCATACGATAAGTTGCACAGTATAAGTTATGCCCTGGGGACCTCACAAACCATATACTGAAATAGTGTATAAGAACCACGTGAGGGATAGAAGTCAGGCCTAGGGCCTGTAGAACCGCTGGGACAACCAGGAACCACCCAAGGAAGGGACACAGGAGACCCACGGGGGACGCGTGCAGTGTCTAAATACAGCCGCAAATCCCCATTGACATTGTATGGAGAATGCACAAGTTACAATTTTAAAGATTAAGGACACTTAGAGGTGAACTACGATGGAACCCTTTTAAACTAGGACACTTCGAGAGTCAAGACCCACGGGAGCACCGGAGTACTCGTGTTACCTCACCCAGGGAAGCCGGGTGCATAGGTGTCTTTTGGTGTCGGGTTTCATTAATCGATTCCTATGGAGAGCTGTGAAGAAATGCTGCAGGAGACCAGAGGAAAAGTGTCTGGGTGGATCAGAGATGTGAAGAACCTGAAAGCAGAGGGGACAGAGTCTGGGTCACTAGCCAGTGACCAGGATGGCGAGAGGAAGATGCCAGCTGATGTTGGGTGCTTTCAAGTGAAGTAGGTGAAGCTTGACTCTTCAGCCACAAGGACCAGGAGGTGTCGAAGATGACCAGGAGCTGGATTTGAGCTGTCCCACAAAGGATGTCGAGGGCTGGAGTGTCAGAATCCAGACTGAACCAAACAAGCCTTGGCAACAGCTACCCACGCAAGATAACAAGATTGGCTTTGTGCCGACCAGAAGGACTGAGGGACTCACCCTTTGGAGGGGAGTCAGAGCACATCTGAAGCAACCAGGAAAGCTCAAGAAACAAAGGATTGTCCTTCGTGGGGGCCCACTAGCCAATGGACTAGGAACCGTGAAGGAGCCTCGAGCTTCGATGAAGAAAGGGGGCTCAGGGGTCATTCATGGAGTGCTGGCCTCGGTACTTTGGTGCAAAAGGTGCTCAGGGCAGCGGCCTCAAATACTCCAATGCACTACTCCGGGAAACTTCGGGAAGTAGGTGCATTCGCAAAAATGCAGGATGTCCAGGAGTTCCGGTCCCACGTCTCTCGTGTCAGCTACAGGTCTCAGCTCTGCTGGGAACTTGTGTCAGCTTCAGAGATGTCAGGAAGTCTGTTTCCTGTGTCACAGATTCTTTGGGATCTGGCGGGAGCCTAAAAAATGCGGACCAGCAAAGATGCTCCTTTGGTGCCTGTTTGAACAGTGGGGTCACTTCTTGACCCCAAGGGCGATTCTTCAGTCTTTCAGTCTAAATGAAATGTCGAAGGTCCAGGATTTCTTCTTCAGAGTTCCATCCAGGGTAATCTAAAGTCCTAGGGACTGGGTTCCTATACTTATACAAAGTTTAGGGGTTGGATTAACTCTAAGGTCCCACCTATGGGTGGACCTGGGGAGGGGGTGGTTATACCCCTTCCCCTTTGTCCAGTTTCACGCCAGAGCTAGGGCGGAGTGCCCCAGCAACTGGATTGAACTGGGAAATGAATGGAGCACCTTGTGTGCCCCAGGCAGTGTCTGAAAAGCATTCACTGAATGCAACCCACCCTGCTCCAATGCACTAAAGCCTGTTTGGGGAGGTGCTAGCACCTCCTTGGACATAAAACCTATTGTCCAGGCCTCCCCTGCCAGAGTTTCGTCCAGCAGCAGGAGGTCAGATTCGTGTCTGTGGCAGCAGCATTCATTTTGTGATGCTGGGGCTCTGTTTAACTTTAACCGGGTATACCAGTGTGTTCATGTCTTTTCCCTCTAGAAGGGTGGAATGCTACCCCCGCTGCCAGAACTGGCGGGGGGAATACTCCAAATCGTTTGACACCTTACACAACATGTTTTGATAAAGCCAAACCAAAGTTAGCATTTAACCGCAAGGATTATAATGCACGTAAAAGTATATGGTATGGCTATATCATAGAACAGCTATAAGGAGATATTTCCGAAAGCTGCAGAGGGGCTCAGCTCATGCTAGGGCACCCTCTCACACAAAACCAAGCACTCTGCCTTCAGGATTGTCAAGGCCTGCCAGAGGAGTGACTCATAGGTTAATATGTGTCTATATGTAAAGGTATATATAGGTATACTTTATCTAAGTAAGGGGTGCTTACACCACCTTACCCAGGCTGCAAGTGCAGACCTGTGTTGTCATTTTGGAAGGCTAACCAGGAGTGGCATAATACATGCTTCAGCCCCTGGTAGGCCACTGGGGTACCTATGGCCTGGGTACCTAAGGTACCATATACAGGGGCTCATAAGGGTGACCCAGTAACCAATCTGGTATTTACCTAAAGTACATGGTATCAATTTAGAGAGAAAGCAGATAGACTGGGGCCCTGACTAGCAGGTTGCCAGTCCAACTAAGTCAAAAACCAGCAAAACACCAGGCAAAAAGTGGGGGTAACCATGCAGTAAGATTCCACCTTCCTACAGCCAATAGGAAGCTCCAAGGGTCTGTTCGTAAGGTGGCTAAAACCTGTACTGAGTTTGCAACCTACATGTCTTAAATGAAAAGCTGGGTGGTTGCCTTAGAAACAGAAACCACAGCCAATAAAATGATGGGTGACGATCATCAGGCATGCCTAGTGGATACACAATGGAAGCTTGAAGATTTTGAGAATAGGTTAATATGAAATAACCTCAGGGTTCTGGGGGTGAAGGAAGGGTTGGAAAAAGATGATGCCGAAGTTTTATTGTCCGTTTGTTTCAAAGTGCCTTCCCAGAACTACAAAATTGGAACTGGGAAACAGAGATCCAGAGGTTGCAGAGATTCCCCCTTAAGCAGTATCAGCACTAGGACACAGAAGGGAGCAAACCCGGGGCTATCTTGGTGAATATTGGTAATAGTCATTTGCCCCAAGCTATTTTCGATAAAGCACTACTAGATGCAAAGAGAGTAGTGGACTGTGGTTCTTTTTTTGTCAGACCAGACTTCTGTCTACGATGGAGAGACATTGGCGGCTTCGGCAGCTAATATAACCCATGCAGTCTAAGGGGGTAAAGGCATACAGGCATATTTACTCAACCTAGTCAAACTCAAAGTCATTTCAAGAGACTAAGGGCCCGATGTAGGTCACCAAATACCGGTCGGTAATGGCCGAATTCGGCCATTACCGACCGGTATTTGGTGATTGAGATGTAGGAGGCAATATTTTGCACAATCTGTAAATTTACCGAATCGGTAAATTTACCGATTCTGTAAAATACCGAATCGGTAAATTTACCGATTCTGTAAAATACCGAATCGGTAATTTTACCGATTCGGTAAATTCCAGATGTAGGTAGTACTGTTTACAGTGCTACAGGCCTTCAGAATTCGGTATTTTACCACCCAATCCTATTGGGTGATAAAATACCGAATACAGGTGTACATGCACATCTGTGCATGTACACCTGTGCCATGTGACAGACAGACATGCCCTTAGGGCATGTCTGTCTGCCACATGGCACACATGCCTGTATTTGGGGTGCTAGAGGGTGTCAAAGTGACACCCCCTGCACCCTTGCTGCAATCCGTATTTACCGAATCGGTAAATACCGATTCGGTAATGCCCATTGATTCCTATGGGCTTCAATGCCCATAGGAATCAATGGGCATTACCGAATCGGTATTTACAGAATCGGTAAATACCGAATCTCAACGATTCGGTATTTACCGATTCTGAAATACCTACATCCCCCCCCTCCATTTTACCACTGCTTAAATACCGAATCGGTATGATTCGGTATTTAAGAAGTGGTAAAATTAAATTACCTACATCGGGCCCATAATGTATTACTTCACATAAGAAATCAAAGCTAAAGAGTTTCTTGATGGACTAGGCTGATCTTGGACTCTAGAGGAGGGCAACACAGGGGGTACCCAAAGTAGGAACATTTAGAAAGGAATTCTTTTTTTTCTTTACTTTTTTTCCTTCTTCTTTCTCCTTTTCCCCTTCTATAAGGTAATTATTCTAGAATAGTGTTATGTCACTTTAGGAATGTTCTGTATGTCATTAGGGCACAAAATGTGTTATGCGCTTTTCAATAAATAATATGCCAATAGAGGGACTGGGGGGGAAGAAAACGGTAGGGGAAGGGAAAAAACGAAAAGAAACAAATGGGGAAGGGAAAAGGAAGAATAAGGGGAGGGAAAGGGGGAGGAAGGTAAGAGGGAAAAGGGAAAGAGAAAGAGGGATAACATGGAAGATGAAGAAATAAAGATATGGGTTATCCTAATAATTGTAATTAATTTGGGCATTTAACCTTTGTGGTTATGGATGTATTACCTTTTCTAATGTTTGACAGGGTTGGTAGGAGATGATTAGATGAGTGAATATGTACAAACTATGTATTGTTTTAATTTAAATATATTTCAATTCAATTCAATTCAATATCTTTATTCAGATAAAAGAATATATCTATAAAAGTGCAGACAGACCACAATATATACATAAAAAATTATCCAACAGAAGAGGGGACATAGAGCAGTTCCATTTAAAACAGGTCCTCCAGTAATACAGTACACATAAAAAGGATGCTGATACAAAAAGAGGAAATTCATCGGGGTATGTGTTTACCAAGGTTAATAATTATGCTTAAAAACAAGATAAAATAAGCATACTTCAGGGCGGACACATTGAGTTACGGGTGCGCAGTGCTGCTTTCAAAAAAGAACCAACCAGAAAGATTAGCTCTTCATCTTCCAAAGCAATAACCTTCCCATATGCTGCCTTGTAGTCAATCACAGGTATACCCTAAAAATATGGTATCAGAAACCTTGTTTTGATGTGTATTAAATAGCAACTACAAAAGAATGAGAAATGCAGCATCAATTGTTTATATTGACTGTTACAGGGACATGACAAATGATCAACGTTAGGGTTATACCCCACAGGAAAACAGAGCATGAATTTCATTGTATCAATCCTCAGTCGAAACAGTAGACCCCTTTCCCAACGACCAAAAGGTTTCAGAAGATAGCTAGATGAAGCGTGGGAAATGTTGGCATTGGACGCAAATACCAATCCTAGGTAGGGGAAAGGGCGAGTGCTTTGTAAACTATCTGAATCTAAAGCAAGTGATGTGTTAAAATACTTCTTAGACCCAAAAGCCATTAAAAAAGTTTTTTTTTAAATTGGTGCATAAATCCAAACTAGCCCTGTACCAAGATGCAGAGGACTTTTGGGATACGGCCCATTAGCACTGCCTCATCTGTGTATAATAGGGCAGGAAGTTTGTTACCATTAATACAAGGAACATCATGGGTGAGTGTTGCCAATGACTTGTTCAGGTCGTTAATATAAAGAATGAATAGGAGGGGGGCCAAGAAGCACCCCTGCCTAACCCCTCTGCCGACTTCAATGTCTTTGGATACCTCACCACCCCTGCTGATGCGCACCCGGGAGTGTAGGTCTATATGTAAATAGGTTAAAAAATGTACATGGGACTCGTCCAGGCCATAATTTAAAAGGATAGTCCAAAGCCGTGACCTGTTGACAAAGTCGAAGACCAAGGTAATATCCATGAAGGCAAAATATATAGGTGTTTTTTTGGCTATGTGGTATTTACCAATAATCAAGTTGAGGTTGAGGCACTGCTCAACAGTGCCAATGTTGCTTCTAAATCCCAACTGACAAGGATGTCAAATCTGATCTTCCTCGGCCCACGACCTAATCTTATTATACAGGACCCTCCCCAAAATTTTCAACGTATTATCGATCAGGAAGATCGGCCTGTAGCAGCTTGGATTGGAACGGTCACCCTTTTTAAAAAATCGGCACTATAATGCTGGTTGGCCATGCATTGAGTATAGTGGAATTTGACAAATTATTCAAAACATTCAACAATAAGGGTGCCCAAAACTCTGGTTGACTTTTAATAAGATCAATGGGCAAACCATCAGGGCCTTGGACTTTACAAACCAGGCTCTAGTCAATAACCTCCTCTACTTCTGATAGGTTACCCCAGTGGTAATATCCTACTCCTTGGTGGCTATAGTGGAGTTAAAACTGAATAAATCTTCATAAAAGTCACTTCCCATGCCTCACTAGAGATATTGCAACTAATTGTGGACATGGGCTGTCCCAAAGACCTCATATGTTTAACAGCTGACCAAAAAAATCCTTCCTGTTTTTTAACATGACTGCCTGAGCGAGATTGTCCCAACGCTCCCGGATTATTTCCTCCTTTCTAATTGAAATGACTGCTTTATAGCATTGTCTGAGTGATTTAACAAGGGAGCTATCTCAAGGTTTTGTACCAAGCGCTCTTCAGACAGCTCTATTAGCTGCAGAACAATAAGCATTAAACCAGTCAGGGCTGGAATGTGTTTCCTTGATGGGTCTAGACAACAAGGTTTTGAGGCCCGCACATATTAGGGAAGGACGAAGGGGAGGGATCGATTTCCATCTATGAGCCAGGCATGGTCCAATTGCATTAGCGAGGAGTGGGGAGGGGGAAGAGAAGGGTGGGATGGTAGATGGGGAGTGGGGAGGAGTCAGGAGGCAGGAGGCTGGGAGGTTGTAGGCAAGGGGAGTGCCAGGAAGGTATTGGTCACGTATTTCTAGACAACCAACAGAAGAATGATAGGGGTAAGAAAGGAGAGAAGAAGTTGAATAATCTTGATGTGTTATAAAAGGCTGTTTATGTAATCTGGAATATGATCAGAGAAGTCTATAATGCTGGGTAAAATTCCCATTTGCACAATAAATGTTTGTGGTCTGAATAATAAGAGAAAAAGAGGTAGAATGGCAATGGATCTTAAGGCTATGGGACCGGATGTTATATGAATACAAGAGACGCATGTGATGTGGGAGAAGAGGAAAGTATTAGAGAACTTGAGATATACATTATTAAGCTGCACGATTCAGAGGGCTACTACCAGAGGGGTTGCTAAAATGGCCAATTAGGCTGAGGGGTCATTCATCAAAACCAAAGTGGATAAGGTGGGAAGGTGGGCTATTGCAGACATGCGTATTGGTACAGGGAGGGTAACAATAGGCTCTCTGTATTGCCCCAATTTGGCTAACCCAGAGATGTACAACATACTTAATTTGAATTTATCAACCTGGCCAACCCCTCTTATTCTTTGTGGGGATTTTAATCTACATTTAGAAGTGGGGACGAAATTAGGGAGGGGTTACCCGTATTCAGGTAGGAAAGCATTAGTTTATAAAGCTGTTCAGCAATTGGTCAAGGATCATGGCTTGATTAAGTATGGGGAGAGATGAAATATCTGGACCCTGGATATACCTTTTTCTCTCCCACCAACAATAAGTTGGCACGTCTTGACTACTTCTTTGTATCGGCCTCCCTAGTGGGACAGATCAGGATTTAATCTTTCCCTAGGGAGATGTCAAATCACTATCCTCTTGTTTTAGAATATGCACAGGTAGGCCTTGAATGACAACCCAGACCCTGAACATTTGATAGGAAGTTATTTAAGGAAGAGCACTAATTAGTACACATACATGAGTAGTTGAAGGGGTTTCTTTTAGTAAATCAGGGTACGTAGCCCTGTGGATGGTCTGGGATTCCCTAAAAGCGGGAACAAGGGGACTGACATTGAGTTATAGTCTGTTTAAACACCAGCAAAATAGGAGACATATACAGAAAATATGAGTTTGATTTGGCTAAGCTAATCAGGCTGGGAATGGATAGTGGAGATATTGTGCAGAAATTAGTGATAATTAAGGCTAGGATTAATTAATATTATAGCAAGGAGGTGGCTGCTAGATATCATAATTATAAGGCAGCGTGCTACGAATATGGAGAGAGTACAGGCAAGTTGGTAGCACATCGCATTAGACAGAAGAAGACAGCTAAGGGGATTGAGGCTATTTGTGATAAATAGGGGAGGAGAACAGAGGTGCCCATAGAGATCTTAGAAGTTTTTCGCACATATTATACTGAGCTTTATTCAGAAGATATAGATCCACAGCCAAACTGGTATTCTAACTTTCTTAGCACAGTTAAGGGGAGTCCATTGGAGGAAGAGGACAGACCTTCTCTGGAAAGACATATTTCAGAGGAAGAGCTGGTGATTGCTGTTAAAGCTATGGCAAGAGGTAAAGCTGCTGGGCCACACAAAATTCCTTTGGATTTTTATGCATCATTTCTTCCTGTGCTTTTCGAGGCTATGCCCCTTATATTTTCAGCAGCACAGCTAGCAGGGGTAATACTACCATCGTGGGAAGAAACCAATATTGTCATATTTTAAAAAAGGGTGAATCCCCTCTGAACCGTGGGTCATACAGACCAATATCCCTGATAAATGCTGATGTCAAAATCTATTAAAACTTCTAGCAATGAGACTTAGCAAGGTCATTAAGAAACTCGTGTCTTCCTACCAGCATGGTTTTATTCCTGGGAGGGGCACTGATGATCATGTGCTCAGAGCGATCATGCTATTGGATATAGCAGAATTCAATAAATCACCGCTGGGGCAGGTGTTGATGGATGCACAGAAAGCCTTTGACTGAGTCTTGTGGGGTTACCTTTGGGAGATATTGAGGTGGAAGGGACTCATTCAAAGCTTCATCAAATTGATCAGAGCTTTTTATTAGGCTCCTAAGGCCAAGTTGCAGATAATGGGCAAGGGGGTCATACAAAATCTGTATCACCCGAGGAACAAGACAGGGGTGTCCTTGCTCACCTCTAATATTTGCTTTATACATAGATCCATTTTTAATACGATTGGAAGATAATTGCAAGATTCAGTCAGCAGTCATGCCCCAAATACAATATACAGTATTGGCATGTGCCAATGATGTAGTCATTATAACAGTGATAGAATATTGGGTAGATGCACAGCTGTGGTTATGACAATGTTTATTTTGAAGGTAGAAAATGTTTTTGTGGTGCTCCTAAAGGTAACGAAATTCTTCCACTCGGTTCTATGTTAGTTGAATATATGAATCATTTAATGGAATTAGTTTTCTTTCGTATTTATCAACTTCTTTGCATTTTTCATATGGATTGTAATCCAATGCATTTCAGGCAATGTCATTATATGATATCCAATGCATTTCGGGCATTACACTCATGCCCTTCATCAGGGAATCAACACTGAAAACATAATATGATAATGGTTTGTCATATGGTAAAAAATAAGGGGTAAAACATAATCATAGTGCACTGAAACCATCCCTCTGCAAACATTCAAAAAAATTCCAGGAACGTTGGTATGAAATTTTAAATAAATGCTCATTAGACTTGATTCTACTCATAATACAAGAACTATCTACAATACTAAAAGATTTGAGCAAAGAAATTCAAGAAGTATCAACTGACCTATCCAGAATGTTGACTGAAGAGGAATTAAAAACAACCTTGGATGACATAAAAAATCAAATAGACCGACACTCCAGGGAGATTAACGAACGCAAAATTCGTAAATTCAAGCGGGATACCCTTGATTACAGACTTGGTGAAGTCTACACATGGGCAGACATCTACCCCCAAAAAAGGAGGAACCGTCCATATCAATCCAACACTGATACTTCATCAACTGGCAGTGACACCAGCCAAAAACCACGAAGGGTACAGCCCACCCAACAACCACAAGATAAAGACACAGCCGAACATCCCACCACTAGCGCAACAACTGATACCAATCCTTTTTTAGAACAGGGCCAAGCCCAAAAAGGAGACCCCGGAGAGGGAAAAGAAAAGGAAAAGGAAAGAGACCCACCGAATACACGGAGTACAACAGGTACACTCAAAGACAAGGAGAAAGAGAAGAGACCCAAAAAGAACCAGACATAGAACAATTAGTGATCAACATCAGTGACCACCATCTCAACACATATGAACTAGGATTGCTTCAAAAGGGAACATCTTTCGTACCGACGACAACCACAGACCACTTGGAACTGGAAGTCAGTTTCTTCAAATTGATGCGTAAACTAAGACTAAGACATTTCTTTGACAATATTGTACCAGAACAACCACAATAAGAGAAGGACCAACTATTAGGGTTGAGACCACCAAGTACCTTCCAAGCACCCATAAGCCACAAAACATTAGACCTATTTGAGAACTTAGTCAAACAAGACTTAAGTAAGTTGAAACATACTAAACCCAAGCATAGAAATACCACGCAAAAAGACTTGGACACACTACATAAACTTGCATCTAATGACAACATAGTATTCACCAAAGCAGACAAAGGAGGTGCAATTGTTATCATGAACAAAACCATGTATGAAAACAAAGTGATGGAACACATCAATGATACCAGCACGTACAGCAAACTGGATTACAACCCGACACAAGAATATTCCAAAACATTACGGATAATCATTGATAGGGCCCACAAACAAGGAACCATCTCAGAGAGGACAAGAAATTTTCTCATAACTTCCAACCCTAAAAGCCCAACCCTCTGGATGGTACCGAAAATACACAAAAACACCATGGATCCACCAATGAGACCCATAGTATCGACATGTGGGAGTCTCCACGAACCAATAGGCCAATTACTTGACAAGTACTTACAACCCACAGTACAAGCCATGCAGACCTATGTAAAGGACACCTCACAATTCCTATTGAAATTACAACAAGTGAAATGGGATCCACAAGACAAAATCATACTTTGCACAGCAGATGTGCGTAGCCTCTATACCAGCATACCCCACAACATGGGGATTGAAGCTATGGAAGCAGCACTCATGAATACAGAATTAGACCAGGACCTCCAGACCTTTCTAATGGAACTCATGTATTTCACCCTGTACCAAAGCTATTTCAAAGTCAATGAATCATGGTATCAACAACTAACTGGGATGGCCATGGGCAATTTGGCGGCACCCGTGTATGCTAATATTTTCATGCAGTGGTACGAAAATCAACACATCCTGACCAAAAAAGAATGGACGGACAATTTGAAAATGATCATCAGATATATTGATGACCTATTCATCATTTGGACTAATACAGAGGAAAAACTGCAAACCGAATTGACCGAATTCAACAGAATAGACCCACGAATCCAACTTACCTGGGATATGTCAGACACCACGGTGAACTTTCTGGACGTTAAAGTTACAACAACCCCACATGGATTTTTCACAGACCTACATGTTAAACCTACAGACAGAAACAACATGCTATTATACTCAAGTTTCCATGAACCCAATCTGATAAGAAACTTACCCTTCTCCCAGATGGCCAGAGTCAAAAGAATTACCTCAGAGGAAAATACTCTCAACATAAGACTCAAGGAAACCACCAACAAATTCATCAATAGAGGGTACCCTCAATCACTAATGGAAAATACCAAAGCAAGGATCGAAGAAATTGATAGAACAACACTCCTAACATCAAGAAATAGACCTTCACAACAGCGAACTGTAGCAGTTTCAAAATTTTCAACAGCAAGCAAGAAATTCAAAAAAGTGATTCTGAAGCATTGGCCAATATTAAACATGGAACCTGACTTCAAACAATCTTTTAACGCTCCACCACTATTTGCATTTACCAGAGCTAGGAACATCGGCGAAATCTTGCAAAGCAGGCCTCCAGAAATCACCACATACTCAGGAACTAAACCTTGCCTGAATTGCGGCAACTGTAACAGCATAATAAGAGGTAATACGATTAACCACCCAATGAAAGGCCATCCGATAAAACTGAAGGTAAATGCTACGTGCGACACTAGCAACTTGATCTATGGAATAAGATGCCCATGTGGCAAGATGTACGTTGGGAAAACAGAACGTCGAATAAAAGTGCGCTTAACAGAACACAAATCTAATATACGACTGAAAAACACGAAGTCAGCATTATCAGCGCACTTCACAGAAGCAAACCACAACGTTTCCCAAATTAAGTTTATCATACTAGAGACAGCCCAGAAAATAGAGGGAAGAGACAATACTAAACACCTCCTCAAAGGAGAGAACTTTTGGATTCATAAACTGTCTACCCAGAAACCGGCAGGTTTAAATGAAAGAATCGAACTGTCGTGTTACCTATAAATATTGTTCTTATGACTGTACTGTGCTTACAATGTGCTAGATCTATTCACTATCAGACACTACTAAACATAAACCCATTACCCACATCTAGAATAGCTCTATCCACAGAGCATCCCCACAACCAACATGGCCACCTAAAGGTTCGAGTCCCACCAGCACTTTTTTATTATTCCTCATAACCAACATTTCCTAACCACCCAATAGTTCTCCAATTTTTCCAACCCCATTTCAGCAACGAATATTTTTTACCTAATTGCATTTACCATTTCCCAACCCCACGGTTTACCCGTAGCACCCTCCCGCTAGACATACCCATCGAAGTTTCCGATAGTCTTTCGACTATGTTCATGCCCACGTGACCGGAACTTTTACAACATATTAAAGCACTGCCGGCATCCACTCGAGCCGTTGCTACAGAAGATTTACTTACGGATTTGAATCCCCAACCTACCAGGTTAGTTCACATCAGCCGAAGGGCGGACGGCCCTTTGAAAGCATCCCCGCGTTAAGCGCCCAGCATAACGCTAACCCTACACTCTACATTTCCTTACAGATGTAACTCAACCATTTGAGGAAAGGCTTGTGTGTGATACGCCGTTTTTTGTTCACCTCACCTTGTTTGTGCACCCTTGACACTATCTTGAAGTAATATGTATCACTGCACGCCTTACGTTTATACGAAGTATAGTCATCAACCTAGGAAATGTATCACTATGATTATGTTTTACCCCTTATTTTTTACCATATGACAAACCATTATCATATTATGTTTTCAGTGTCGATTCCCTGATGAAGGGCATGAGTGTAATGCCCGAAATGCATTGGATATCACATAATGACATTGCCTAAATGCATTGGATTACAATCCATATGAAAAATGCAAAGAAGTTGATAAATACGAAAGAAAACTAATTCCTTTAAATGATTCATATATTCAACTAACATAGAACCGAGTGGAAGAATTTTTTTTCCCTCAACGGGAAAGATAACCATAATGTGTGCCTTAAAGGGATGATATTGGATACTGTCCGATTTCACATGTAGTCATTATAACCCCAGAGCCTTGTAATGCTTTAAAGTATATTGACGAGGAAGCATGGGAGTTTGGGGCTTTATCAGGATATTATCTTAACGAGGGGAAGAACCAAGTGATCACTACAGAAGGCAATGATTCTAGTAATCACCGCTGGGTAAAGGAGGCAACCTATCTCAGGGTGGCTATTACACCTGATATTCGGAAGATAGTGGAATTAAATCTAGCACCACTCTTCAGTAAAATTAAGCTGGATTTGCATAGAATTGATAATCTGCATTTGATGCTTAATGGGAGGTGCAAGGCGCCCCTTGCTCCTCTCCACCCAACCAGCTCTTCTCGCATTTTATCTCTGCAGATAAGAGAGACGTCTTTGCCATCCTAAAATCATTAAAATCAGGTTCTCCTGCAGACCCTTGCCCTGCTAGGGTCCTGAGTGGGGTGGCGGAGATAGTCTCTCCGGAGGTCATGGTGCTGGTTAATAACTCACTGCAATCTTGAAGAGTGCCCCTGCAATGGAAACATGCCAAACTCCTCCCTCTCCTTAAGAAACCCTCAGCTGATTCCACACTTCTCGCTAACTATCAACCCATCTCCCTTCTTCCAGCCTTAGCTAAGGTGTGTGAAAAAGTGGCCTTTAAACAACTGGAGAGATTTGTGGAATCCTCGCGAGCTCTTCACCCGGCGCAATCCGGGTTTTGGACATCATTTAGCACCGAGACAGCTCTAGTGGAGATTGCGGAGGCCATCAGGGAGTGCCTGGACGCGTGCGGCAGGGCGGCTCTGATTTTACTCGACCTCTGTGCCGCCTTCGATACGGTACCCCACCTCCAGCTCCTTTCCCGCCTGTCTGACATCGACATTACAGGCACGGCATGGGAATGGGTCAAGTCCTTCTTGGACAACCGCTCCCAACAGGTGTGGATGCCCCCCTTCTCCTCATCGGATAGTACAGTGGCCACCGGTGTTCCTCAGGGGTCCACATTGAGCCCTCTTTTGTTCAATGTTTACCTTACACCCCTGATCTACTTGGCAGAGAAGATGGGCGCCAAAAGTATGGCTTACGCTGATGACACCCAGCTTCTCTTCAGGTGGAAGGGTGATGATCTTCATACTGAGGTGGCTCATCTGTGTTTGTCATCGGTATTTTCATGGTTAGCCCAGGCTAGCCTGAAGTGCAATGAAGAGAAATCTGAGGTGCTCCTCTATGGCCATTTCCCCCCTGGTTTTAGAGAGTCTCTCTGGCCTCCTGGGTTTCCATGCCCTTCGGGAGACTGTGGAGTTGCCAAGAATTTGGGAATTTGGTTTGGGGGCGATCTAGGCTTTCATGGGCAGATCTAGAGACTGTCAGGGCTGTGCTTTGGCACACTCAAAGCCCTGAAAAGGTTTTTCCCCCTGCTACCCCGCTCTGCCAGGGAGACGGTGGCCAGGGTGCTCATCTTGTCTCGCCTAGACTATGCCAACGCCCTCTACCTCGGCATCCCAGGGTACCTCCTGGGAAAGCTGCAGGTTATTCAGAATGCTACAGTTAGTCTTTTATTCAACATCCCGAGGTGCCTAAGCGTTCGCAAGCAGCTAAGCAACCTACATTGGCTGCCCGTTGCTCAGAGTGTGCAGTTTAAAGCTCTTACCATGACTCACAAGGCACTACACGGCCCGGGCCCTGCTTATATCAGTGCCAGCTTTGCCTTCTTTTTTCCCAGTCGGCCCCTCCGCTCGGCCCTGCAAAGACGGCTGGTGATCCCCAGATTTCGGAGAGCACGTGTTGGGGGGCAGTCCTTTGCGGTTAAGGCTGCCTGCTCTACCAGATGACCTTCGGCACACTAAGGAACTGTCCATCTTCAAAAAGCGCCTAAAAACTCACCTGTTTAAACAATCCATCTAGCCCTTGCCGCCTCCCAAATTACTGTTTCCCCACACGCCAGGACACTCTTGAGTAGCAGTGCGAGATATAAATCCCTTTATAACATAACATAACATGTGTTGAAAATGACCGTACTCCCGAAAATATTGTATCAATTCAGAGTCATTCCTCTTGAGATACATAAGAGCTGGTTGACTAAACTGGACAGTTTGTGTAATAACATTATGTAGCGGTTTAGGCATCCGAGGCGGGACTCAAATTTTATGATTTAATCAAAAAATCGGGGACTGATTGTACTGTGTTACTTAGTGTGCATTTTGCAGTATTGTTAATGGGTAATATTCAAGATGTGGATCCAGCCATAGCACCATCTATATATCAACTCATGTTAGGTTCCGATGTGAAGGGGTGCTGTCTAAGGAACCTACAGAATAGCTATTTTAAGAAGACTAAGTTCAAGACAGTGGATGGAGCCTTTAAGACCTCACGTCAGATCAAAAAGAGACTTCATATCATCAAAATAAATCATCCCTCTGTGGGACTACTCCGTCTTACCAGGTATATTTCATGAAGGTATGTGCAATCGATATAAGGCCTGTGGAGTCCTGAAGCTGGGAGATTTTTTGATAATGGCCAACTGCGTTCTTTTATACAGATGCAGGAAAAGTTTGGGTTAACCAAGGAGAAGTTTTATAAATACCTTCAGATCCTGGATTACCTTGGTAAACTGGATAAAAAACAAATGTCAGTCATCAAATACCCAGTAATAGACGAGGTGCACCAGGGTGAACCAGGGTGACGGATCAGCAGATTTAGAGGGATCTAATGGAGGATCTCCCAGATGACATGGAATCTCAGAACGAGAAGTGGGAGTCAAGGTTGAGGGTAAAGGGACTACTACTTGGAGCTTTGTAATGAGCTAATTCTGACCCCTAGTCTTAGGAGCCAAGATTTTAAGATTGTTTTTGAGGGGCATATTTATAAGGGCCATATCTCCGTTTTTTGGCTTTTAAAGCCAAAAAAAAGCAGAGATAAAAATATCGCCCTATTTGCAAGAGGTTGCTAACATGCATTAGCGCATGTTAGCACCCTTTTTTTCCGATGCCTCCCTTTGCATCTCTAAAGTGGGCGTCACTGGGCAGTACAACCTTGCAAATATCGCTGATGTGCACATCGCAATATTTACAAGGGGGCCCAAGCATTTTAGCAGATGTTAGTTTTGGGCGAAAACTGCTGTTTTTGACAATAACTAACGTCTGTTAATATCACGACTAACCCATACCGCACATGGGGGGTGGATTCTTGTGTTACGACCACATGGTCGTATCAACAAGCATATCGCCATTTTGCAGGGAACATCGCTGGAAAATCAGCGATGTTCCATGCAAAACGGCGATTACCCCACTTTGGCTGGAATTTATATTGCCATTGTGCTATGCGTTGTAAATAAAGCGCAAGCATGGCGATAAATTCCAGCGATAGACGGCGATAAATATAAAAGTGCTAAGCGCAATTTGCAATATTTATCACCGTCTGATGTAAATATGCCCCAGAGTATCCAAGGTATGGCCAGCACTGTGGGTAGGTTGTTGAATTAGTTGGGGAAGATCGAAGGCATTCATGATTCCGAGTAGGGAAGTGGTATCTTTGTCCACCAGAGATGGCAAGTGGAAGTTAAAATCTCCCAGGAACATAAAATCCCTAATCCTGATGTCGTCCTCAAGGGGAGAACTATTAGAGTTTAAAAATCTGTTTCCGGGGCCCGGGGTGGTAGCTAAGGGATCCTCTGATGGATTGCTTTATTGTCAGTTCAAACTTACATGATAGGGCTTCACAGCCTTCGGTCTGGTTGGTCGAGAATTTGACCCTGAGATTGTCCGATATGAAATGCTTAAATCTTCTCCTCTTTTTAACGGGCGGTCTTGTCTGTGCAACTGATATCCTACAGTGGTCGCAGTTATAAGTTCTGGCATTGATGTATTATTAGGCCAGCTTTCAGAAATGAAAGTAATATCCGGGCTTATGGGAGTCAATTCCACTCAGAGACTCACACACCAAGTCATAGACCCACTCAGACACTCATGCACCCACTCAAACACCCACTCAGACTCCCTGCACCCACTCAGAGACTCATGCACTCACACACAGATCCATTCACTCATGCACCCACTCACTCACCCACTCAGACATGTACCAACTCGCAGATCTACTCAGAGATTCATGCACCCAATCAGAGAACCAATCTGAGATTTACATACCCACTCATAGACCCACTCAGACACTCCCAAACCCACTCACAGACCTAGTTACTCACTCACGCACCTACTCACAGACCCACTCAGAGACTCATGCACCTACTCACAGCCCTACTCAGACTCCCATGCACCCACTCACAGACCCACTCAGAGACTCATGTACCCACAGACAGACCCACTCACTCATGCTGCCACTCATTCACTCAAGCATCCATTTACAGACACACACCCACTCACAGATCCACTCAAAGACTCATCCACCCACTCACAGACCCACTCAGAGATTCACACACCCACTCACAGACCCACTCAGACATTCCTGCACCCACTCACAGACCCAGTTAGACACTCATACATCTACTGACAGACCCACTTAGAGATTCATGCACCCACTCACAAACCCACACAGACACTCACATACCCACTCAGACATGCACCACCTCACAGATCTACTCAGAGACCCACCACCCAATCATAGACCCATTATGAGATTCACAGACCCACTCAGACACTCCCAACCCCACTCACAGACCTAGTCACTCACTCACGCACCTACTCACAGACCCACTCAGAGACTCAGGCACCTACTCACAGCCCTACTCAGACTCCCATGCACCCACTCACAGACCCACTCAGAGACTCATATACCCACAGACAGACCTACTCACTCATGCCCTCACTCACTCAAGCACCCATTCACAGACACACACACACTCACAGATCTACTCTGAGACTCATGCACCCACTCACAGACCCACTCATAGATTCACACACCCACTTACAGGGCCACTCAGACATTCCTGCACCCACTCACAGACCCAGTTAGACACTCATGCACCTACTCACTGACCCACTCAAAGACTCATGCACCCACTCACAGACCCACACAGACACTCACACAGACACTCACATACCAACTTACAGACACACTCTCACACGCACACTCTCATACCCACTCAGAGACTCATACACCCACTCACATACCCATACAGACAATTACATATATACTCAGAGATCCACTCATAGACTGACGCACCCACTAGCAGACTCACTCACCCACTCACAGACCCATTTGAACACTCACACACCCACTCACATGCCCACTCAGAGACTAACGCACCTGCTCACAGACCCATTCAGAGACTCACACCCTCACTCACTCATATACTCACAGATCCACTGACAAAGCCTCTCAGACATTTGCGCACACACTCACAGACCTACTCGTGCACCCACTCACAGACCTACTCAGAGGCTCATGCACCCACTCAGATATCCAGTCAGAGACTCATGCATCCACTCAGAGACCCACTCAGACACTTATGCACACACCCATAGATCCATTTACAGACTCATGCACCCACTCACAGACCCACTCAAAGATTCACACACCCACTGACAGTCACTCAGACACTCGCACACCCACTCAGAGGCCCAGCCAGAGACTTATGTTCCCATTCACAGACCTAATGACAGAGTCATGCACCTACCCACAGACCCAGTCAGACATTCACGTACCCACTGACTTACCTAATCAGACACTCACTCAGCCAATCAGAGACCCATAAACCCAATCACAGACCCACTCACACGCTCATACACCCACTCCAAGTCCCACTGAGACACTCATGCACCCACTCACATACCCACTAAGAGACATAAGCTTCCACTTATAGACCCACTCAGATGATACTCACACACCCACTCATACACTCAGAGGCTCATATACTCACTCACAGACCCACTGAGACACTCATGCACCCACGCACATACCCACTAAGGGACTTTCAAATTCACTTACAGACCCATTCAGATACCCACACAGAAATTCACACACCCACTCAGAGACCCACTAGTACACTTCTGTACCCACTCACAGACCCAGTTAGATAATCATGCACCCACTCACAGACCCACACAGACACTTACATATACACTCACTGACACACTCAGAGACTGGCGTACCCATTAACAGACTCACTCAGAGATTCACACACCCACTCACGGACCCATTCAAACACACACACACACTCACAGACTGTGGGAGGCTGGCTTAGTACATGGTGCACATGTATTTAAGTATTGCACCTGGCACTAATCCAGGCAACCCTTATTGGTGATCTTTGAAACCATAGAAAGTTCTCAAAGTGGTAGCTGTGGAGAGTAGCCTTCAGACTTATCGTCAAGGAGCGTTAAGCAGCTTGTTTTACCAGTTTAATTATGTAGTGTAGGTTAAACCAAAAATAACCACACAGTGTTTATATAAAAATACTTCTATTTATTGCAAAACACTCACTAACACATTGGTATCTCCTACCCAAAAAATCAACTCAATATACAAAAATACTTCAATTGCAATAAGGTAAGTAGCACAAAACCCAGTGGTCTCTAGGTGGAGAGCAAACCATATACAAAGAAAGTTGAATGCGAACTGCAAAAGGGAATGGGACTTAGGACCAGAAGACTTAGAGGAGCCGGGGACACAAGGAACCACCTTGGGTAAGTACCCAGGAACCCCTCAGAAACTGTGTGCAGAGTGGGAACACAGCTGCGTGCCCAATGGAAGTCAATAGAGAAGACGGAGTTTCAGTTTTGCAGAAGAAGGACCCTCCCTGTGACAGGAAACCTATTGTTCTACCTTCCCCTGCTTGAGCTTGGCTCAGCAGCAGGAGGGCAGAATTGTGTCTGTGGTCGGCAGCAAAACTAGCTTGCTGTCAGACCATGAAAGGCTGTTAAACAGGAGTACTGGGGGGTACCCAAAAGGAGCACCGCAGTACACAGATCATACTTCCAACACAAGAATCAGATACCACACATGACCGGTTTTGGTGCAGGCACTATATAGTTAGACATCTCGTATTCACTGATGTCCACTATACGATTAAAATGGCTGACTGCGCTTACAAAGCCTGGAGAATTGACTCTGGGGTTTGTGGGGGTGTCCTGTTCATGCAGGGTCAACCTCACACTCATAACCAAGCACCCTATCCTCAGGACTGAAGAGCCTGCCTTAGGGGTGACTTATAGGTTTTAAGTGCAGTGACCTCAGATATAAGGAAACTTATATCTGTCGTGAGAGGTGCAAGCACCATCTTACACAGGCTGCAATGGCTTGCCTGTAGTGACAGTTTAAGTGGACTCCCGTGGGTGGCACAATACATACTGCAGCCCATAGGAGACCCCTGGTGTACCGATGTCTTGGGTACCTTATTACCATATGCAATGGACTTACAAGGGTACACCAGAAGCCAATTGTGGGTGTACAAAAGTACTTACCATGGTCAATTTAGGGAGGAAGCACAGTGACTAGGGTCCTGATTAGCAGTATCCCAGTCAAACTATGTCAAAACATACTGGCACAAAGCAAAAAGCGGGTTAAACCATTGTCATCAATAAACTTTAAACCGCAACCATGAAAGCAGATCCAACTTTCATACACAGACCAACTCAGACACTCATCCGAGGTGTGGCGCCGCGGCCAGGGCGACTGACGCTGGAATCTGGGGATCAGGGTTCGATCCCCGGCTCTGGCGGCAGGTTAGCCCAGCACCATGCGACTCTGAGCAATAGCTTGCTTAATCTTCCCGACGGCCCCCCAGTGCCTAGAGACCCTAACGGGTGATTGTGCGCTATACAAATGTGGATTATTATTATTATTATTATTACTCAGAGATTTATGCACCCACTCACAGACCCACTCATACACTCACAGATCCACTGATAGAACCACTCAGACAACACTAACAGACCCATTCAGACACTCGCTCTACTATTCACAGACCCACTCAGGGACTCATGTACACACTCAGAGATCAAGTCACAGACTCATGCATCCACTCAGAGATACAGTGAGAGACTCACACACCCAGTTACAGTCCCACTCAGACACTCACATACCCACTCCAGACCCACTCAGACACTTATGCACTCACTCATAGATTCAGTCACAGACTCATGCACCCACTCATTCACCCAATCAGAGACTCATGCACCCACTCACAGACCTACTCCGAGACTCACACACCCACTCAATCAGACACTCATGTTCCCATTCAGAGACCTAGTTAGAGTCATGCACCCACTCACAGACCGAGTCAGACACTCATGTATCCACTCAATCAATCAATCTTCTTTATTCGATTTTAAGAGATAAAATCATAAAAGTCAAGCACAATAAAGTACATTTCATAAAAAATAGGAATCAGATAAAATACAATTAGATTGACTTCAATATGCCAGAAAGCTAGCAAGATAAAAAGTAGCACACTGTGGAAGTGGTTAAGAACTGTAAAAACAATAATGCAGGTCTCACTTGGTTAAAGTTTATGGTCTTCAAGAGTGGAAATATATATTTAAAAAGCAAATAGCTGTATTTCGAGCTGACCATGACTATGTGGAAGTTATCATTAATGGAAACATTAGCGCAATCACACACAGGCAGCCTAGAGTCATTAAAACAACCATGATTAAAAGGCACAAGCTGCAGGAATAAATGAAGCCTGAAGAAAGTCAGTAACAGTCGCTTACAACGGGGCATAGCCAAGGTACAGTATGGCTCAAAGCCACTTACAGTTTTCACTAAAAGTGCATGACGTGCTAAAAGCTTGTTCTGAGCTGAAGCCTCTCGATCTGTTGTCATCTTTTCTCTGGACACTTCTTTGACCCATATTTAATCAGTTTGAGCACTGCCACTTGGATCATGACAAAGTTCTGGTCTACCTAAACTTTTCATTGTTGAGGAGACATAAGTCATCCAAGGTATCCGAGAAAAGTTATCAATGTTCATGCAATCTTGCCTGATCAACCTGTTGAGGCCTAGCTCCTCTTTGCACCAGACTGAGAACCAAAGTAACAGGGGGCAGAGCAACATCTAGATGTAAAAAAAACATTTTACAAAGCATTTCCTCGAAAATGTGCAAACTTGGCTTGAAGATATTAATATACAGCCTAGTGAGATGCAGAGTTTCTGTAAAAATGCATCAACATTAGGTAATGTGATTCCCATTTGTTGTGCTACTGGAACTGCATCCAAACTCATGGTGTTGAGTTTTATTGTGACATTATGTTATTATCTTCTCATATTTTATGCCACATATGTTGAGACTGCGTGCAAACTTATATCTCTGATTTATTCCCCATATTTCTGTTATTTTTGAGGTCATAGGATTGCATCCTTCCTTTTTAGGGGATATAACCTTTTCCAAGCTGCTCTACGTTGATGATGTGGTGTTAATGGACCTATACACCATAACACCTCACCATGCATTAGATTCATTGAATCTTCTACATTAATATAAAATCTATTTAACTAAATTAAAGTAGCAGTTTTTGCCAAAAGACAAAGGAGGCTACATTTTTCCTTTATTTGGAAGGCAAAATAGAGTGTGCCAGGAATTTTGCATATCTTAGAGTTGTTCTAGCAGCATCAACAGCTAATGGGATAGGCAGCTTGTGGAATATCATTATCGCTATTAAAATTTTATGAGGCTCAGGTTCCTCCATTAACATTCTTTGGCTTTTAGTGTATTCTTATTTTATCTGCAAATAGTGGATAGGAAAGTTCCCTTGACCACTTTGTCAGTAAGGAACTACTATCCTGGTTAGAGAAGGGCTTAACTTATGATTGTTATATGGCTCTAAATATAGTGGTTCATTAGTTCTACCACCTTATGATGGACCCAAGCTGTAACTTCAGAGAATGCATGTTTAGAATGGCTATCGTCCACTTTGTCAAAATATAATATTCTGAAAAATATTGATTGCCCGATACATGGTTTAACTATACTTACGTCAGAATTATTGAAGTGTGAATATTTTGCTTAGTCGAAAGTGATGACTAAAAGCAGCAAGATCTGTAAGTTTTGATTAAGATGAGTTTGTTTTAGTAACTTTTAAATATAGCCGTAACATGGCTAAGCCAGACCAACATGCAGCAGTATTTAGTCGACCTAATAGAACACAAATGAATATGATTTTATTGAAACTTACGCTTTGAGAGGTAGCACCTGAGGAGTGTGATGAGTAGATGGTACGGTGTAAGCAAGAATGAATGTGTATGTGACTTATGAAACAAGGTACAATATTTCCAACAAGTACTTTTAGTATGCCACATTCTGAGATTATCATAAAGTCGCTATTTAAGGCCCATGGGGCATATTATCAAGAAGGGTGTTTAAATTATCGCCGCTTTAGCGGCATGAAACTGCTGCTTAAGCGGCGATAATGGGCTTGATAATGTGCCCTTGAGAATTCCAATAGAAGCCCATGTTCACACCAGAACATGGACTTCAATGGGAATTCACAAGGGCATCTTATCAAGTCCATTATCGCCGCTTTAGCAGCAGTTTCCTGCCGCTAAAGCGGCGATAGTTTTAACGCCGTTTCTTGATAATATGCCCCCATGTTATTTAAAACAGGGGCCTCATTTATGAGGTTTGATGAAGGGTAGCTCTGCAAGGAATCTTGCTAAGCTACCCTACAACAAAACAAAAGCACAGGAATGCACCGTATCTGTGAGATACGGTTCATTCCAGTCCTTTTGCCCAATGCTGGCACACAACGGGCTGCCATGCACCAACGCAGGCATCCTTGCACCATGGTGTGTTATGGGGCTGATTGATTTAACAGCAATGATACTATTTTCTCCGTCTGTTAATGTTTTTAAAAGCTAACAACAAAGCACCAGCCATGTATGCAAAATTAAAAGACGGGGATTCAGGGCTTATTTAGAGTTTGTTAAATTGAAAACTCCGTCAAAACCTGATGGATATCCAGTTCTCCATATTACAAATGCAATAGTCTATAATGCACCTGCAATACACGGGCATATACAGTATTGTGATAGAGTATTCTGTAGCCAAACTCTAATTAAGGCCCTAAGTCATAGCCAAGAGTTTGTGTGAGCTGGCATGCGACAAACAACTGAAAGTGATTCCTGCAGATTGAAGTACCATAAAAATAACATAATGGGCTATACCTACCAATAGCCCCAATCTCATTACCAAATAATCAGTCAGTTGGCAGTGAAGAAAGTTTAATCATTTATTAAGCAACAAATACTCTATAGATGAGCCTCTCCAACCCTCACCCATCAGGTGCGCGGAGAAGACTGTTGGCTCGTATTCAAACATGAGGTTATATACTTTTCAGTTCAACACATATTATCACTGTAAAAGGAAAAACTCCAGTTGGCTCTCGAGCTCCAGGAAAGAACCATACATGGCACACATGACTACTTCAAAGCTTAACTATTTATTACTGGGAAGGTCAAGAGGGGTGACTCCCTATCGTCTTGGTGCCTGGGAGTGTAGGCACGGTGCCTCCAGGAATGCACTTATCATACCCAAAGCCAGATGCGACCTTGAGTCTCAGGACAGTCGAGTAGACAGCCTACGTTCAGCTGCTCCCAGTAATTCAGATGAACTGGGGCTTGACAACTGCCAGAGACTAATACGTGATCACAGCCCGTGTTCGAGCATAGATTCGAAAATGGCGTCTGTATGGTTCTCGGCCTACTCTGTTAGCAATAGATACGCAAGGAGCAAATAAACGTTTTCCCCCTTGCAAGCACATGAAAATATATACATATAGTTTTAGCAAAAGAGGGTACGTATAGATGCATCATGCTAACATAATATATGTCCGATGCTCCTTATGTATGGGAAATCTATTTTTTATCCCTCAAGATGACTGGTGAAAAGCAAGTGGATCAAAACTATCTCTTGCCGTAAGCATCTCGCAAACACTTTTAGTACAATAAGATTCTTCCAAGCATTCACTGGTAATTTTAAGTTGAATCTATGTGCCTTAGACTTGTACTCATATAAATATGCACACTGTGTAGCAAACCATAATTTCTGTGACCAGCGGGTTGGATTAAAATATTGGGATCTGAAATTGTTGGTTAATTTGGAAAATTGCATTTTTGAAATTTAGAACAAATACTTTTAACAGAATATTGTGAAATATCTTATATTGTATTTGCTGTAATACACTGGACCTTATTTCAGAAAACAGTGAGAGGAAATTTATACTTTACAGAGGGTTATACTGGGTTTGGCTGGTGAGCTCTTTCTTTTTTGAAGTTGCTGTGCCTCTGTATAACAGACGGTGGTAGGGCATTCTAACTGGCAGTAAATACTGGCAGTGAATACTACCAATGGTAATTGCTACAGCATTAACACTAACCCTGGGTGTAGTATGCGTAGTGGGGCTACGCGAAGCTACGCTAAGTGGGCGAGAAACTACGCCCACCTACACACTTCACGTAGCCCCACTACGCGCCGCATGCCCCCCTCCCCAACATACCTAATTTTAGTAAATGCGCAAAGAAAAGTAAATAAAAGGCACTTACCTTGTCCGCTGCGTCCCGGGGCTCCGTCTGCTCGTTCACGCCGCCGTCTTGATAACTAATGCGCATGCGCGGCCGCCCGCGCATTTCTCGCAAGAAATGCGCGGGCGGCCGCGCATGCGCATTGGTTATCAAGGCGGCGGCGTGAACGAGCAGAGGGAGCCCCGGGACGCAGCGGATAAGGTAAGTGCCTTTTATTCATGTTTCTTTGCGCATATACTAAAATTAGGTATGTTCGGGAGGGCGGGAGGGAGGCGGGTGGCGGGCAACTTCGCAGTGTTGCCTGCTACGCCTACTTTGCAAAGGGCGAAGTAGGCAACACGACGCCCACTTCGTGGGCGTAGCGAAGTCCTTCGCTCAGGGTTAATTAACACTACTTAAATAAGGTTTCCTTTTAAGCAGCAAAACAACTTTTATGTTCACCACAGCCAGTACATTTCTATTGATGAATAAAACATTATCAGTGTGTAATTTACCACTCTAAAGAGATTGAAAATGCACTGGATTGGTGAAAATAGCAGAATTTCTTTCTTTTCTTTTTTTCCCATAATACAGTTGTTATGGCTTTCCCGAAAATAGTAAACACTGCCATTGGTGATTGCCATGCCATAAAAATGCTATTGGAAGAACATATAATTTTCTACTTTGACAGAATTAAAGTGGTTGGAGCTTTTGTTTACTTCAGCCAATAAATGTTTGCTGCTGCAATTTCAAAGTAGCACTGGATAGTAATGAAAGTGTGATTCGAAGGGGCAGTGACAAGAACCTTGTGGCAAACTGATTATTCAGTCATTTTCTGAATGCGCAACTATTTCATGTCTTGACACTATTGGAGACCACCTCAGAAGCTCAACGTGTGTGGCATCCACCAGTACATGCAATTTTGCAAACAAATTTAATCCATTTGTATTTATTTATTTATCTATTTATTTATTTATTTTGAAAGTTTTATAGAGCGCGAACCAGACCCTTGAGTATATCAGAGCGCTTTACAAGCAGTGATGAAACATCATACAACAATTTCGTCTTATTGAATCTGTGTGGCTTCAGTAATAGGTTTTCTGCACTTTTTGTGGATCTATTACCCCCAGAGATAGTCAGTTTCTGGGTGAGATAGCTCGGTGTCTTATGGTGAATGGCTTTGTGAGTCATGCAGGATATTTTTAGGTGAATTCTGTCTTCCCATGGTAGCCAATTCAAGGCTTTTAAGTCAGGGGAGATGTGGGACCTTTTTTTCAAGCCCGTGATGAGTTCGGCTGCGGCATTGATGGAGGCTCTTAGTGGTGCTAAAACATGGTAGATGGTGGAACCTTCATTACAAATGCACCTGAACAAAATAACCTCAATAGTAATTTCCCCTTTACAATAATGAACTGGCGTTTATGTGCACACTGATAAAACACCCACCATCACAGTGATAGTCCTAAACAGAACTTAACAATAGTTTGATTTATAAGCACAGGTGCACCATATTTTGAGTTTGTGAAGAAAGCATAAACTTGTTATAAAGACACTGGAAATATTGTCCAAGTTTTTTGAAACATCCTTTTTATTATTCCAATTGAAAGAAGAACAGCCGACGCGTTTCGTCCCTGATGGGACTTCTTCAGGGCTGTATCATAATAGGAAAACATATAAACGTACAATTAAAATCATGATCTATTGAACTGCTCAGCCGAACAGTAATAGTCACAAGTTAAAACAAACATGACACCTTGCTACCGGTGTTATAATATTCAATACAGAATGAATGTACATTAGATGCCAAGGTAGTAGACCAAAGTTACTGGCCTCCCCAATACAAGGTTTATGAGAACATGCGATTACAACTGGTTTCCCCCCATTCCTAAATCAAAGTATGGGCACCATTATAAGGTTGGGGGGAATTTGTATACGCTTTATCCAATGAATACAAACGGAGAACAAAGGACTGGTTGTAGGAATATTCGACTGACCCAAAAAAAAGTGTCATAAACAAATAATAGGACGCAAAACTGAAAACATGGCAATATCACGGACAAAGAAATGTGAAAGTAAGCACAGGAGAACCTACCAGGAAAATATGGTAGAACATTAATGGTATGGTATGGTCGGACGTATGGTAAGGGTAAGTCGTCCCAGTCGCTGCTGTGGTGAGCACCGTGGAAGCAAATCTATTGTAAAAATATAAAAAACCATAGTCTATGATCCAGTGTAAAATCCTCCGTGAGTATAGGACCCAGGATGAGTGACTGGCCATCTTAAACAACAATTGGAGGGTTCTTACGTAGCACTTGTTACTCTTTAGGTAGGATCTCTCTCTTGCCCTAGCAACCTTACCTTGATCTTTCTTTTTTTCTTTAGGTTGTTTCTTTTATTTTCATATCTCCTTAACATCTCTTTTCAGAGTATTATTCAAGCCCATTTTCTCTGAAATCTTGATTCGGGACTTCATTAACTTGGAAGTCAGTAGTAATAAGAAGACCTCCATTGATCCTGATACAAAAGTGAGTTGCCCTCTCCTGCTTCTCCTGGGGTTTTGCCGCTCCTTCCATTTTGGAATATGAGATGTTAACAACTATACTCACGGAGGGTTTTACACTATGCCGCCCTATGGATCATAGACTATGGTTTTTTATGTTTTTACAATAGATTTGTTATTTGTTTATGACACTTTTTTTTGGGTCAGTCGAATATTCCTACAACCAGTCCTTTGTTCTCCGTTTGTATTCATTGGATAAAGCGTATACAAATTCCCCCCAACCTTATAATGGTACCCATACTTTGATTTAAGAATGGGGAGAAACCAGTTGTAATCGCATGTTCTCATAAAGCTGACTAGGTACCTTGTATGGGGGAGGCCAGTAACTTTGGTCTACTACCTTGGCATCTAATGTACATTCATTCTGTATTGAATATTATAACACCGGTAGCAAGGTGTCATGCTTGTTTTAACTTGTGACTATTACTGTTCAGCTGAGCAGCTCAATAGATCATGATTTTAATTGTACGTTTATATGTTTTCTTAGTGGTGCTGTTGTCGCTTTGGGGAGGCCACAAAGAGAGACGCTTCCATAATCCACCCTGAGGATAACTAGAGCTTGAATTGCCATCTTGAAATCATTGATTGGTAGGAAGGGTTTCAGCTTCCTTAGTATATTAATCTGGAAATGTGCTCCCTTTGTTGCGTTGCTAATATGTTTATGCATGTTGAGGTTGCAGTCAAGGGTTATACCCAATGATTTTGCTGAATCAATCATGGTTGGTTGAACGTTGAATGCCGTAAGGTGTTTGAGCCAATACTGCAAGAGGGGTATTTTGGGGGGTGGAGCTATTAGTAGGAATTCAGTTTTTAGTGCTTTTAGCTTGAGATGGTTCTCAGCTAAATATGACTGGGTGTTCGACAGCGTTTTGTTGAGTAATTTGATGTCTTCTGGAGTGTGAATCTAAGGTAAAGTTGTGAATCATCTGCGTACATGTGAAATTTGACGTTGGATGCTTGCAACAGGACAGTAAGTGGTTCCATAAATAAATTAAACAGTGTCGGGGATAATGCAGACCCTCGTGGGACTCCCAGAGTTACTGGCACAGATTTGGACAGGGAGTTGTTGACCTTGAGTCCAGTTTTGAAGAAAGGAGGTAAACCAATTGAGCACTGAACCTGATAGGCTCATTCTGAGATTCAGCAGATCTATCAGATTCTCGTGTTTGGCCGTATCAAAGGCTGAGGAGAGGTCTAATAGGATGAGTAGGCAGGATCCATTCTGATCGAGTATTTGTAAAGCGTCGTCAATAATGTGTTTCATGGCTGATTCGGTGCTGTGCCCTGCTCTGTAGCCAGATTGGTGATTGTCAAGAAGGTCGAAGCGGTCAATGTGTTTTGTCAGTTGGTAGAGAACACATTTTTCCAAGAGTTTGGCTAGGGTAGTGCTATTAGAAATAGTGTGATAGTTGTTAAGGTGAAACTTGTCCAACATTGAGGCTGAATATCCGGCAGAATATTTATGGCTATCTGGCAATAGTTTCCTGGTCTCGAATAGGTGGTATTTTTATTGGCACCAGAATTTCCCATGTACTCTAATAGAAAAATTACCACTATTCTTAAAGAAACCATACTATGTTTCTTTCATGGCCTCAGACATGTCCATAGCTCAAACCATGAAGTGGAGGAGTGTGTGGGTGTGGGGAGGGTGGGGGTTTGGTTGCCTTAAGACTTGGCAATAATTTGTGAATACTCTGGTGATTTCAAAATACTCATTGTGTGGCTATTGTGTTTTATAACATATAATTAAGCTGGTGAGTGAGGATACTGTAGACATAACGAATCAAATACAGTTGTTTCTATTCCCATTTCTGTGTAATTCCACTAACATTTCTGCCTCGGACTTTTCATAGGAGATGGTGAAAAAATGTTTAGATAATGTGTCGTAGATTATAATCTGCATATAAAAAGGTTTTTTTTCTATAAAAATTACATACGAGATGTCTATGTATTTTCTTATTATAATCATTCAGGGCTTCATATAAGCATGTAAAGTTCCTGATTGTGTCCTATCCAGGCACCTTTCAAATCCCAATAAGAGATTTAAACACACCCAAAAACTAAAATATGATGTTTAACCACTTGGCTGCTAAGGGGTGTGCGAGGGGTTCCATTGACTTTCCATTGAAATCAATGGAAAGTCCATGACGAGTTACCCTTGTCATTAGCGCTGAAGGGGTTAATTTATTTGCAAACTGTTTTAATTGCTGGACTTGACATTAAATATATGCAAGTTCCTGACATTTTCCAGTCCATCCATAACATTTCTCACTTTAGATTAATTTCATATGAGCGAATAATTTCCAGACTGAGCAACAAGCAACAGGCGATCTCAATTAAATTATCATCACCTTTCAATTAAATGTATTTCTTAATCACCATCATATTTACCAAGTAGAATCAACTTGATTCTTTATTGAAAGCTGGTCAAAATCATGAATCCATCAGGGTCTATTCATAAAGGAATTCTGGAGAACCTAAAGTAGTACCTATGAAATAAGCATTTTTGTATACGAGTACTTTTGCCAGTTGGCCTCAATACATCCAAAATGGGAATTAATTTAGAATATTCAGTGTATTTTCATATACAGGTAGTACAAATAGAAAAAACTGTGCATTCTTTGCCTTTTTTACTAATAGGTAGTTGGATGTTTTGGGCCGATTCACAAAGATATGTAAGAGTAAAGAAGGATAACCTAAACCTCTACACCTGTTGTACTACTTCCAGTACTCACAGATGTTTTTGTGAATTGTCCCAGTGAGCATAATAAATGTATGCACATATGGTTTTAAAAAGCCTGAACAACAATCAGAAATGACCAAGAAAGAATTAGAGAGCTGACATTAAATACAAGTACTGATGAACTAGTTCACAGTGACCCTTCTGGTACACCTAGAGATGCCAAATGTACATGATGGATGCATGATACAAGTGAGCACCTTTACATGCTGGAAACCTGTTCATCGTTTTGCTTGGCTGATACTTCGGGTTTGCAAATAAATGTTTTATTTTCGTTTTTTTGGGTTTGCTTATATCGACTTTTCTAGCGTAGGTTTAAATTAGTCGGCAACAATACTGGAATAATATGTCTGTGATGGCTTTAGATTTATACACAGGAAGTGATGGCGCTCTTGCTTGTACGTGTATAGGATATGCTTGTGATTGATGAGTATACGGTGCAAACAGGTCAGGGGAGAACAAACCCAGAGCAAAACAACCCCTGCGTTTGTGTGGCTGTTAGTCCACACGTACAAATGAAACAAAAGTCTTGTGCACTTGTTTCTGTGTAATGGGTTTTGGAGTCAAAACCAATTTTCAACACTTGAACTTCTGCAAAAAATGCAAGTTGAGACCTTGGAAGTTTCAGCAAATGGATTTATAAGTCAACCCAGATCAGTACAAAGTATATTCTACCAGCCGACACGTGTTTCGTCACAACGTGTACAATCGTGACTCTTCAGGGCTGTATCTAGTTAATTGGGCAAGGGTTTCAGAAATCGTTCAAGGCAGGATATGTGGCGGTCTCGAATATGCTCGGTGATGTGCAATAAACATCACGGCCCTCATTTGTGAAAAGTGACGCATCGCTGCATGAAAACAGCGATGCGTCACTTTTCATTGCGCCCTCCTTGCGACACCAATGATGCATCATATTTACAGTATGACGCATCATTGCGCAAGGAGTTACAGATACGTCAGTGTTTCTGACGTATCTGTAGGTGCAAAAGTGATGCATTGCTGGAGAGTGTCCCAAAAGTGACGCAACTCCAGCAATGTGTCCTTTCACATGGGGCAAGCCCCATGTGAAAGGGCCTGCGTCAGTCTTACGCCTGCTGTGAGGCAGGCGTAAGAAATTGACGCATTTGCGTCCCAGAGGTGGCGCAGTGAAATCTTATAGATTTCACTGCGTCACTTCTATAACCTTTTCTTGCGTCAGAACGCCCCCCTGCATACATTATACCTGGCGCAGGTATAATGTAGCGCAGGGGTTTACAAAGTGACGCATCTACCTAGATGCGTCACTTTATAAATTTGGTGCAACAAGGCACATTTTTTACGCAGCTTGTGCGTCACAAAAAGTGACGCACCGGCAGCGTAAAAGTGATGCACGGCCTCATAAATGAGGCCCCACATACATAACGGGTAAAAGGAAAATGAAGGAAGGGTCCGTCCCTCACGAAACAACGGCTGTGCTTGAGTAGCACCTCTCCTTGCTGGTTCTGTTGTATCCACTCCTGGAATCGGTTTTAGGTCTCGTGGCGTAACAGCGCGTAAGCGCTGTCTCGCCAGAGATCTTTTGTCACTGGGTCTGCTTCCCAGGAGACAGTACCTGGCCGCGCGCATCTCGCAAAAGGCGATCGGCGCAGGCCACGCGCGCGCGAACGCGCTCGCCATGGCTGTCTCCTGGGAAGTGCAAACATACACAGGCACACCTCCCCTGCACGCATGCGCACAAACAGACACAAACACACACAAGCGCACCTACCCACACACACATACAGAGATTCCCCCCCCGCCGCCGCCGCCGCTGCACACACAAGCGCACCCCCCGTCCCCCCTCCAACTAAGCCCCACTTACCGGCTTTGTTGACTTCTGCAGACTCCGCGGGGCTCTCCCTCGGGCATGGGAGCCCCGCGTCACCAGCACTGCTTCTCTAGCCATCCGAGGGCGCGTGCGCGGGCTTCCGGAGTGCGAACTACAAACGTCTACGCTATGGCGTCATTTTGTAGTTCATCACACGTCAGGACATTGCGGCGCATCTGGGGAGCATTCGGATTTTAAATCCCTACACTCGTTTGTTTGGCTTATAAAATCGGAGTCTCTCTCCTGAATCAGATCTAATGGCATCTGTGATTGGTGTCATCAAATAACTTTGGGATGTGGCAAACATTGGTCCTGGTACTGACTGTCATGGCGAGTACTCTTGAACGGTGTAACTCTAAGGACCTGGAACTAGTAAGGACTTTTTGACATAGGAAGCATGTTGGACATAATTCCTGTAGTCAGGGCAGCTTCTTTCATGTTGATTCACCTTTTTCTTAGTAAAGTGTTTAATGAAGCACCGAAGCTTTAGTAAAGTGATTAATGAAGCACCGAAGCTTCATAAGAGCCTGGGAGAGTGAGAGGAAATGAAGGGATCGGGGGAAAGGAAATGACAGATGACACATGTGAATTGAAAGAGGAAACCCAAAACGCGTCAATATTGTACGCTCACCAATAGTAAGTATTTGGGGTCTGCCACGCACTGGTTCAGTTATAGATGCCGATAAGCACTCCTAGGCTGTTTGACTGTTTTTCTGATGTATGTACGTGGGTTACGCAGAGGCAAATACTGTTGGCACGTGTAATATAGCAAGTAAGCTCTTCTATGCTGCCTCACTCACTGGTTTCGTTAGGTTTTTATTAGCACAGACATAATGTAGGTGAACGTTAGAGCTCTTTACAGAAAAAGCTAGGCGGTTGTAAAAGCATTTGACATATATGATCACACACACAATGAAAGAGCAACACATTTATTTAGATAGTATAATTATCAAAAGGGAAACACAGTGTTTAAGTGTAAGTGTTTTTTAATGATGATGTAGGCTGATCAAAACAGGCAACAAGCTTAACCACTTGGATGCTAAGGTGTTTTATGGCTTCGCATGTAATTTCCATTGAAGTCAATGGAAACTCCATGACGAGTTACCCTTGTCATTAGCAGCGAAGGGGTTAAAGAGCGAGTAATTTCATTTTGATTAAAATTGGTGTCATGGGTTCATATTTCCGTGAGTTGGTGATCAGTCTCGAAGCAGCACTGATAATGGCATTTAGAGGTGCTGTCATAGTAGTATGCAGGGTTGTGAGTATGGCTATATCATATTCCAGTCTTTAGATGGAAACTGATAGGACTGCTCGTTTTCGATTAATCTCAGGAAGTACCAATAAGCTTCTCCAGACACTGATTTATTTCAAGTTTGTCTAAAGGTTAAACTGAGGCAGGCACCTGGTAAGGTTCCTTGTACTGTGGCAAGAAACGTAATTCCTATCTTTGGGCAAGAGAAATTCTACTGGCCTTAGAGAGGCCACGGCCAACATTGCTTAATATTTTGCAACAGCTATCATCTTGCAAATCATCTTTATACACCAATACAGACTTTGCTAAAAAATTTAATGGAACACATTGTCATATACAATGCCAATAACTCAAACTTTAATGCTGCGAGACCTATTGCATTGAAAATGCTTGTTTCTTTTCTACATAGATGGCTGTATTGAGAGGACACTTTAAATAACCCTTTTTTTTAAATCTCTTTCAAGGCCTTAATCCAACAATATGCAGCACTGGAATGAAGGGTACTTTTTTCAAAAGGTCACAGGTTTATATTCAGTGGTCCCCAATAGATGTTGTCTTTACTGTTGTCAGGAACCTTGGAAGTGCACTGAAATCATTTACGAGAGTTGGAGGGCTAAGGAACACCTTAATCCTCAATTTAAAAATAAAAAAAACTTTAAGAAGTACCTCAGCGTGTCCCCCACCGGCGAGAGGTCAACCCTTCCCGTGTTATTAGCTGCAATCTCACGTGTTGAAAGTGCAAGTGATGTGTTTTGACATCGCCTGCATAGTGCGAAAGACATTCCACCCGTTCGACTTAATGGATGCACTGCCACAGAGATCACATGAAGCGAAACTGAAACGACGTCCAAAGCTCGCTCAACCCCAACACGGAATTGCGGAATTTGAGCATTACAGTTTTAGTTTTTACACGTCGAATTTCCTCGCGGGCCTAATGTCTTTAAATCTCTCCATTTAAAACCGATGTGCTCTTTTGGTTATTTAGTTTTCCAAGCAATTTACGATATCACTAATTCAAATGGTTCCCTATAAATATTTGCAACTTGCTTTCTACACTATCAAAAAATGCTTATTTTGAAATATGTATATTGCATCTCATGATTATCCAAGTGCAGTTGTTATTTCTGAGAAAATTGTTAATAAACAGCTTCTTGGTTCAGCATAGTTTCTATATCGATTGAGGAATACAAATGCTGACTTTTATCAAGTTAGGAATACACTGATACATGATTCACTAATCGAACTGCGATACTGAGTCATGTATTTATGGACTTTCTGCCCTTTATTACGCTCTATGCACTTTAAGCCCTTAATCAAGCTCATATCTACCTTTTAAACAGTCGATGGAATTAGTGCAAAGAAATAAATTTTGTTTGTTGAGTACGTATATTAGCCAATAACTAAATGGGCTTTTGTATCCTATAATATTTTGCTTTATGCACTATGCACTTTATATTGAAAACCTTTGATTGAAACTAGAGGTACAATTTTAGTTGCATGCTCTCATATTATGAATTTCTTTAAAACTATGTGACGGTTAGGTTTCTTTTCTACTGTTTAAAACGATTTCTTTTTAACAACTATGCACAATTGCACTTTAGGCTACCAGATTTGAAATATGGATTATGCACTTTACATCAGGAACAACAATGTGCACTTTCTATTGAATATAAGCAACTAAATGGACTTGAAAAATATACCGGTTTTGGATAGTAGGAAATTGCCACATAAAGTGAAAATTTGTAAAAATGTAATTATTAAGTCATCAAGTATCCTTAGGACAAACATACAAAATATTGTACGCTCGGTGAAGTCATTCAGGAAGGACCTCAAGACCTGGCTCTTCGAATAAACTCAGCACTTAATCTGATCCGCTGTGCTCCTCTCCCCACCACAGCGCCTTGAGACCCTCACGGGTGAGTAGTCACGCTTTACAAACCCTGATTGATTGATATATGAAAAGCAAATATGTCTTTTTGTTTGGATAAAGTTGGATAGTGTGATGTAATGATGCAGGGCCCTAGGCCCTCATGCACTATCAGTAATGATGACACTGACACAGATAGGAAGATAGTGGAACTGGCCCAGGGCACGTGTGACCGACCCCTTTTATAGGCAGGGTCACATGTCCAGTGACGCCTGTGGTAGATGATTGTGGGGTGGGGTGTAAGCGAGCCCTCTGGGAGTTGCTGATACATCATAACAACTAGAACAGTGACCAGCAGGTCACTACATTCCTCCCAAACTTTAATCAAACGGAAAACTATAAAGTCCAATCTGTGGGAGAGAATAAAACAAAATAAACTTCAGCTGAGTCTCTTTGGCTGCGTGCAAAAACAAGGACGATGATACAACAGCATCTGGGACCACCAGTTCTATTTGGCACAGTTCATTGTTGCCCTGTGGGTCAGGTCTTCATTCGACTCTGTGCATGGAAGATCACACCAATGTCTTTCTAGGCATAGCTATCGTGGTGACGGAGCAGGTAGAGTGATAGTTTATCGGATAGGTGATATTTTTCACCAATCAGTCCTGGTTGTCGTGGCATCTCCACACAGGCAGCATTGCTTTTCTCTATGAAATGGTGGAATAGTTGCAAGACAGCCTTCTCATTAGGATGCCCCTCTCACAGGTGTTCCCCTCTCATGGGATGTTCGGGAGGCCCTCCTCACTCGGTTTCCAGTAGACTGGGTGCACTTCTCAGAATCGCTCCAATGCCACCCGCTGGGTGTGTGGAGGAAGCACTATGAGTCCCACCTTCACGTCCTCAGCTCCACCTGAAGCGTAGTTGTTTACTCCTGCCACTTAGCACGAGATCTTCATCATCCTGGGACTGGCGGAGGAGCGGCTGTAGACTCATCTCTCGTGATGTGACCCGCTCTCACCGGAGTCCCTGAGGCCTTTGCCCGTAGGTTGTCATGGTCTGGTGTTGAGTGATCAGATCCTCTTTTTCAGGACTTCCCAGCAGTCCCACCGCCCAGTCTCCCGTGTGCCCCCAAAGGTGGTTGTCACGAATGGTCCATCCTGCTCGCTTCAGCAATCACCAGGTATTCCGAAGAATCATGGATAGATAGTTTGGTATTTTCTCCAAATGCCACCGGTGTTCTCCAAGTCCTGTACTCCATGTTAGATGTTCTTGCACTTGTCATCTTTGCCTTCTGGTGTGCGAGTTGTCATACCACACAATCTTCTTGAAGTTTCTTTGTAGTGGTGTCATGCCACACCATTTCCTCCTTCTTGTTCTTTCGCTTCACGACGCGCTCCAGTCCCATCTTCTTGCTCGTCTACACTGACCAGGCGTCCCCCTGTGACGTGCACTTCACAAGGGTCTCCCTGGTCCTGTTCTACCCCTAGGACAATGCAATCTCTTCCTTCAATGACCAGACCTTTTGTCGCGACCTTCCTCTTGTCAATACTCATTCTCGGTCTTCATTATTTTATTCCAAGTTTTCTTCTCTGACCTCTTCTTTGGTCACCGTCACTCTGACCTCTTCTCAGGTCACTGCTTCACCAACCTTTTCTCAGGTCACTGCTTCACAGACCTTTTCCCACGTCACTGCTCTGCCGACCTTTTCTCAGGTCACTGCATCGCTGACCTCTGGCAGGTCATCTCTCTTGAGGGTGCGCTCCCAGCACCTCAATACCACACTGACATCGCCCTCTTGTTTCAGCATCCTCTCGGGCTGGCTTTACAGGATGAGTCACGCAGTGTGACCACCTGGGCCCTCTTCCTTACAGGGCGCTGACCCTTGTGCTCCAGTCCGTACTGTCCGTGTCTGGGGTACATCTTCGGTGCAACTTCCCTCCTTGCGCTCTTTCCTCTTCTTCGACTTGCGGTGGCGTCCTTTTGCCACTGGGAGCGCATGCTGCTCACTTCCTCTGGTCCCTCGGAGACTTGCTGCTTTGGACTGTTGTCCTGTACCACCCTTGTTCTCCTGGTGTTCTTGCTGTTGCAATTGACCCCTGTGGCCACTAGATGTCACTGCCTTCCTTCTCCCAGGTCCTGGCAGCCTACGTCCTCCGGGCTCCATTTTTTTCAAAATCCTCCCTTGACAAAAGGAGTTTGCAGCAGCTATTTCTGTGCTGCGGTCCACTTACTCCACGTGGCAGGTCATGCTGCCCCTCTTGATCAGCACTGTACAATGTCAAAAGGTAGACTCCCTGTGAACGCAGTGGGGGTTGAATCCAGTTGAGTGCGGTACTCTATTCACTGGCTGCCCATTCATCTCATTTTGCCTTCAATGCAGTCTTCTATTCATTGCACCATTGTTTATCTAGGCCCATTGTACTAGTGCTTCTCCACTATTCTTTTTTTGGTTTTTTTGGGAGAGGCAGGGATGTGGCTGCCTCTCTCCCTCCTTGCCTTGATCATAGGCTACAGCAGTCTTCCATTAGCTCAGGCCTGTCCATAATAAACATCCTTTTTTTCCCTAAAAGCCGTCCCGTCCAACAACCACAGGGGGCACTGCCGCTTTACTTTCAAAGGCCCGGCAGCTTCCTTCAAGCTGCGGGCCTCCTTGGTTGCTGTTCCGGAGTTCTCTTTGCCCCACCGATACTTCATCCTCTTGCTGCCTACGACCAGGAGGTACACGCAGGCATAGCGGGGTACTCACCAGTGTACCCAATGCACCTCCTCTCGTGCCATGTAAGTCTTTCTGTTTTAATTTATTTTATTATTCTGGTAGCTTGTTGGGGTTAGGAGTTTCGATGCTGCCCCACTCGAATCTCAGTTTTCCCGGGTGGGGCCCTCACGCTTCACGATCTCTGCAGCGGCCTCACCCGCTTTCTTCAGCCTCCATCGGCTGCCAGGCAAGGCCATAACACGCCGCTTCTTCTTTATTCTTTTCTTTCAGGCCATGCATGAGGGCACACCTGGCCTTTACTCTCCTTCGCTAGTGGGGCTGTCATTCTGCTTAGTGCTCTGCAGCCTCCTCACCTCGGCCTCACCGGCTACCAGATACGGCTGCGCCCAGCACACTTCTCCATTGTATTTCTCTTTTCCAGGCATCTCCTCATGGGCACCTACTCCACCTGCCTTTTCTTCACTGGCTGCGTGCCGGTTCCACTCCCCATCTCTGCCAGCCCTCTGCAGAAGCCACTCACCTCATGGGCTGCGCGGGGGCTGGATCAGCAGACTGGAACCTCCTGTGCCTTGCCTTGGCACTGCAGGCAGCCTCAGTTGACGATCGTTGCCACCTCCTCTCACCACTCAGTAATGCTCTTTCAAGTGGTACTCCTTCACATGCCTTATGCACCCACTAGTCTTCAGGCTTTTTCTTCATTCTACTGTGTGGTGGTAACCATGTCATTATATGCTCTTGCTCCTTCGCAGCAGCCTTTCCTACCTTGCAGGCTACGCTGGGACCTGGAGCTGCCTACGGGCAGCCTCCATGACATCCATTCACGCTGTGGGCCTCTCCGCTGTCATACACCTCTTAAGGTGCGGGGTCGGCTCCCAATCACCTCCTCCACTGAGGGGTCAATTTTCTTCTCATTGAGACGGACAGCCAATCACAACCCCTCAGCAATTGTTAGCCCACTGGCTCACCACACGCCCGGCGGGACACCTGGCACTTCGCCTGTTCATCGACGAGTCCCAACAGGCAGCCCACATGGCCAGCTCGCCCCTCTATGTTTCATGGGGCACTCTTGGTGCACCAACACCTGTGCCTTCTGCCTTAGTGGTAGCAGGGATGCCCACAACACAGGCAAAGCTCTCTACCCCGCAACCACCACCAACAAGGAGGCTGTACACGCATGCTCAGGCCACTCATCGCCAATGTAATGGTGCAGGGCCCTAGGGCCTCAAGCACTATCAGAAATGATGACACTGACACAGATAGTTAGATAGTGGAACTGGCCTAGGGCACGTGCGCCCGGCCCCTTTTATTGGCAGGGTCACATGTCCAGTGACGCCTGTGGCGGATGGGTGTGGGGTGGGGTGTAAGCCAGCCCTCTGGGAGTGGCTGATACATCATAACAACTAGAACAATGACCAGCAGGTCACTACAGGTGGGAAAATAAGAATGCTTACAGAGTAATTTGACAATGTTGGAAAATGTTGACATAAATTTCCCCTAATATTAGTATACAAACTGTCTAGTTGCCAGGTTGCAGAAATAGACATAGGATTGGTCTCCTGTATGTTGTTGGGTGGTGTGTCAAAATCATGGTCAGGTCGGAGAAGTCAGCCAAAATTCACAAGCCATATTTGTCCGGTTGTTTTGATCACATATGTAATTTCAATAAAAGAAGAAGTGTATTGAAACTTTGCCTTGGAGTGTCGCTGTGAGTACTGCCTCAGTCCCCGTGTTCTGAAAGAAGAATAAAACAAAGATATAGAGAGGCAGGGTAGGGATACCCTGCCCCCCTAGGCCTGGGATGGGGAACTGGGGCCCAAAATTTATTTTTATTTTTAATTGACCATGGATTTGTGGGCCTGTAAAAAACAAATGGGCGGAATATCGCCCTTTTTTCATTATAATTACCCCCGGTATGCGAGGGATGGTTGTTTTTCCTATTGTTTGGGGAGGCGGGTCCCGGTCCCCTGGTCTTTTTTCATATTTTTGGGGAGGGGGCATGCTGCCCCTTCTCCTTGAGCCTTTGGACAGCCCCGCGACCTGATCCACCAGGCCCATTTTCATTTCTATGGGGAGGGGTGCATGCATCCTACCTCCCCGATCCTTAGAAACACCCCAGGGACCCCATCCCCCGGGGCTGTTATGATGTCTTTGGGAAGATGGGCATTGCTGGACTTGGCTCTTTTTGCACAGTTATCCAAGAAGCTTTTGCCTTCCTCCTGTATTTTTTCTGACCTGTTTTTGTTGGTTTTATCACTCTGGGCAATTTACTACTGCTGATCAGTGCTAAAGTGCATGTGCTCTCTCTTGTAAACTTGGTAAGATTGGTCTACACCTGTTTGGCATATTTAAATTGCCTGTAATCCCCTTGTACAGTGGTATCCCATATACCCAGGGCATATAAATCAAATGCTACTAGTGAGCTTGCAGTGCTGCACGCACCACCCACTGAAGTAGCCTTTCAAACCTGTCTCAGGCCTCTTCTGCTGCAGGGCCTGGGTGCGCAGTTTACTGCCGCAGTGACGTGGCATGTAAAGTGGTTGCCACATCAGAAGCACTCCTTTTACTACGTATAAGTTACCTCTAAGTTAGGTACTAGCTAGCCCTATGGGCAGGGTGCTGTGTGGGTAAAAGGTAGGACATGTGCCTTAACTGTGTGGCATGTCCTAGTAGTGAGAAACAGCCTACTTGGTTTCTGCCTGATGTGAGGCTATCCTCTCATAGGTTTGCATTGGGGATTCCCTGATATGAGCTTCAGTGGTAATTTCTGAAATGAGACGGGTAGTGTGGCCAGGTTTGGTATGTTTGGAATCATAGTGATAAATCCTGGTTATTGGTAAAGGCAGATTTATCATTACTATTTTAGAAATGCCATTTTTAGAAGTGGGCATTTCTATGTGCTTATGTATCTTTGTGCCCTACCTGGATGTGTATACACCGTCTGGTTTTGTCTGACAGGAGAGAGGGGATGGACATTCACTCTAGACTGCCACAAGGGGGTTGAGATGTGTCCTGCCTTCCATGGGTACCTCAACACTAGGCTGAATAGATCTTGGCTTTATTTAGAGTAGCAGGAGTAGTTTCCCTTGTACCTTTGTACCTGAATAGGCCTGGTCTGTACTTACAGTGGTGTGTGGAGTTGCATCTGATTAGGGCTGTGCCTGCCTTCTAAAATGCTGTCACTGTGGTGTGTCTGGGGCCAGGACCTGGGATGTGAATGGGGGTGTTGTGCACTGCACCTATGAAGTAGACACTGTGTGGATTTGTAACTAGATGCTGCTGTTTCTTTATGCTGCCCCAGAACATTGCTTTGCTGCCAGGGAACCACCATTTGGACTTTGCCTGTATGCTGGCCTGAGCCTACTTCCTGCACGGGCCCCCTGTGATCTCCCAGGGCATGGTGGCCTGCCCCGCATGTTCTGGGAACTTGGCGTGTGGTGAGCGCTTTGTTGTTCAGCTGCAGGCTTTTTCGTTTCTGGCTCTGAGCATCACGTGCCCCGCACTGTTGTGTGCCCTTGTTTCTTTGGTCAGCAGGGAGAGTGCTGTTGACTCTCCCTGCACCTAGCGCATTGTGAGCGCCAAATACCTGGAAGCCCCAGTGTGTTCCGTGTGCAAGGAACCTTCCTGGCGCAGGCGCTGGGTATTAGAACCAGGACCCATAGCACTGCTGTGCTGAGCATCCGACAGAAGGGTGGGGTTTTCCGCTGACAGGAAGTGCTCTTGTGTGCCAGTTCCCCACACATCTCCTTTGAGGGGGGCTTATCAATGTGCCATTGCAAAGGGAGAAGTGCCATCCTTTGCACTCTCCTGTGGGAGAGCGATCTGCCAGCTGGACGTCGAAACCCCCTTAGCAAGGCCCCTCCCACAAGTCTGCTGGTGGAAGTAACACTGGGGAAAAGCCTGTGCTGGAGGAGCAGCCCTGCCGAGCCCTCACTGAAGAAGAGTCATCTTGGGCCGGCCCCCGTGAGGGATGGCTGCCGGGTGTCTTGTGGGTCCAGGGCCTTCTTTTGTGGAATCTCAGGTGGGGACGTGCAAGTCTGCGGGTCGGTTCAAGAGGCACGTGCCCCCGCCTCAGACCGCATCACATAGCAAGTGGCCTCTTCAGCTTTTGGTGCCTTTGGTGTACGGGTGGGTGGGTGCGGTCCTGCGAGACGTCATCAACTGCTCCCTCAACTCCGCCACCTTCCCGGAAAGCTGGAAACACGCCGAACTCAGCGCCCTCCTGAAAAAACCCACAGCTGACCCCACCGAACTCAAAAACTACCGCCCCATCTCGCTCCTTCAATTCCCGGCCAAAGTCATCGAGAAAGCTGTCAACAACCAGCTCGCCGCCTTCCTCGAAACCAACAAATCCCTAGACTCCTCACAGTCCGGCTTCCGAGCCAAACACAGTACGGAGACCGCCCTCATCGCAGCAACTGACGACATTCGAACTCTACTGGACAATGGAGACACAGTCGCCCTCATCCTCCTCGACCTCTCCGCAGCTTTCGACACAGTCTGTCACAGCACCCTGTTACAACGCCTCACAAACATCGGAATCCAAGGAAAAGCACTGGAATGGATCACCTCGTTCCTTGCCTAAAGAACTCAGAGAGTCCGCCTCCCACCATTCAAGTCAGAGGCCACTGAAGTCATTTGCGGCGTGCCACAAGGATCTTCACTCAGCCCCACCCTCTTCAACGTATACATGAGCCCCCTCACGGCCATCGCACGCCAGCACAACCTCAACATCATCTCCTACGCTGATGACACTCAACTGATACTCTCACTCACCAAAGACCCTAACACCGCCAAAACCAACCTACATGAAGGAATGAAAGAAGTAGCTGTGTGGATGAAGCACAGCCGTCTGAAACTGAATTCAGACAAAACAGAAGTCCTTATCTTAGGTACCTCCCCTTCCGCCTGGGACGACTCTTGGTGGCCAGAGGCCCTTGGAAAAGCTCCCATCCCGACGGATCACGCACGGAACCTGGGCATCATCCTGGACTCCTCACTCTCGATGACCAGACAAGTCAACGCTGTCTCATCATCATGCTTCAACATCCTACGCATGCTCAAAAAAACATTTCGCTGGATCCCCACCGAAACTAGAAAAACGGTCACCCACGCACTGGTTACAAGCCGCCTGGACTACGGAAACACCCTTTACGCCGGTACCACCGCAAAACTTCAGAAAAAACTCCAACACATCCAGAACGCATCAGCCAGACTCATACTAGACATCCCGCGTAAAGACCACATTTCTGGTCACCTGAAAAACCTCCACTGGCTCCCCGTCAATAAGAGGATATCATTCCGCCTCCTAACCCACGCACACAAGGCACTTTACAATCTAGGACCCGAATGCCTCAACACTCGTCTTTCCTTCTACACCCCCTCCCGCCAGCTACGCTCTTCCAACCAAGCCCTTGCTGCTGTCCCTCGCATCAATAAAACCACCATGGGAGGAAGATCCTTCTCCTACCTGGCGGCTAAAACCTGGAACTCACTTCCCACTCACCTTCGCCTCACTCAGAACCACCTAGCATTCAGAAAGCAACTTAAAACCTGGATATTCGACAAGTAATTCCCCACCCTTCCTCAAGCGCCTTGAGACCCTCTGGGTATGTAGCGCGCTATATAAATTATTTGAATTGAATTGAATTGAATTGAATTGCGCTGGAGGAGCAGCCCTGCTGGGCCTGCACTAAAGAGGAGTTGTCCTCGGCCGGCCTCTGTGAGGGATGGCGGTAGGGTGTGTTGTGGTTCGAGAGCCCTCTTTTGTAGAAGCTCAGGTGGGGACAAGCAAGCCTGATGGGCTGGTGCAAGAGGCACAGGCCCCACCTCAGATCACATCACACGGCCCGGCAGGACTCTACAGCTTTTGGGGACTTCGGAGTACAGGTGGGTGGGTGAGGCCCATAAACAAGGGGACGTTACCCCCAAGTTGTGACATTCTGGGCAAGCCGTTGTTGGAGGCGCCCAGGGGAGAGTTGGCCACGGACAGGGTACAGCCCTGCTAGCAAGAGACTACTGCCCCACTAGAGCATCGATGCGCCAGGCTCAAATGTCATAGGGAGGAAGTTATCCTACCTTGGGCTTTCCCGGTACAGGTCTGCTTTCTCAGTCCCAAGGGGCCTTATGAAAATGCACATGTGTGCTTTGCAGCACCAGGACAACTAGCAGAATGCAATATGGGCAGTGATGATGCTGTGGTAACCTGTAATAGAAGTGCAGGTGCGCAGCCTCCTATGTGTATTGGAGATAGTATTTTTACTCATCACCTTCTGCATGTGTGCACTAATGTTTTTGGCGACATCTGGTATCTCCATAGGTTTTGCATCGCCTGCCCTGGTGTTATGAGTTATGTCATGTATGCCTTACATTTGTCAGGATAACAGGCATTCCTTCAGAGTGTACATTATATGTGCAGGAATGGTATAAAATGATGTTAGCTGCTTCTTATGTGCTATGCCCTGACGTAGAAATGTTATTTGGGCAGTGATGGTGGATTTATGATGTGTGCACTCTATAAGTATTTACTTTAGTGCACTACTGGTGTTTTTATGACAATTGCCTAATTGGCAAAGTGATTGTGTCAATCAATCAATCAGCACATTTGTAGAGCACGCTACTCACCCGCTAGGGTCTCAAGGCGCTGGGGGAAGGGGGAGTTGCTACTCCTCGAACAGCCAGGTCTTGAGTTGTTTCCTGAAGGAGAGATGATCTTAGGTCAGCCGTAGGTGGGTAGGGAGGGAGTTCCATGTCTTGGCCGCCAGGTAGGAGAAGGTTCTTCCTCCGGCGGTGGATCTGCGAATTTGTGGGGCGAGGGCGAGGCTGGCGGATCAGAGCTGGTGAGTGGGTGTGTAGAATGCGAGGCGGCTGTTGAGGTATTTGGGGCCCATGTTGTGCAGAGCCTTGTGTGCGTGGGTGAGGAGTCTGAACGTGATCCTCTTGTTGACGGGGTTCCAGTGCAGGTCTTTCAGATGGGTAGGGATTTGGCTATGGCGAGGGATGTCCAGGATGAGTCGTGCAGAAGCGTTCTGTGTGCGCTGGAGTCTTTTCTGGAGTTTGGCTGTGGTTCCAGTGTAGAGGGTGTTCCCGTAGTCCAGTCGGCTGGTGACGAGGGCCTGGGTGACCGTCTTCCTGGTTTCGGTGGGGATCCACCAGAAGATCTTTCGGAGCATGCGCAGGTTGTTAAAGCTGTATGACGAGACGGCGTTGACTTGCTTGGACATCGTGAGGGAGGAGTCCAGGATGAAGCCCAGGTTGCGAGCATGGTCCGTCGGCTTGGGGGCGCTGCCCAGGGCAGGGGGCCACCAGGAGTCGTCCCAGGCAGAGGGAGATGGTCCCAGGATGAGGACTTCCGTCTTGTCTGAGTTCAGTTTCAGACGGCTGAGCTTCATCCATTCTGCGACGTCCTTCATTCCTTCCTGGAGGCTGGCTCTGGCGGTGGCGGGGTCGTTGGTGAGGGAGAGGATCAGCTGGGTGTCGTCGGCATAGGAGATGATGTTTAGGTTGTGTTGGCGTGCGATGGCTGCAAGGGGGCTCATGTAGACGTTGAAGAGGGTGGGGCTGAGCGAGGATCCTTGCGGAACGCAGCAGATGACTTCGGTGGCCGCGGATCAGAACGGGGGGGAACGAGATGATCCACTCCAAGGCCGTTCCTTGGATTCCGGTGTTGCTGAGGCATTGTATCAGGGTGCGTGACATACGGTCGGTGTCGAAGGCTGCTGGGAGGTCCAGGAGGATGAGTGCAGCTGTTTCCCCGTTGTTGAGCAGGGACCTGATGTCGTCGGTAGCTGCGATGAGGGCGGTCTCGGTGCTGTGGTTTGCTCGGAAACCGGACTGCGAGGGGTCGAGGGATCCGTTTGTCTCGAGGAAGGCGGAGAGTTGTTTGTTGACGGTCTTCTCGATGACTTTAGCAGGAAAAGGGAGGAGCGAGATGGGGCGGAAGTTCTTGAGGTCTGTGGGGTCTGCGGAGGGTTTCTTCAAGAGGGCGCTGAGCTCGGCATGTTTCCAGCTCTCCGGGAAGGTGGCAGATGCGAAGGAGCTGTTAATGATGTCCCGGAGTTGGGGTGCGATGATGGAGTCGGCTTTGTTGAAGATGTGGTGTGGACAGGGGTCGGTGGGGGAGCCGTAGTGGATGGTGTTCATCGTGCGTGTGGTGTCTTCGGTGCTGATCGAGGTCCAGTTGCAGAGGGTGGTGGTGGGGGAGCACTGGTTCGGTGGTTGGGTGCGTGGTCTGTGCGCAGAAGCTGTTGTGTATGTCGGCGATCTTGCGGTGGAAGAACGAAGCGAGTGAGTCGCAGAGGTCTTGCGAGGGTGTGATGTCATCGTTGCAGGCGCTGGGGTTGGAGAGCTCTTTAACGATGTTGAAGAATTCCTTGCTGTTGTGGGTGTTGTTGTCCAGAGGTTCTTTGAATGTTGTCCTTTTGGTGGTGCGGATCAGCTGGTGGTGTTTGCGGGTGGCGTTCTTGAGGGCTGTCATGTTCTCCGTTGTCTGGTTGTGGCGCCAGGCTTTCTCGAGGGTGCGGCAGGTTTTCTTGGAGTTTTTGAGGTCGTTGGTGAACAACGAGGCTTTCTTGCTGCCGGGTCTGTTGGGAGGTTTCTTCAGTGGCGCAAGGTCATCGTCGCAGTTGGTGAGCCACTGTGTGAGGTTGTGGGCTGCTTCGTTGGTGTCCCTCGTGTTGGTGGGAGGGTTCTGGCTGAGGGAGGTGGTGAGTTGGTCGGAGGTGATCTTGCTCCAGCTTCTGCGGAGAACCTGTGCGGGTGGTGGTGGGTCGTGGTTCTCCTGAAGTTGAAGTGGACTTAGCTGTGATCTGTCCAGTGTAGTACGGTGGAGTGGCTGAAGGAGATGTGCTTGCTGGAGGAGAAGATGGGGTCTAGCGTGTGGCAGGCGTAGTGGGTGGGGGTGTTCACCAGTTACTTGAGTCCGAGGTTGGCGAGGTTGTCCAGGAGGGCGGCGGTGTTGCTGTCATTGTTGTTCTCCAGGTGGAAGTTGAGGTCTCCTAGGAGGATGTAGTCTGAGGAGGTAAGGGCGTGCTGGCTGATGAAGTCTGCGATGGCTTCGCTGAATTGTGTGCGTGGTCCCGGGGGTCTGTAGATGAGGGTGCCTCTGAGGGTGGTCTTGGGGTCAGTGTGTATCTGAAAGTGGAGGTGCTCGGCAGCAGTGAGGGTGTCGTCGGAGTTGGTCGTGATTCGGATGGTGTTTTTGTGGACGATGGCGATGCCTCCTCCGGTTTGGTTGACGCGGTCCCTCCGGGTGATCTTGTAGCCCTCCGGGATGGCTATGGCGATATCGGGGGCTGAGGAGGCGTTCATCCAGGTTTCTGTGAGGAAGGCGACGTCTGGTGAGGTTGTGTCTAGGAGGTTCCAGAGTTCGACGGCGTGTCTGTGGACGGAGCGGGTGTTGAGCAGGATGCACTTGAGGTGAGTGCTGCTGGTCCCTGGCTTGGCGGGAGCGGTGCTGAGTCGGAGGCAGGAGAATTTGCAGGCTTGGCAGGTGAAGGGTCCGTAGGTGCGTTTCGGGTTGGCTTGGTGGAAGGCGGGGTTCCGACCGGCGCTGAGTGCGCTGAGGGTGGCGTTGTCATAAGTTCGTCGCGAGGGCTGGCATCGTCGGGGGCCAGGGGTCCTGGCGCTTGGCGCAGTCCAGGCGCGGACGGGCCTAGACGGGCTTGCCTTAGCCACTGCGCGGTCTCTTCGTGGTCTGCATAAGAGTGCTGACGGAAGGGAGGAGCAGCTGGGTGGCGGGAGTGGGGAGGCGAATGGGGAGACAGGGGGATCCGGGGGGCGGGGCTGCAGGGAGCAGCGGCGGGAAAAAACGAGCGGCAGGAGGCAGCAGGAGACAGGGGACAGCAGGCGGCAGCGCCGTGGGGGCGACCTAACCTGAAGACAGGGAGGTTGTGTAATCTATGTGACTTCATGACAAGTGCCTAGTGGCACAGTGATTTTTGTGATTGTGGTCTAATATGTTTTTATAAATAATACAGAGGATATTTTTATATACTCTTGTGTTGAGTCTCCGTTTTTGTGGTGTGCCTAGTGTGCCACTAGTGTGTGAGTGTGTTGCACAAATGCTTTACACATTGCCTCTGGGATAAGCCTGATTGCTCTGCCAAGCTATCAAGGGAATGAGCAGGGGTTATCTTAGGTGTGTAACTTCCTTGCCCTGACTAGAGTGGTGGGTTCTGCCTGGCTTAGGTGCACACCCTAGCCACCCAGAAACCCCATTTCTAAGAGGTATGCTGTCCCCTTACTGAGCCTTAGAAAGCCCAGTGAATACTATCCCCTGGGGCTGTTTTTTTGAGTAGTGGTAGTTCTGCTGCCCCCACAAAGCTCAGTACAGTCCTGGGGACTGCACCCCTGGGAGCTGTAAGTATGGCTTCCAGCTCTAGCAATAGCAGTAATGCTCCCAGCGGAAAGGAGCAAATATTTACTTTTGTGTCCTGCCTGCAAGCATGGACAGGGAAGAATGTTTGCTCCTGCGCTGCAGGAGCAGGTAAATAATCTGTTTGATCAGGGCAGGAGCATTCTTGTTGCCCTGTAATGCTTATACCCTCACATAGTACATCAATCATGACACTTTTAATGACATCATTGATAACATTACTGCTGACACCTAAAATAACATAACTGATAAAAAATACTGTGAATGGCGGAGCGCGAGTTACAGTTACCTCAGTTCTCTACAACTGAATTTCAGTGGGGGTTTTTTTTGTTTAAAATGTAATAGTGCAACTGAAATTGTCACATAATTATAATCTAATTTAACCTTTTATCAGTGAATTTTTAAGGTATTTTTAATGCCTAACTATAACGTTCACTTTAACCTTTTGTTTGATTTGAGAGAATATATATATATATTTATAAATAATGATTTACATATTCACAATGCTTTCTGTCATGGGCTGTGACCCTCGTAGCCCTATAAATACACTAGTCATTACTCTCCATTGTGCCAACAAGGATTCAAATTTATGGGGGGAAACAAGGCGCCCGCTAATTGAGCGGCGGCGCGCGTCCTAGTTCTGTGCTCCCCTCCTTTCTGCCATCCAAGGTTTTCAGCGTGCTAATGAAGGGCTAACGGAATGACTCTACCTTCAACGGAGTGGTAAAGCGGCGGAGGCCCATTAGATGTGTCCCGGAGCTGAGCAGAACCTTCCACGCCTTCCGAGCCCTTCGCTTCTGCCCTGCTGGGACAGAGCCGCCCTGGAGTTGAGACGCGGTCGCAGAGCGGCGGCTCGCGGTCTCCTCCGGGGGAACTCAGGCGGTGTCAGAGCAAGCGGCATTGGAACTTTCTTCCCACAGGAGAGAGCAGGAAGCAGGAATACCGAGGTTGGTGAGATCTCTGAATGCTCTGCCAACAAACAAGGGACTAAAAGCAGGAGCAGAGACAAGGGAGTCAAGGAAGGTGAAGGCGGTAAGAGCGAGCTTCCTCCACTGACAAAGAGTTCTCGCATATCTATTTTTGATCGCGAAACGGAGACCGAATGCTCTGAAATAATAATAAATCCTAATACACACAAGAGAGGGGGTAAGAGGAAAGGAAAGCACAAAAAGAGCACACAAAAGAAGTTGACACAATCGCATTGGACCGCACACCGCTAGCCCCTCCTCCGGATCGCCCCTAGGGACTCTGGTACATGGAGTTCTTGAGTGGTTCACCCCAGTGGGTGCAAGTAGGTACTTGTTAAACTGATGATCTCTAGACCCGATACATGTCCCGGGTTTTTGGATATCGCGCGAGACATGGCTCGGGTTTTGAGATAACTTCCCTCATCAGTAGAGAAAATAGTTAGGGATGGAAGAGAAGGCCGCCAAGCAACCGTCAAAGGCCTCGATGCCCGAACTGGCACGCAGGTGCGTCGTCCAGGAGCCCGTCGGCTCAAAGCTCAAGGGAGCCAATTTGTAGACACAATCGCATTGGACCGCACACCGCTAGCCCCTCCTCTGGATCGCCCCTAGGGACTCTGGTACATGGAGTTCTTGAGTGGTTCACCCCAGTGGGTGCAAGTAGGTTCTTGTTAAACTGATGATCTCTAGACCCGATACATGTCCCGGGTTTTTGGATATCGCCCGAGACATGGCTCGGGTTTCGGGAAAACTTCCCTCATCAGTAGAGAAAATAGTTAGGGGTGGAAGAGAAGGCCGCCAAGCAACCGTCACAGGCCTCGACGCCCGAACCAGCACACAGGTGCGTCGTCCAGGAGCCCGTCGGCTCAAAGCTCAAGGGAGCCAATTTGTAGACACAATCGCATTGCACCGCTAGCCCCTCCTCCGGATCGCCCCTAGGGACTCTGGTACATGGAGTTCTTGAGTGGTTCACCCCAGTGGGTGCAAGTAGGTACTTGTTAAACTGATGATCTCTAGACCCGATACATGTCCCGGGTTTTTGGATATCGCCCGAGACACCGGCAACCACAGAACACGGCCTAATCCCTGCTGATGAGGGGTAAATACCTCGAAACACGTGTCCAGGGATGGCGAAGATAGCGAAGATAGCAGAGAATCGAAAGAAGATGCATTGCGGAACACGAACTACACTTACCACAATCCTTAGAGGCGATCCCGCTGGTGTGTGAGTAGTGTGCGACCCCACCCCCAATTGGCACACAAAAGAAGTTGTCTGATGGTCTTGTATGTGGTTCGGTAGAGGATAAAGGAACTAATGGTAATCCTAAAGACACATCAGCATCAGGATTAAAAGGGGTACAGCAGCAGGAAGAGACTTGGGTGGGGCACGATACTGCCTTTCAGAGCTACCAAGTGAAGGTGAGGAGTAATAGGAGAGTCAGAAGCTAAGGTTCTTCCAAGGCCCTCTCAAAGGTTGCCTCTGTTAGGGTCACCCCTTCTTCACGCTCCTTTTTCAGGGTCCAACCCCAGATTTTGAATGTTACGAGTCGAGAGTCATCTCCTGAGCTGCACTGTTATCTTACCCCTGTGAAAAATCTTGTCTGCCCCTCTTCTATCCCTTGCCCGATGGCTAACTCCATAAACCCTATTATGACTGTATCTATCACGTCCAAACCTTTTACAACTCTGTAGGAGAGTAGGATCTGCTTTCCTATGGTCACCCCAAATTTTTGCTTTTTGCTTCACTGGTTTTCGACTTAATGTGGCTGTGGGCCTGCTAATCAGACCCACAGCCTGCTGTTCTCTCTCTAAATTCACAGACATGTACTTTAGGCACTTCACCAATTGGGTATTGGATCACCTTATCCGCCCCTGTACAGTGTACTATAGGTACCCAGGGCATAGGTGCATCACAGACCTACCAGGGGCTGCAGCATATCTTCTGCCACCCCTGGCTGGCTATCCAAACTGACACAACTGGCTGATCACTCAGCTGGGGCAAGGTCGTGTAATCACCCCTTGCTTAGATATAGTATACCTATATCTAGACCTATATCTGGACACATATATGCCTATAAGTCACTCCTATGGCAGGCCTTAACAATCCTGGAGGCAGAGTGCTTGGTTTTATGTGAGATGGTGCTCTGGCATGAGCTGAGCCTGTCTGCAGCTTTTGGATCAATGTCCTTATAGCTGTCCCAGGATATTGCCATACCATAAACTCTTGAGTGCATTATAATCCTCGCGGTTATTGCTAACTTTGGTTTGGCTTTATCAAAACATGTTGTGTAAAGTGTCATACACTTTGGAATACTACCCCCTCGCCAGCTCTGGTGACGGGGGTAGCATTCCACCCTTCTAGAGGGAAAAGACATGTTACTTTACTTAAACGCGGTTAAATCTAACCAGAGCCTCAGCATCACAAAATGGATGCTGTTGCCACAGACACGGGTCTGGCCTCTTGCTGCTGACCGAAACTCCGGCATGGGAGGCCTGGACAAAAGGTTTACTGTCACAGGGAGGTGTTACACCACCCCAGACAGGAGATAGTGGATTGAGGCAGACAGGGCGAGTGAAACTAGACACTGCCTGGGGCGCACAAGGCTCCCCATGCATAGCCCAGTTCAAACCGGTGCTGGGACACTCTAGTCCCAGCTCTGGCGCGAAACTGGACTAAGGGAAAGGGGTGTAACCACCCTCTTCCTGAGTCCCACCCATAGGAGGGACCTAGCAGGTAAACCAGCCCCTTGATTTGGAATAAAGGTAGGAGCTGTGCCCATGAGCAGTAGATTTATCCTGACTGAAACTTTGATACAGAACTTTGGACCCTTCAACATCCCACTCGACGTGGAAGACTGAAGAATCTCCCTTGTGGTCAAGGAGTGACCACCCTGTGCAAACAGGCACCATCCAGTGCCCAATGGTTTGCTTTGTTGCAGCTCCTGCCAGAGCTCGAGCAACAGAGATCAACAAAAACCAGATTCCCAGACATCCAACAGCCCGATCCACGGCCACAGCAAAGTTGAGACCCGTGGAGGCGACGTGAGACGTGGGACCAGCCATCTTGAAAAGACTGCAAAGTGCTGACTGTGCATTCCCTGAGGTACCCTCGAAGCTGTGCATTGGGTTTTGAGAAGCCTCAGCCCTGAGCCATTTGTGCACCAAAGATTTCCCCTCCACACTCATTGAGTGCTGCGTGGGGCCCTTTTGCATTTTCCTGCTTGACGCGTCTGTCTGGTCACTTGCCCATTGGCTAGTAGCTTCTACGATGACGAAACTACAAAACTACTCTGCTGGTCTGGAGGCTCCAGACCGGCGCTCGCTCCCCTGAAAAGGAGCCACTGCTCTGACCTTGCTGGTCCGAGTAAGAAACGATCTTCAAATCCTGCATGGGTTGCCTTTACCAAGGACTGTTGACTCCGATCCGAAAGCCGACACCGCCAACAGTGAGAGCCTATGTGGATGAGTCCGTGTTCCACTCCAGGCCATCGTCGATGCCCCAGAGTTTACGTGGCAGCGGAGACAAGCTTCACGACAACCACATGATTGCGCCCGACATCGCCTGGTTCCTTCCTGGTCCCATCCTGGTCATTGGCTAATGACCCAGACTCTGTCCCCTCTGCTTTCAGGTACTCTACATCTTCGATCCACCCTTGGATCCACCCGGACTCTTCTCTCCTGGCCGCCTGCAGCATCTTCATCTCCAGGCTCCATAGAACTCCACGACGAAATCCGACACACATTGGCACCTATGCACCCGCTTCCTGTGGGTGAGGTAACGATCTAACACCGGTGCTCCTGTAGTGGTTTACACCTCTAGTGTCCTAGTTTAAAGTGGCTTAATTCTATTCCAGTCGGAAGACTTCCGAAACAGTAACTTTATAACTTTTACGCACCATTGACTTTGCATTGGTGCATGTGTGTGCTTTTAGCACTGCACCCGAATCCCACGGGCTATTCCCGTCCTAACTGCTGTTAGTCCAGTGTAGTCCCAGCGATTCCCAAGGCCCTAGGCCTTACCATTGTTCGAGAAGTGGTTCTTATACCACTTATTTAGTATATGCTTTGAGTGGCCACCGGCCCTATCCATAATTGTGCAACTTGTGTATGTTTAACTGAGCTTTTGTTTAAATGCTTGTGCCTCTGGACTCATAAAGAGTACAGAGGATTATTCTAGTAATAAATACATATATTTTTATAATATATAACTTGTGTGGTTTCCTTTCATTTGATATTACATGATTGCATATGGTAAAACAGCTGGCTTCACATGCCCTCTTGAGTTAAGCCTAAGACTGCTTAGTCCATGCTACCACTAGGATAGCTTGTCTATAAGGTTGACTTTACAACCACCACCATAAGGGATTGTTTGGACTGATACAAGGTGCTCACTAGAATAGTGAACATCATACATCAGGCCAACTTCTCACATTGGTGTGCAGCGGTTGGGATTTGAGCTTGCTGTTGTTTTACCATTGCAATCTTTATATCATTTGAAAGATCACATTAAGTACCATAGGTACATATAAACAAAGCTTACATACTTAAGTATTACTGAACTTAGTAGTTGTAGACTAAAGGGCTTAGCACACCCTGACTACAACTCACTAGCAAGGTTCCAGTAGGAAAACACATATTGTAGGGATGTGCACCACTTACACCTCACTAGAGTCAAGTCTGGCACAGGTGAGCAACTCAGTGCTCTGCCTGTGACAGGTGACCTTACCAAGGCACATTCCAACTATGACAAACTCAGCTTCAGAGACTTGAGTGCCTTGTGCACTACAAGGGGGCTGAAAAAGGGTCACAACCCTACCATTCCTATCCTGATAGGAGTCCTAGAAAAGGATGACCTTGAGAAGTCTAGTGCAGGCCCCTCAGGTAATTCAGGAGGTGGAACCAATCCCCCAGATGATGAGGCCATCACCCCCATAGTAGTAGATGACGAGGTGGGGGAGGATGAAGATTCAGATGATCAAGGGGGTATCCAGGTCCAAGTTAGGAGGCTTAGCCATGCTAACGTGAGCCTACATGGGGATGGAGAGGTGAGTCACCTTCCCAGACCCAATAGCAGAATCTTTCCTGGCAATAGAAAAGAGAGATCACTTTCCAGGGAATCTAACCTTTCTAATGCCTCAAGAAATTCTCAAAGGGGAATGACTTTCCCCCAGAGAAAAGAGCATCAGACCAGGATGAGGGCTGTCAAACTCCAGATAGAGAGGGAAGAGATAGCCCTAGCCCAAGTTAAACTTTCTTTAGCAAGGGAACAAAAATTGAGTGGACCAGATGCCACTGGTGGCAGCATTATCCCTAAAGATAAAGACAGGCCCTATGAACATATAAACCTGACAAAGATTGTGCCCCCCTACAAAGAAGGGGATGACATCCACAAATGGATGACTGCTCTAGACAGGGCCTGCCTGGTACAGCAGGTCCCCCAAGATCAGTGGGCGGCAATTTTATGGTACTCCTTTTCTGAGAAAGGGAGAGATAAGCTCCTCACTGTTAGACCTGAGGATGCTAAAAACGACACTGTCCTGAAGAGTGCTCTTATTGATGGGGTTGGCCTAACCACTGAGCAATACAGGTTGTTGTTCAGAGATACCCAAAAAGCTCAGACTCGGGACTGGACTGACTTTGTTGATTGTGCCACTAAGGCTTTGGAAGGTTGGTTGCTGGGAAGTAAAGTTTCAGACTATACCGGATTGTACAATCTAATAATGAGAGAACAGATCCTTAATAATTGCCAGAACCAGTTGTTGCATCAACACCTGATTGACTCAGATCTGACCTCTCCCCAAGAATTGGGAAAGAAGGCAGACAAATGGGTCAGAACCAGGGTTAAGCAGAAAAACCAGAACCAAGGAGGTGATCAAAAGAAGGCAGACCAGAAGGATGGAGATAAGAAAGAAAAAGACCAGAAATCTTCTTCAGGCACCCAAAATAATTCTAATGAGGGTGGGTCCCAAAATGGAAATAAAAAGAATGATGGCCCAAAGAAACCTTGGTGCAATACCTGTAAATCAGTTTCACATTGGGGGTAGTGAATGCACCAAGAAAGGAACAGCCCCTACCACTGCAGCCCCTAAGGCACCTGCACCCCTAGTACAGTTAGCAGTGGTAGTTCCCAGCCTAAGGGTGTAGAAGGGTTAACCCTGGGTACTGAGATGGATTGTGGCCTAGTCAGGATCCCTACTCAAGCTGTTCTGATCTGTGATGTGGACATGGCTATGTCCACTACCATAAGACCCAATACTTTGGGCAAATACAGGCAGACACCTTTAATAAATGAAAATGTGGCTCAGGCCTACAGGGACACATGTGCCAGTGTCACCATGGTGACACCTAACTTTGTGGACCCTGGACAATTTGTACTAGGTGAAAATTACCTAGTGACCAATGCTAGCAATGCCACTACTACACAAAGTGTGGCTGTTGTTAACTTCTCCTGGGGAGGGGTAACTGGCCTCAAAAAGGTTGTGGTAAGTGCAGACCTCCCAGTTGTGTGTCTTTTGGGCAATGATCTAGAGGATTCCTTATGGTCAGAAGTGGAGTACAGTACTCATGCAGAGATGTTAGGTATTTCAGCACATGTCCTTGCTGTAACCAGGTCCCAGGCCAAGAAGGGCCTACCTGAACCTGTGGTGGATCTTGAAACTATAGACCAACCACAACCCAAGAGAAAGAGCAAGAGGGTTAAGGCAGTGCCTTCCCACTTGCCCCAGATTGAGGATCAGCCCTCTCAGGAGGAGGATTCTGTGATCCAAGAGGAGACTGTCCTGGAAGAACTTGAATCTGATCAGGTTGAGTTTCTAGGGACAGGGGGACCCTCAAGGGCAGAACTGGGGCAGGCTCAGTTAACTTGTCCTTCTCTTGAACCCCTCAGACAGCAGGCTGCTGCTGAGGCTGCTGGGAATGCTCAAGGTACCCATAGAGTGTATTGGGATGATGGGCTCCTTTATTCAGAGGGTAGAGACCCCAAGCCTGGTGCTACCAGGAGGTTGGATATACCTCTGCAATTTAGGGGCTTCCTGCTAACCTTGGCACATGAAATTCCCCTAGCAGGACACTTAGGCCAGAATAAGACCTGGGACAGGCTTGTCCCTCACTTTCACTGGCCTCACCTCACATGTCAGAGGATACTAAGGAGTTTTGTCGCTCCTGTGACACCTGCCAAGCCAGTGGCAAATCAGGTGGCACCACAAAGGCCCCCCTTATACCACAACCTGTGGTGGGGGTACCCTTTGAGAGAGTTGGGATAGACATTGTTGGACCAATGGATCCCAAAACAGCAAATGGACAAAGATTTATACTGGTGGTAGTGGATCATGCCACCAGGTATCCAGAGGCAATTCCCCTGAGGACCACAACAGCTCCTGTTGTGGCAAGGGCTCTACTTGGAGTTTTCTCCAGAGTGGGCTTTCCAAAGGAGGTACTTTCAGACAGAGGTACTACCAACTTCATGTCTGGATATTTAAAAGCAGTGCGGAAAGAGTGTGGAGTGAACTATAAGTTCACCACACCCTACCATCCACAGTGCAATGGGCTTGTTGAAAGGTTCAACAAGACCCTAAAGGGAATGATAAAAGGGTTACCTGAAAAGCTTAGGCGAAGATGGGACATCCTTTTACCCTGATTACTCTTTGCTTATAGAGAGGTCCCACAGAAGGGGGTTGGCTACAGCCCTTTTGAACTTTTGTTTGGCCACCCTGTAAGGGGTCCACTGTATCTTGTGAAGGAAGGATGGGAGTTACCTCTCAAAAATCCTAAGCTTGATATTGTGGACTATGTACTTGGTCTCCGCTCCAGGATGGCTGAATACATGGAGAAGGCAACCAAAAACCTTAAGGCCAGTCAAGAATTAAAGAAAGCTTGGCATGAACAAAAGGCTGTTCTGACTGAGTACCAGCCAGGGCAGAAGGTGTGGGTGCTGGAGCCAGTGGCCCCAGCAGCCCTCCAAGACAAATGGTCTGGACCCCACACCATACTGGAGAAAAAGGGAGAGGTCCCTTACTTGGTGGACCTTGACACTTCTAGGAGCCCCCAAAGGGTGCTCCATGTAAACAGATTGAAAGCATATTTGGACAGGGCAGACATGGGCTTGCTCATGGCAGCAGATGGGGACCAAGAGGAAGAGAGTGACCCTCTCCCAGACCTGTTATCCCCAAACCCTGATGATGGTTCAGTGGATGGAGTAGCCTTGGCAGGCAGCCTCTCTGACCAGCAGCAATGGGACTGCAGACAAGTGTTGCAGGCTCACAGACATGTTTTCTCTTACACCCAGTCAAACTAACTGGTGCACCCATGAGGTGGACACTGGTGACAGTTTGCCTGTAAAGAATAAAATCTACAGGCAACCTGACCATGTCAGGGATTGTATAAAGGCTGAGGTGCAGAAAATGCTTGAACTTGGAGTGATTGAGCCATCAGAGAGCCCCTGGGCCAGCCCAGTAGCCCTTGTGCCAAAACCTCGTACCCAAGATGGAAAGAGAGAAATGAGGTTCTGTGTGGACTATAGAGGTCTCAATGCTATCACTAGGACAGATTCTCACCCCATTCCAAGGGCAGATGAGCTCATAGATAAATTGGCTTCTGCCAAATTTCTGAGCACATTTGACTTGACAGCTGGCCATTGGCAAATCAGGTTAGCTGAGGAGTCTAAAGCCAAAACAGCATTCTCAACCCCTAGTGGACATTATCAGTTTGTGGTAATGCCATTTGGTCTGAAGAATGCACCTGCCACTTTCCAAAGGTTGGTGAACCAAGTCCTTGCTGGGTTGGATGACTTTTGCTCAGCTTATCTAGATGATATTGCTATCTTTAGTTCCACCTGGGAGGATCACCTGATCCTCCTGAAGAAGGTCTTAGAGGCCCTGCAAAAGGCAGGCCTAACTATCAAGGCCACAATGTGCCAGATACGGCAGAGTAAGGTTGTGTACCTGGGCCACCTAGTAGGTGGGGGTCAGGCTCAACCATTGGAGAGCAAGATCCAGGCCATAAAGGACTCGGCTCCTCCAACTACCCAGACACAAGTCAGAGCCTTCTTGGGCCTGACTGGGTATTACAGGAAATTTGTAAAGAACTATGGGTCCATTGTGACACCATTAAATGATCTGACATCCAAGAAGATGCCAAGAAAGGTTTAGTGGACAGTTAGCTGTCAAAAGGCATTTGATGACCTGAAGAAGGCCATGTGCTCTGCACCTATCCTAAAGAGTCCTGACTACTCCAAAGAGTTTATTGTCCAAACAGATGCTTCTGAGTTGGGGGTGGGAGCTGTGTTTTCACAACATAATGTAGATGGTCAAGACCAGCCCATTGCTTTTATTAGCAGAAGGCTGACCCCTAGAGAGAAACGTTGGTCAGCCATTGAGAGGGAGGTCTTTGCTGTGGTTTGGGCCATGAAGAAGTTGAGACAATACTTGTTTGGCACTCACTTCAAGATTCAGACAGACCATAAGCCCCTCTTGTGGCTAAATCAGATGAAGGGTGAAAATCCCAAACTACTCAGGTGGTCCATTTCCCTACAGGTGATGGACTTTACAGTGGAGCACAGACCAGGGACTGACCATGGCAATGCAGATGGTCTCTCCAGGTATTTCCACATAGAACATGAAGACTTATCTGGTCAAGGTTAAGTTTAATGTCCCTGCGTTATGTAGGAGAGTAGGGTCTGCTTTCCTATGGTCACCCCAAAGTTTTGCTTTTTGCTTCACTGGTTTTCGACTTAATGTGGCTGTGGGCCTGCTAATCAGACCCACAGCCTGCTGTTCTCTCTCTAAATTCACAGACATGTACTTTAGGTACTTCACCAATTGGGTATTGGATCACCTTATCCGCCCCTGTACAGTGTACTATAGGTACCCAGGGCATAGGTGCATCACAGGCCTACCAGGGGCTGCAGCATATCTTTTGCCACCCCTGGCTGGCTATCCAAACTGACACAACTGGCTGATCACTCCGCTCAGGTAAGGTTGTGTAATCACCCCTTGCTTAGATATAGTATACCTATATCTAGACCTATATCTGGACACATATATGCCTATAAGTCACTCCTATGGCAGGCCTTAACAATCCTGGAGGCAGAGTGCCTAGTTTTATGTGAGATGGTGCTCTGGCATGAGCTGAGCCTGTCTGCAGCTTTCGGATCAATGTCCTTATAGCTGTCCCAGGATATTGCCATACCATATACTCTTAAGTGCATTATAATCCTCGCGGTTATTGCTAACTTTGGTTTGGCTTTATCAAAACATGTCGTGTAAGGTGGCATACACTTTGGAATACTACCCCCTCGCCAGTTCTGGCAACGGGGGTAGCATTCCACCCTTCTAGAGGGAAAAGACATGTTACTTTACTTAAACGCGGTTAAATCTAACCAGAGCCTCAGCATCACAAAATGGATGCTGCTGCCACAGACAAGGGTCTGGCCTCCTGCTGCTGACCGAAACTCCGGCAGGGGAGGCCTGGACAAAAGGCTTCCTGTCACAGGGAGGTGTTACACCACCCCAGACAGGAGATAGTGGATTGAGGCAGGCAGGGCGAGTGAAACTAGACACTGCCTGGGGCGCACAAGGTTCCCCATGCATAGCCCAGTTCAAACCGGTGCTGGGACACTCCAGTCCCAGCTCTGGCGTGAAACTGGACAAAGGGGAAAGGGGTGTAACCACCCCCTTCCTGGGTCCCATCCATAGGATGGACCTAGCAGGTAAACCAGCCCCTTGATTTGGAATAAAGGTAGGAGCTCTGCCCATGAGCAGTAGATTTATCCTGACTGAAACTTTTGATACAGAACTCTGGACCCTTCGACATCCCACTCGATGTGGAAGACTGAAGAATCTCCCTATGTGGTCATGGAGTGACCACCCTGTGCAAACAGGCACCATCCAGCGCCCAACAGTTTGCTTTGTTACAGCTCCCACTAGAGCTCAAGCGACAAAGATCAACAAGAACCAGATTCCCAGGCATCCAACAGCCCGATCCACAGCCACAGCAAAGCTGAGACTCGTGAAGGCGACGTGAGATGTGGAACCGGCCATCTTGAAAAGTGCTGACTGTGCAGCCCCCGAGGTACCCTCGAAACTGTGCATTGGGGTTTCAGAAGCCCCAGCCCCGAGCAACTTGTGCACTGAAGATCTCCCCTCCACACTCATTGAGTGCTGCGTGGGGCCCTTTTGCATTTTCCTGCATGATGCGTCTGTCCAGTCACTTGCCCGTTTGCTAGTGGCCTTTACGACGACAAAACTACAAAACTACTCTGCTGGTCTGGTTGCTCCAGACTGGCCCTCGCTCCCCTGAAAAGGAGCCACGGCTCTGACCTTGCTGGTCCGAGTAAAAAGCGATCTTCAAATCCTGCGTGGGTTGCCTTTGCCAAGGCCTGTTGACTCTGATCCAGAAGCCAACACCGCCAACAGCGAGAGCCTTCGTGGGTGAGTCTGTGTTCCACTCCAGGTCATCGTCGATGCCCCAGAGTCCACGTGGCAGCGGAGACAAGCTTCACAACAACCACCTGATTGCGCCCGACATCGCCTGGTTCCTTCCTGGTTCCATCCTGGTCACTGGCTAGTGACCCAGACTCTGTCCCCTCTGCTTTCAGGTACTTTACATCTTCGATCCACCCTTGGATCCACCCGGACTCTTCTCTCCTGGCCGCCTGCAGCATCTTCATCTCCAGGCTCCATAGAACTCCACAACGAAACCCGACACACGTTGGCACCCATGCACCTGCTTCCTGTGGGTGAGGTAACGATCTAACACCGGTGCTCCTGTAGTGGTTTACACCTCTAGTGTCCTAGTTTAAAGTGGCCTAAATTTCTTCCAGTCAGAAGACTTCCAAAACAGTAACTTTATACCTTTTACGCACCATTGACTTTGCATTGGTGCATGCGTGTGCTTTTAGCGCTGCACCCGAATCCCGCGGGCTACTCCCGTCCTAATTGCTGTTAGTTCAGTGTAGTCCCAGCGATTCCCAAGGCCCTAGGCTTTACCATTGTTCGAGAAGTGGTTCTTATACCACGTATTTATTATATGGTTTGAGTGGCCACCGGCCCTATCCATAATTGTGCAACTTGTGTATGTTTAACTGTGCTTTTGTTTAAACGCTTGTGCCTCTGGACTCATAAGGAGTGCAGAGGATTATTCTAGTAATAAATACATATATTTTTATAATATATTACTTGGGTGGTGTCCTTTCATTTGATATTACAGGATTGCATATGGTAAAACAGCTGGCTTCACATGCCCTCTTGAGTTAAGCCTAAGACTGCTTAGTCCATGCTACCACTAGAATAGCTTGTCTATAAGGTTGACTTTACAACCACCACCATAAGGGATTGTTTGGACTGATACAAGGTGCTCACTAGAATAGTGAACATCATACATCAGGCCAACTTCTCACAAACTCTCACGACACTACCCGTGGCATCATCTTCAACCCCTATAAACAAAGTAACCACCTATGAAAATTTAACATCATCCAACTTACTTACTGTAGTTCCTTCGGAGGTTGTTTGCTCGGTGGCTTGTGAAAAGGGAGGATGGAAAGGTACAGTCGGAAATTCGATAGAGGTCCTCTTCTTGTCACTAAAAAATGACAGAAAACAGAGCTTCGCAGTCTCTGAAGATAATCAATCTGAGATTAGAGCAGTATGCGACGCCCTGGAGAAGAAAGTGGATTCATTGAATGCAAGGACTGAGTCCTTGGAGAGCTCAGTTGAGCACCTTAAAGCTAATTTAGGGTCGGCAGAGGTCAAAATTCAAGCACTACGCAGAGACGGGGATGCCCTGGGGAGAGAGTGGAGTCACTTGAGAACAACTCACGCAGAAATAATCTACGCCTCTTGAAGATCCCGGAGGGGAAGGAAGGGAGTGACTTAACCCCTTCGCTGCTAGGCCTTTTCCCCTCCTGTGCTGAGGCTTTTTTTGGCGTTTTGGAGTAGTGCGCGCTTAGGCCCTTGTAACTTTTTGACCACATAAGGTATCCACGCCAAATTTGCGTCCTTTTCTTCCAACATCATGTGGATTCTAAAGGCGCCCAGGGTTTGTGGATTCCCTTGGAGGGGTCCCAGAAATTAACCAAAATATAGTGATTTTTTTGTTTTTTTCAGAAAAATGGGAAAAACGGGCTGCAAATGAAAGCCTCTGAGTTTTTCCCTGAAAACGGTATCAAAAAAGGGTTTGTTGGGCTGAAATCTCAATTTTCTCAGCTTTTAGGGAATGACAGTCTTTTGTCAGAGAACCGAAATTTTTCACTCAGTTTTGGCATTTTTCTGGGACATAGCCTATTTTTGCTATTTTTAGAGCTTTCCACCTCCTTCCAGTTAATGGTAGAAATGAGTTTGAAAGCAATAATGGATCCTAGAAAGCTTTACATTTTCGAAAAGTAGACAAAATTTTGAATTCAGAAAGGGGTCATTTGTCTAAATCCATGAAGGTTTCGTTATAGAAACTAACAGTTAGATATTGGAATAATTGAACATTTGTTGAAAAAAACAGCCTTTTGTCTCAACGTTTTCACCTATAACTTTTTCTAATTTTGACAGCTCTTGGAAAGCAATATACCGTTACATTTGTTAGACCTTCCTGGTTGTGGGGATATATAGGACTTGTAGTTTCACCAAGAACCCGACGAACCCAGATCCAAAAACTGAGCAGCAACTTGCAATGGTATTTTTTCATTTACTGGGTATAGTGCACTTTGTCTTGGAAAATGTATACATGGAATAATCTGTATGAAAGACACCTATGTATTTCTGAATTGGGTACAAATTATAGAGTTCAGAAACAGTATATAATTGCACATTTTCAAAATTGGGAATGCTCATACTAGCATGAGAATTATTGGTCATTTTTCATAAAGATTTTTTTACACAATGTCTTTCATTGAAAGGGAGAAATGCATGAAAGCTCAATTGGTAATAACAGTTGATTTACAAATCTGAATTACCCCAAGTGTCCCGATAAAAATGGTACCTCACTTGTGTGGGTCGGCCTTGTGCCTGCGACAGGAAACGGCGCAAAATGCAACGTGGTCACACCTAAATTTTGCAGTTACAAATTGACCCTTTTTTGGCAAAGTGCCTACCTGTAGTTTTTGCACCCTAGCTCTGCCGGCACCTAGGGAAACCTAGCAAACCTATACATTTTTGAAAAGTAGACACCCAGGGAAATTCAGGATGGGGTGACTCGACTGCCTACCACCAGGTTTTGTTACCCAGAATTCCTTGCAAAGCTAAGATTTTGACAAAAAAAACCACATTTTCCTCACATTTCTGTGGTGGAAAGTTCTGCAATCTGCGTGGATCAACAAATTTCCACCCACCCAGCGTTCCCCCAGGTCTCCCGATAAAAACGGTACCTCACTTGTGTGGGTCGGCCTTGTGCCTACGACAGGAAACGGCACAAAATGCAACGTGGTCGCACCTCAATTTCCCAGTGAAATCTTGCGCTCTTTGGACAAAGAGACTACCTTTTGTTTTTGAGCCCTAGCTCAGCCGGCACCTAGGGAAACCTAGTAAACCTATATATTTTTGAAAAGTAGACACCCAGGGGAATTCAGGATGGGGTGACTCCACTGCCTTTCACCAGGTTTTGTTACCCAGAATCCCTTGCAAAGCTAAGAATTTGACAAAAAAAAACATTTTCCTCACATTTCTGTGGTGGAAAGTTCTGGAATCTGCGTGGAACAACAAATTTCCACCCACCCATCATTCCCCTAGGTCTCCCGATAACAACGGTACCTCACTTGCGTGGGTAGGCATAGTGGCTGCGACACGAAACAGCGCAAAACGCATCATGGTCGCACCTCAATTTCCCAGTGAAATTTAGCACGTTTTGGACAAAAAGACTACCTTTTCTTTTTGCGCCGTAGCTCTGCCAGCACCTAGGGAAACCTAGCAAACCTATACATTTTTGAAAACTAGACACCCAGGGAAATTCAGGTTGGGGTGACTCGTCTGCCTACCCCCAGGTTTTGTTACCCAGAATCCCTTGCAAACATAAACATTTGACAAAAAAAACACATTTTCCTCACATTTCTGTGGTGGAAAGTTCTGGAATCTGCGTGGATCAACAAATTTCCACCCACCCAGCGTGCCCCCTGGTCTCCCGAAAAAAATGGTACCTCACTTGCGTGGGTAGGCATAGTGGCTGCGACATGAAACAGCGCAAAACACAGCATGGTCGCACCTCAATTTCCCAGTGAAATTTAGCACGTTTTGGACAAAAAGACTACCTTTTCTTTTTGTGCCGTAGCTCTGCCAGCACCTAAGGAAACCTAGCAAACCTATACATTTTTAAAAACTAGACACCCTAGGAAATTTAGGATGGGGTGACTCGTCTGCCTACCCCCAGGTTTTGTTACCCAGAATCCCTTGCAAACATAAAAATTTGACAAAAAAAACACATTTCCCTCAAATTTCTGTGGTGGAAAGTTCTGGAATCTGTGTGGATCAACAAATTTCCACCCACCCAGCGTGCCCCTAGGTTTCCCGAAAAAAATGGTACCTCACTTGCGTGGGTAGGCATAGTGGCTGCGACATGAAACAACGCAAAACGCAGCATGGTCGCATCTCAATTTCCCAGTGAAATTTAGCACGTTTTGGACAAAAAGACTACCTTTTCTTTTTGTGCCGTAGCTCTGCCAGCACCTAAGGAAACCTAGCAAACCTATACATTTTTAAAAACTAGACACCCAGGGAAATTTAGGATGGGGTGACTCGTCTGCCTACCCCCAGGTTTTGTTACCCAGAATCCCTTGCAAACATAAAAATTTGACAAAAAAAACAAATTTTCCTCAAATTTCTGTGGTGGAAAGTTCTGGAATCTGCGTGGATCAACAAATTTCCACCCACCCAGCCTGCCCACAGGTCTCCCGAAAAAAATGGTACCTCACTTGCGTGGGTAGGCATAGTGGCTGCGACATGAAACAGCGCTAAACGCAGCATGGTCGCACCTCAATTTCCCAGTGAAATTTAGCACGTTTTAGACAAAAAGACTACCTTTTCTTTTTGCGCCGTAGCTCTGCCAGCACCTAGGGAAACCTAGCAAACCTATACATTTTTGAAAACTAGACACCCAGGGAAATTTAGGATGGGGTGACTCGTCTGCCTACCTCCAGGTTTTGTTACCCAGAATCCCTTGCAAACATAAAAATTTGACAAAAAAACACATTTTCCTCACATTTCTGTGGTGGAAAGTTCTGGAATCTGCGTGGATCAACAAATTTCCACCCACCCAGCGTGCCCCCAGGTTTCCCAAAAAAAATGGTACCTCACTTGCGTGGGTAGGCATAGTGGCTGTGACATGAAACAGCGCACAACGCAGCATGGTTGCACCTCAATTTCCCAGTGAAATTTAGCACGTTTTGGACAAAAAGACTACCTTTTCTTTTTGCGCCGTAGCTCTGCCAGCACCGAGGGAAACCTAGCAAACCTATACATTTTTGAAAACTAGACACCCAGGGAAATTCAGGATGGGGTGACTCGTCTGCCTACCCCCAGGTTTTGTTACCCAGAATCCCTTGCAAACATAAAAATTTGACAAAAAAAACACATTTTCCTCACATTTCTGTGGTGGAAAGTTCTGGAATCTGCGTGGATCAACAAATTTCCACCCACCCAGCGTGCCCCCTGGTCTCCCGAAAAAAATGGTACCTCACTTGCGTGGGTAGGCATAGTGGCTGCGACATGAAACAGCGCAAAACACAGCATGGTCGCACCTCAATTTCCCAGTGAAATTTAGCACGTTTTGGACAAAAAGACTACCTTTTCTTTTTGTGCCGTAGCTCTGCCAGCACCTAAGGAAACCTAGCAAACCTATACATTTTTAAAAACTAGACACCCTAGGAAATTTAGGATGGGGTGACTCGTCTGCCTACCCCCAGGTTTTGTTACCCAGAATCCCTTGCAAACATAAAAATTTGACAAAAAAAACACATTTCCCTCAAATTTCTGTGGTGGAAAGTTCTGGAATCTGTGTGGATCAACAAATTTCCACCCACCCAGCGTGCCCCTAGGTTTCCCGAAAAAAATGGTACCTCACTTGCGTGGGTAGGCATAGTGGCTGCGACATGAAACAACGCAAAACGCAGCATGGTCGCATCTCAATTTCCCAGTGAAATTTAGCACGTTTTGGACAAAAAGACTACCTTTTCTTTTTGTGCCGTAGCTCTGCCAGCACCTAAGGAAACCTAGCAAACCTATACATTTTTAAAAACTAGACACCCAGGGAAATTTAGGATGGGGTGACTCGTCTGCCTACCCCCAGGTTTTGTTACCCAGAATCCCTTGCAAACATAAAAATTTGACAAAAAAAACAAATTTTCCTCAAATTTCTGTGGTGGAAAGTTCTGGAATCTGCGTGGATCAACAAATTTCCACCCACCCAGCCTGCCCACAGGTCTCCCGAAAAAAATGGTACCTCACTTGCGTGGGTAGGCATAGTGGCTGCGACATGAAACAGCGCTAAACGCAGCATGGTCGCACCTCAATTTCCCAGTGAAATTTAGCACGTTTTAGACAAAAAGACTACCTTTTCTTTTTGCGCCGTAGCTCTGCCAGCACCTAGGGAAACCTAGCAAACCTATACATTTTTGAAAACTAGACACCCAGGGAAATTTAGGATGGGGTGACTCGTCTGCCTACCTCCAGGTTTTGTTACCCAGAATCCCTTGCAAACATAAAAATTTGACAAAAAAACACATTTTCCTCACATTTCTGTGGTGGAAAGTTCTGGAATCTGCGTGGATCAACAAATTTCCACCCACCCAGCGTGCCCCCAGGTTTCCCAAAAAAAATGGTACCTCACTTGCGTGGGTAGGCATAGTGGCTGTGACATGAAACAGCGCACAACGCAGCATGGTTGCACCTCAATTTCCCAGTGAAATTTAGCACGTTTTGGACAAAAAGACTACCTTTTCTTTTTGCGCCGTAGCTCTGCCAGCACCGAGGGAAACCTAGCAAACCTATACATTTTTGAAAACTAGACACCCAGGGAAATTCAGGATGGGGTGACTCGTCTGCCTACCCCCAGGTTTTGTTACCCAGAATCCCTTGCAAACATAAAAATTTGACAATAAAAACACATTTTCCTCACATTTCTGTGGTGGAAAGTTCTGGAATCTGCGTGGATCAACAAATTTCCACCCACCCAGCGTGCCCCCAGGTCTCCCGAAAAAAATGGTATCTCACTTGCGTGGATAGACATAGTGGCTGCAACAGGAAACGGTTCAAATCTTACGGTGGTGAATTTACATTACCTTATTGCAAAACTACCTTGATTTTGGGGGGGGCATCTGAGTTTGTGGCCCGGGGCTCGGTCGTATTCTTTGCAAAGTAGCAAACCCAAACAGTTCTGAAAACTAGACACCCAGGTGAGTCCAGGGAGGTATGGCATGCGTGGGTCCCCCAATGTTTTCTTACCCAGAACTCCTTGCAAACCTTAAAATTAGGTAAAAATAGCACTTTTCCAAACTTTTTGGCGTGGGATCGCCATGCCGGCAAAAAAGTCCTACCACCCTGCGTTCCCCTTGTTCTCCCGAGTAAAAGGATACCTCACTTGTGTGGGTGCCCCAAAGCAGAACACGCCAAAAATGAATTTTGAAAAAAGTAGTTTTTAGTCATATTTAAGTTTTACAAATTAAGCCCCCCAGCCTGAGTCACATGCCTTTGGCCCACCCACACAAGTGAGGTATCATTTTACTCGGGAGAACAAGGGAAACGCTGGGTGGTAGGACATTTGTGCCGGCAGCGAGATCCCACCCAAAAAAGTACGGAAAAGTGGGTTTCTTGACCAAAATTTAAGGTTTGCAGGGGTTTCTGGGTAGGAAAACATTGGGGGACCCACGCATGCCATACCTCCCTGGACTCCCCCGGGTGTCTAGTTCTCAGAACTGTTTGGGTTTGGTAGTTTCCAAAGATGCCCGCCAAGCCCCGGGCCAAAAGCTCAGGTGACCCCCTCAAAAAATAAGATTATTTGGCTAAAGGTAATTTTTTGGTCTCCACAGTATGAATTGGGCCTTTTCCTAAAGCAGCCACTATGCCTACCCACGCAAGTGAGGTACCATTTTTATCGGGAGACCTTGGGGAACGCTGGGTGGGAGGTAATTTGTGTGAGCCCAGTGATGCCACGCTTTCCCACACTAAAACGTGTGAAAAAACTGATTTTTTCCAAGCAAAAAATGAGGTTTGCAAGGGATTCTGGGTAAAGGAACGTTGAAGGATCCACGCAAGCCATACCTCCTTGGAAGCCCCCGGGTGTCTACTTTTCAGAAATGTGTGGGTTTGGTAGGTTTCCCTAGATGGCTGTCTCGCACGGGGCCAAAAACCCAGGTAACCCCATTTGCAAAAGCTGGTGGACTTGACATTGTCACCATTGTTAAATTCACCAGCTTTTGCAAGAGGGGTTACCTGGGTTTCTGGTCCCGTGCGAGACAGCCATCTATGGAAACCTACCAAACCTACACATTTCTGAAAAGTAGACACCCGGGGGCTTCCAAGGAGGTATGGCTTGCGTGGATCCTCCAACGTTCCTTTACCCAGAATCCCTTGCAAACCTCAATTTTAGCAGAAAAAAATCAATTTTTTCACACAATGTAGTCTGGGAAAGCGTGGCATCACTGGGCTCACACAAATTACCTCCCACCCAGCGTTCCCCCAGGTCTCCCGATAAAAACGGTACCTCACTTGCGTGGGTAGCCATAGTGGCTGCAACAGGAAAAGGTCCAAATCGTACGGTGGTGAATTTAAAATACCCTGAAGCAATATAACTTTGATTTTGGTGGGGGGGGGACCTGAGTTTTTGGGCCGGGGCTGGGTGGTATTCATTGGAAAGTAGCAAACCCAAACAGTTATGAAAACTAGACTCCCGGGAGAGTTCAGGGAGGTATGGCATGTGTGGGTCCCCCAATGTTTTCCTACCCAGAACTCCTTGCAAACCTTTAAATTAGGTAAAAATAGCACTTTTCCAAACTTTTTGGCGTGGGCTCGCCGTGCCGACAAAAATGTCCTACCACCCTGCGTTCCCCTTGTTCTTCCGAGTAAAAGGATACCACACCTTAACAGAGTTACTAAAAAGTCAAACATTCAAGCACGGCTATCTATTCCTCAAAGACACACACATACAGGTTGGATTTGGCACGAGGGCGAGTGATGGTTCAGTACATAAAATTTTATTAACAAGATATTTCAAAAAAATGAAATGCTCTGTCAATAAATAAATGCATAAAAACCGAACCAGTGACTCGCAACTCGTGAGCTGTAAAGCCACGACAAGGCACCAACCGTTTTACAGGCCATTCACGCACCTTTCATACCTGATACAAACCAGACCATTGACACCATCCGAATGGAAAAGCAACACATTACAACAATCACAATAGGGGACAAGGTACACCCTACTGCAGAAAGAGAAAAAAAACAAATATTACTGCACACCCATCTAATCCGCAAGCACACACACATACTGGTTGGATTTGGCACGAGGGTGAGTGATGATTCAGTACATACAATTGGATACGCAAGTAATTTCATCAAAAATGAAATACACTGCGTATAATTGAAAGTATGATAAACTGAACCACTGACTCACAGCTCGTGAGCTGTAAAGCCACGTCAAGGCACCAATCTCTTTACAGGCCATTCATACACCTTTCGTACGCGTGACACATACAAAACATTCACACCTCCAGCCGCGGACCCATCACATTTCAACACTCACACCAGCAAACAGCGCCATTCAAGGGCCCATCACTTTCACACGCCCACATTTCTGACACTGCAACTACACAAAATGATGGACTGTGTGGAGTGTCACTCAACTAGCAGTGTGTGTAGTGACCAACAGAAAGTAACTACTCACACACCGCCTGCCGAGCGCCAGTCCACCCACACCACCATCCAAGCACCAGACCATGCACACCGCCAGCCAAACACCACTCAGCGCACACCGACAGCCAAGTACCACTCCACACACACCACCAGCCAAGCATCACTCCACGCACACCACCAGCCAAGTGCCACTCCACAAACACACCGCCAGCCAAGCACCACTCCACTCACACCGCCAGCCAAGCACCTAACCATGCACTCCGCCAGCCAAGCAAAAATCCACGCACCCCCCCAGCACAACTCCAATCCATGCACTATGCCAGCCAAGCACCAGACCACGCACACCACCAGCCAAGCGCCATCCACTCACACCACCAGCCAAGCACCTAACCATGCACTCCGCCAGCCAAGCAAAAATCCACTCACCCCCCAGCACAACTCCAATCCATGCACTATGCCAGCCAAGCACCAGACCACGCACACCACCAGCCAAATGCCAGTCCACGCACACCAACAATCCAAGCACAATCCTGCACACACTACCATCGAAATTAGAATTTTTTAAAGAAATACCACAAATCAAATGAAGAAACCTACAAATCTTCTAACACAAATTCAAAAACTAAATGCTTTGCACTAATGCAAACCTTAAAGCAGACTAAAAAATATTACAGAATACAGACCAGACAGTACACTTACAAGCTCAATGAAACTCCCAAAACTTCTTTTGTGTGTGGTACGATTTAAAACAAGCTGGCACACACAATCCAGGATTTGAAGGACAGTCAGGACAGTACATACGAGACTCCCTCCGCACTTCTCTTCGCCAACAGACTCTACATCTTTTAGTGGGATGGTCTTTTGCAGTTGTGGGAGGAATGTATTCTGGAAAGTGGCGATCTTTCAGTCTAGCCACTTCCTCCACCACTCCAAATCTTGGCACACTTGCCTGTTCCACTAGTACAAGGCTGCCTATTATAGTCTCCTGAAACTTAACAAAAGGCATCTTTGACTCAGGACAAGATTTCTGGAAAACAACAAAAGCATTAAAGGATGCCAAGTGGAAAAGATGGATAGCCAACTTCTTGTACCAAACGTAAGCCTTTCGAAGAGCAGCATAAGGTTCCAACCTCTGATCTACTCTGTCAACACCACCCATGTACTTATTGTACTGTAAAATGCACACAGGTTTACGCACTTCAGCACTCTCACCCCGAACAGGCAGAGCTTCAGTGCTTTCGTCATGGATAGTAGTCAGCATGTACACATCTCTCCTGTCTGAAAACTTCACAGCTAGAAGCTTCCCACATCGCAATGCAGTAGACTGTCCCCGCACAAGCCTTTTGCAAACAAGTTCTATTGGGAAACCTTTCCGGTTACTGCGCATCGTGCCACAAGCAACAGTGTCCACTTTGGCCAATTCCTTGAACAAACGCACACTAGTGTAGAAGTTATCTACATATAAATGGTGGCCTTTGTTAAATAATCGTCTACCTAGTTCCCACACAATTTTCTCAGTCACTCCAAAAGTGGACGGACAAGCAGAAGTGTTAATGCTGGAATCCTTACCGGTGTACACCCTGAAATTATAAACATATCCAGTATTACTGTCACACACCATATACAGTTTGATTCCATAGCGTGCCCTCTCACTAGGAATGTATTGCCTAAAAACCAAGCGGCCCTTGAACAATACCAAAGACTCGTCCACAGCTATTTCTTTTCCAGGTGCAAAGATCTCAGGAAAACGATCAACAAAGTGATCAAGGACAGGCCGAATCTTAAAAAGACGGTCACAATCAGGGTGATCGCGTGGCAACGCTAAATCATTATCAACAAAATGCATCATGCGAAGAAGAAGCATATATCGATCACGAGTCATAACTGCTGGAAATATAGATGTTGCCATCAAGGGACTAGTGGACCAATAAGAAGACATTGATGGCTTCCTTAGCAAGCCCATCAAAAAAGTTAATCCCAAAAACTTCTTCATCTCTTCAACATATGTGGGAGACCAATGGGTAGCTCTAGAATGGGGCTTAAGGCTGGCACTGTGGTCCCTCAAATACTGCTCTGCATACAAATTAGTTTGCTCCACAATCTCTTGCAAAAACTCATCATCAAAAAACAACTGAAAAAATTGAATTGGCAAAAAATTGTCAGTATTCACTCTACACCCTGGAACACCAGTGAAGTCTGGCAATTCCGGCTGCACCATGCCAGGGGCAACCCAGACGTCATCACTAACATCGGGAGAAGAAGCCACCCTAGCCTGCAGCCCAGATGCCTCTTGCTGCACTACATCAACGGGAACACTAGCATCCCCAGATGCCTCTTGCATCACTACACCAACAGGAATACTAGCATCCCCAGATACATTTTGCATCTCTACACCAACAGGAGAACTCACATCCCCAGCTAACTCTTGCATCTCAACATCAACAGAAGAACTCGCATCCCCAGATGCCACTTGCTGCTCAACAACAACAGAAAGACTAGCAGCACCAGATGCCTCATGCTGCTCTACAACAGGAAGACTAGCAGCACCAGATAACCCTTGGTGCACCACAGCAATGTGAAACCTTTTGGGCGCAGCCTTTACCACACTTGCCTCTTCCCGACGAGAAAAAAAGGGAAACCTTGAGGACCTAGGCTGCCGCTCAGATGGCTCTTGCCTCTCTACTGGCACATCAATGTCCCTCTCTACCACAGGCACTTCATCAGCACTAGAAGAAGAATCATCATCCGATGATACCATGCCAAGAGAAAACTCACTGCCTGAATTTTCTTTTCCTACCTCATGCTCCGAATCGGAGTCAGTGTCTGGACCATGGTCAGAGGAAGACTCAAAAAGCAAACTAACAACCTGCTTAGCAGTCATCCTGCGAGCAGCCATTATCCTTACAAAGCAAGAAGACTACACACACAAGTGAACAACACCCTACACTGTGCAAAGTAAGAAGTAAACAAGGTAGAGTCTTCACACAAAAATCAATACACTCAAAAACAATTCAAATCTAACCAAATATAAGAACACTCACCAGCACCTACTCTGCTGAAACACAGCAAAAAGAAAGGAAATCCCACTAGAAAGAAAAAAAAGTATAGATTAGACAAAGTACACATCAAGCAGCAATACAAAAAAAAAAGTTAACAATCAAGAAACACAAAGCCACACAAACAGCAATAACTACACTTTTCATAAAAACAAATTCATCTAGGGAAAGTAGTACAAAAAACATTTACTTACCAAGCACATGCAACTACACAAGCTGCAAAACCAGCATTAACTGAACCACAACCTACACCAAAACAAACAGCAAAAGCCTGGATCAAAAACAAAGAAGAAAAAAAAAATTAATACTACATTTCACAAACAACATAACAAATGAATAAACAACACACAAATTTACCCCCAAAATCACATCCACACAGATGGGCCATCAAAAAGGGCAAAACGGACAAAAGTACGGGTTGATTTGCCCACCGGGGGGGCAGAAAATCTAAATTTAAAATCCGACCCACCTGGAAGCGACCCTTCGCCCAAGGGGTCACTTCCTACAATCTAAAATAAAATCCCTGGTGCTAGTGGGGGCATTTCCACCGCACAATCGCAATGCTGTGCGCAACCGTGAGGCAGAAATGCCCTGCAAAGAGACATCAGGAGAGAGGAAATTCACTTGCCTCTCCCCTGATGCCTCTTTGCAGCCCCAAACCCCCCCAAATATCTCAAAACCAACCTAACACCTCCAGGCGCAGGAAGCAAATGGCTTCCCGACCGCCTGGGAATCCCTGAAGATGTTGGCGCGTGCTGTGCGCGCTGACGTCATCAGGGATTCTCATGGGGAGGGGGGCAGCAGAATTACTGTGGTTAACTGCGATGCTGGACAGAGGCACTTGCATCCTTGATTTTCACAAGCGCAATCCAAAAACAGTTCCTATGACCAGGAGCTTCTTTCTCCCCATCTGCTGCTCTCATCAGTCTCTGACCATTTATACACATAAGAGGCATGTGAACTCACACAGAAGACCCCCGTTTGGCCACGCCCACCAACTAGCGGAGTGCACCATCTTTCCTAAATTTACCCACTATGATGGACAGCTCACTCAAGGGACCTGTGCACACATCGGTGCGATGGCATAGTAACACACACGGTCACTGGAGACAAAGCAAGCGCTCGAGTTGCAGCACAAATTCAGGAAAACATTCATCAGTCCAAAAACATTTGTGACCTTCCCACTATGATGGACAGCTCACACAAGGGACCCCTGCGCACATCTGTGCGATTGCATAGTAACGCACACATGGACACTGGAGACAAAGATGGCGCTCGAGTTGCAGCACAAATTCAGGAAAACAATCATCAGCCCAAAAACATTTGTGAGCTTCCCACTATGATGGACAGCTCACTCAAGGGACCCCTGCGCACATCGGTGCAATGGCATAATAACACACACAAAGGTCACTAGAGACAAAGCAGGTGATCGAGTTGCAGCACAAATTCAGGAAAACATTCATCAGCCCAAAAACATTTGTGACCTTTCCACTATGATGGACAGCTCACACAAGGGACCCCTGCTCACATCTGTGTGATTGCATAGTAACGCACATATGGTCACTGGAGACAAAGATGGCGCTCGAGTTGCAGCACAAATTCAGGAAAACAATCATCAGCCCAAAAACATTTGTGAGCTTCCCACTATGATGGACAGCTCACTCAAGGGACCCCTTCGCACATCGCTGCGATGGCATAGTAACACACACATGGTCACTGGAGACAAAGCATGTGTTCGAATTGCAGCACAAATACAAAAAAAATTCATCAGCCCAAAAACACTAGTGAGCTTTGCCTAGGCAGGACAGGTGTGTTTTTTGGCCACTTCAGATAAACACAAAGTAAAAGTAATGAAGGACGTAGGCACTTGCATCCTTGATTAAAATGAGCACTATAATTTCATTTTCAAAATGACCCCATCAGCATTTTTTTTTTTAAACGGCCATTTACAAACCTAAGAGGCACGAAAGATACTGTTTCCCCAAAAAGGGGAGCGACCCTTCCCCAAGGGGCCGCTCCCCGAACAACGAAATTGGAAAATAAAAAATAAAAAATTTAAATCCCTAGCATTCCAGCTGCACGATCGCACGATCGTGCAGCAGGAATGCTCTAAAGTTGAATCGAGGGAAAGGAAAATCCTTTCCTTTCCCTCGATGAAAGTTTCAAGGCAATCCCCCCCGCCCCAGCCGCAAAAACGAACCTCTTTCGGCAAGGACGCGCAGGAAGCAAATAGCTTCCCTGCGCGTCCGTAAACAAAGTGAACCTCCAGTGACGTCAGCGCGCCTCGCACGCTGACGTCATTGATGACGCGGGCAGGGAGGGCGGGGGGAGGCAGGGGAAGGTCTTCCCCTGCCATCCCCGCAGAAAAGAAGAAAATCGGGCAGACTCGGGGGGAGCACTGGCGCTTCCCCCGAGGGTGGGGCTCATGACGAGCTGGGCTCGTCATCAGCGTGCGAGCGCCCTGCTCCATGACGAGCCCAGCTCGTCATCCACCCCGAAGGGGTTAAAGACCTATATAGTGGCATTGCTCAAGGACTCTCTGAATCTCGAGGAGTCAGTGGGTTTCTTAGAAAAAGATATTCAGAGGATTCATAGAGATCCATTTCGATTAAATCCTAGCAGGGCTAAACCGAGGAAGATCCTCATTAATTTCCTCACTTACGCTGTAAAGGAGAAGATTCTGAACTTGGCACTCAAGGCTAAAACATTAAAGGGACCAGACTTTCTATTTGAGGTGCGTTCAGATCTATCCAAAGTGACCTTAGAGTGTCATTGGGAATTAGCTCAGAGAATGGATAAGTTCAGGTCATTGGGGGCCACAGTGCAGATGAGATTCCCTGCTTTTCTCAAGATTATGTACAACATTAAAATGTATAATATCAGAACCCCGCACGAGGCAGATGAGTTATAGGAATCTCTAAGCAGTGCATCTCGTGAAATTAGAATGAACCCAATTTAGAGCGTTAGTGGATCAGTCCAACTTAGGCCTTTTTCCTTTCCCGCCCCCCTCAGCTCTATTTTATATATGAACCTTAAGCACTCTAACCATTCAAAAAAAAAGTTTAAAAAAAAGAAAAAGAATAAAAAAATGGTAGAAACAATAAAAAAATATATATATGAATAAAAACGGTTTGAAAGTTTTCGATGGTGGGTTGGAATCTCATCTGTAGATTTAGCACAGTTTCAACATTTATTTAGCACAAGATAGTATAGTTTAAGAGGTGGGGAAGAGGGAATAGCAGTAGTAGTAGGACGCAAACTTGGCCATTCACCAGGCCAAAGCAATAAGGGATGGGTTTCCCAAAGGGTGGGGGGGGGACAGGGGGTATAAGAGTAAAATCTCCTCATTTGCTGACACCCTATTATCATTTTAGATGTCTTAAGATCCATTGCGATACAATCCAGGGATCTCAGTTGTTTGTTCAGTTGTTTGCTACTCACAAAAATGGCTTAGAATCAGACTGGGGTTGTCCCTGTGGGATGGCATCTAAGCTGGCGATGAAAGAGCCAACATGACTCTGCTGCAGTTTCTGTCCTTGAATGTCAATGGCCTGCGCACGAAGAGCAGAAGAGCTAGAATTTTACAATATTTAGGAGACTCTCCGGCGCAGGTCATTGCCATCCAGGAATCACACCTTCTTAAGATAGAGACAACAGAAATATTAAAAAAACAGAAATGGGTTGATGTCTTTATCTGTACAGATCAGTCCGCAAACATTAGAGGGGTGATGGTTTTATTCAACTGCTATTCAATTCGACTGCTGTCTGGGGCTCAGCCTGGGGTAAGATCTTGATTACTGGCTCCGTCTTTGGCCCGCAGACTCACGTTTTGAGTCAGCAAATTGCATTTCATGTGGGGATTGAGGCTGCTGTCGAAATGCGAGTCTACGAGGCAGCTGCTGTAGGAGGAAAGGCTGAGGTTTGCTGCTGAAATACCCGAGGAGTAGGAGCAAGTACGCTGCTTAGGATTCATCAGTCTGGTTACCCGTATTCTTGAAGGTTGGCAGACCTATTTATTTTGGACATTGGCCCCCCGCTGTGCTCTGACCGGCGTGAAGCTTTCTTGCCCTGTATACGAGAGATACTGTGTTCACCTTGCACCTTGCTGCCTCTTTGAAGGATCTTTGCTGCTGCCCTACTGGTCGGAGTGCCAGTATCGGGAAGAATTGCGGCTTGGGCTTCCGGACCTTCGTTGCCACCATCATGCCGGGATCTGGACGGGGGACTACAGCCCCCAGAATCCTTTAGTGGCGCAGCGTGTTGTGTCTGCTGCCTGCCCCGGGAGGCACTTGAAAACACCAGAGGCCGCCCGCAGCACCAGAAACAGCACTAGAAAGAGCCAGGGCAGGTCCACTCCCTGAGAGTCTTCATTTAAAAAATGCCCTGCTAGCTGGTGGAACATCTCATACAAAGGTACTGTTCCCCTACACGTGATGTTTGCTTTTTAAAAGTTGGAGGCCTCATTCTTTCCCATGGTAATTTATTTGGATTGTTAGATCGGAGCAGATTTCTTTGTACTTTAACCGTTTCGCATTTTGCGAGAAGGGACATGGGGAAGCGCACGTCAATGGAGGGTGGGAGTGGGGGGGCTGACTCCGGGACTTCTACTAAGCAACGAAAGTGTAAAAAGGCAAGAAAGGTGGCCAGACATGCAGCTACGAACTGTGTCCTTGATCGAATCGATAGTTTGGTCGAGGAATGTGAGGCAATTTTAGGCAGCAATGTTGCTGCACAATTTAATACAGAGGAGGTAGGGGTTGCAAAAGGGAGTAATGTTTTGCCAGTTGTTCCTGCTATGTTTCTTCTGAAGCACAAGGGTGCAACTGATTCTGGCGCAGGGCGACCTCTAATTGTGCCAATTAATAGCCCCATTGTGAAAAATTCTGATAAGTTGACTTCAGTTGATAGCGGCCAGTCCTTTTTATTTAATCAACCTATACCTTGTGTCAATAGGTTTTCTGTATTAGCTAATATACATAGTGACAGTACGGCAACAGATGTAACTATCTCAGCTGATACTGACCTAGCCCCTACTGATAATCTTACTTCTAAACTTCTGCTAGATCAACCATCTGGTTCTTTAGCACAAGTTGGCTCTATGTGCGATAATGCCTTGCAGGAGATTAGTGTTTTAACGAGTTTTGTTCCGTGCGGGGCCTAGAAGTTAACGTGGCCAAAACTAAAATGATGATTTTTAATCCGCATTCTGGTTTTAAGGGGAACGTTTTTATGAATGGGAAACCGTTAGAAATGGTCAAGGCTTTTACCTACCTTGGTGTTCGCCTGGGTAAGGATTTGAAATGGGAACATCACATAGACACAGCCGCTCTCAAGTATCGGCAGATTGTGGGAGACCTTAACTTGGAGCACAAAAAATCATTGACCAAACCAATTCAGCCGGTTTTGCAAGTCTACGAATCCAAAGTGGTGTCCTCCATGCTTTATGGCGCTGAACTATGGGGCTTTGAGAAGCTGGCACCACTAGTGCTATCTGAAAATAAATGTTTCCGTAATATTACTAGTCTTCCGCAGAGCATACCCCTATTGCCATTAAGATATGATCTGGGCAGGAAAGCTATTATTGATATTGCCAGGCTATGGCCAATTTTATATTGGCGTAGGCTCTGGTCGACACCTGAGCTTTCCACATATGCTGTGGGGTTTCTAGATGTTATACAATCAGACTCCTTCCATAAGATTTGTTGGCTTGTCCAGTTAAGAAGTAGTCTGGTAGCTCTGGGCATGCAAATGCTCTGGGATTGCCCTGCGGAAATCTCATTCCCGTCCAAGAAAATCTTGAAGGAGAAATATTGGGAAAAAGTTGCGCTCCAGGCATGGAACGTTACTGATTCATCTACTATGGCAGGGGTTTTCTTAGGGGCAAAACTTGCCCCTAAATTTGAATCCTATTGGGATATCATTATCAAGCCGGCGGATAGGAAGCTCTATTTTCAGCTCAGAGCGGGTTCTCTGCCATTGAAGGCATTGACCTCTAGATGGTCTGAGGCAAGTACCAACAGCTGCCCGGCCTGTGGGAACCCTACAGAAACTCTTGTACATCTTCTTTTTGTTTGCCCAGTATATGCAACTCCGAGGAGGGTTTGCTTGCACCAATGTGCAAGCTACTGGGCACTAGTAGGAGTTCCGTAGCTGAAAGACTAATATGTACTAGCACTATGCCATTTATCTCATTATCAGTAGCTAAATACTTGGCATGGGCATGGGTTTTAAGGCAGAAATTGATCTGTAGCCCATTGATTGTTTCCGAATAATGTATATAACTGATGCCTTTTGACCCTGTTTAGGTTATTTATCAATTGATCTTATTACTTTTTTTATCTTTAGATTAACTGATTTTACTTATTCTATTGTATGAAATTGGAAATTGGATTTTATACTTCTTCCATTTGCTGCTTGTTTATGACTTATTTTATCTTCAACTTTTTACTTGTGTCATTTTTTAACTTGGATTCATGTAAGCTTTTTCGAACTATGTTTTACTTGCTTTGCTTTAATGAGTTTTTTTTTCTGGCTTTATTCAAAAAACAAGCTAAGGCGCAAGTATTGGAATGCAGGGAGGATCTTAGCGGCAGATGGCTCATATTAAAAACGCTATTAGGGGAAACGCTTATTACTCTGCTGGCCTATTATGGGCCTAATCAGGATGACCCCTCTTGTCTGGATACCATTCGCAACCAACTGATTGACTTCCCTGATCCTATTATTTGGGTAGGAGATTTTAATATTGTTCTAAACCCTAGGCTAGATAAATCTCCAAATTCAAGAACTGTAGTTCCTTCTAAATCACGGCAGACTCTTATGACTATAATGAAGCAGATCGGTCTCTCAGATATTTGGAGGGAACGTACAGGTGACCAACTGGGGGTTTCGTTCATTAACCTAAAATACAACCACAAATCTAGAATTGATTATGCATTGTTTAGTTACAAACTTTGCCACACATGTTTAACACACAGTAGTTTAGTGTGTTATGGTTCCATTTGCAATGTTACATACACTTTGTCTCTACAGCCTGTGACCCGTTGATTACTCTTCAAAGAAAAAAGAGGTAACAAGACCGGTTATTATTATTTTTAACTAGACACGATGCGTTACCGAGTTAAGGTCTTTCTTACAAACGTGTTGAAAAATGAGTATGAAAATAATGTGTACCGCACAATAATGAGTATGAACTGCATTCGTCATTGCGAATATGCCATCTTATTGCAAAATGACCATTGAGAATTTTCGAGTCCGTGGTACCTCATTTGAGGCGCCGGGCACTTGAATACAACTATCCCCAAACAACAGATAAGATAATTCAACATTAAAAATTTGTTTTCTCAGCGAACATAGCCATAATGAGTTTACCATGCCCCCACTGAACCAGTTTAGTTATAGCATAGTTACACAACTATCTAAGACGATAGCTCCCCGAAAGTGAGGGATAACAATACTATAATAAATAATTGTGTGCCCATTGCCTACATGTATATGTTTTTGTGTTACAGGTACAAAACGTAACCTCTACAATTGAACCTGTGGTGAACAAAATACCCAAGGAAACATACTGCACAAATAGTGTAAGTATTGCCTGGTTTTTAACGTCCTGATGAATGCTCTACAGACCCGGCTGGGTGATAGAGAGCAGAAACATGTTGACATTTATTAAAGAGATATAACAGGATTTAGTAACACGGTCCACGTGTTATACCCGACTACTTTTAGTGACAGGCACCATCTGATAGCATTAAAGTTTTTTTCACAGATGTAAGCTTGCCTTTTATATAAGATATATATTTTTTTTGTGGGCACAGAATTTATCTCTGGACACTACCGCGCTGGACCAGAGGTTACCTCAGGCTTGAGGTTGGCATACATCACAACTTATCAAACCCTATGACTATGCCATAACACGAGTGTAGGGCGGAGAAAAAGATATACCGCCCAATAGAACGAACTCACCGTGTTGATGAGGGTTTTTTAAATAAGAAACCAAGGTAACGCGGTTACCAGTGTCCATCCCACCTTTTTGATTTTTACACCCTAAAGGATTTGGTCAAACACATCGAATACCTGCCATCCCACTTGTCGGACCACTCGGCACTAGCTTTAAGCTTATCTCTTACACAACAACAACAGTCCAGATCGTGGTCTTTTGACCGTACTATCTTATTAGTGGAAGATGAGATAAATTTCCTCACACTTGAGACTAAACAGTTTCTTTAGATTAATCTAAATACATCTAATATCTCAGTTGTGTGGGACACTTTGAAAGCTTATTGGAGAGGCTGCATTACTGATAGAGCCTCTTATAGAAAAAAGAAATTTAGGAACGATATCAAGGGTTTGGAAGAAGATATGAACAGAAAACAACAAAAACTAAGCACCCAATCAGGAATTGACCCGATGGCAGACCCGGATGAACTGGATTCACTCAAAAAACAACTGGAGTGAGCAGCGGAGCAGGAGGGAGCCTGCATCGCCCTGCCGACACCGCCAAGAATCTTACCGGAGTCATTGCGAGGGGACTTACCTTTTGCTGACGCCACCGCCAAGAGTCAAAGAGGCCACCAACAGCGCCGTCGCCGCCCCGGGACTGCAATTCCCGGCAGCCTCAGCGGCGCGGCGCGCTCTGACGCCGTGGACATCAGCGCCAGGAGGCGCATATAGCCCCCACAAGCCCTCCGCGTCGTGGGACGAGCCTGGCGAAGCCCGGGCCAAGGGCGGGCCCGTCTGTGGCCGTCAGGGGCCAGAAGAGGCTGGACCGGGCTACCTCCTAAAAAATCCGCTATAAACCCTGTGAGTAACTGCATAGTACTTTGAACAGTCCATATATTTGTGGCATTGCCCAACAGACTTTTGTGGAACATGCTAAATGTAGTTACTCAGCACAAAGGGATTAATTCCTTGTTGATCTGATGTATAATAAGCTAATATTTTATCTTTACTGACCGTTATATTATTCATTTCCTATCAGGATATATTTTTGGGTGCACTTATAATCTTTCTTTATTGGAACTGTTGTGTTGTATTAATTAGGTGGTGCCAACAACAATATTGACAACACTCCCTAGGTTATTTCCCCAGATTCAGGTTAGCCTATTGTTTCAAGCAATTAAGCATTGGCTACTCAAAGATGGAAAGATGGAAAGATGTAGGTGGTTCAGGGATGTTTGGGACCTTAGACGCTTATCTGATTAGGGTTGAGTCAGCCGTCAATAAGGAAATTATCCTGACAGAAGGCAGGCTTTCTATGGACCCCACATTTGGTAGGTTATCCGTTACCCCTGCCCTAACAAACATCCAGATCCAAACTACCCCTCCTCCTGGCCAAGAAACGTTTCCTCAGACAGAGGATGATATTTACTCAGCAAGTGACAGTGTGATTTCTGGGACGCCAGAGCTGGTACCTAGCCCAGTAAAGACTACTGGTTAGAGCACCGAAACAAAAGCTAGTTTCCAACTGTTTAAAAAAGACCAGCATCATCCCAAAAAAAACAGGGTAACTAAACAGAGTCATACAGACACAGGCTGTAAGGTGGTGACTACGGCGGAAATATATGATACAGGAAAGAAAGATCATAGAAACCCTATTAATGATGCTCAGTGTGATGGAGAAACATTGAATTGTGGTTATGGTGGGGGAGATTTTTGGGGGAAATTAGTGGGCATGATGCTAACTTTGCTGGAACCCATCATGTCAAAGCTAAGTGAGGTAGAGTCAAGGCTTTTGCTTCTGGAGTCTTCACTGGGGAACTGTTTGAAAGCGACAGGCACAGTACACACACAGGTAACAAATACTCCCCCTCCCAGCATGAAGGATAGGACAGCCGGTAATAGTACCAAGGTGGCTGATCCAGTGCTGAGCAGCTCAAGCCCCATGGCTATAGCTGCTCCCAGCAACTCTAGTGGAAACTCGAGAGGGATTACTTCCCCATTACATCCACCAAGCACCAGGCGGAATACACCCATACCTGATTCTCTTCAGAGGTTAGATTAGGGACCTAGTGTGGCACAAAGACCCGTGGCTATTGATCTTTCACCAGAAGCCACTCCATACGTGGTCATACTGGGCCATGCTCCTGCTCTCCCACCAGGAGAGACTGAGAGCTATGAACAACTAAGGAATAAGACTATGTTTTGGCTTAGTCAAAACACCCCTGGTGGGGCGAATATTTCTAATAGTATAAAATGGTACGCAGGGTTAGCTGGATAGGTAGATCCAATAAGATAGGAAGTGAAGATCGTATTATTGTTAATTTTGATAACTCTCATATCGCTGGTCGCTTCTTATCAAGAGGCCAATGCCACCAGCGGATGATGGGTATGGCAATTGAGCTATTACCTTTAGGTTTTTTTTTTAGGCCTTTACCTGGGAGGGGCCCAATAAGTTCGAACCAGGATGGAAATTGGCGATTGGGAGATTGGTCTAGGGTGAGATCTCGCCCTGTTTGTTCCCACCCCATGCTACCACAGAATATTCTGAGCAACCCAAATATGAATGGGCGCGGACTCCCAGCCAATAACAGATTTGATATTCTGTCTGGTTTGGAAGCCTGAGATTGACTTAAGGAAACTAATGACCAGGGAGGAGGGAGGATGAATGACCTGGGAGTTGTGGAGGATAGACCACACAGGGGGAGCTCTAACAATCTCATTTCCTAGAATATTGCAGGATTGGCTGCCAAGATAGGGAATCCTAGCTGGATTGCTTATATCAAGCAATTTTTGATAATCTGTTTGCAAGAAACATGGTCGGTTGAATGTAATCTCTTCCTGGAAGGATATAAGGCATACTTTGTTCCAGCAACTGCCTCCAGCAGGGGAAGACCAAAGGGGGATTGGTTATTTATATTTCTGTAGCTTTGTTTTGTAAAGTACGCACAGTCCCTTCTTCTAACCTAGGTATTCTTGCTTTAACTTTAAAAGGAGAAAATTGGAGGGCCGGTTTGGTAAATGTTTATAACTGACTGTCTTCATGCTCGGATCATAGTTATATGTTTGCTCTGAATGCTTTTATTAATATGTCTAAGAGTCACAGTTTGCACAACCTTATGGTCATGGGTGATTTTAATATACATCCTTGTGGTGACCCCCTACTCACATGCATTTCTGAACTGAGTTGCTCTCGAACTCACGGATTTTATTTTGAGCACTCGGTTGAGGGGGAGTTGCTTAATGATATGATGAATGATTTTGATATGACACCCACCATGGCTTTGATGAACCCCTATACTAGATTTGGGGTACCCACATTTACGGGCCACGGGACGGGGACATCATTGATTTTGTATTAATTTCATCCCCTATGCAGACATTTGTAGATTCTTTTTTAATTGAGGAGAGTGAATTCAGTGACCATAATCCTCTCTCATTGTGTCTAACAGGACCCTGGACTGTTAAAATAGGGTCAAATCTCCAACAGGGAGCATTGAGCACAACCGATGGAAAGTGCAGACTTAGATGGACCCAAGTCACACCTGAGCTATTTTATAATGATATTAAAATGCTGTGTGCAGATGAAATCGATACCTGCACACAGGGGGGGCACCACCATACGAAGGTGTTAGTAGCTTTCCAGACGATCTCTGATAGGGTTACGGAGCTGTTGTCTGTGCAAACTAAGAAACATACCAAGGTGGGCCCCAAGTGGTTTGATCACCACTGCTCAAAAGCAGCTAGTAATTTAAGGGCAGCCCTAGCTTCTAAACCTAGAGTGCAGGCTAATGTAAAAATATGTCGGAGGGATTACAAGACAGCGTTAGCCAAACGCGGCATGGAATGATTTATTGGACCCTGAAACTCTCAAGAATAGTTCTAAGTTTTGGGGTACAATAAAAAAAACATTCCTTGTCCAGGAGACAGGAGATGGTCTTGAATGTCACGTATCTAAGGAGGATTGGGAAGCTTACTTTGAGCACTTGTATGCCTGCCCCTCGAAAGAAATTGATAGTTTGATATCTGATTTTAGTGGTAACAAAATTACAATTGGAAGGGGTGAAATCCTTGAAGGAATTTTAGGACTAACAGCCGGGAAAGCACCTGGTCCAGATGGGATTCCCCCTGACTTATTTAAGTCTGAGCCTTCTTTTGGGCCCCACTTTTGGAATCCGTTTTTAATGCTGCGGTACAAAGCGGATGCCCTCAGTCTTGGGGGGTTTCCACAATCGTACCTGTTTTTAAAAAAGGGGACAAAAGTAGTGCACACTGTTATAGACCCATTTCACTCATAGATTCTATGGTGAAAGTAATAGGAAGGGTACTACTGCAGAGACTTACTACTTGGGTTGAGGACAATAATATCATGCCCATCTCCCAGTACGACTTCTGCAGAGGTCGTTCCACAACAACTCAATGCCTCAATCTTTTTTTAATATTAAGTAAATACACAGTGGCATATAGGGGGACCATCCACCTCGCCTTCATGGACCTGTCTTCAGCCTTTGACTGTGTGAACAGGCGGAAGCTGTGGCAGTTCATCACCTCGGTTATCTAATTCAGACATAGGGAAGGCCTTTCGCGATTTTTTCCAAGCTATCTATAAGAATGACACTATTGAGGATGCTGAAAAAAGGAAAAAATGGCTTGATAAGATCTGCCTACCCAGTCTCACAACCGAACAACAATCTGGTTTGGATAGGGAAATTACTGAAGATGAAGTTAGAAAGGTGATCAACCTCTCTAAAAGAGGAAAGGCGACAGGGCCAGACAGCCTTCCAGGAGAGTTATATCGCTTACTTAAAGAGTCTATCATTCCAGTGTTGGTGAAACTTTTCAACAGCATACTCTTGAAGGGAGAAGACGCTCCTGGATCATGGAGTGAAGCCACAGTCGTCTTAATATTAAAACCTGGCAAAGTCCCGACTGACTGTGGCTCTTATCGTCCAATCTCACTCCTAAACAATGATTATAAACTCTTTGCCGCTATCCTGTCAAAAAGGTTGGGGGTAGTTGCGGAAAACATCATTCATGTTGATCAAAACGTGCTTTAATCATTAGAGACACTAAAGTTATATGAAACAATTCCATTTCCTCCCTTCTTCGAATTATGATGTGTTTTTTTTAGTAATCAGATTTTAACTATGATTTTTTATAGCATATGCATAAATGTTCTTAAATGATAAAAATTATTTGTATATCTTTTATGGTCTTTCATGACCGAAATAAAGATTATTTGAAGGAGGAATCTTTCAAACGTTCAAAGACCAAAAGGGTTTTATTTAAGGGCGCCAATTAGCAGACCTTACTTATGATCTAGTAGGTGCTATTGATATCGCGTCTTCCTTCACCCTTCCTTTGGCTGTCCTAACGCTGGATGCAACTAAAGCCTTTGACAGGGTTAATTGGGCATACATCTCTGAGGCATTGAAGAAGCTTAATTTAGGAAGAGGATTCTGCCGTGTTATAGAACTGTTGTACAAGGCCCGACAGCTAGATTCAGGCCCCAGCAAACCACGCGGTGCGGGGCCCTCTAGCTCCAAGGGGCCCTCTCGGCACTGAACTCTGGCCGGGAGAGCTCCTGATTGAGCCCGGAGAAGGCCCCCCTAAGTACCGTGCAGGGAGGCCACCTCACTTTTCATTACGCCAGTGGCTAGATTACTTGTTAAAGGGTCATTGACAGACCCTTTCACGATCACTAGGGGTACGTGACAGGGATGCCCCCTCTCCTGTTTAACCTGTATATAGAACCATTCGCACAGGTACTTAGTGAAGACCATAACATTGTTTCTTTTAAATTTGGAGAGTGAGAGAGGAGAGTGGCCTGTATGCAGACGATATCCTGATTTTTACAGCTGACCTCGATTCAGCTTTTTCTACGGTCATCTCACGGGCGGAGGAGTTTGGCAAAATATCGGGTTATGAAATAAACACTATTAAGACCGAGGTAATGGCATGGAATATGGAAAACACACACCACCATATTGCCTCCACCATGCGATACTTAGGTATTAGAATAACTCAGGAAGTTGGAAAGATCCCTGAATTCAATCTTGACCGTATTTTTAAAGAGCGCCAAAAACAGCTGAAATCTTGGGTACACCTTCCTCTATCAATCTTGGGAAGGATAAATTTAGTTAAAATGTCTATCCTGCCCAAGCTAACATTTCTCTTCAATTCCATTCCACTAGCGTTCGACACAAAGCAAATAGCGAAATGCCAAAGAGAACTAAACTCATTCATTTGGAAGCATGGAGCTACCAGGTTAGCTTGGAAGAAGCTTAGGGGGAAGAGGGAGAAAGGAGGACTGGCAATGCCCGATTTGCAATACTATGCGTGGGCATTCCAGTTATCTCATTCACGAATGTTGCTGAAAATGCCCACCAGCACAACTGTGGGAGAGATGTTCCAGGCCATGCTAAGGGGAGCAGACTTGTCGGAAGTTGGTTTTATGTTTAAGTTTGGAGACCCCAATTTTGTTTTTAAAGTTACATTGAAAGTTCTTCAGTCGATAGCCCGAAGTTGGTCAGCAATAAGGAGAGTAGGGCTGGGCTACTTCTCAGAATGTGCAGCATTATGGGATTCTCAGGGTACACCTGCATGCCTCCAGAACAGTCTGAGCATACCGCTGAGAGATTCTGGGATCTTAACGTGGGGGAACTTGTTGGAAGTGGCCGTTTTGCCTTCCTGGGAAGACCTTCGCGAGAAAGTTGGGCCCGGACTTTCTAAGTTTAAGTATTTTCAATTGAACAGCTGGGTTTAGTCACAGGCTAAGCACGATGTATTATTAGGGAGGGATAGTAACTTAGAAGTTCAGCTGGTGGCAAAGCCTGGAGGTAGAAAGGAGGTCTCCATGTAGTATTGAGCTATTGGGGAGGAATCAGACGGCGAATTTAAACTTGCCGATGAATTATGGGGAGAGCAGATGAATATACAATGTGATTCGATGTGGATGGATTCATTTAACACTCTGTATAGAATAGTTAAACCTGCTTGGCTTCGGCGCAACCATATTTTTACAGCCCATAGAGCATATCTTTCCCCGCTCAAGCTATCGAAATATCAGCCTGAGAAAGTATGTGACAAATGTGGATTGCCAGTAGCATCGGATGTACATATGTTTAAGGACTGTCTCCTCATACGCCATTTTTGGGATAACGTCACAAAATCTCTGGAATCCATCCTGAAGGTCCCATTGACTATTAGTTTACCATTAATCATCTTCGGCCTTCGTGACAATATTATGGGCCCTTCAAGATCTTTACTTTTTTATGCAATTCTTTTGGCAAGAATGGATCCAAATTTTACCAATCTTGTGGCTTCTCCTACCGAGGGCTAAAACTCTACGTTGGTATATTTGCGGCTGGAGCCCAGTCGCGGAAGAAAGCCTGCCGCTTGCTGCGGACCCGTGATGGCGCCCAATGGTGCTATCAGGGGGATTGGTGTCCAGAAGCAGCTGACCACTGACAAGAGGACACCCAGAGCAACATTCTCACCAGCCCACATGGGTTTTAATCATTCATTTATTAACTGCCACAAGGATGAACTCACACGAGGTAAATGGTGTATGCACTACAAGACCCAGAGGGCCATTTAATCTGACCACGCCCTTGGATGCAGGCTCTATTAACTATGAGTGCATACTGCATCATCATTGCCGAGCAGAAGCCATTGAAGAAGGGATAGACTCCCGAAACCGGTCTGGCTGAATATGAACAGATGGTGACTGTTTTCCCTGCGTCTCCTGTTGCAGCTGCTCCTAAAAGAAATGGATCCAAATTTTACCAATCTTGTGGCTTCTTCTACCGAGGGCAAAAACTCTACGTTGGTATATATATTTATATATATATATATTCCAAATGTAATTGCTTGTGCAGTAGAGACACCACACCCAACGTGTTTGTTTTCACCTCTTTTATTCAGACGGCAGTAGCAGGATACCAAAGTCCTCACAATAAAGTTAACGCCATTAATCCAAGCACACCGTTTCTTCCTTCACCTCACGCCATGCCATGATGAAGGAAATGTTCCAAAACGCGTAGGCAGAGTGGCGTCCAGTGTATTGTGAGGACTTTGGTATCCTGCTACTGCTGTCTGAATAAAAGAGGTGAAAACAAACACGTTGGGTGTGGTGTCTCTATTGCGCGAGCAATTACATTTGGAATGTTGAGTGGCCTGCTCTGGCCATGGAGCCTACCCCCCTGCGAGTGAGCAGGACTGCGTGCCTCTTTGAAGGGCACGAATGCAGAACAATGTACCTGTTTGGAATGGCATAGAAGAGTAACAGGGTGCCCCGGTCTCAGCAGTGACCCGATGGGATTGTGAATTCGGAGAAGGGGCGGTGGCATTCACTATGAAAATTCTTACTCACCAGGACTACAGCGACCAGGGTGCCTAGCGAGGACACGCCCAGTGGGGCAGGACTTAGCTAATTAAAAATCACCTGCGAAATCCAAGCACACCGTTTCTTCCTTCACCTCACGCCATGCCATGATGAAGGAAATCTTCCGAAATGCGTAGGCAGAGTGGCGTCAAATTCATTGTGAGGACTTTGGTATCCTGCTACTGCCGTCTGAATAAAAGAGGTGAAAACAAACACGTTGGGTGTGGTGTCTCTACTGCGCGAGCAATTACATTTGGAATATATATATATATATATATGTATATATATATATCCAACACCAGTCCAAACTTTCTTTACAAAGAAGGAGCCAACTCCATGAATATATCCAAAGTGAGATCACTTTATTACGATTTACAGCCCAGACGCGTTTCGGCGGTATCCAACCGCCTTGCTCACTACATCTGGTTTACATCAAATCCACAGTTATGTACCTGCAAGTTTGACAGGTTACAACTGGTTTTGAGGTTGTCATGGCAACCATGTCATGTCACTTCAAACAACATAGAAGAGGTATATACGTGGATTACATCACTGAATGGAGGCTTATGCATAATGCATTAACCCCTTCCACGCTCATGACGAGCTGGGCTCGTCATGAGGTAGCCTCCTCGCACGCTCATGACGAGCCCAGCTCGTCATGAAACATGGGAATGATCAAATCCCAGCACAGGAGGGGAAAATGCATAGCATCGATCTGGTTAATATATTATACAAAGCTCTAATAAATGTTACTTCACATTTACCAACTGCGTGATGTACTGAATCTTGTATGCAATGAAACATATGTACAAACATAATAGTAAAATAATTTAAAATCCATCATTTAGTCCCAAACACTACGTGAGTCAGCGGGTTCCCTGTTTCCACCGAATCTGGTGATATCACTAGTTTTGCAAACCTCTAGTGTATGTTATAAGCCATAGGGGCAGATGAGTGATTGGATGAAACATATTATTCCTTGTGTTTAGTCCAATTGCGGGATGTGTTGATGTAATAGGACCCTGATACTCGTATATTGTTGACAATATATATATACTAGCTGTACCCTGCCAAGCGTTGCTGTGGCTCAGTCTGGTTAAATGGAAGAGAACGAAAAGAGTAAGCACACGTTTCTAATATATTTAATTTCACAATGCTAGTGGGCACACAATATGTTTTTGTGACTATTGTCACGTTGTGTATATATAAACAAGCGCTAATGTTGCAAAGTGAACCCACTCCTCCCCGCTCCCTCCACTCACTTCCCGGTCTGCCATCCTGACACCAACTGTCCATCCTAATATATGTAGACTATTGTCTCTATGCGTCCTTTCTTAATGTTGCAAAGTGAACCAACTCCTCCCCCCCTCCCTCCACCCACTTCCTGGTCTGCCATACTGACACCAACTGTCCCTCCTAATATATGTAGACTATTGTCTCTATGAGTCCCTTGTAATTTTTGCGCAGCAACCAAATTGATAGGGTCTGTTCGGCCTTTCGATTAAAAACACGTACATATTGGACACGCGCGTATTCTAATCCCACTTTGTGTATATATAAACACGTGCTTAATCAAATCCAACGTTGTGTCAAAATTTCAAATCAATCGGTGAAGAACTTTCAGAGATTTAAAATTTTGAACAAACGAACATTGACATTTTTATGTGTCTGTTCGGGTTTTCGATCAAAAACACGTGCGTATTCGACATGCGCGTATTGGAATCCAACGTTGTGTATATGAGAACACACCCGTATTCGAATTGTGCCAACATTTCAAAGCAATCGGTAAAGAACTTTCGGAGATTTGCGATTTTAAACAAACGAGCATTTACATTTATATATATATATGTCTATGGCTAAGCGAAATAATGGATCGGCACGGTGGCATAGGATAGGTTGGTTAAAAGATGTCAAAAAACTCTTGTTCGACCTTGATTTTAGAGAGGCATGGGAAAATAGAACCTCCCCGCCCAAGGCAGAACTCAAGAAGGTGTTTTGGTTGTGGGTTAGTAGGAATGATTTCCATAATCCTAAAACAGGCAGATTGACAGAGAAGTTCATGCAGCACTAGCATTCCACCCGTCTAGAACCCTATCTAGATATCATACAGAAACCACATGTTAGGGCTCTTTATTTTCAGATCAGGGTAGGTTCACTGCCTACACAAGAACAAACCGCGAAATGGAGGCCTCCCTATCAGACACCTACTTCTTGCCCAAGCTGTGAGGCTATCCTTGAGACAATTCCACATATCATGTTTGCAAGTCCAGCTTACAAAGCACAGAGAGAACGATGGTTAAAACCAATTTGCAACCAGCTGGGCACTCGTAGCCATCATGCTGCTTTGCACATCCTGAGAACTGATGCCACGGAACTTTATGTTTGTGGATTAGCTACATTCCTTAGATGGGCGTGGACTATTAGATTAAGAAATTTGAACAGAAATTCTTAAACCGAACTGTAGTGATGTGTTTGCTGATTCTAGTTTGTATTGTTTTTATAACGAAATAGCTATTATACTTGTGTTGCTGCGTTTTCTTTTTTGCTTTAAAAAAAATCTTTTTACCTATTTATCTCTAATGAATTCTTGAGACTATCGATCATGGTATTTTGTCTTATGACAAATTGCATTTTATTTTATTTATATAATTTTACATGAAATTTGCAGCTTTTAAGATATGTATTATCGAAATAAAGCTATTTTGACTGACTGGTATATATATATATATATATATATATATATATATATATATATATGTATATATATATATATATATTCACTGAAAAAACCATAGGTTATAGACCATATATAGTTAGGAATTAGCATTTAAAAAACCTTATTTTACTCACACAAAACCATTGAAATTCCATATATAGTTAGTTGTACTAACTATATATCGCGCACCCGCAATCCACTGCTGATCATGTCACATATTACATCATTCATGACATGGTCAGTGACATCACTGATGACATCACTGATGACATCTCAAATGACATCACTGATGACATCACTGATGACAACATCCAGTGACTGTATTTTTCTGTAAAGTTAAAATATGTCTTGAGTGGATGTATAAGTGTCTGGATGAAGGATTTAGTAGGTGCATGACTGACTGTATGAGTGAGTGATTAAATGTGTCTCACTGAGTGCATGGGTTAGTGACTAAACTGTTTTAAATTGTGCATTATTGTGTCTGTTGTTCTGTAATCTGATGCATGTGTTGATCAGTAGCTAAATGAGTAACTATATGGGTTATTGATTGGTTGCCCAAGCATTTGTATGGGAGACTGAGTGTGTGTGTGGGTGGCTGGGAGGTGTATGACTCTGTGCATAGATGTGTGAGCAGTTGATTCACTAGATGTATGGGTTCAAAAGTGCATGTGGAAACAGCTGTATGGGCGGTTGACTGTGTGCATGAGTGTATTGGTGAGTGAATGGATATCTCAGTGCTACATGTCAAAGTAAGTACATATGTAAAATACAGTACATGTGAGAGTTGACATATATAAATAACTGTGCATAGGAGCCAGTGAATGTGTGAGTGGCTGTATGCATCATTGTGAACTTGTATCCAGGATTGTATAAGAGAGTAAATATGTTTTAGTATATGTTTGAATAAGTAAGGTGTGTATAACTGTATAGTTGAGAAAATGGAGGTGTGATTGATTCTTTGCATGACTGACTAGGTGTCTGAGTAACTCCATGGATGAGTGACAGTCTGTGAGTGTATGTTTACACTGAGTGTATCTAAGGTTATATTAGAGTCTGAAGAGGTTCATTGTATTATCACATGAATGATGTCATCAGTGATGTGATCAGTAATGTCAAATGAGATGTCATCAGTGATGTCATTTGAGATGTCATCAGTGATGTCATCAGTGATGTCATTTGAGATGTCATCAGTGATGTCATCAGTGATGTCACTGACCATGTCATGAATGATGTAATATGTGACATGATCAGCAGTGGATTGCGGGTGAGCTATATATAGTTAGTACAACTAACTATATATGGAATTTCAATGGTTTTGTGTGAGTAAAATAAGGTTTTTAAATGCTAATTCCTAACTATATATGGTCTATAACCTATGGTTTTTTCAGTGAATTTTCAAGGTTTTGTAAATGCTAATTCCTAACTATATATGGTCTATAACCTATGGTTTTTTCAGTGAATTTCATTGGTTTTTTAAAAGCTAATATCTATAGCTGTAAAATGTATTCTTCTTTAAATCCAAAAATATATTTTATATGTTTATTAATAATTTTTTTAAAAAATATTTTTTCTGTTTCCCTCCCGGTTCGCGAACCGGGAAGCTTTCCGTTAGCTCAATTTGATGCCGCGACCCGGTCCGCGAACCGGTAAACGTTCCGTTAGCGCAACTGCCGCGTTAGAAATCAACATCGTGATGCGCCGCGGAAGCGCGACGTATCACGTTGTCGCGTAATGCGTCTTATGACGCGCTGCGTTAGCGCACCCGGAAGTGCTCCGGTACGCGAACTGAGACGCGAAGCGCAGCTCCCCGGAAGCGATCCGCGGCACTTCACGAAAGCGCGACGTACCGCGTTGCCGCGTAATGCGTCTTATGACGCGCCGCGTTAGCGCACCCGTAAGTGCTCCGGAGCGCGAACCGAGGCGCGAAGCGCAGCGACCCGGAAGCGATCCGGGGCGCGTTCCGCAGCGCGTAACATAAGCGTGAGAGGTCATGTGACTTGTTAATAAAACTTTTCATTGGTTCATTTAACTTTTGGTTTCATAATCATGTAAGGCTAGGTCAGGTGACCTAAAAATAACACTTTTCATTGGTTTAGAACTATTGTTTTTCCCAAATGATGAAAAACCCTCCTTCTTTCCTCACTCTGACTTTCATCATTGTGAGAGGAAGACCTTTATTCATAGTAGAGCAATGGCTTCAGTACTTGCTTCAGCTGGTGCACCCCCACCACCACCTCCACCTCCTCATGGGAAGAGAGGACCACCTCCCCAGGTCATCACCAACACAGAGGAGGAAGAGGAAGAACTAGAGGAAGAGGAGAGAGAAGGACCACAGTTCTTGGAAGAGGTGCCCCGGGTTTCCCATAGGAAAGCCAGTTTCATTTGGCAGTTTTTTTCACTCCCTCCAGGGCAGAAGAAAGTGAATGCGAGGTATGTCACCTGCCTCATTTGCAAAGACAAATTATCAAGAGGGACTGATAAAAAGTATAGCTATGGGAACTATACCATGCATCGGCACATGAGCAGGTGGCATCCACTCAATTACAGCCGGGCAAAAATTCGTGACATGGAACAAAACCCAACAGCAACTCCTGTGGCCAGGTCAACATCGTTAATATCATTGACAGCAGCAGAGGCACGGGAAACCGTGCCAAACATCCAGGAGAATTTTGGGCATATGAAATATACTTGTCTGCACTGCGGTGCATTGATATCATGTGGTAACATGAGTATTAATTCCATCAACCTGGCTTATAACAATCATAATTGCCCTAACCGCCCCAGACAGTAATTTTTTTTTTGCTCCTGTTGAGCCCTTTTCAATGCCTGTTTTTTGTTGTTTCCCCCCCCAAAAAAACCAAAAAATATATAAAATTGTTCAAAAAATACAAAAAAAACAAAAAATGTTCAAAAAATAAAAAAAAATATAAAACAACAAAAACATTTAAAAAAAAGTTCTTTTCAGAACTACCTCCTCTTTCAAAAAAAATTGCTAGAATGTTTAGCACTCTGGCAAGCTCTATTTCTTTTAGTTCGCTTCCCAGTTTTAAAAAAAGAAGAGTAAGTATAAGGAAAGTAAACAGAGAGTGATGTTAAAAGAAAGACAGCTATAGGGAGTAAACCAGAGATACTGTTTAATAGATCTATTTACCGAAGAAAAAACGGAAGAGGGTATAATTGTGGAAAAAAAAATAGATAAGGAAGTGAAAGAAAAAAAAGAGAGTAGAACAATAACAAAGAAGAGTTTCTTGGAGAATGTGAGTGAATGTTCAAAATAAGATTAAAACATGGGGAATAACAGAGAGAAAAAATAGAAAACAGAAAACAAAAAATAACAGAAAAAGATTAATTGAAACAGCAAAGAAATGTAAATAACATAGAGCCATATCATCAACATAGGCAATAAAAGTTTTGCAGCTTTTATCGGCAGAAATATGTCACCAAAGCCGCTTTTGCGGCAGAAAACTGCCGCTAAAACCACTTTTGCACCAGTTTTCTGCCAATAAAAACAGCAATAATTTTATTGGCTGTGTTCATAATATGCCCCTTAGTGTGCTTCAACTACACAGAGAAAGCATTATGAACAAGTAGTGAAAAAGTGATCAGTCAAAGACACTAAGAGTAATAGAGATGGAGTGAGTGAACAAGAGTGAGGAACTATGAGAAGAGAGGGACTGAGAAAAAGAGTGGAAGGAGTTGAGTAAGTAGGTAATAGAGAAAGGAATGAGGAAAGTAGCAAAGGCAGGAAACTGAGGGTTAAAGAAATGAAGCTGTGGAACTAATAGTAGGTGAATGTGATAGAAATGTAACGAAAAGAATACAAAACATTTACCTTATAATTGTCGTTAAATTACTCATTTTTTGTTTTTATACTTTCAATCTGTGAAAGAGAGAACAAACATTTGAAAAATATTAAAACATGTATTTAAAAATTACAAAAGACAAGGGAAAAGATTGAAGGACAAACAGTTTTTCAACAACTTTGACACTGACAGAAGCTTCTGCTTCTCCAGGCCCCCTACACAGTCCTAAAGATATACATTTTAAACTAACAGTATCTTGATGCAGATGAAGTGAGGCCTATCTTAAAACATGGTGCATCTTTTGCACTGCTGTTGTCTCAGAAAAGTGTCGCAAGACACTAACATTTTAAATGATTGCTTCAGGATGCCAATAAGATGTGTCCTATCCAGAGGTTTGTTTGAGGTGAGACCTACTCAGGGTTCCAAATGAAATTTTGAGTTGTTTGAAGAGAACAGAGGACATAATACATGTGAAGGCCTACAAATGAAGTAAGTCATGTCCACTTCACTCTTGAACAAAGGCCAGACCTCTTCTGTGTCCGTGGACAGACCTAAACTTCATCTACACAATGTCATTCATAAACTTAGGAAACACAGGTGATGTAATTGAAAAATGTGGAGTTTCTTTTCCTCATTTCACAATCACATCACCTGTGTTGCCTTTGCTTAGGTATCTCATAGTGCAGATGTAGTCCAGCATATTAAACAGTACCTAGAAGTGCAGCACTGCATGCAACAACTTTGACACTTATAAAAGCTTTTGCTTCTGCATGCCCCCTACACAATGCTAATTATATACATTTTAAACTGATGGTATATTGCTGGAGATGAACTGAAACCTATCTTGCAACATGGTGCATCTTTTACACAAAAGTGACCCACAATGGAGCAAAAGAGGCGCACGGCCACCATAAATCTGACCCTAACATTTTAAATGATTGTTTCAAGATGCCAATAAGGTGTAACCTATCCACAGATTTGTTTCAGGTAAGTCCTACTCAGGGTTGCAGATGGAATTTAGGTTTGTTGAAGAATACAGAGAAGATAATACATGTGGAGGCCTACCAACGAAGTGAGTAATGTCCACTGCACTCTTGAACAAATGTCAGACCTCCTCTGTCTCCAGGAACAGGCCTAAACCTCATCTACACAATGTGGTGTGTAATGTTAGGAAACACAGGTAATATAATTGAAAAACATGCACATTTTTTTGCTCATTCCACAATCATATGACCTGTGTTTCCTTTGCTTAGGTATCTCATTGTGGAAATGTAGTCTATCATATGAAAGACTACGTAGAATATGAGCACTGTATGCAAGAACTTTGACACTTACAGAAACCTCTCCTTCTCCATGCCTCCTACACAGTTCTAAATGTACATCATAAATGGAAACAGTACAGAATTAATTATACATGTTAAATGGTTTATTTTTGCTGTTCTCAGAATGTATCAAATTTCACTAAAAACAGTGACTTGAAGGTATTCATCATATAACAGCGGGGAAAAAAAACACAATCAAAATGATTGTGTTTAAAAAACCCATACAACATAACAAATCAGAATTCAGAACTCCTTAAAGTTAACTTACTTTCCATGACGTCAAAGGATGTCCTATGAACAGCTTACACTCTGTTGTGCTGTTATTACTTTCAGCCCGCCACTTTCTGAAAGAAAACCTCCATCGTTTTGAAAAACATGTTACATACAATAAATGACTTCTTGCTCTCTACCACAAGTTTCCACAAGGCCAAATCTTGTCAGAGCCATTTATAACTCTTGGATTTCTTGTAAGCCAATCCCGTCATTTGGCATTTCCGCAACTTTCAGAATTAAAATGTTGAAGATCATTTTCACAATCCTGGACTAGTAATATCTTCCCCTTCTTCCTCAGTCATGTTCTACATTTCCTTTGACACTGATACTGCTTACTATGAAGCAGACTTACACTACCTCTATGACTACTACAATTATTTAATTCTCTACATCACTTTTAATCACAAAGCAATGTAAAACAGTAGACAGCATTGCAGACTTACATTCCCTCTACTCTATGTTTTGATTGGCTGCTTCAATTAGCTTATAAAAAGAAATAGTTTTTCTGAACTCATTCAAAGTGCACTTATTTCTCCATGACGTCCAGTCTTATGGTTAGAAGTTATGTCTCTGAACTACACTTATCCTCAAGGCCAAATCGTGTAGGAGCCATTAGAACTTCTTGAAATTCCTCAGAGCACATCCCGAGATTCTTTCCCTAAAATTTTGGTTTTAAAAACACCAGGTAAGAGTTTTTAAGGTCATACGGCAATTTTTTTGTGAAAATTAAAACAGAATCATTGCAGAATGACCAGCCATTTCTAGACTTTAAATAAGCTGTGTAATGTCCTGATGTTGTTGAAGGACCGTCATGATATATAATTGCTGCAGTTACAAAAGTCCTTCCTGATATTGACAACTGCGAAGCCACAACATTTTTAATTAAAGTTGTCAATTTTGTTCCATCAGGCCTACATCGTTGGAACATTAAAATGACATACTGGCCATATGTTCGTATAAATAATGTGGACATCATTTCAGATTTACATTGGCTACCCTCCATGTTGTGATCAGCTGCTTTTACTAGCTTATTAAAGGAGACTGATTTACTGTCTGGCAAAGTTAAATATATAAATCTTTCTGAGTCTACACTAGTAGTACTTGATACCCTACAGTTCTCGCAGTCATGCTGCCATTGATAAGAAAGCCCAAACAGCTGATCTACATCTACACCTTCAGCATGCAATACATCAAGCATATACATTAAAAACTCCTGACAATCTTGCTGAATATTTTGAGAGAATTGTGTTTGGCCTGAACATCTGTCTAACAGATTTCGAATTTCAGACACACTTTCTATGTTTGTTCTATCAGTGCTACATTTTTCTAAGACAGAATTTAACAAACTGCAAAATCTTTGATCAGAATTGACCACAATCTCTTCTTTTACATTTTCTAGAGAAAACAAAACATTAACCACTACATTAGCATAGCAGTTGACACCAGAACTGTTTTCAAATTGAAAACCAACAACATCTTCAACAGAATCCCTTTTGTTTCTGCTTATAATTTCAGGTTCATCGACTTTTCGTCTTTTTGCTACAACCTCCCCAGTGTTGGTCACATTTCTTCGTTTCCGGCCTACCACACGTTTCTCAAACAAAGGATATTGAGGCAAATGTGGCGCATACTCTCTTCTTAACCTATTGTATTCCTTAACACAATCTAGATCCGCACAAATGCTTGTGACATCACACTCAATCAAGTACAATCCCGATAAAGTTCTAACTCGTGACAATGCCACATATGCCATACCCTCCTTGAACACAGAACTGCCAATATTCACCAATGCACTGTCTACACTTAAACCTTGCGATTTATGGATTGTCACCGCATATGCCAAGCAAACAGGAAACTGCTTACGGCGAACATATAAGTCTTTTACAAGCAAAAATCTAGCAGAACAACGACCAATTAGCTGTACTTCCTCAATGCCATCAAATTTAATTTTTAAAAATTCAATTCCATCTCTATTTTTGTATTTTACAAAATCAACAACATTACCCATTGATCCATTTACCAGACCTCTTTCAACATGTAAATTCCTTCTTAAAATTATACGGCTGTTCAAGCACACATTCAGAGTCTTTTCAAAACCTGCAGTTTTAGATATACTCTTCTCTAATGAATCCAATTTTGTTTTCAGATTCTCAGACAAAATAATTGTTGATCCCATATGCTCTACTCTGTCAATAGCTTCCAGTTTCACAATCTCTTGCTTTTCTAAATGCAACATTTTGTTGTTGAATTTGGCACATTCTGCAAGAGTTGGCATCAAACAGATTTCTTCTCAGTAATTTTCTGAAAAATATTCTCAGGCACAACATCTTGTTCTGGATATAAATTTGACAGTAATCGTGCATGTAAAGCTTCTTTCCCATGCTCGGTCACTTTTCCAATTCTAACATCTTGTAGAATAGTCTTGTAAACTTCATCCTTCGCCTGACGCATATTTTCATGCAGTTCAGCATAATTGAAGTTTAACCATATATTGACGTTGCCAATGCTGCCTAGGCACTTCCTGGTATCTTCATGCGTGAGCATTTTGAACACAGGTTGCCCTTTCACTGGTGTCAGCTGCAGAAGATCTCCGAAAACAATGATGTGTTTGCCACCAAATAACACATCATACTCTGTTTTGAGAACTTCTTGCATTCTCAAATGCACAAAGGCAAGCATGACATTGGAAACCATGCTTACTTCGTCAATGATAAGAAGTTTCATTTTCCTCAAGATTCTTGAAACTTCAAAACAAGCATCTCCAGATAGCTTGTGATATTGTAATTTGTTGTCATGCTCCACTGGCAGCATCAGTAAACGATGTAAAGTAATCCCTTTAATGTTATGTGCTGCCAGTCCAGTTGGAGCGGTGACAACACAAGACAGCGATGACTCTGTCCTTTCCTGCAAATAACATGAAATTGCTTTAATAAGGAAACTTTTTCCAGTTCCCGCTTCTCCACTCACGTACAGTCGGACAGGCTTCAACGACGTACATGAGCACTCTTTCTTGTCATGACTTAATCCATGATCAATTTGCATGGTAACTTCGTCATATATTTTCCTCTGCTCAACATTGAGTTGTCTTTCCAACTCTTCTAAGTTAACCGCATCCTCCTGAGCATGTGCCATGGCTCTTTCCACTTCATTCATAGCAGTGGCAGCTTCATTTTCGATAACAGGTCCTCCTAGTGGATCCTGACTCAATGAAGCAGAACTCTGACTGTCCTGAGAACTATCTCTGGCAATCTCGGCTGCAATCATTGCTTCCTGCTCAATTTCCGCATTCAACATTTCTACATATTTGGGAAAAGCAGGACATTCTATGGTCTCCTTGGCGGCATTGAAAGAGTCTTCGTAACAGAGAAAATCTCCAAGCAGTTCCTCTTCTGCACGCCAAGGCTTGAAAAGTTGCAAAAGTGCTAAATAGAAAAACTCATTTTTTTCAGGAGATTCGCCACTCAATTTTCGATGGTTTACCAAGTGGCATTTTCTTTGCTTGACCAGACATCCCTCACTTCCTATTACAGCATACACTCCTTTCTCAGTATCTTCTTTGATGTTCCTCTTGAATATGTAATTTTGAAGAACCTCATACAGACAAACATTCTCGAGGTGAATGCTTCGATTTGGATAATATGTATCCAATATGTTGGTCTTCAAAATGTCGGTACTGTTTGGCTCCTTTTCCGCCAAATACTCAATTTCCCGCACAGGTTTGAGAACTCGATTACGCGTTGCAGCAAGACCAAGACTCGCCCAAACGATACTCCTGGACTTGGCATAGAGACTTGCTGAAGACAACCGGTCAACACACTCGTACGCTCCAATTTCTCGATGCGACAACATCTTCAGACTGAAACTGTACAACTTCTTGCTGAGGCTCTTTTCATGGGAAATGTCCTCCCACATATCCTTCAATTCTGTCTTCTCTTTTTTGGTGATGTAAGACGTCACATACCGAGCCACAGCCATACAGTTATCAGCCACAAACTGTATATCCATGTTAGCATTCCACATGGACAAAATCACCGGGTTGTAGTCGTTGATGTACTTGGACTCTTCGTTCCTCTTCAAATTGTATGTGTTTTTAGGTGATTTCTTCATCACATTATGTCGCAGCGAAGACATCAAACTGTTTACTCTTCCTTTAGAAATCACCGGTCGTGGAAAGCCGAAACGACATTTGGTGTAGAACTTGTCCTTGTTTCGGAATTTACGACGACAGTACTTTCCACATCGATGGCTTTGGAAACGCAGAACTTTTTCTCTTAGGCTTTTCTTCTCCTTTGCGTTTGGAACAGCACACGTAGAATACTGTTGTATAAAACTCATCACTGAGTCTTCTGGATCCGTTCCAAATTTAGGTGCATCCTTGATCCACAGCAACATATGTATATGAGGAGCACCTCTTGCTTGGTACTCCTTTCTCCAGAAGAAATCCAACACCTCTCCAAGAGGTGGATTCTTCTTATTCATGATGAAAGACATCATAGCTTCAAATCTATGATTGAAGTACCTACATACATTGACTGGATCCAAAGAGCACAGTTCTCCGGGTGTCTTGAATTCGATGTTTTCTACGTTAGCATTTGCCTCTCGTAGAAATTCAAGTAAGTCTTCCCAGCCATACTCGGCACAGCTCAGAGTGAGGAACCATGTGGGAGTTCCTAAGTTCCTCAGCATACATTTTAAATCACCATGACGACGGTACCAGTACTCATTAGTACCACGCTGACACGCCATGAGATTAATCAGGTGAGAATCCAAAATACTGTCTTGGACATTGACTTTATCCATAAAGTCACTTGCCGAGATGTTTTGCATGTGTATACCACTTTTCAAGATGTGGTTCACTGCATATGACAGTCCAGACAGATCGCTTTCAAACAGGAGATGAAACAAATAAGGAATGCATTGTCGAAACCTAGCATCTCCTGCATACAATCGCAAAGTCCGGTATTCAGAAGCAGGAATTTGATGAGGTCGCTCATCATATCTTCCTCCCTGACCTGTTGGAAAAAGCTGTGGGAAACACCGAGCTTCCAAACTTTCCTCCCAAACACTAATGGGACTCCCTTTGGCTTGTTTCATTTGAAACAACTCAATAGCATTCCCCATGACTTCCTTGGAATGCAAAGGATGAACACTATAATGTTCATATATTTCTTCACTAGTAGAGGGTTCTACTTTCTCAATTTGACCAGCACACAAATCGCTATCCTCTTCCTCACTTACTTCCTCTTCTGCAACATATACATTCTTATAGTATTTATTTTTTTTTCAAATACAATGTTGCCTTTTTAACTTTCCTAACATCCACTAAATCTTGCCATATTTTCTTATTCTTTGTCGGAACCCCATTAACTAAGATAACCAGAGGTTCCTCTTCCACTTTTTCTACTCCAATTGTGTTAATGTTTTTCTTCAAATCTAGAGGCAAATAAACAACTCTTCCCTTTAATTCTCTCTGTAAATCTGATGGAGGCAATTTCCCTGTCTTTGGCTCCATTCTTACAATAGCCTGAAAGGGATGGATACTTTGAATCAAAATAGATTCATAAGTATTTAAATCCTTCAATTCAGAAGGAATCTCAACCAATTCCAGATTATTATGAACTGCTCTAGCAGGCATCTGGTTTTGATTTAATTTGCAACAACAATAAGTACACACACGTTGATCCAATCCCAAATCAAAACAATTTTCTGCCATCAAGTATGTTGCGAAATCCTTCCATTCACTATTATTTTCCCTTTCACTTTTTGCATATAAATCCACTAACTTAGTCTGATTCTTATAATAAGTGCGTCGACAACACACACAAGTGAAATATGGCCTCTCACTTGATTTGACCTGAAACGTCGCAATTTCCCTCTGGAAATTATCTGTACTGGAAACCTGTACACTATCTTCCACATTACCCGCTTCTTCTTGGTCAATTTCAACATTCTCCTCTTTACTTCCAAAGTAACAAAACTCAATTTCTTCACATATATTCTTCACATCTATTTCAGAACCATGCAAAAGAGCAGCGCATAATTGTTTAAGCATAATTGCTGGACTCTTAGCATAATACAACATTCTAACTAATTTCCTCACTTTATTATGATGCACTGCTAGCATCCTGAAATGATGAAAAACACTCGCATACTCTCCTGGAAAGACAAGCCAGTGAATGACCATGCAAACCTGTCACTTCTCTCACTCTGCAAGGATCTAATTCTTGCAACAACCTCATTTTCTGCTTCAAACTTTTCCTATTAAATGACCGTACAAAATCACAAAGCAAATTGATGGAATCCTGTCGCACACTGCAAATACTACTACACTTCCAGGTGTACACAGGACCCTTAGCACGTCTTCCTAAAACCTCATTACCTAACACCTCTTCTGCCTCTGTTGTCACAAGTTTTTCCTTTTCAACTGGACAACCATCTTTCACTTCATAAGCTCGACTACTGGTGTCAACTGCATGCACCAAATCATTATCCTGGAAATAACTCTCCTCATTAAAAAATGCCTCACAGCTTGAACTATGCATCCATTCTCCAGAAAAAACTTCCCAAAAATTACTACGATTAACTATTCTCTTCCATCTACTATTTCTTTTGAAATCATAAATTGCCTTGTTTAGCTTCCTAATTCTATTGATTATCAAAATAAATAACTTACGTTTAATTTCAAATGCCTGATCAATAACTTTCTCAACTTTTTTTTTTCTCTTATAAAAAACCACTTTCTGTTGACCTTTCTTAATATTTTTTAACAAATTGCCAATTATCCTGTTGCGGAACATTCGTTTACGAATGTCCCTAAACTGTTGTTTCCTTCTACTATCATGCACAGAGTTATCTCTTGCTCTAGCAGTAACATTTTTCATTGGCCCTTCCTTTCCGTTTGAATTGCTTCTCTTTTTCTGGACTGAAACATTTTCTGTAGTAATATTTTTTTTACTACAAATATTTCTTATGAATGTTTTTGTACTCTTACCCGGTGCTTTCTTGGTGACTTGACAAATCTTTTTGTTAGAGGACTGCTGCTTTTTTTCATTATCCTGCTGTCTTTGACGTTTTGCAGCCTTTCTCACTCTTTCTTTGGTTGGCATGCTGAAATCTTGAAATGATCTGTAGTTGAATCTGTGGTAAAATATAATAAAAAATGTTATTAACCACTATTACCCAACAGTAAATCAATAACAGTAATCAAAAACTTAAAACACTACTTGACATTTTTACATAGAAGATTTTTTAGTGCTTGGCAAATTTAGAATACAGAAATAGCAGAAAAGAAATGGAATTTATATTCATGTTACCTGTGCTATTTTATATGTGAATCTGATCTAATTTTATGAGCATATTTTAATATTTTATTGAAGACACTACACATAACCTGTTTTTGAAGGTGTCTTTATTTTTAAATTAAACGGGTTACATTTTTACTTTTTATTTATTATAAATTTTTAAAATAAATGTTTATAGTTCCATAGGCTCAAGCACGTCAGCTTCCCATCCTATGTCATATAATTCGGACAAATCTGCATCCTCATCACGTTCTTCTTCATCCTCAGGATTTAAATCATCCAAGGGATCAACATCCACTGATGTTTCAATTACGAGTTCAATGATGAGGTCAAAATCAACTGATTGCTGATTGTCGCTCATGTTGATGTTGTCTTTATCTTTAAAGAAAGATAACAACAATGAGATGTTGCAGAGTAAGAGACAAATCTCAGAGATTATAATAGTAAAATTGTTTAACAAGAGTAACATTTTGCAGCTATTATATAGCCATGTCCAACGATGCTGAGCAGGTGAAGCCTATGTCTAATTTTTCAGTGAACAGGACTCATCTCTTCTTAACCTTGGATAAGCCTCACCGACTCTGTGTCCCCTGCACATACTTAAATGTAAAGGGGCAGATTTATGTTAAATGGCACATCCCCAGGCATGCACCAGTGCACCGCTGCTCTGCCACTCATGGTGTGCCGCATTTACAATCAGATAGGAGAAAGCTACGTCAAAACCCTGCGCCTGCTTGAAGCAGGCATAGGTCTTGACGCAACATTGTGGAGATGGGGCACCCCTGAGCCTTGCTGGAGCTGCATCACACTTGCGATACAACTCCAGCAATGCGCCACCTTTACGGCACAGATGCGTCACGCATCTGTGCCATTTTTGCCCCATGCTGCGCCGCATTGTAAATGCAGCACACCATGGGTGGCGGAACAGCAGCGCAGGATGACTGGCACATCCCTGGTGATGCGCCAGTCATCATAAATCTATCCCTAAGCTTCTTATCTTGTTAGAGATGAACCGCCATATGTATCATCAAACTATTTTGCATTTCCTAAATCGCGAATTTTAAGGGATAAATAGCAATTCTTTACCATTCCTAATTTGCGATGAGCAAATTGCTAATTGCAAATTACCCATTCATTTCCATGGGCCAGGAGGCCCATAGGAATGAAGGTGCAATTTGCGATTAGCAATTAGCTCATCGCAAATTAGGAATTTTTCCAAAGGTGCAGGGGTGTCTCAAGAACACCCTGCTGCACCCCTGAAAAAGAAATTTGGGGGCATATGGCGCACATACATGCCCTAAGGGCATGTATGGGCGTCATATGGCACCTTTTGTTTTTTGGAAAAAAAGCTTTTTGAAAAGAATTCGCAAATTACCACCAACTAGAAGTTGGTGGTAATTTGCAAATCCTTAATGGCATTTTTTGCATATTTTTTGTTTGATACATTGCATTTAAGGAATCGCAAAATTTGCAAATCCTTCAGTACAATCGCAAAATAAGGAATAGCAATTTTTGCTATTCCTTATTTTGCATCAACCTTGTTTGATACATACCATTTGTCATATTTGCATTCGCAAAGGCCGAAATTCGCAGAATTGTGACCTTTGTGAATGCTAATTAGCTTGATACATATGGCCCCAAGTGAGGCCTGTCTTGCAACATGGTGCATCTTTTGCATCACTGCTGCATCGGTTTCATGTGGCACGTTTTTTTTACACCATGACACATCTGCCTAAATGCATCAATTTGTAATTTTGTCGCCTCATAGCAAATCTTTTGCACCGCCGCTGCATCAGAAAAGTGACGCACAGTGGCGCAAAAGAGGCATACACCTATCATAAATCTGTCCCTAGCATTTTAAATGATTAATTCAGGATGACGATAAGGTGTGGCCTATCCAGAGGTTTGTTTAAGGTGAGGCCTACTCAGGATTGCAGATTAAAGTTACGCTTGATGAAGAATACAGAGGAGATAATACATGTAAAGGCCTACCAATGAAGTAAGTAATGTCCACTTTATTGCGCCAGTCATCATAAATGTATCCCTAAGCTTCTTATCTTGTTACAGATGAACCGCCATATGTATCATCAAACTATTTTGCATTTCCTAAATAGCGAATTTTAAGGAATAAATAGCGATTCTTTACCATTTCTAATTTGCAATGAGCAAATTGCTAATTGCAAATTACCCATTCATTTCCATGGGCCAGGAGGCCCATAGGAATGAAGGTGCAATTTGCGATTAGCAATTAGCTCATCGCAAATTAGGAATTTTTCCAAGGGTGCAGGGGTGTCTCAAGAACACCCTGCTGCAGCCCCTGAAAAAGAAATTTGGGGGCATATGGTGCACATACATGCCCTAAGGGCATGTATGGGCGTCATATGGCACCTTTTGTTTTTTGGAAAAAAAGCTTTTTGAAAAGAATTCGCAAATTACCACCAACTAGAAGTTGGTGGTAATTTGCAAATCCTTAATGGCATTTTTTGCATATTTTATGTTTGATACATTGCATTTAAGGAATCGCAAAATTTGCACATCCTTCAGTGCAATCGCAAAATAAGGAATAGCAAATTTTGCTATTCCTTATTTTGCATCAAACTTGTTTGATACATACCATTTGTCTAATTAGCATTCGCAAAGGCTGAAATTCACAGAATTTTGGCCTTTGCGAATGCTAATTAGCTTGATACATATGGCCCCAAGTGAGGCCTGTCTTGCAACATGGTGCATCTTTTGCATCACTGCTGCATCGGTTTCATGTGGCACGGTTTTTTTACACCATGACACATCTGCCTAAATGCATCAATTTGTAATTTTGTCGCATCATAGCAAATCTTTTGCACCGCCGCTGCATCAGAAAAGTGACGCACAGTGGCGCAAAAGAGGCATACACCTATCATAAATCTGTCCCTAGCATTTTAAATGATTAATTCAGGATGACGATAAGGTGTGGCCTATCCAGAGGTTTGTTTAAGGTGAGGCCTACTCAGGATTGCAGATCAAAGTTACACTTGATGAACAATACAGAGGAGATAATACATGTAAAGGCCTACCAATGAAGTAAGTTATGTCCACTTCATTGTGCCAGTCATCATAAATCTATCCCTATGCTTCTTATCTTGTTAGAGATGAACTGCCATATGTATCATCAAACTATTTTGCATTTCCTAAATAGCGAATTTTAAGGAATAAATAGCGATTCTTTACCATTCCTAATTTGCAATGAACAAATTGCTAATTGCAAATTACTCATTCATTTCCATGGGCCAGGAGGCCCATAGGAATGAAGGTGCAATTTGCGATTAGCAATTAGCTCATCGCAAATTAGGAATTTTTCCAAGGGTGCATGGGTGTCTCAAGAACACCCTGCTGCACCCCCTGAAAAAGAAATTTGGGGGCATATGGCGCACATACATGCCCTAAGGGCATGTATGGGCGTCATATGTCACCTTTTGTTTTTTGGAAAAAAAGCTTTTTGAAAAGAATTCGCAAATTACCACCAACTAGAAGTTGGTGGTAATTTGCAAATCCTTAATGGCATTTTTTGCATATTTTTTGTTTGATACATTGCATTTAAGAAATCACAAAATTTGCAAATCCTTCAGTGCAATCGCAAAATAAAGAATAGCAAATTTTGCTATTCCTTATTTTGCATCAAACTTGTTTGATACATACCATTTGTCTAATTAGCATTCGCAAAGGCCGAAATTCACAGAACTTCGGCCTTTGCAAATGCTAATTAGCTTCATACATATGGCCCCAAGTGAGGCCTGTCTTGCAACATGGTGCATCTTTTGCATCACTGCTGCATCAGTTTCATGTGGCACGGTGTTTTTTACACCATGACACATCTGCCTAAATGCATCAATTTGTAATTTTGTCGCCTCATAGCAAATCTTTTGCACCGCCGCTGCATCACAAAAGTGACGCACAGTGGCGCAAAAGAGGCATACACCTATCATAAATCTGTCCCTAGCATTTTAAATGATTAATTCAGGATGACGATAAGGTGTGCCCTATCCAGAGGTTTGTTTAAGGTGAGGCCTACTCAGGATTGCAGATGAAAGTTACGCTTGATGAAGAATACAGAGGAGATAATACATGTAAAGCTCTACCAATGAAGTAAGTGATGTCCACTTCATTGCGCCAGTCATCATAAATGTATCCCTAAGCTTCTTATCTTGTTAGAGATGAACCGCCATATATATCATCAAACTATTTTGCATTTCCAAAATAGCGAATTTTAAGGAATAAATAGCGATTCTTTACCATTCCTAATTTGCGATGAGCAAATTGCTAATTGCAAATTACCCATTCATTTCCATGGGCCAGGAGGCCCATAGGAATGAAGGTGCAATTTGCGATTAGCAATTAGCTCATCGCAAATTAGGAATTTTTCCAAAGGTGCAGGGGTGTCTCAAGAACACCCTGCTGCACCCCTGAAAAGGGAAATTTGGGGGCATATGGCGCACATAAATTTTAACAACATTCCTTTACCTCAAAAACGATTTTCAAGTCATAATTTGAAAACACTGCCCACGGGGAAATGACTTAAAATGTCCTTAAGACACATGAAAGTGTTTTTTTAAAGCCTTTGCAAGTTTTTGGGTCACTTTTAACATGGCTATGTAACTGAAACAGTCAAAATCTAAATTTACCATGCACAGGTGGGACCATATTTACAAGGAATGTGCCCCACGGGGAAAGGTCTTTTAATGTAATATGGGAAAAATGACATCAGAGACACTGAAATGCCTTATAAAGAAGCATACACCATTATATCCTTGTCATAAATTTACAAACCATTCCTTTTCCCCAAAAACGATTTTCAAATCATAATTTGAAAACACTGCACATGGGGAAATGACTTAAAATGTCCTTAAGACACATGAAAGCGTTTTTTGATTGCCTTTCCAGCATGGTTGGGTCACTTTTAACATGGCTATGTAACACAAACATTCAAAATCTAAATTTGCCATGCACAGGTGGGAGCATATTTACAAGGAATGTGCCCCACGGAGAAAGGTCTTTTAATGTAATATGGGAAAAATGACATCAGAGACACTGAAATGCCTTATAAAGAAGCATACACCATTATGTCCTTGTCATAAATTTAAAAACCATTCCTTTTCCCCAAAAACGATTTTCAAATCATAATTTCAAAACACTGCACATGGAGAAATTACTTAAAATGTCCTTAAGACACATAAAAGCGTTTTTTGATTGCCTTTGCAGCATGTTTGTGTCACTTTTAACATGGCTATGTAACGCAAACATTCAAAATCTAAATTTGCCATGCACAGGTGGGAGCATATTTACAAGCAATTTGCTCCACAGAGAAAGGTCTTACATTAAAATGGGAAAAATAACATCAGAGACACTCAATTGCCTTATAATGAAGCATACACCATTATGTCCTTGTCATAAATATTATAACCATTCATTTTCCTCAAAAACGATTTTCAAGTCATAATTTGAAAAGACTCCACAGCTCCTATGCACAATAACACCCTGTCAGTACTAATACTTCACATTTTCTCCAATTACATTTTCTCAAAGAAACAAAATCTATTTGTAAAACACTTGAGACAAAGCAACATTTGAAGAACACAACTTTCTTCATAATTTTCTCCTTAAAGCACACTATTCTCTATCTAAATTAAAGAAATCTTTTCTCACCTTAGCAAATACTTTGAGTTTCAAAACAGTCTCAGAAACACACCAATTTGTCTTCAGCAGAGCAAAAGGTATTCACTCCAGAGTCTGCAGCTATCAAAAGCACAGAAATGCTGTAATTCTTCACACATATCTCTCATGTCACCCAATCAAAACTCTTCCCTCACTTTTTTTCAAATGAAAACCCTTCCCCCCTCTGCCCTTTCTGCCTTTTCTGCATGGCAACCACGTCTTGGAAGACCTCTGGTGTTTGCAAGTTCACACAACAATGTTGCAATTGAACTCTGAACTCTCAGTGCACCTCATATCCAGTGCATTCTTTCATTTAATGATTTTTTCTTGACCACTCAAAATACATCTTTCAAACAACTCATCCATGCACCCTAACTTTCTGTTTTCAGCAATCAAAATCCACCAATCACTGTTACTGCTTCATTAACACAGAAACTCCACAGTTTTTTCATTTTAAACTCTTATTTTTTCAACTGCCATTTCATTGCCACACTTCATCTGACTGCAGGAGAACCTTCTCTCACCATGTTTTCTGTCTGGATTGTTGGACATAGTTACATCTATTGGGCTCAGAGGTATGCTGAGAACAGGAATTTACCTAACCTCAATTTACAAGATGTGGAAATTAAGTGGTTTGGCCACAGAGGATTAAAATGTCACCAATTGATACCATTGGTGAAAACCTTTATGCATTTGCCAAAACCTGACCTGTTAATTGTGCACTGTGGAGGTAATGATGTGGGCACTTTGACTGGGGTAGGTCTGGAAATGCTTTTAAAGGACACCTTTGAGCAATTGATGGCACTTTTTCCTCAGACTGCCTTGGTATATTCAAATATATGCCAAAGACAGAAATGGAGGTGGTCAAACCAATTTTGTCCACAAATTGAGAAGTCGAGGAAGCATGTAAACAAATCTGTTTCAGCTTACATGAGAGACCATGGAATGGGCTCCCTGTACAACAATAACTTGCGTTACTACATGCAAGATATCTACAGAGGAGATGGAGTTCACTTCTCAGATGAGGGCAACAGAATTTTCATTCTGAATTTAAGACTGTGCATTGGTACCTACTTATAAGTACCTAAATGTACCATAAACCCAAAAGCTCTTCTCAGAGCTACCCTACATCTGATCACTCACAATTATTATTTTACTCCAACATTTTTCACTAATTTTCAACAAAGTACGCTCCCGGGGCGCTACCCGGTACGCGAACCGGGAGCTAACCTCGCTAAATTTTTTAAAAAATGTTTTTTTTTCGCACATATGGGCCTCCTCAGCCACCCTCAGAAAACCTAGGGGGTCAAGATAAGTCTACTGTGCCCCCTTCTACCCATTCTGAACATTATTTGCCCTCCATCTTGTATCTTAATTCGACCGAAACACAAAATGGTGGACTCCCGTAACGCTTAAGGTTCGCGTACCGGGGCGCTCGCCAGTTCGCGTACCGGGTCGCTCCCTGGGAAGCGCACCATCAAAAAAGGTGGGAAAGTAGTTTACAGAAAAGCGACTGGAGACAATTTCACCAAATATAGATTAGCTCATACTACATACCAATGCCTACCATTTTCACAAATTTGATTGAAATTCCATTTAACCATTTAGCCTGTAGACCTCTCTAAATACCCTGAGGTAAATTACTCCACAAAACACATCTGAAGTGTTGGAATTGACAACCAATTAAAATGTTACTTTCATTTTCTACTTTTTTTACCTGACATTTGATTGGCTATGTACCTGAATATATATAAAGGAAGAGAGAGAAACACAGCCATTTTGACTACTACTTCCTGAACTACATTGCAAGATCATTTTCACTCACAACTTAATCTTGTTTTTAGAAGGTGAGATATTATTTTATAAATTTGAAAACATTTTCAGATAGTTATATACTATCCCTCTGTAAGAGTTAGACATTGAGAAAGGCTTCATTATTATAATTATGGATTAATTTAGGTTTCTGTGGTATAATTATGAATTTACTTAGGCTTCTTCACAGGCACTTTTTAATAGTACTACTTCACGCCTGAAACCATACAGTGCCCATAGATTACTTCTCTGTTATAAACTCACAAGTACCTGTCTGAACTTAAACCCAACAGTGCCCTATCTCTACTGATATATTTATTTTTTATGCAAATTACAGCAATAAAATGGAAGGTGAGCAGAATGTTTCCTTCGAAATTGTTCTGGAGAACAACACAGAAAAAGATATTGAGGACAATGATGACTCAGATTTCATGGATGAATCACGGGACCATGAATTAGTTCAATGTGTAGAATCTGTGGATCATTTACTTCATTATGATGACGGTCAAATGTGGGAACTTATGTTCACTCAACAAGAGGACATATAGGACAGTCAAATGCTAGACGTTCTATTAAATTTTGAAAAACAATCCGAAAAATAAAATTGTATGTAATATTAAAAAATTGTTTGAGTCTTTAATCATTTTTATATGTAATTCATAAACTAGTTAAATGTTAGAAATGTTATTAAATTTTCAAACACAATCACAATAATAAATAATTGCTTAAAAAATAAAAAAATAAAAAATAATCAACAAAACCAACAATCAATTAACATACAGTATTTGAAAAGTCTATCATTCTTTTTTCCTTATAGTACGCTGCCCAGAACGCTTCCCGGTTCGCGAACCGGGCGCTACCCACGCTAAAAAACAAAAAAAAATTCTTTTTTTTGCCCCGCGGGGCCCTTTTAAAGCCTCCACATTAAACCTAGGGGGTCAGGGAGGATCTACTATGCCCCCTTATGGTCATTTCCCCCTTTGTTTTGGCCTCCTCTTGTCTCTCAATCCTACCGAGAGACAAGATGGCGGCCGCTCCGGACTGTTTAGAATGTTGACAGACACCGGAGAGCCAATCAGCTTCGCTACGCGAAGTTCCGTTACGCATAAAATCCGCGAACCGGAGCGCTGCCCGGTCCGCTGTTACAGATATATATCTTTTTTTGAACGTTAATTTCTCAAAATCCACTGAAGCACATATATTGAGACCTAGAAAAGGCACATCGGGCTACCAGTCCCTACAATTTTGCCAAGTTTTGTGGAAATCCATTCAGCCGTTCGGGCTAAAAGTGAGGCCAACCGCCCTATGGAAAACTCAATGTTAAAAACACATTTTGGGACCCCCCTTTTTTCTTGGCCCCCCCTTGTCGAACCCCCCCAAATTTCCAGGGGCTGCTCAGAAACAAAATGTTCCATTTTCCAGAAAATTTCAGCCAATTCCGTCCACAAACGCCAAAGTTATTAGACATAGAATTTTCAAAAATCCCATAGGGAAAAAATCCTAACTATATATACCTACTGGCGACCGCCAGTAGGTAATATATATATATATATATATATATATATATATATATATATATATATATATATATATATATATATATATATATATATATATATATATATATATATTACCTACTGGCGGTCGCCAGTAGGTATATATAGTTAGGATTTTTTCTCTATGGGTTTTTTGAAAATTCTATGTCTAATAACTTTGGCGTTTGTGGACGGAATTGGCTGAAATTTTCAGGAAAATGGCACATTTTGTTTCTGAGCAGCCCCTGAAAATTGGGGGGGGTTCGTCCAGGGGGGGTCGAGAAAAAAGGGGGGTCCCAAAACGTGTTTTTAACATTGAGTTTTCCATAGGGCGGTTGGCCTCACTTTTAGCCCGAACGGCTGAATGGATTTGCACGAAACTTGGCAAAATTGTAGGGACTGGTAGCCCGATGTGCCTTTTGTAGGTCTCAATATATGTGCTACAGTGGATTTCGAGAAATTAACGTTTAAAAAAAGATATATATCTGTAACAGCGGACCGGGCAGCGCTCCAGGACGCGTACTTTTCGCGCAACGGAGCTTTGTGAAGCGAAGCTGATTGGTTCTCCGGCGTCTGTCAACATTCCAAACAGTCCGTAGCGGCCGCCATCTTGTCTCTCGGTAGGATCGAGAGACAAGAGGAGGCCAAAGCGAAGGGGCAAATGACCATAAGGGGGAATAGTAGATCCTCGCTGACCCCCTAGGTTTGATGTGGAGGTTTTAAAAGGGCCCGCGGGGCAAAAAAAAAAAAAATAATGATAATAATCGAACGGCTGAATGGATTTGCACGAAACTTGGCAAAATTGTAGGGACTGGTAGCCCGATGTGCCTTTGCTAGGTCTCAATATATGTGCTTCAGTGGATTTTGAGAAATTAACGTTCAAAAAAAGATATATATCTGTAACAGCGCACCGCTTCGCGTACTTTTCGCGTTACGGAGCTTTGCGAAGCGAAGCTGATTGGCTCTCCGGTGTCTGTAAACATTCCAAACAGTCCGTAGCGGCCGCCATCTTGTCTCTCGGTAGGATCGAGAGACAAGAGGAGGCCAAAGCGAAGGGGCAAATGACCATAAGGGGGCATAGTAGATCCTCGCTGACCCCCTAGGTTTGATGTGGAGGTTTTAAAAGGGCCCCGCGGGGCAAAAAAAAAAAATAATAATAATAATCGAACGGCTGAATGGATTTGCACGAAACTTGGTAAAATATTAGGGACTGGTAGCCCGATGTGCCTTTGCTAGGTCTCAATATATGTGCTTCAGTGCATTTTGAGAAATTAACGTTCAAAAACAAGATATATATCTGTAACAGCGCTCCGCTTCGCGGAGATAAAATTATATCTGTATTACCTAGCTGTTGCTAACACCAGTTAGCGACGGCTAGTAGGAGATAGCGACCATCTTGGGCCCCACTTTGCATGTGAGTGATATTTATCACTAATGACATGCAAAGTGGGCATGCCAAGATGTTAGCGACTGGAAACAGTCGCTAACATCGCTATCTCCTATTATCAACTTTTGGAAATATTCGAGATAAGCGCGAATATCTCCAAAAAGTAACAGCTGCCCTGAGCAGTTCTTAGCCATGTTATCCAATGGGAGGTGGATAACATGGCTAAGAGCATTAGCTCGGTAATGCATGAATATCGCTGAGTTTTCAGCGATATTAATGCATTGCGGTCGTTTTTTATCGTATTTGCGATAAACCTTGATAATAGCAAGGTTTATCTGCGATAATTTCTGACGGTAAAAAAATCTTTGCAATGCATCGTTAGGGATAAATATCGCTTAACTTTGGTAATATGCCCCAACGTCTGTTAACGTTCGATTCGAAGGAAATCAGGAAGTGTTGAAAAACATTGTCTGCGCCATCTTGTCTTTTTTCAAATGCCACACTTTTGTCGTGCCTGGCAGCCATTTTAGATGCCTTGACCAGACCCACTCTGTGCACGCTGTCGATCCTTAGCATGGCTCCCCACCCTCGCAAGCATCTCACCCAGGCAGTGGTCACCCCCGCTCTCTGTCTTATGCATGGGTAATAAACCTCCCCCCATCTGCGCTGCTCTTCCCTGAGAATCACACCCTGTGCCCGCCCGACACCTCCCTTTCGCCCTATTCACTACCGCACCCTCTGACACTCCTTTTCCTCTGTGTCCGATTGTCCAGGCCGGTCTTAGGCTATCAGCTAGCCCTGCAGATGTAGTTTATGGCCACAGCTGTAAAGAATCACCCCTCTTCAAAGGAGTTATAGTAGATCAAGGCCCACACTTGATGAGATCCGTCACAGCAGAAGCGTTGCTATTATGTGAAAAACATCCTGTATTGTGATTGGGGAGGGGACCGAGCGTGAAGCGGAAGATTCCAGGGATGACTCTTTGTACATCAAAGTTTTTACAATTATGTGTCACATTAAAAATATATAGCACTCCGACAAAGTAGTAAGATTATAAAACTTTAATAATTTATAAATATATACAAGAAAACAAAAATAGTAATAACATATAAACATTTTTAGGGAAAAACAACGAAGTAGCGGTCGGCTGTGCGAATAGTCCCAACGCAGCACAACGTCCAGATTTCCGGCGTGGGGCGTCGCGGGGGGTGGGTCATCAGTAGCAAACTGTTGTGCGAATAGTTCCAAGGCAGCAGAACGCGCCGAAATCTAGATGACACGAAAGTGATGTCTAGTAAGTTGCCACCCAGCAAATAACGGCGTGGGGCGTCGCGGGGGGTGGGTCATCAGTAGCAAACTGTTGTGCGAATAGTTCCAAGGCAGCAGAACGATGGCACCAAGGTGATGTCCAGTAAGTTGCCGCACTGGTTTTGGTATCCTACAATGCTGCTCCGAATAACGGCGTGGGGCGCCCCGGGGGAGGCGGCGTGAACGGGCCTCTCCAGGTGGAGTGTCATCTGTTGTAGTGGGGCGCCCCTTTACCGTTTCAGTTGCCATTCCGTCCGTTTTTGGTCCACTGTGTCAAAAGCCGCAATTCAGCTGAGTTGCGCCCACTCTTGCGGTGCAGCGATAGGCGGCTGTCACAGGACTCTCAAAATGGCGGCAGGCTCTTTCCTTTTTGGGCCTGGTCCACTGAAATGGCCCTGGGACACCTTGGAAATCGGACGCTTGTCTGCTAGGTCTTGGACCCCATTCTCGAAAGCGTCCCCTCCGCCTTGAGAATTCATCAAAAGTTTTGGGGGCCCCGACTCCTGCAGGCTTCTGGTGGGGAGCGGCTGCCATGATTGCTCGCGGAATGACCACGACGGAGCTACGAGATGGTGGTGCTCTCATGCTGACGCCAGTTTAGTCTGAAACATCCAGAAACAAGGTGGGGCTTTCATCGTTTGGGAAAAAAAAAAAGTTTTCATCCAATGAAAAGTGTTGTTTTTAGGTCATATGATCAAGCCTTCCATCATTAGGAAACCGAACGTAAAATGAACCAATGAAAAGTTTTATAAACAAGTCACATGACCTGTTATGCGGCATAGGGTATAAAATGCGGAGAAAATACGTTGGCACGTGAGGCGGCGTCAGTAGCGGACCGATGTGCGAATAGGCCGAAGGCAATACAACGTGCCAAGATCCGGATGGCACCGAGGTGGTGTCCAGCAAGTTGCAGCACTGGTGTGGCCATCCTACAATGCTGAAAGTCGGCGTGGGGCGCCCCGTTGGCCTGTGAGTTTGCGTCAGTAGCGGACCGATGTGCGAATAGGCCGAATGCAGCACAACGCGCCAAGATCCGGATGGCACCGAGGTGGTGTCTAGTAAGTTGCCGCACTGGTGTGGCCATCCAACAATGCTGAAAGTCGGCGTGGGGCGCCCCGTTGGCCTGTGAGATGGCGTCAGTAGCGGACCGATGTGCGAATAGGCCGAAGGCAGCACAACGCGCCAAGATCCGGATGGCACCGAGGTGGTGTCTAGTAAGGTGCACTGGTGTGGCCATCCTACAATGCTGAAAGTCGGCGTGGGGCGCCCCGTTGGCCTGTGAGTTTGCGTCAGTAGCGGACCGATGTGCGAATAGGCCGAAGGCAGCACAACGCGCCAAGATCCGGATGGCACCGAGGTGGTGTCTAGTAAGGTGCACTGGTGTGGCCATCCTACAATGCTGAAAGTCGGCGTGGGGCGCCCCGTTGGCCTGTGAGTTTGCGTCAGTAGCGGACCGATGTGCGAATAGGCCGAAGGCAGCACAACGCGCCAAGATCCGGATGGCACCGAGGTGGTGTCTAGTAAGTTGTCGCACTTCTGTGGCCATCCTACAATGTTGAAAGTCGGCGTGGGGCGCCCCGTTGGCCTGTGAGATGGCGTCAGTAGCGGACCGATGTGCGAATGGGGCCAAAGGCAGCGCAACAATATTTTCTGATTTGAAGACACCACAAGGCGCTGAGATGCCAAGATCCGGATGGCACCGAGGTGGTGTCTAGCAAGTTGTGGCACTGGTGTGGCCATCGTACAATGGTAAAAGTCGGCGTGGGGCGCCCTGTTGGCCTGTGAGATGGTGTCAGTAGCGGACTGATGTGCGAATGGGGCCAAAGGCAGCGCAACAATATTTTCTGACTGACACCACAAGGCGCTGAGATGCCAAGATCCGGATGGCACCGAGGTGATGTCTAAGTTGCGGACTGATGTGCGAATGGGGCCAAAGGCAGCGTAACAATATTTTTTGTATGGAAGATACCACTAGGCGTTGAGATGCCAAGATTCGGATGGCACCGAGGTGATGTCTAGCAAGTTGCTGTACTGGTGTGGTCATCCTACAATGCTGAAACTCGGCGTGGGTCGCCCCATTAGCCTGTGAGATGGCGTCAGTAGCGGACCGATGTGCGAATAGGCCGAAGGCAGCACAACGCGCCAAGATCTGGATGTCACCGTGGTGGTTTCATAGTTGAGAGGCACTTCATCTGCAGTGGGGCGCCGAGATCCGGATGGCACCGAGGTGATGTCTAGCAAGTTGCTGTACTGGTGTGGTCATTCTACAATGCTGAAAGTCGGCGTGGGGCGCCCCATTAGCCTGTGAGATGGCGTCAGTAGCGGACTGATGTGCGAATGGGGCCAAAGGCAGCGCAACAATATTTTCTGACTGACACCACAAGGCGCTGAGATGCCAAGATCCGGATGGCACCGAGGTGATGTCTAAGTTGCGGACTGATGTGCGAATGGGGCCAAAGGCAGCGTAACAATATTTTTTGTATGGAAGATACCACTAGGCGTTGAGATGCCAAGATTCGGATGGCACCGAGGGGATGTCTAGTAAGTTGCCACCCAGCAAATAACGGCGTGGGGCGTCGCGGGGGGTGGGTCATCAGTAGCAAACTGTTGTGCGAATAGTTCCAAGGCAGCAGAACGATGGCACCAAGGTGATGTCCAGTAAGTTGCCGCACTGGTTTTGGTATCCTACAATGCTGCTCCGAATAACGGCGTGGGGCGCCCCGGGGGAGGCGGCGTGAACGGGCCTCTCCAGGTGGAGTGTCATCTGTTGTAGTGGGGCGCCCCTTTACCGTTTCAGTTGCCATTCCGTCCGTTTTTGGTCCACTGTGTCAAAAGCCGCAATTCAGCTGAGTTGCGCCCACTCTTGCGGTGCAGCGATAGGCGGCTGTCACAGGACTCTCAAAATGGCGGCAGGCTCTTTCCTTTTTGGGCCTGGTCCACTGAAATGGCCCTGGGACACCTTGGAAATCGGACGCTTGTCTGCTAGGTCTTGGACCCCATTCTCGAAAGCGTCCCCTCCGCCTTGAGAATTCATCAAAAGTTTTGGGGGCCCCGACTCCTGCAGGCTTCTGGTGGGGAGCGGCTGCCATGATTGCTCGCGGAATGACCACGACGGAGCTACGAGATGGTGGTGCTCTCATGCTGACGCCAGTTTAGTCTGAAACATCCAGAAACAAGGTGGGGCTTTCATCGTTTGGGAAAAAAAAAAGTTTTCATCCAATGAAAAGTGTTGTTTTTAGGTCATATGATCAAGCCTTCCATCATTAGGAAACCAAACGTAAAATGAACCAATGAAAAGTTTTATAAACAAGTCACATGACCTGTTATGCGGCATAGGGTATAAAATGCGGAGAAAATACGTTGGCACGTGAGGCGGCGTCAGTAGCGGACCGATGTGCGAATAGGCCGAAGGCAATACAACGTGCCAAGATCCGGATGGCACCGAGGTGGTGTCCAGCAAGTTGCAGCACTGGTGTGGCCATCCTACAATGCTGAAAGTCGGCGTGGGGCGCCCCGTTGGCCTGTGAGTTTGCGTCAGTAGCGGACCGATGTGCGAATAGGCCGAAGGCAGCACAACGCGCCAAGATCTGGATGGCACCGAGGTGGTGTCTAGTAAGTTGCCGCACTGGTGTGGCCATCCAACAATGCTGAAAGTCGGCGTGGGGCGCCCCGTTGGCCTGTGAGATGGCGTCAGTAGCGGACCGATGTGCGAATAGGCCGAAGGCAGCACAACGCGCCAAGATCCGGATGGCACCGAGGTGGTGTCTAGTAAGGTGCACTGGTGTGGCCATCCTACAATGCTGAAAGTCGGCGTGGGGCGCCCCGTTGGCCTGTGAGTTTGCGTCAGTAGCGGACCGATGTGCGAATAGGCCGAAGGCAGCACAACGCGCCAAGATCCGGATGGCACCGAGGTGGTGTCTAGTAAGGTGCACTGGTGTGGCCATCCTACAATGCTGAAAGTCGGCGTGGGGCGCCCCGTTGGCCTGTGAGTTTGCGTCAGTAGCGGACCGATGTGCGAATAGGCCGAAGGCAGCACAACGCGCCAAGATCCGGATGGCACCGAGGTGGTGTCTAGTAAGTTGTCGCACTTCTGTGGCCATCCTACAATGTTGAAAGTCGGCGTGGGGCGCCCCGTTGGCCTGTGAGATGGCGTCAGTAGCGGACCGATGTGCGAATGGGGCCAAAGGCAGCGCAACAATATTTTCTGATTTGAAGACACCACAAGGCGCTGAGATGCCAAGATCCGGATGGCACCGAGGTGGTGTCTAGCAAGTTGTGGCACTGGTGTGGCCATCGTACAATGGTAAAAGTCGGCGTGGGGCGCCCTGTTGGCCTGTGAGATGGTGTCAGTAGCGGACTGATGTGCGAATGGGGCCAAAGGCAGCGCAACAATATTTTCTGACTGACACCACAAGGCGCTGAGATGCCAAGATCCGGATGGCACCGAGGTGATGTCTAAGTTGCGGACTGATGTGCGAATGGGGCCAAAGGCAGCGTAACAATATTTTTTGTATGGAAGATACCACTAGGCGTTGAGATGCCAAGATTCGGATGGCACCGAGGTGATGTCTAGCAAGTTGCTGTACTGGTGTGGTCATCCTACAATGCTGAAACTCGGCGTGGGTCGCCCCATTAGCCTGTGAGATGGCGTCAGTAGCGGACCGATGTGCGAATAGGCCGAAGGCAGCACAACGCGCCAAGATCTGGATGTCACCGTGGTGGTTTCATAGTTGAGAGGCACTTCATCTGCAGTGGGGCGCCGAGATCCGGATGGCACCGAGGTGATGTCTAGCAAGTTGCTGTACTGGTGTGGTCATTCTACAATGCTGAAAGTCGGCGTGGGGCGCCCCATTAGCCTGTGAGATGGCGTCAGTAGCGGACTGATGTGCGAATGGGGCCAAAGGCAGCGCAACAATATTTTCTGACTGACACCACAAGGCGCTGAGATGCCAAGATCCGGATGGCACCGAGGTGATGTCTAAGTTGCGGACTGATGTGCGAATGGGGCCAAAGGCAGCGTAACAATATTTTTTGTATGGAAGATACCACTAGGCGTTGAGATGCCAAGATTCGGATGGCACCGAGGTGATGTCTAGCAAGTTGCTGTACTGGTGTGGTCATCCTACAATGCTGAAACTCGGAGTGGGTCGCCCCATTAGCCTGTGAGATGGCGTCAGTAGCGGACCGATGTGCGAATAGGCCGAAGGCAGCACAACGCGCCAAGATCCGGATGTCACCGTGGTGGTTTCATAGTTGAGAGGCACTTCATCTGCAGTGGGGCGCCGAGATCCGGATGGCACCGAGGTGATGTCTAGCAAGTTGCTGTACTGGTGTAAAGGGGCGCCATTCTACAATGCTGAAAGTCGGCGTGGGGCGCCCCATTAGCCTGTGAGATGGCGTCAGTAGCGGACTGATGTGCGAATGGGGCCAAAGGCAGCGCAACAATATTTTCTGAAGAGAAGACACCAAAAGGTGCTGACATTCCAAGATCCGGATGGCACCGAGGTGGTGTCTAGCAAGCTATGCAGTTGAGTTGTGTGCGCACTTGCGGCGAATAGGTCGAAGGCAGCATAACAATGTTTTCTGAATAGAAGACACCACAAGGCGTTGAGATTCGGTTACCACCGAGGTGATGTCTAGCAAGTTGCCGCACTGGTGTGGCCATCCTACAATACTGCTCCGAATAACGGCGTGGGGTGCCCGAAGGGGGGGGGAGCCGGCGTGAATGGGCCTTCCTAGGTGAAGGCTCGTCTGCTGTAGTGGGGCGCCCCTTTACCGTTTCAGTTGCCATTCAGCTGAGTTTCGGCTGCTCTTGATGCTACAGCGACAGGCGGCTGCAAGAGGACTCTCAAAATGGCGGCCTGTTCTTTGGATTTGGGCCTGGTCCACTAAAATGGCCCTGGGACACCTTAGAACTCGGACGCTCGATTTTTTTTTCCTTTCCTGTACATGCAAAAAAAGGTAAATGCCCGGTACGTTACACGCTTCATCTGCCACGATGAACTCTCCAGAGGAACCGAAAAAAAATATAGTTGTGGTAACTATACCATGCATCGTCATATGGAGAGGTGGCACCAATTAATTATAGTGCTGCATAAAAGAGAGATTTGGAGGAGAACCCCTGACCTGCTAGTACATTCATCAAAGAAGTGGCACTGAGAGCTTCAGAGGCAAGGGAAACGGTCCCAAATATTTAGAAGAACTTTGGAAAGATTAAAATGACATGTTTAGATTGTGGCAAATTAATTTCATGTGGAGAGATGAGTGTTACTCTAATAAATACAGCATATGAACATCATCATAGTCGATGGTTGGTAGAGACATTTTGACTATATCCTGGACCTGCCCGTCCTCGCCCAAAATGGCGCCGGAATAAATGGGACTCGTAACTCCTTGTTGTGTACTGGTTGCAGAACCTTGAAATCACGAGATACGTATGCAGTTTTGAAGCACATGGCGGGCGGGGACGAGAATTGATTGAATATTTCGACATCCCTATTGATATTAAGTTCTGATGTGTTATTGATTACTGTACTGTTGAAAGTTCGAATTAACGTCACCCATGGTACTTGCCCGCAAATGTATATCTAGATAATTTTATTGTAACTGGCCCTGTCGTATTTTAATTATAAAATGTACGTCCACCGATTCCGTAACTGTTAGACACCTTAGTTCTTGCAACCTAATGGCCCGCCCGTTACGTTCCTCTACAGTGTAAATGTCTATTCATCATATATGATTACAGTTTGCTCCGTGGCAGGCCCACGTGGTTATAGGCTCGTATTTGTATAATGAAATTTTCACAATAAAGGTTTTTAAAAGAAAACATGGTAGTAGTATATACATTGGTAAAGTTTTTAATAATAGTGACTGTTTTAGAATCATTAAAAGGCAAGTGAAATAAAGCAGACCAATTACATGAAGGGTAAAAGGTATAATACGAAGGAACGCAGTAAAGATAAATGGTCAAGGGCTGTTGTGTTTTCTATTCCTGCAACATAAAGTGATCGATAAGAATCTCATATTCAGGCGTATCGGCGACTAAGACAGCAGGTCGACCCTCTTTTGCTCAACGGCTCCGTCATGGGACGAAGAAACGCTCTTTTTCTCGAAAAAAGAATATATTTTACTTGCAGGACAGTTGTAAAATTTCCGGGAAAGTACATTAGCCTGGAACATTATAACATATATTTAAGAAAAAATAATGTTCGGAAGTAATGAAAAGCGTAATTTTTAGGTCATATGACCAAGCCTTTCATCATTACAATAAGAAAAGTAAAATGAACCAATGAAAAGTTTTATTAACAAGTCACATGACTTGTTATGCTTACGTTACGCGCTGCGCCCCCCGGATGACTTCCGGATGCGCTAACGCGGCGCGTCATATGACGCATTACGCGACAACGCAGGTACAGAATATAGTCAAAATGTCTCCACCAACCAGCGGTCGGAACACAACCCCTTTCAGCAGGCTAAATAGTTCTGTTAAATGACAACAGAAGGGACAGGCAACAAGAACCATCAGTCAAAGAGGGGAGGGCTAGTTCTTCTCTACCGGGTTACATTGGGGCGCTACCGGAACTGATCGAATTGGTAGTCTACAGTGTTTCTGGATGTTTCAGACTGAAGCTGGGGTTAGCATGAGAGCCGCACCATTTCGTAGCTCCGTCGTGGTCATTCCGCAACCAATCATGGCAGCCGCTCTTTATCGTTATTTTGGGCGGGGTGGGTGGCGGAGCCGAGCTGTTTTGCAGCCATCATTGTGTGGAGTTCAGTTCATCTCACTAGTTTTGTATTTGTCATGAGGGGTTGTTCCTAATGTTTCTATTTTAGCGAGGTCAAAAAGAGATCCCATTAGTGGCCTACTGATTTTGCTCGATTCCTTTTCTTTTTTTTTACACGATTTTTCGTTATCTGCAAAGACTAAACAGAGTATTGCGACTCTGTGTTTGTTTGTAAATAGAGAATGAACCAAAGAGAACTAATTCTAAAACAGTAAATACTTGGATAACAATCAATCAAATGGAGAGAGAAGCAGGCACGACGGATTACAACGGGGGCAAAGGCCTGCGTTAACTACTTTTCACTATCTGCAAAGAGAGAGTACTCCTAATAGAAATGAGGGGGGGGGCACCATTCAAAGCAGATCAGTGTGCATAAACACGAAAATGTTTTCACTTACCACGTACTTGACATTCGACAGCTTATGATATTTGCTATTAAAAAACCATTGAAATTCACTGAAAAAACCATAGGTTATAGACCATATATAGTTAGGAATTAGCATTTACAAAACCTTGAAAATTCACTGAAAAAACCATAGGTTATAGACCATATATAGTTAGGAATTAGCATTTAAAAAACCTTATTTTACTCACACAAAACCATTGAAATTCCATATATAGTTAGTTGCACTAACTATATATCGCGCACCCTCAATCCACTGCTGATCATGTCACATATTACATCATTCATGACATGGTCAGTGACATCACTGATGACATCACTGATGACATCTCAAATGACATCACTGATGACATCACTGATGACATCTCAAATGACATCACTGATGACATCACTGATGACATCTCAAATGACATCACTGATGACATCTCATTTGACATTACTGATCACATCACTGATGACATCATTCATGTGATAATACGATGAACCTCTTCAGACTCTAATATAACCTTAGATACACTCAGTGTAAACAGACACTCATAGACTGTCACTCATCCATGGAGTTACTCAGACACTTAGTCAGTCATGCAAAGAATCAATCACACCTCCATTTCCTCAACTATACAGTTATACACACCTTACTTATTCAAACATATACTAAAACATATTTACTCACTTATACAATCCTGGATACAAGTTCACAATGATCCATACAGCCACTCACACATTCACTGGCTCTTATGCACAGTTATTTATATATGTCAACTCTCACATGTACTGTGTTTTACATATGTACTTACTTTGACATGTAGCACTGAGATATCCATTCACTCACCAATACACTCATGCACACAGTCAACCGCCCATACAGCTGTTTCCACATGCACTTTTGAACGCATACATCTAGTCAATCAACTGCTCACACATCTATGCAGAGAGTCATACACCTCCCAGCCACCCAGACACACACTCAGTCTCCCATGCAAATGCTTGGGCAACCAATCAATAACCCATACAGTTAATCATATAGCTAATGATCAACACATGCAGCAGTTTACAGAACAACAGACATAATGATGCACAAATTAAGACAGTTTAGTCACTAACCCATGCACTCAGTGAGACACATTTAATCAGTCACTCATACAGTCAGCCATGCCCCTACTAAATCCTTCATCAAGACACTTATACATCCACTCATTCTTCAATATGTAAGACATATTTTAACTTTACAGAATTATACAGTCACTGGATGTAGTCATCAGTGATGTCATCAGTGATGTCATTTGAGATGTCATCAGTGATGTCATCAGTGATGTCACTGACCATGTCATGAATGATGTAATACGTGACATGATCAGCAGTGGATTGCGGGTGCGCGATATATAGTTAGTGCAACTAACTATATATGGAATTTCAATGGTTTTTTGTGAGTAAAATAAGGTTTTGTAAATGCTAATTCCTAACTATATATGGTCTATGACCTATGGTTTTTTCGGTGAATTTTCAAGGTTTTGTAAATGCTAATTCCTAACTATATATGGTCTATAACCTATGGTTTTTTCAGTGAATATATATATATATATATATATATATATATATATATATATTCACTGAAAAAACCATAGGTTATAGACCATATATAGTTAGGAATTAGCATTTACAAAACCTTGAAAATTCACTGAAAAAACCATAGGTTATAGACCATATATAGTTAGGAATTAGCATTTAAAAAACCTTATTTTACTCACACAAAACCATTGAAATTCGCATATATAGTTAGTTGCACTAACTATATATCGCGCACCCGCAATCCACTGCTGATCATGTCACATATTACATCATTCATGACATGGTCAGTGACATCACTGATGACATCTCAAATGACATCCCTGATGACATCACTGATGACATCTCAAATGACATCACTGATGACATCACTGATGACATCTCAAATGACATCACTGATGACATCACTGATGACATCACTGATGACATCACAGATGACATCTCAAATGACATCACTGATGACATCACTGATGACATCACTGATGACATCTCAAATGACATCACTGATGACATCTCATTTGACATTACTGATCACATCACTGATGACATCATTCATGTGATAATACGATGAACCTCTTCAGACTCTAATATAGCCTTAGATACACTCAGTGTAAACAGACACTCACAGACTGTCACTCATCCATGGAGTTACTCACCCACCTAGTCAGTCATGCAAAGAATCAATCACACCTCCATTTCCTCAACTATACAGTTATACACACCTTACTTATTCAAACATATACTAACACATATTTACTCTCTTATACAATCCCTGATACAAGTTCACAATGATCCATACAGCCACTCACACATTCACTGGCTCTTATGCACAGTTATTTATATATGTCAACTCTCACATGTACTGTGTTTTACATATGTACTTACTTTGACATGTAGCACTGAGATATCTATTCACTCACCAATACACTCATGCACACAGTCAACCGCCCATACAGCTGTTTCCACATGCACTTTTGAACCCATACATCTAGTGAATCAACTGCTCACACATCTATGCACAGAGTCATACACCTCCCAGCCACCCACACACACACTCAGTCTCCCATACAAATACTTGGGCAACCAATCAATAACCCATATAGTTACTCATATAGCTACTGATCAACACATGCAGCAGTTTACAGAACAACAGACATAATGATGCACAAATTAAGACAGTTTAGTCACTAACCCATGCACTCAGTGAGACACATTTAATCACTCACTCATACAGTCAGTCATGCACCTACTAAATCCTTCATCCAGACACTTATACATCCACTCATTCTTCAATATGTAAGACATATTTTAACTTTACAGAAACATACAGTCAATGGATGTTGTCATCAGTGATGTCATCAGTGATGTCATTTGAGATGTCATCAGTGATGTCATCAGTGATGTCACTGACCATGTCATGAATGATGTAATATGTGACATGATCAGCAGTGGATTGCGGGTGCGCGATATATAGTTAGTGCAACTAACTATATATGCGAATTTCAATGGTTTTGTGTGAGTAAAATAAGGTTTTGTAAACGCTAATTCCTAACTATATATGGTCTATAACCTATGGTTTTTTCAGTGAATTTCAATGGTTTTTTAATAGCAAATATCAAAAGCTGTGAAATGTATTCTTCTTTTAAAGGAAAAATATATTTTATATGTATTTAATATAATTTTGTTATGTATATACATTTTTTGAGGGAACGAATTTATCAACTATCATGCTGAAGAAGAGTGTGGGGGAAAAAAAACAAAGAGGAGGACTAAGAGAAAAGAACAATCAGTTCAAAAATACAATTGCTTTAAAGCATGAAGTGCTTTTCCACACATTTACATTTAAATAACCCATATTAGAACATACAAAATATCTACAGAGGAGACGGTGTACATTGAATTTTAGACTCTTCATTGGTACCTACATGTTGGTACTTACATCACCCACACAACACAACAGCTCTAATCAGAGCTACCCTACCTCAAAGCACTCTAAAATATTATTTTAATATTTCCCTTGGTTTTCCCCTTGTTACGCTTTCCGGAACGCTACCCGGTGCGCGGACCGGGCGCTAACCGTGCGAAAATTTGAAAAAGTTTTTTACATATATGGGCCTCCTCAGCCACCCTCAGAAAACCTAGGGGGTCAGGATATGTCTCCTGTGCCCCCTTATACCCATTCCCAACATTGTTTATCCTCCATCTTGTGACTAAATTCGTCCGAAACACAAGATGGCGGACTCCCGTTACGCTACCGGTGAGCTACCCGGTTCGCGTACCGGGTAGCGCTTCCACCGCGAAAAATCGAAAAAAAATGTATTTTATTTTTTTGCCCCGCGGGGCCCTTTTTATAGCTCCCACATCAATCCTAGGGGGTCAGGAGGGGTCTACCTTGCCCCCTTTCATTCATTTCCCCCTTCGTTTATTTCCACCTCTTGTCTCTCGATCCTACCGAGAGACAAGATGGCGGCCGCTCCGGACTGTTTAGAATGTTGACAGTCACCGGAGAGCCAATCCGCTTCTCCTCGCGAAGTTCCGTTACGCGTCTGGTACGCAAACCGGGGCGCTAACCGGGGCGCTGTCACAGATATATATATTTTTTTGAACGTTAATTTCTCAAAATCCACTGGAGCACATATCTTGAGACCTAGCAAAGGCACATCGGGCAAACAGTCTCTACAATTTTGCCAAGTTTCATAGAAATCCATTCAGCCGTTCGAGCTAAAAGTGAGTCCAACCGCCCTATGGAAAACTCAATGTTAAAAACACGTTTTGGGACCCCCCTTTTTTCTCGGCCCTGCTTGACGAAACCCCCCCAAACTTTCAGGGGACGCTCAGAAACAAAATGTGCCATTTTCCTGAAAATTTCAGCCAATTCCGTCCATCAACGCCAAAGTTATTCAACATAGAATTTTCAGAAATCCCTATTCAAAAAAATCCTAACTATATATACCTACTGGCGACCGCCAGTAGGTAATATATATATATATATATATATATATATATATTCACTGAAAAAACCATAGGTTATAGACCATATATAGTTAGGAATTTGCATTTACAAAACCTTGAAAATTCACTGAAAAAACCATAGGTTAGAGACCATATATAGTTAGCTGGACATTTTATTGACATAAAAACAATGAAATTCCATATATAGTTAGTTGCACTAACTATATATCGCGCACCCGCAATCCACTGCTGATGATGTCACATATTACATCATTCATGACATGGTCAGTGACATCACTGATGACATCACTGATGACATCTCAAATGACATCACTGATGACATCTCAAATGACATCACTGATGACATCATCTAGTGTCTGTGTGTTTTTGTAAAGTTTAAATATGTTTTACATATTGAAGAATGAGTGGATGTATGGAAGACTGAGTGTGTGTGTGGCTGGCTGGGAGGTGTGTGACTCTGTGCATATCAATGTGTACTTGTATCAGTGATTGTATAAGAGAGTAAGTATGTGTTAGTATATGTGTGAAAAGTATGGTGTTCTGTGTTTAACTGTATAGATGAGGAAATCGAAGTGTGATTGATTCTTCACAGGACTGACTAGGTGTATGAGTGCATATGATAGTGTTGTAATAATGAGTGACTGTATGTATGAGTGATTGTATGGGTGAATGAGTGAATGTGTGTGTAGACGTAGGAATCAGTGAGTGTGTATGTAGTAACTGGTATTGGTGTGTCATGATGTCATCAGTGATGTCATTTGAGATGTCATCAGTGATGTCATTTGAGAAGTCATCAGTGATGTCATCAGTGATGTCACTGAAGTATGGTGTTCTGTGTTTAACTGTATAGATGAGGAAATGGAAGTGTGATTGATTCTTTACAGGACTGACTAGGTGTGTGAGTAACTCCATGGATGAGTGGCAGTGTGTGAGTGTCTGCATAGGTGTATGAGTGCATATGATAGTGTTGTAATAATGAGTGACTGTATGTATGAGTGATTGTATGGGTGAATGAGTGAATGTGTGTGTAGACGTAGGAATCAGTGAGTGCGTATGTAGTAACTGGTATTGGTGTGTCATGATGTCATCAGTGATGTCATTTGAGATGTCATCAGTGATGTCATCAGTGATGTCATTTGAGATGTCATCAGTGATGTCATCAGTGATGTCACTGACCATGTCATGAATGATGTAATATGTGACATCATCAGCAGTGGATTGCGGGTGCGCGATATATAGTTAGTGCAACTAACTATATATGGAATTTCATTGGTTTTATGTCAATAAAATGTCCAGCTAACTATATATGGTCTCTAACCTATGGTTTTTTCAGTGAATTTTCAAGGTTTTGTAAATGCAAATTCCTAACTATATATGGTCTATAACCTATGTTTTTTTCAGTGAATTTCATTGGTTTTTTAAAAGCTAATATCTATAGCTGTAAAATATATTCTTTATTACGTGACGTATCACGTAGCCACATGAGACGCCTCATGACGCGTCGCATAACCGTGACGTATCGGCTCAGCAGCGCAAACAAAACCCGTAACGTAAGCGTGCCGGAGCACGCTTACAGATATATATATTTTTTTTAACCTTAATTAGACAAAATCCACACGTGCACATATCTTGAGGCCTTGCAAAGGCACATCAAACAAACAGTCCCTACAATTTTGCCAAGTTTGCTGGAAATCTATTCCCTTAATTTTTTTTTACTGTTTCTCTTGGTTTTCCCCTTGTTACGCTTACCGGGACGCTACCCGGTACGCGAACCGGACGCTCCAAAAACACAAGATGGCGGACTCCCGTTACGCTGCCGGTTAGCTGCCCGGTTCGCGTACCGGGAGGCGCCTCTACCGCGAAAAATCGCGGGGGACTTTAATATCCCCCTCATCAATCCTAGGGGGTCAGGAGGGGTTTACCTTGCCCCCTTTCCTTCATTTCCCCCTTCTTTTTTCACCACATCTTGTCTCTCGAACCTACCGAGAGACAAGATGGCGGCCGCTCCGGACTGTTTACAATGTTGACAGCTACGCTGCCGGTTAGCTGCCCGGTTAGCTGCCGGGTTAGCTGCCCGGTGAGCTGCCCGGTGAGCTGCCCGGTTCGCGTACCGGGACGCGCCTCTACGGCGTAAAATCGCAAAAAAAATTTTTTTTATATTTTTTGCCCCACGGGGCACTTTAATATCCCCCTCATCAATCCTAGGGGGTCAGGAGTGGTCTACCTTGCCCCCTTTCCTTCATTTCCCCCTTCGTTTTTCACCACATCTTGTCTCTCGATCGTACCGAGAGACAAGATGGCGGCCGCTCCGGACTGTTTAGAATGTTGACAGACACCGGAGAGCCAATCAGCTTCGCTTCGCGAAGTTCCGTTACGCGTCAGGTACGCGAACCGGGGCGCTAACCGGAGCGCTGTCACAGATATATATATTTTTTTAAACGTTAATTTCTCAAAATCCACTGGAGCACATATATTGAGACATAGCAAAGGCACGTCGGGCAAACCATATCTACAATTTTGCCAAGTTTCATGTAAATCTATTCAGCCGTTCGAGCTAAAAGTGAGTCCAACCGCCCTATGGAAAAATGAATAGGAAAAACACGTTTTGGGACCCCCCTTTTTTCTCGGCCCCCCCTTGACAAAACCCCCCCAAATTTTCAGGGGCTGCTCAGAAACAAAATGTGCCATTTTCCTGAAAATTTCAGCCAATTCCGTCCACAAACGCCAAAGTTATTAGACATAGAATTTTCAGAAATCCCATAGAGAAAAAATCCTAACTATATATACCCACTGGCTATCGCCAGTAGGTAATATACATATATAAACATATATAGTCTGCATATCTATATAAATATAAATGCATGCATACATATACATATATGCATACATATGCATGTTATTTACATGAAAGTTTTAAAAACACTAATAAAAGCAAAGCTAAAAAGCCACCTCATTACAAACAGAATGGCTTTAACTTAAACGAGGGAGAGATCTATTGCATTTTCAATGCTTGTTTACTTTGGTTCTATCAAGAAGGCATTCAGATGTGTCACACATTTGCCATAAATTCTGAATGTTAGCACTCTAGTTGCTCATTAGATCACTGTAGTAAAGCTAGTGCTCACCAGGGAAGTCTGCTGCTAATCATGGTTTGCAGCCATTTTCCTGCATTTTTTATCCCGCAGACTTTCAGTCCGCATACCATTATCCCGCAAGGTCATTGATCTCGCATACCATTATCCCGCATTTTTTCAAAACGCATGTGCATTTATCGCGCATGCCTTTACAAAGAATTACGTTTTAAAGGCATGTATGGTAAATGCATTTGCGTTGTGAAAACCACGATGACGAGAGAGGTAAGTGGGTTTGTGTTAATTTTTTCGTGGGTTAGTGATTGTGTAGTGTAGTGTAGTGTTGTGTAGTGTAGTGTTGTGTTAGTGTAGTGTAGAGTTGTGGTGGTTGTTTAGTGTAGGGTCATGCTGGGGGTAGTGTTTTAGGGTTTAGGGTTGTGTTGTAGTGTTTGCGTAGTGTAGGGTCATGCTGGGGGTAGTGTTTTAGGGTTTAGGGTAGTGTTGTAGTGTTTGCGTAGTGTAGGGTCATGCTGGGGGTAGTGTTTTAGGGTTTAGGGTTGTGTTGTAGTGTTTGCGTAGTGTAGGGTCATGCTGGGGCTAGTGTTTTAGGGTTTAGGGTAGTGTTGTAGTGTTTGCGTAGTGTAGGGTCATGCTGGGCGTAGTGTTTTAGGGTTTAGGATAGTGTTGTAGTGTTTGCGTAGTGTAGGGTCATGCTGGGGGTAGTGTTTTAGGGTTTTGGGTAGTGTTGTAGTGTTTGCGTAGTGTAGGGTCATGCTGGGGTGTAGTGTTTTAGGGTTTAGGGTAGTGTTGTAGTGTTTGCGTAGTGTAGGGTCATGCTGGGGGTAGTGTTTTAGGGTTTTGGGTAGTGTTGTAGTGTTTGCGTAGTGTAGGGTCATGCTGGGGGTAGTGTTTTAGGGTTTTGGGTAGTGTTGTAGTGTTTGCGTAGTGTAGGGTCATGCTGGGGGGTAGTGTTTTAGGGTTTTGGGTAGTGTTGTAGTGTTTGCGTAGTGTAGGGTCATGCTGGGGGTAGTGTTTTAGGGTTTTGGGTAGTGTTGTAGTGTTTGCGTAGTGTAGGGTCATGCTGGGGGTAGTGTTTTAGGGTTTAGGGTAGTGTTGTAGTGTTTGCGTAGTGTAGGGTCATGCTGGGGGTAGTGTTTTAGGGTTTCGGGTAGTGTTGTAGTGTTTGCGTAGTGTAAGGTCATGCTGGGGGTAGTGTTTTAGGGTTTAGGGTAGTGTTGTAGTGTTTGCGTAGTGTAGGGTCATGCTGGGGTGTAGTGTTTTAGGGTTTTGGGTAGTGTTGTAGTGTTTGCGTAGTGTAGGGTCATGCTGGGGGTAGTGTTTTAGGGTTTAGGGTAGTGTTGTAGTGTTTGCGTAGTGTAGGGTCATGCTGGGGTGTAGTGTTTTAGGGTTTTGGGTAGTGTTGTAGTGTTTGCGTAGTGTAGGGTCATGCTGGGGGTAGTGTTTTAGGGTTTAGGGTAGTGTTGTAGTGTTTGCGTAGTGTAGGGTCATGCTGGGGGTAGTGTTTTAGGGTTTAGGGTTGTGTTGTAGTGTTTGCGTAGTGTAGGGTCATGCTGGGGGTAGTGTTTTAGGGTTTAGGGTTGTGTTGTAGTGTTTGTGTAGTGTAGGGTCATGCTGGGGGTAGTGTTTTAGGGTTTAGGGTAGTGTTGTAGTGTTTGCGTAGTGTAGGGTCATGCTGGGGTGTAGTGTTTTAGGGTTTTGGGTAGTGTTGTAGTGTTTGCGTAGTGTAGGGTCATGCTGGGGGTAGTGTTTTAGGGTTTAGGGTAGTGTTGTAGTGTTTGTGTAGTGTAGGGTCATGCTGGGGGTAGTGTTTTAGGGTTTAGGGTAGTGTTGTACTGTTTGTGTAGTGTAGGGTCATGCTGGGGGTAGTGTTTTAGGGTTTAGGGTAGTTTAGTTGTTTAGTGTATGCTAAAGGCATATTCGTTCTAAAAGTTTTCGTTATTTTAATTTGCGGCCTAATAGTACATGCGGGATTTTTTTTGCGGACTGATGGTATGCGGGATTTCGTCATATATTCGCTAATCATACTTTCTATGGCAAAATGAACCCCCTCATTTTGTTCCTTTTTAAATTAAATGTTTTAAGAGTTACCACTTTATTCCAATCAAGATGGCTTCAGGTGTGCCATACCTTTGTAATAAGTAGGACTGTTAGCACTCTAGTTGTTCTTTAGAACACTCTGGGACATTCTGTCATTGGGCTATAGTTGGGCTACATCTGGCTGATATTTGGGCTACATTTGTTTTTTTTGTCTCTGGTGGCCATCTTTGGGCTACATTGGGCTACATTGGGCTACATTGGGCTACATTTGGGCTCCAACATATATATAGCCCAATGTAGCCCAATATATATTTTTCAAAGTTAATTTTCGTAAAAACCACTGGAGCCTATATCTTGAGACATAGCAAAGGCACATCGGGCTACCAGTCCCTACAATTTTGCCAAGTTTGGTGTAAATCCATTCAGCCGTTCAGGCTAAAAGTGAGGCCAACCGCCCTATGGAAAACTGCATGGGAAAAACACGTTTTGGGACCCCCCTTTTTTCTCGGCCCCCCCTTGACGAAACCCCCCCAAATTTTCAGTGGCTGCTCAGAAACAAAATGTTCCATTTTCCTGAAAATGTCAGCCAATTCTGTCCCCAAACGCCAAAGTTATTCGACATAGAATTTTCAAAAATCCCATAGGAAAAAAATCCTAACTATATATACCTACTGGCTATCGCCAGTAGGTAATATATATATATATATATATATATATATATATATATATATATATATATATATATATATATATATATATATATATAACATTTCTATGGCAAAATGAAACCCCTCATTTTGTTCCTTTTCAAGTTAAATGTATTAAGTAAGACTGTTAGCGTTCTAGTTGCTCTTTAGAACACTCTGGGACATTCTGTCACTGGGCTATAGTTGGGCTACATCTGGCTGATATTTGGGCTACATTTGTTTTTTTTTGTCTCTGGTGGCCATCTTTGGGCTACATTGGGCTACATTGGGCTACATTGGGCTACATTGGGTTACATTGGGCTACATTTGGGCTCTAAGATATATATAGCCCAATGTAGCCCAATATATATTTTTCAAAGTTAATTTTCGTAAAAACCACTGGAGCATATATCTTGAGACATAGCAAAGGCACATTGGGCTACCAGTCCCTACGTTTTTGCCAAGTTTTGTGGAAATCCATTTAGCCGTTCGAGCTAAAAGTGAGTCCAACCGCCCTATGGAAAACTCAATGTTAAAAACACGTTTTGGGACCCCCCTTTTTTCTCGGCCCCCGCTTGACGAAACCCCCCCAAACTTTCAGGGGACGCTCAGAAACAAAATGTGCCATTTTCCTGAAAATTTCAGCCAATTCCGTCCATCAACGCCAAAGTTATTCAACATAGAATTTTCAGAAATCCCTATTCAAAAAAATCCTAACTATATATACCTACTGGCGACCGCCAGTAGGTAATATATATATATATATATATATATATATATATATATATATATATATATATATATATATATATATATATATATATATATATATATATATATATATATATATAATTTCTATGGCAAAATTAAACCCCTCGTTTTGTTCCTTTTCAAATTAAATGTATTAAGTTTAACCACTTTATTCCAATCAAGATGACTTCAGGTGTGCCATACTTTTGTCATAAGTAAGACTGTTAGCGTTCTAGTTGTTCTTTAGAACACTCTGGGACATTCTGTCACTGGGCTATAGTTGGGCTACATCTGGCTGATATTTGGGCTACATTTGTTTTTTTTTGTCTCTGGTGGCCATCTTTGGGCTATATTGGGCTACATTGGGCTACATTGGGCTACATTGGGCTACATTTGGGCTCTAACATATATATAGCCCAATGTAGCCCAATATATATTTTTCAAAGTTAATTTTTGGAAAAACCACTGGAGCATATATCTTGAGACATAGCAAAGGCACATTGGGCTACCAGTCCTACGTTTTTGCCAAGTTTTGTGGAAATCCATTCAGCCGTTCGAGCTAAAAGTGAGTCCAACCGCCCTATGGAAAACTCAATGTTAAAAACACGTTTTGGGACCCCCCTTTTTTCTCGGCCCCCGCTTGACGAAACCCCCCCAAACTTTCAGGGGACGCTCAGAAACAAAATGTGCCATTTTCCTGCAAATTTCAGCCAATTCCGTCCATCAACGCCAAAGTTAATCAACATAGAATTTTCAGAAATACCTATTCAAAAAAATCCTAACTATATATACCTACTGGCGACCGCCAGTAGGTAATATATATACATATATATATATATATATATATATATATATATATATATATATATATATATATATATATATATATATATATATATATATATATATATATATATATATATATATATATATATATATATATATATATATATATATATATATATATATATATAACATTTCTATGGCAAAATGAAACCCCTCATTTTGTTCCTTTTCAAATTAAATGTATTAAGTGTTACCACTTTATTCCAATCAAGATGACTTCAGGTGTGCCATACTTTTGTCATAAGTAAGACTGTTAGCGTTCTAGTTGTTCTTTAGAACACTCTGGGACATTCTGTCACTGGGCTATAGTTGGGCTACATCTGGCTGATATTTGGGCTACATTTGTTTTTTTTGGTCTCTGGTGGCCATCTTTGGGCTACATTGGGCTACATTGGGCTACATTGGGCTACATTTGGGCTCTAATATATATATAGCCCAATGTAGCCCAATATATATTTTTCAAAGTTAATTTTCGTAAAAACCACTGGAGCATATATCTTGAGACATAGCAAAGGCACATTGGGCTACCAGTCCCTACGTTTTTGCCAAGTTTTGTGGAAATCCATTCAGCCGTTCGAGCTAAAAGTGAGTCCAACCGCCCTATGGAAAACTCAATGTTAAAAACACGCTTTGGGACCCCCCTTTTTTCTCGGCCCCCGCTTGACGAAACTCCCCCAAACTTTCAGGGGACGCTCAGAAACAAAATGTGCCATTTTCTTGAAAATTTCAGCCAATTCCGTCCATCAACGCCAAAGTTATTCAACATAGAATTTTCAGAAATCCCTATTCAAAAAAATCCTAACTATATATACCTACTGGCGACTGCCAGTAGGTAATATATATATATATATATATATATATATATATATATATATATATATATATATATATATATATATATATATATTCACTGAAAAAAACATAGGTTATAGACCATATATAGTTAGGAATTAGCATTTACAAAACCTTGAAAATTCACTGAAAAAACCATAGGTTAGAGACCATACATAGTTAGCTGGACATTTTATTGACATAAAACCAATGAAATTCCATATATAGTTAGTTGCACTAACTATATATCGCGCACCCGCAATCCACTGCTGATGATGTCACATATTACATCATTCATGACATGGTCAGTGACATCACTGATGACATCACTGATGACATCTCAAATGACATCACTGATGACATCACTGATGACATCTCAAATGACATCACTGATGACTACATCCAGTGACTGTATAAGTCTGTAAAGTTAAAATATGTCTTACATATTGAAGAATTAGTGGATGTATAAGTGTCTGGACGAAGGATTTAGTAGGTGCATGACTGAATGTATGAGTGAGTGATTAAATGTGTCTCACTGAGTGCATGGGTTAGTGACTAAACTGTCTTAATTTGTGCATCATTATGTCTGTTGTTCTGTAAACTGCTGCATGTGTTGATCAGTAGCTATATGAGTAACTATATGGGTTATTGATTGATTGCCCAAGTATTTGTATGGGAGACTGAGTGTGTGTGTGGCTAGCTGGGAGGTGTGTGACTCTGTGCAGATCAATCTGTACTTGTATCAATGATTGTATAAGAAACTAAGTATGTGTTAGTACATGTTTGAAAATGTAAGGTGCTCTATGTTTAACTGTATAGACAAGAAAATGGAAGTCTCATTGATTCTTTACAGGACTGACTAGGTGTGTAAGTAACTCCATGGATGAGTGGCAGACTGTGAGTGTCTGTATAGGTGTATGAGTGCATATGATAGTGTTGTAAAGATGAGTGATTGTATGTATGAATGATTGTATGGGTGAATGAGTGAAGGTGTGTGTAGACGTAGCAATCAGTGAGTGCGTATGTAGTAACTAGTATTGGTGTGTCAATGGTTTCAAAAATTATACTCTTTTTAACACTGGGTGAAACAGAGGTTATATTAAAATGTGAGGAGATGCATTGTATTGTCACATGAATATATATCATCAGTGATGTGGTCATTGATGTCAAATGAGATGTCATCAGTGATGTCATCAGTGATGTCATTTGAGATGTCATCAGTGATGTCATCAGTGATGTCACTGACCATGTCATGAATGATGTAATATGTGACATCATCAGCAGTGGATTGCGGGTGCGCGATATATAGTTAGTGCAACTAACTATATATGGAATTTCATTGGTTTTATGTCAATAAAATGTCCAGCTAACTATATATGGTCTCTAACCTATGGTTTTTTCAGTGAATTTTCAAGGTTTTGTAAATGCTAATTCCTAACTATATATGGTCTATAACCTATGGTTTTTTCAGTGAATTTTCAAGGTTTTGTAAATGCTAATTCCTAACTATATATGGTCTATAACCTATGGTTTTTTCAGTGAATTTCAATGGTTTTTTAATAGCAAATATCATAAGCTGTTGAATGTCAAATACGTGGTAAGTAAAAATATTTTCGTGTTTATGCACACTGATCTGCTTTGAATGCTGCCCCCCCACCCCTCATTTCTATTAGGAGTACTCTCTCTTTGCAGATAGTGAAGGGTAGTTAACGCAGCCCTTTGCCCCCTTTGTAATCCGTCGTGCCTGCTTCTCTCTCCATTTGATTGATTGTTCTCTTTGGTTCATTCTCTATTTACAAACAAGCACAGAGTCGCAATACTCTGTTTAGTCTTTGCAGATAGCGAAAAACCGTGTAAAAAAACAAAAGGAATCGAGCAAAATCAGTAGGCCACTAATGGGATCTCTTTTTGACCTCGCTAAAATAGAAACATTAGGAACAACCTGTTGAAAATAGCAATGCGTATGTACATAAGCGGCGTTCATTTGTGTTCACAGTACCCCTTGTTGATTGTTTGAATCGAGCATTGAATTGTTCGAAGTTGGTTCTCTTAAGGATCTTCTCTGCCTGCAAACGAGGAAGAATAGGAATATTCTCTCTCCCTTTGCAGATAGTGAAGGGTAGGTAACGCAAGCCTTTAACACGTCGTACCTATTTCATTCCTCATTGATTGATTGATTGTCCGAACATTGACTGTTTGGGAATTAGTTCTTTTTGGAGGTATTCCCTGTTTGCAAATAAACGTAGGAAAATCTTTGCAAGTAGTGAAAGGGTACGTAATGCGGACCTTTCTCCCCCGTTGTAATCTGTCATGCCTATCTACTCCCCACTGATTGATGCACCTGTTTCACCCGGACCATTTACTAGACATACATCATCTGGCCCGACCAGAGAGCACCCCTAGTGAAAAGGACATATGCAATAATAACGAAGTGATCACTGTATCCTGTTAACAGAAACTTTAGCATGAAACAACCTGGAAAGAAAAGAATAGGAAAACGAAAATCAGTAGGCCACTGATGAACATGAACTTTTATTAAACAACGAACAAAGAAACGATAACATAACGTAATGATAAAACCTGTTAATGTCCTAGAAACAAGAAAACGTTAAAATATGCCATTGGTGAGAGACCAGAAAAACAGTAAGAGAAACCAAATCACCCCTCGCTGTCCCACCGCCTGCCACGCCAAAAAAATCGATAGACTAGGGAAAATGCAAGTCAGTAGAACATCCGCCCCCACTCTGGAAACTTCCAAGGTGGAGCAGGGTTCCGGCTACGCCCAGCCGGGAGCAGCCCATATAAGGCAGGTCCTGCTGCCACGCCTCGGCCAGGAGATCCTAACATAGGGTGTAGCCGGAGGAGAGGCCGAGACCAGCGGGACCCGGCCAGGGGATTGCCTTTACAACGCTGAACAGTTGCAGGGGGGGGGAATGTCTCCTCGACCCTCCCCTCTCTCTCCCAGTCCGGCCGCGGTGGCCCTTGAGAGTTGCAGGTAGTCCCGCCACATGCTCTTCCGGTCCGGCCACCAACGGTCGGGGGGCCGAGGCCGACGGGATCCGGCTGCAGCCGATAAACCAAGAAACCCGTTCATGGGGCTAGAGCCAGGGGCGTCCGGCCGACATCTACCGGAAGCCCGGCCCGAAGACGGACGGGACACTTCTTCTTTCTTGTATAATTGCTGCAACAACCCTGGGGGGGGATGTCTTGCACATGCCTCCGACCCCCCCCCCTCGTCCTCATCGCCTGGTCCGGCCATAACAAATATCAAGCGAGACGCCGTGGGGTGCACTGGGAGGGAGAGACGGTGCGAACAGGCCTCTCCCGCCTCCCCAGTGGAGGCTTCCCAGCTGCACCCTCAGCGCTCCAGGCGCCCGGAAAAGAGTTCTTCCACTGTGGCCATGCTGCAACGTCTCGCCCGGCAGGGTGGAGCCCGTCCGCTCATTTGACCCCGCGATCGCCAGTAGCTACCGAACTCTCAAAATGGCGGTCGACCTGGCAAGAGCGGGCCCAGCATAAAGAAATGGCCCGGTCACTGGTTGACTCCACCACCGTAGTCCTCCACGACCTTGAAGATTCTAGAGGAGCCGCGGGAGTCTCCGACCCCCGATGGGGAATGACTGCCATGATCACCCGTGGAGTGACGAAACTGTATTCGCGGGACGTCGGCGCCAGCCTCACTTTGAATTACTAGAATCCTGCAGACCTCACTTCCGGTAAAAGCACAGTGTGACCCGGTAGGAAAAATTGTTGCACCCCCTCCCCTTTTTGACTGATAGTTCAAACCACCGATCCTTTCCTTTGCCCTTTTAACGGAACTTTGGACTGCCTCCCCCTCTTTTACATTTTCTAGAGAAAACAAAACATTAACCACTACATTAGCATAGCAGTTGACACCAGAACTGTTTTCAAATTGAAAACCAACAACATCTTCAACAGAATCCTTTTTGTTTCTGCTGTGACCCTGCTACAGCACAGGCATTGTCCCCAGCAGTAATTCTGCAATGCCGGTAAGAATAGCTGTGGTGCCTACTGGACTCACTCACCCCCGCGGCGCCCCACGCCGTTATGTGCTGGGCGGCAACTTGCTAGACATCACTTTAGTGCCATCTAGATTTCAGCGCGTTCTGCTGCCTTGGAACTATTCGCACAACAGACCGCTACTGACAAGAATATTTCATTATTGGTGCTGTCAATTTCAATAAATCTATTGGATAATTCAAAAGAAATTGCCACGGTCTCTTCGTTGTTTAAATGTTTTTACTGTTTTTGTTTTGTTGTATATGTTTATATGTTATTAAAGTTTTATATTCCTACTACTTTGTTGGAGTGCTATATATTTTTAATGTGAGACATAATTGTAAAAACTTTGATGTACAAAGAGTCATTCCTGGAATCTTCCGCTTCAGGCTCGATCCCCTCCCCAATCACAATACAGGATAGTTTTCAGATAGTAGGAACACGTGTGGTGTGACGGATCTCATCGGGTGTGGGCCTTGATCTACTATAACTCCTTTGAAGAGGGGTGATTCTTTACAGCTGAGGCCATAAACTACATCTGCAGGGCTAGCTGATAGCCTGGACAATCGGACACAGAGGAAGAGGAGTGTCAGAGGGTGCGGTAGTGAATAGGGCGAAAGGGAGGTGTCGGGCGGGCACAGAGTGTGATTCTCAGGGAAGAGCAGCGCAGATGGGGGGAGGTTTATTGCCCATGCATAAGACAGAGAGCGGGGGTGACCAGTGCCTGGGGAAGATGCTTGCGAGGGTGGGGAGCCATGCTACGAATCGACAGCGTGCAGAGAGTGGGTCTGGTCAAGGCATCTAAAATGGCTGCCGTGCACGACAAAAGTGTGGCATTTCAAAAAAGGCAAGATGGCGCAGACAATGTTTTTCAACACTTCCTCATTTCCTTCGAATCGAACGTTAACAGACGTTGGGGCATATTACCAAAGTTAAGCGATATTTATCACTAACGATGCTTACCAACGAATTTTTTACCGCTAAGCATCGTCAGAAATTATCAAAGATAAACCTTGCTATTATCAAGGTTTATCACAAATGTGATAATAAACGGCCGCAATGCATGAATATCGCTAAAAACTCAGCGATATTCATACATTACCGAGCTAATGCTCTTAGCCATGTTATCCACCTCCCATTGGATAACATGGCTAAGAACTGCTCAGGGCAGGTGTTACTTTTTGGAGATATTCGCGCTTAGCGCGAATATCTCCAAAAGTTGGTAATAGGAGATAGATATCTTGCATGTTGTAATGCAAGTTATTGTGGTATATGGAACTCATACCATAATCTCTCAGGAAAGCAGAAACTGATCCTTTTGGGACCGCCTAAAAAGGCCTAGGGGGTGAGGAGTACTCTACTTTGCCCCCTTTTCACGTTCCGAACTATTTTATTTTACTCTCTTCTGTAATTACACAAAATAGCACCGATAAGATGCATCGGAGACACACAGTGAGAGAAAGGAGGCCGGAGATGAAGAAGAGATGTCAAATACACATTGGAGATAATATAGTGGCAGAAGGGAAGTAAATATGAGTAAACTTACCATGTAACATAAAAATGTTGCACTCTATACTATAAGTCTCATTTTATACTACAATCACTTCGCTACAACCTCATAAATTAAAAATAAAAATGAATAATGTCTCAAACAATTTTTGATTTCTAAATATAAATTTATTCTTCAGAATTTTCTAAATTTGAAAGAACTAGTAACATGTCCTCATCAGCAATGTCCTCATGAAAAGTCTGCAATAATGATTCTTGTAACTCTATCGTCTCCAAACACTCGATAAATTCGCCATCAAGAGATTGATCAAAAAAATCATTCAAGTCATCTCCTCCTTCTGACAATATTTCATTATTGGTGCTGTCAATTTCAATCAATGTAGTGGAATCATTCAAGTCATCTCCTCGTGACAATATTTCATTATTGGTGCTCTCAATTTCAATCAATGTAGTGGAATCATTCAAGTCATCTCCTCCTTGTGACAATATTTCATTATTGGTGCTGTCCATTTCAATCAATCTAATGGAATCATACAAGTCATCTCCTCCTTGTGACAATATTTCATTATTGCTGCTCTCAATTTCAATCAACGTAGTGGAATCATTCAAGTCATCTCCTTGTGACAATATTTCATTCTTGGTGCTGTCCATTTCAATCAATCTAATGGAATCATACAAGTCATGTCCTCCTTGTGACAATGTTTCATTATTGGTGCTCTCAATTTCAATCAATGCAGTGGACAATTCAAAAGAAATTGCCACGGTCTCTTCATTGTGAGCCATTTTATTTTGAAATTGCTTGCTGTAAATTGCAGAAAAAAATAATCACTTTCATTTATCGTTTTTAGTAATACATAATATAAAACTAACTTTATCAAGTATTTAGTATAACAGAAGGACTGCAAATAAATAACAGAAAACATTTTTCAAATTATCTTCAAGTGTACAACATAGTTCCCCTTAGAAAGAAATTGCCACGGTCTCTTCATTGTGAGCCATTTTATTTTGAAATTGCTTGCTGTAAATTGCAGAAAAAAATAATCACTTTCATTTATCGTTTTTAGTAATACATAATATAAAACTAACTTTATCAAGTATTTAGTATAACAGAAGGACTGCAAATAAATAACAGAAAACATTTTTCAAATTATCTTCAAGTGTACAACATAGTTCCCCTTACAAATTAACAACTCACCTTTTCAAAAGTAGGAAAAGTGTTAGTACTGTGTAAATCAAACACCAGAAATTCACCACCAAAAATTCCTCACAAATGTACCTCAGACAGTAGTATCACAAAATGGCTGTGGTTTCCTCTCATTTGACATATATACATAACCAATTAACTTTCATCACACACAAATACAAAACCAAAGTAACATTTTAATTGGTTCTAAATTTCAACACTTTCAAATGTGTTTTCCCCATGCAATTTTCCATAGGACATTTACATACGTCTACAGCCTGAATGGCTGAACGGAATTACACCAAACTTGGCAAAATGGTACATCAAACCTAAGAGGTCAGGAAGGATCTACTATGCCCCCTTATGGTCATTTCCCCCTTCGCTTTGGCCTCCTCTTGTCTCTCAATCCTACCGAGAGACAAGATGGCGGCCGCTACGGACTGTTTGGAATGTTGACAGACGCCGGAGAACCAATCAGCTTCGCAAAGCTCCGTAACGCGAAAAGTACGCGAAGCGGAGCGCTGTTACAGATATATATATTTTTTTGAACGTTAATTTCTCAAAATCCACTGGAGCACATATATTGAGACCTAGCAAAGGCACATCGGGCTACCAGTCCCTAATATTTTACCAAGTTTCGTGCAAATCCATTCAGCCGTTCGATTATTATTATTATTTTTTTTTTTTGCCCCGCGGGGCCCTTTTAAAACCTCCACATCAAACCTAGGGGGTCAGCGAGGATCTACTATTCCCCCTTATGGTCATTTGCCCCTTCGCTTTCGCCTCCTCTTGTCTCTCGATCCTACCGAGAGACAAGATGGCGGCCGCTACGGACTATTTGGAATGTTGACAGACGCCGGAGAACCAATCAGCTTCGCTTCACAAATCTCCGTTGCGCGAAAAGTCCGCGTCCTGGGCCGCTGCCCAGTCCGCTGTTACAGATATATATCTTTTTTTAAACGTTAATTTCTCAAAATCCACTGCAGCACATATATTGAGACCTACAAAAGGCACATCGGGCTACCAGTCCCTACAATTTTGCCAAGTTTCGTGCAAATCCATTCAGCCGTTCGGGCTAAAAGTGAGGCCAACCGCCCTATGGAAATTAACATGGGAAAAACGCGTTTTGGGACCCCCCTTTTTTCTCGGCCCCCCCTTGACGAACCCCCCCAAAATTTTCAGGGGCTGCTCAGAAACAAAATGTGCCATTTTCCTGAAAATTTCAGCTAATTCCGTCCACAAACGCCAAAGTTATTAGACATAGAATTTTCAAAAATCCCATAGAGAAAAAATCCTAACTATATATACCTACTGGCGACCGCCAGTAGGTAATATATATATATATATATATATATGTATATGTATGTATATATATATATATATTGATGTTTAGCGACTGGTTCTGTCGCCGAGAAAACGCACCACCACAAAGAGCGCCGTGAATTTTCCCCGCCTTAGGACCACAACTGTTTTTCTTGGACAAACCGAAACCCAGGGGAAACCGGCTGCCGCCTGACACCGGAGTCAGGTTAGGGTCCCTAGCAGTCCCATAAAAGACTGGGAAGCATTTTGGGAGGTAGACAGACCTGGGAACAGAAGACCGACATGTCCCAGGAACACCATGGTTGTGCCCACCGACCTTCGTGCAGAGAGTTAAGTATTGGCAGAACTCGAAGAATTGCAGCAAACAGCATGCCGAGTCAACCACGCACGAGGGGACTGGCAATGCTGTAAATAAAATTTGACTGCAAAACGCAATTGACACTCTGCTATACCTTGGCTAAACACCCCCTACCTGCAGCAAATGTGGAATCAACACGAGAGGGACTTCAGGTACCATAATGCCCAGGAAAACGCCAGATGACGACCAGCAGGAGCGGGGCATAAATGTTGCACAAAATCACCTGAACCCACTTACAAACCTGCATGGACTGAGGCTACACCTTTGAAAAAGTTTTATGCCAAAACGAAACGCGTCAGGTGCCTCACACTGTTATTAAATTGCTGCCTGCATATCTGGATACCGTGTGCGTCTCCTTTTTTACCTCGAATTGGAAGTGAACCCTCTTTGATGTTTAGCGACTGGTTCTTTCGCCGAGAAAACGCACCACCACAAAGAGCGCCGTGAATTTTCCCCGCCTTAGGACCACAACTGTTTTACTTGGACAAACCGAAACCCAGGGGAAACCGGCTGCCACCTGACACCGGAGTCAGGTTAGGGTCCCCAGCAGTCCCATAAAAGACTGGGAAGCATTTTGGGAGGTAGACAGACCTGGGAACAGAAGACCGACATGTCCCAGGAACACCATGGTTGTGCCCACCGACCTTCGTGCAGAGAGTTAAGTATTGGCAGAACTCGAAGAATTGCAGCAAACAGCATGCCGAGTCAACCACGCACGAGGGGACTGGCAATGCTGTAAATAAACTTTGACTGCAAAACGCAATTGACACTCTGCTGTACCTTGGCTAAAAACCCCCTACCTGCAGCAAATGTGGAATCAACACGAGTGGGACTTCAGGTACCATAATGCCCAGGAAAACGCCAGACGACGACCAGCAGGGGCGGGGCATAAATGTTGCACAAAATCACCTGAACCCACTTACAAACCTGCATGGACTGAGGCTACACCTTTGAAAAAGTTTTATGCCAAAACGAAACGCGTCAGGTGCCTCACACTGTTATTAAATTGCTGCCTGCATATCTGGATACCGTATGCGTCTCCTTTTTTACCTCGAATTGGAAGTGAACCCTCTTTGATATATATATATATATATATATATATATATTACCTACTGGCGGTCGCCAGTAGGTATATATAGTTAGGATTTTTTCTCTATGGGATTTTTGAAAATTCTATGTCTAATAACTTTGGCGTTTGTGGACGGAATTGGCTGAAATTTTCAGGAAAATTGCACATTTCGTTTCTGAGCAGCCCTTGAAAATTTGGGGGGGGTTCGTCAAGGGGGGGTCCGAGAAAAAAGGGGGGTCCCAAAACGTGTTTTTAACATTGAGTTTTCCATAGGGCGGTTGGCCTCACTTTTAGCCCGAACGGCTGAATGGATTTGCACGAAACTTGGCAAAATTGTAGGGACTGGTAGCCCGATGTGCCTTTTGTAGGTCTCAATATATGTGCTCCAGTGGATTTTGAGAAATTAACGTTCAAAAAAAGATATATATCTGTAACAGCGGACCGGGCAGCGCTCCGGTTCGCGGACTTTTCGCGGTACGGAGCTTTGTGAAGCGAAGCTGATTGGTTCTCCGGCGTCTGTGAACATTCCAAACAGTCCGTAGCGGCCGCCATCTTGTCTCTCGGTAGGATCGAGAGACAAGAGGAGGCCAAAGCGAAGGGGCAAATGACCATAAGGGGGCATAGTAGATCCTCGCTGACCCCCTAGGTTTGATGTGGAGGTTTTAAAAGGGCCCCGCGGGGCAAAAAAAAAAAATAATAATAATAATCGAACGGCTGAATGGATTTGCACGAAACTTGGTAAAATATTAGGGACTGGTAGCCCGATGTGCCTTTGCTAGGTCTCAATATATGTGCTCCAGTGGATTTTGAGAAATTAACGTTCAAAAAAAGATATATATCTGTAACAGCGCTCCGCTTCGCGTAACGGAGGTTTGCGAAGCTGATTGGTTCTCCGGCGTCTGTAAACATTGCAAACAGTCCGTAGCGGCCGCCATCTTGTCTCTCAGTAGGATCGAGAGACAAGAGGAGGCCAAAGCGAAGGGGCAAATGACCATAAGGGGGCATAGTAGATCCTCCTTGACCTCTTAGGTTTGATGTGGAGGTTTTAAAAGGGCCCCGCGGGGCAAAAAAAATAATAATAATAATAATCGAACGGCTGAATGGATTTGCACGAAACTTGGCAAAATTGTAGGGACTGGTAGCTCGATGTGCCTTTTGCTAGGTCTCAATATATGTGCTTCAGTGGATTTTGAGAAATTAACGTTCAAAAACAAGATATATATCTGTAACAGCGCTCAGCTTCGCGGAGATAAAATTATATCTGTATTGCCTAGCTGTTGCTAACACCAGTTAGCGACGGCTAGTAGGAGATAGCGACCATCTTGGGCCCCACTTTGCATGTGAGTGATATTTATCACTAATGACATGCAAAGTGGGCATGCCAAGATGTTAGCGACTGGAAACAGTCGCTAACATCGCTATCTCCTATTATCAACTTTTGGAAATATTCGCGATAAGCGCGAATATCTCCAAAAGCTAGCACCTGCCCTGAGCAGTTCTTAGCCATGTTATCCAATGGGAGGTGGATAACATGGCTAAGAGCATTAGCTCGGTAATGCATGAATATCGCTGAGTTTTCAGCGATATTCATGCATTGCGGTCGTTTTTTATCGTATTTGCGATAAACCTTGATAATAGCAAGGTTTATCTGCGATAATTTCTGACGATGCTTAGCGGTAAAAAAATCGTTGCTAAGCATCGTTAGGGATAAATATCGCTTAACTTTGGTAATATGCCCCAACGTCTGTTAACGTTCGATTCGAAGGAAATCAGGAAGTGTTGAAAAACATTGTCTGCGCCATCTTGCCTTTTTTCAAATGCCACACTTTTGTCGTGCACGGCAGTCATTTTAGATGCCTTGACCAGACCCACTCTGTGCACGCTGTCGATCCTTAGCATGGCTCCCCACCCTCGCAAGCATCTCCCCTAGGCAGTGGTCACCCCCGCTCTCTGTCTTATGCATGGGTAATAAACCACCCCCCCATCTGGGCTGCTCTTCCCTGAGAATCACACCCTGTGCCCGCCCGACACCTCCCTTTCGCCCTATTCACTACCGCACCCTCTGACACTCCTTTTCCTCTGTGTCCGATTGCCCAGGCCGGTCCCACGGTATCAGCTAGCCCTGCAGATGTAGTTTATGGCCCCAGCTGTAAAGAATCACCCCTCTTCAAAGGAGTTATAGTAGATCAAGGCCCACACTCGATGAGATCCGTCACAGCAGACGCGTTCCTATTATCTGAAAACCATCCTGTATTGTGATTGGGGAGGGGACCGAGCCTGAAGCGGAAGATTCCAGGGATGACTCTTTGTACATCAAAGTTTTTACAATTATGTGTCACATTAAAAATATATAGCACTCCAACAAAGTAGTAAGATTATAAAACTTTAATAACTTATAAATATATACAAGAAAACAAAAACAGTAATAACATATAAACATTTTTAGGGAAAAACAACGAAGTAGCGGTCGGCTGTGCGAATAGTCCCAACGCAGCACAACGTCCAGATTTCTGGCGTGGGTCGTCGCGGGGGGTGGGTCATCAGTAGCAAACTGTTGTGCGAATAGTTCCAAGGCAGCAGAACGATGGCACCAAGGTGATGTCCAGTAAGTTGCCGCACTGGTTTTGGTATCCTACAATGCTGCTCCGAATAACGGCGTGGGGCGCCCCGGGGGAGGCGGCGTGAACGGGCCTCTCCAGGTGGAGTCTTGTCTGTTGTAGTGGGGCGCCCCTTTACCGTTTCAGTTGCCATTCCGTCCGCTTTTGGTCCACTGTGTCAAAAGCCGCAATTCAGCTGAGTTGCGCCCACTCTTGCGGTGCAGCGATAGGCGGCTGTCACAGGACTCTCAAAATGGCGGCAGGATGTTTCCTTTTTGGGCCTGGTCCACTGAAATGGCCCTGGGACACCTTGGAAATCGGACGCTTGTCTGCTAGGTCTTGGACCCCATTCTCGAAAGCGTCCCCTCCGCCTTAAGGATTCATCAAAAGTTTTGGGGGCCCCCGACTCCTGTAGGCTTCTGGTGGGGAGCGGCTGCCATGATTGCTCGCGGAATGACCACGACGGAGCTACGAGATGGTGGTGCTCTCATGCTGACGCCAGCTTCAGTCTGAAACATCCAGAAACAAGGTGGGGCTTTCATCGTTTGGGAAAAAAAAAAAGTTTTCATCCAATGAAAAGTGTTGTTTTTAGGTCATATGATCAAGCCTTCCATCATTAGGAAACCAAAAGTAAAATGAACCAATGAAAAGTTTTATAAACAAGTCACATGACCTGTTATGCGGCATAGGGTATAAAATGCGGAGAAAATACGTTGGCACGTGAGGCGGCGTCAGTAGCGGACCGATGTGCGAATAGGCCGAAGGCAACACAACGCGCCAAGATCCGGATGGCACCGAGGTGGTGTCCAGCAAGTTGCAGCACTGGTGTGGACATCCTACAATGCTGAAAGTCGGCGTGGGGCGCCCCGTTGGCCTGTGAGTTTGCGTCAGTAGCGGACCGATGTGCGAATAGGCCGAAGGCAGCACAACGCGCCAAGATCCGGATGGCACCGAGGTGGTGTCTAGTAAGTTGCCGCACTGGTGTGGCCATCCTACAATGTTGAAAGTCGGCGTGGGACGCCCCGTTGGCCTGTGAGATGGCGTCAGTAGCGGACCGATGTGTGAATAGGCCGGAACCAGCACAAGGCGCCAAGATCCGGATGTCACCGTGGTGGTTTCATAGTTGAGAGGCACTTCATCTGCAGTGGGGCGCCGAGATCCGGATGGCACCGAGGTGATGTCTAGCAAGTTGCTGTACTGGTGTGGTCATCCTACAATGCTGAAACTCGGCGTGGGGCACCCCATTAGCCTGTGAGATGGCGTCAGTAGCGGACCGATGTGTGAATGGGGCAAAGGTAGCGCAAGAATATTTTCTGAATAGAAGACACCACAAGGCGCTGAGATGCCAAGATCCGGATGGCACCGAGGTGGTGTCTAGCAAGTTGTGGCACTGGTGTGGCCATCCTACAATGGTAAAAGTCGGTGTGGGGCGCCCTGTTGGCCTGTGAGATGGTGTCAGTAGCGGACCGATGTGCGAATGGGGCCAAAGGCAGCGCAACAATATTTTCTGAATAGAAGACACCACAAGGCGCTGAGATTCCAAGATCCGGATGGCACCGAGGTGGTGTCTAGTAAGGTGCACTGGTGTGGCCATCCTACAATGCTGAAAGTCGGCGTGGGGCGCCCTGTTGGCCTGTGAGATGGCGGCAGTAGCGGACCGATGTGTGAATGGGGCCAAAGGCAGCGCAACAATATTTTTGGAATAGAAGAGACCACAAGGCGCTGAGATTCGGTTAGCACCGAGGTGGTGTCTAGCAAGCTATGCAGCTGAGTTGCGTGCGCACTTGCGGCGAATAGGTCGAAGGCAGCATAACAATGTTTTCTGAATAGAAGACACCACAAGGCGCTGAGATTCGGTTACCACCGAGGTGATGTCTAGCAAGTTGCCGCACTGGTGTGGCCATCCTACAATACTGCTCCGAATAACGGCGTGGGGTGCCCGAAGGGGGGGGGGGGAGGGGGCGTGAACGGGCCTTCCTAGGTGGAGGCTCGTCTGCTGTAGTGGGGCGCCCCTTTACCCTTTCAGTTGCCATTCAGCTGAGTTTCGGCTGCTCTTGATGCTACAGCGACAGGCGGCTGCAACAGGACTCTCAAAATGGCGGGCTGTTCTTTGGATTTGGGCCTGGTCCACTAAAATGGCCCTGGGACACCTTAGAACTCGGACGCTCGATTTTTTTTTCCTTTCTTGTACATGCAAAAAAAGGTAAATGCCCGGTACGTTACACGCTTCATCTGCCACGATGAACTCTCCAGAGGAACCGAAAAAAAATATAGTTATGGTAACTATACCATGCATCGTCATATGGAGAGGTGGCACCAATTAATTATAGTGCTGCATAAAAGAGAGATTTGGAGGAGAACCCCTGACCTGCTAGTACATTCATCAAAGAAGTGGCACTGACAGCATCAGAGGCAAGGGAAACGGTCCCAAATATTTAGAAGAACTTTGGAAAGATTAAAATGACATGTTTAGATTGTGGCAAATTAATTTCATGTGGACAGATGAGTGTTACTCTAATAAATACAGCATATGAACATCATCATAGTCGATGGTTGGTAGAGACATTTTGACTATATCCTGGACCTGCCCGTCCTCGCCCAAAATGGCGCCGGAATAAATGGGACTCGTAACTCCTTGTTGTGTACTGGTTGCAGAACCTTGAAATCACGAGATACGTATGCAGTTTTGAAGCACATGGCGGGCGGGGACGAGAATTGATTGAATATTTCGACATCCCTATTGATATTAAGTTCTGATGTGTTATTGATTACTGTACTATTGAAAGTTCGAATTAACGTCACCCATGGTACTTGCCCGCAAATGTATATCTAGATAATTTTATTGTAACTGGCCCTGTCGTATTTTAATTATAAAATGTACGTCCACCGATTCCGTAACTGTTAGACACCTTAGTTCTTGCAACCTAATGGCCCGCCCGTTACGTTCCTCTACAGTGTAAATGTCTACTCATCATATACGATTACAGTTTGCTCCGTGGCCGGCCCACGTGGTTATAGGCTCGTATTTGTATAATGAAATTATCACAATAAAGGTTTTTAAAAGAAAACATGGTAGTAGTATATACATTGGTAAAGTTTTTAATAATAGTCACTGTTTTAGAATCATTAAAAGGCAAGTGAAATAAAGCAGACCAATTACATGAAGGGTAAAAGGTATAATACGAAGGAACGCAGTAAAGATAAATGGTCAAGGGCTGTTGTGTTTTCTACTCCTGCAACATAAAGTGATCGATAAGAATCTCATATTCAGGCGTATCGGCGACTAAGACAGCAGGTCGACCCTCTTTTGCTCAACGGCTCCGTCATGGGACGAAGAAACGCTCTTTTTCTCGAAAAAAGAATATATTTTACTTGCAGGACAGTTGTAAATTTTCCGGGAAAGTACGTTAGCCTGGAACATTATAACATATATTTAAGAAAAAATAATGTTCGGAAGTAATAAAAAGCGTAATTTTTAGGTCATATGACCAAGCCTTTCATCATTAGAATAAGAAAAGTAAAATGAACCAATGAAAAGTTTTATTAACAAGTCACATGACTTGTTATGCTTACGTTACGCGCTGCGCGCCCCGGATGACTTCCGGATGCGCTAACGCGGCGCGTCATATGACGCATTACGCGACAACGCAGGTCCAGAATATAGTCAAAATGTCTCCACCAACCAGCGGTCGGAACACAACCCCTTTCAGCAGGCTAAATAGTTCTGTTAAATGACAACAGAAGGGACAGGCAACAAGAACCATCAGTCAAAGGGGAGGGCTGGTTCTTCTCTACCGGGTTACATTGGGGCGCTACCGGAACTGATCGAATTGGTAGTCTACAGTGTTTCTGGATGTTTCAGACTGAAGCTGGGGTTAGCATGAGAGCAGCACCATTTCGTAGCTCCGTCGTGGCCATTCCGCAACCAATCATGGCAGCCGCTCTTTATCGTTATTTTGGGCGGGGTGGGTGGCGGAGCCGAGCTGTTTTGCAGCCATCATTGTGTGGAGTTCAGTTCATCTCACTAGTTTTGTATTTGTCATGAGGGGTTGTTCCTAATGTTTCTATTTTAGCGAGGTCAAAAAGAGATCCCATTAGTGGCCTACTGATTTTGCTCGATTCCTTTTCTTTTTTTTTTACACGATTTTTCGTTATCTGCAAAGACTAAACAGAGTATTGCGACTCTGTGTTTGTTTGTAAATAGAGAATGAACCAAAGAGAACCAATTCTAAAACAGTAAATACTTGGATAACAATCAATCAAATGGAGAGAGAAGCAGGCACGACGTAATACAACGGGGGCAAAGGCCTGCGTTAACTACCCTTCACTATGTGCAAAGAGAGAGTACTCCTAATAGAAATGAGGGGGGGGGCACCATTCAAAGCAGATCAGTGTGCATAAACACGAAAATGTTTTCACTTAGCACGTACTTGACATTCGACAGCTTATGATATTTGCTATTAAAAAACCATTCAAATTCACTGAAAAAACCATAGGTTATATACCATATATAGTTAGGAATTAGCATTTACAAAACCTTGAAAATTCACTGAAAAAACCATAGGTTATAGACCATATATAGTTAGGAATTAGCATTTAAAAAACCTTATTTTACTCACACAAAACCATTGAAATTCCATATATAGTTAGTTGCACTAACTATATATCGCGCACCCGCAATCCACTGCTGATGATGTCACATATTACATCATTCATGACATGGTCAGTGACATCACTGATGACATCACTGATGACATCTCAAATGACATCACTGATGACATCACTGATGACATCTCAAATGACATCACTGATAACATCTCAAATGACATCACTGATGACATCTCAAATGACATCACTGATGACATCACTGATGACATCTCATTTGACATCAATGACCACATCACTGATGATATCATTCATGTGACAATACAATGCATCTCCTCACACTTTAATATAACCTCTGTTACACCCAGTGTTAAATACAGAGTATAATTTTTGAAACCATTGACACACCAATACTAGTTACTACATACGCACTCAGTGATTCCTATGTTTACACACACATTCACTCATTTACCCATACAATCATTCATACATACAATCACTCATCTTTACAACACTATCATATGCACTCATACACCTATACAGACTCTCACACTCTGTCACTCATCCATGGAGTTACTCACACACCTAGTCAGTCCTGTAAATAATCAATCACACTTCCATTTTTTAATCTATACAGTTAAACATAGAGCACCTTACATTTTGAAACATATACTAACACATACTTACTCTCTTATACAATCATTGATACAAGTACACATTGATCTGCACAGAGTCACACACCTCCCAGCCAGCCACACACACACTCAGTCTCCCATACAAATACTTGGGCAATCAATCAATAACCCATATAGTTACTCATATAGCTACTGACCAACACATGCAGCAGTTTACAGAACAACAGACATAATGATGCACAAATTAAGACAGTTTAGTCACTAACCCATGCACTCAGTGAGACACATTTAATCACTCACTCATACAGTCAGTCACGCACCTACTAAATCCTTCATCCAGACACTTCTACATCTACTCATTCTTCAATATGTAAAACATATTTAAACTTTACAGAAACACACAGTCACTGGATGATGTCATCAGTGATGTCATTTGAGATGTCATCAGTGATGTCATCAGTGATGTCACTGACCATGTCATGAATGATGTAATATGTGACATCATCAGCAGTGGATTGCGGGTGCGCGATATATAGTTAGTGCAACTAACTATATATGGAATTTCAATGGTTTTGTGTGAGTAAAATAAGGTTTTTTAAATGCTAATTCCTAACTATATATGGTCTATAACCTATGGTTTTTTCAGTGAATTTTCAAGGTTTTGTAAATGCTAATTCCTAACTATATATGGTCTATAACCTATGGTTTTTTCAGTGAATATATATATATATATATATATTACCCACTGGCGGTCGCCAGTAGGTAGTTATAGTTAGGATTGATTTCCATAGGGAAATCGCAACATTCTATTGGGAATAACTTTGGCGCTGGTTGAGGAATCTGCCTGAATTTTTCCTCAACTTTGCCTCGCGGCTCTCCGCTCCTTCCCTGAAAGTTTGGGGGGGGATTTGTCAATCAGGGGCCGAGATAAAAGGGGGGTCCCAAAACGTGTTTCCCCATGTTAATTTCCATAGGGCGGTCGAACTCACTTTTAGCTCGAACGGCTGAATGGATTTCCACCAAACTTGGCAAAATTGTAGGGACTGGTAGCCCGATGTGCCTTTGCTATGTCTCAAGATATGTGCTCAAGTGGATTTTGAGTAATTTAAGTTAAAAAAATTTATATATCTATAAGCGCGCCCCGGTACGCGTACCGGGGAGCGTACCAGCGCGCTACGCGAGTTCGCGCGCGGAAAGCTGATTGGCTCTCGGGTGTCTGTAAACATTCGAAACAGTCCGCAGCGGCCACCATCTTGTGTCTCGGTAGGATCGAGACACAAGAGGTGGCAAAAAACAAAGGGGCAAATGACCAAAAGGGGGCAGGGTAGACCCCCCCTGACCCCCTAGGTTTGATGTGGGGGCCATAAAAGGCTCTGCGGGGCAAAACATTTTTTTTTATGAATTTTCGCGGGGGAGCGCCTGGTACTCGCACCGGGGAGCGTGCCGGGGAGCGTACCACGGGGAAAACCCAGTGAAACAGGAAAATAATAATTTAAAGTGATTAGAGGTAGGGTAGCTCTGCATAGAGTTGTTTGGGTGTTTTAAGTACCAACATGTAGGTACCAATGCTGAGTCTTAAATTTAATGTACACCGTTTCCTCTGTAGATATCTTGCATGTTGTTACAGAAGTTATTGTGGTATATGGAATCCATATCATAGTCTGTCAGGAAAGCAGAAACAACATGGAGGCAGGAGATGAAAAAGAGATGTCAAATACACATTGGAGATAATATATTGGGAGAAAGGAAGTATCTATGAGCAAAATTACTATGTAACATAAAAAAGTTGCACAGTATACTATAAATCTGACTTTACATTATAATCAATTTGGTACTAGTTTATGAATTACATATAAAAATGAATAATGTCTCAAACAATTTTAGAATTATTAAATATAAATTTATTTTTCAGATTCTTTTTCCAAATTTAACAGAACTTCTAATACCAGATTGTCTGAAATGTCCTAATTTTGAATTAGCGAATCTACCGCTTCTACACATTGAACTAATTCATAGTCCCGTGATTCATCCATGAATTCTAAGTCATCATTGGGTTCAATAACTTGTTCATTGTTGCTCTCCAGAACAATTTCGAAGGAAATATTTTGCTCTCCTTGCCTTTTCAAGCTGTAATTTGCATAAAAAATTAATATATCAGTAGAGATGGGGCACTGTTGGGTTTAAGTTCAGACAGGTAGTTTTGATTTTTTAACAGTGAAGTTATCTTTGGGCAGTGTATGGTAACAGGCTGGAAGTAGACATATAAAAAAGTGTATATCATGAAGCCTAAGTAAATTCATAATTATACAAGACAAGCCTAACTCCATCCATAACTATAACAGAGAAGTGTATCTCAATCTATAACTATTACAGAGGGATAGTATATAACTATCAGAAAATGTTATCCAAATTAACTTAAAGTGCACAACATACTTCAGTTTTCAAAATAACATCTTACCTTTCAAAAAGAAGTTTAAGTTCTCAGTGGAAATGATTTTGAAATGTACTTCAGGAAGTAGTAGTCAAAATGGCTGTGTTTCCCTCTCTTTCTTTATATATATTCATGTACATAACCAATCAAATGTCATGAAATAATAGTAGAAAATGAAAGTAACATTTTAATTGGTTGTAAATTCTACCATTTCAGATGTGTTTTTGTCAAGTATTCACCTCAGGATATTTAGAGAGGGCTACAGGCCAAATGGCTCAATGGAATTCCACCAAATTTGGGAAAATGGTAGGGACTGGTATGTAGTATGGCCTATTGTATATTTGGTGAAAGTGTCTCCAGTGGTTTTTATGTAAATTAACTTTTAAAAAATTTTGGGAGCGCTTACTGGTGTGCGCCCCGGTACGCGTACCGGTAAGCGCAACGGGAGTCCTCCATTTTGTGTTTCGGTAGATTTGAGACAGAAAATGGCGGACAAACAACGTTGGGAATGGGTATAAGGGGGCACGGTAGGCACCCCCTGACCCCCTAGGTTTTCTGAGGGGGTCTTAGGAGGCCCATATAGGTAAAAAAACAAAAAAAATTAGTTTTAAATTTTCGCGGGGGAGCGACCGGTACGCGAACCGGGGAGCGTACCGGGGAGCGTACTTTGGTGAAAAATAGTGAAAAAAGTTAGAAAAAGATAATCATTTGGAGTGATCAGAGGTAGGTTAGCCCTGAAAAGAGCTTTTGGGTTCTGTGGCTGATTTAGGTACCTATAAGTAGGTTCCAATGCACAGTCTTAAATTCAGGAGGAATATTCTATTCCCCTCATCTGAGAAGTGCACACCATCTGCTCTGTAGATATCTTGCATGTTGTAACACAATTTGTTGTTGTATATTGAACCCATTCCATAGTCTCTCATGTAAGCAGAAACAGATGTATTCACATGTTTCCGTGCTTTCTCAAATTGTGGACAAAATTGGTTGGACCAGTTCCATTTCTGTCTTTGGCATATATTGGAGTATACCATGGCAGTTTGTGGAAAAAGTGTCATCAATTGCCCAAAGGTGTCCTTTAAAAGCATCTCCAGACCTACCCCAGTCAAAGTGCCTAGGTCATTTCCACCACAGTGCAAAATTATGAGGTTAGGGTGTGGCAGATGGTAAAAGGTTTTCACCAATGGTATCAATTGATGACATCTCAATCCTCTTTGGCCAATCCATTTTATGTGCACATTTGGTAAATCAAGGTTGTGAAAATTTCTGTTAGCTGCATACCTTTGAGCCCAGTGAATGTAACTATGTCCAATAATCCAGACAGAGTACATGGTGAGAGGAGGTTCTGGTGCAGTCAGATGAAGTGTAGAAATGAAATGGTAGTTGGAACAGTAGGAGTTTGCAAAAAAAAAAACTGTGGAGTTTCAGTGCTCTTGAATCACAAGCAATGATTGGTGGATTCAGATAGTTGAAAACTGAAAGTTAGGGTGCATGGTTCTGTTGTGTGAAAGAAGTCATTTGAATGGTTAAAAAACAGTAATTGAAAGAAACATTGCAGCAGATAAGCTGGTGTATTCACAGGTCAAACATCCTTGCTGAGGTGATTTGCAACATTGTAGAATAAACTTTTAACCCTGGGAGCTCAGTGAGGAGGGAGTTGCTATGGTAACAGGTATAAAGGGCTGAGGGGGAAGGGTGTTGGTTTGAAAATTAAGAGTGAAGAGTTTTGATTGGTTACCATGAGCAATATGTGTGTAGAATTAGAGATTTTCTGTGCCATTAATGGTTGCAGTGCCTGGAGAACATACCTTTTGCTCTGCTAAAGAAATATTGTTGTGTGTATCTGACACTGTTCTGAATCTCTCAAAGCATTTGTAAAGGTGAGTTATGATTCATTTAGATAGAGAGTTTAGATTCAGAAGCACGTTGATTTTCTTTGCTTTTGGTTTGTGTGATGCTTTTAAAAAATACATGGTTTCTATATTTGCAAAATAGAGGATTTGTATTTTGTGAAATAGTGATGTTTCAGTAGTGAAGTTGAATGGTTGTACATAGGACTTGCACTCTGTATCTAAAATGTTATTTTAAAAATCAATTTTAGGGTAAATCAATGGGTTTCAGTAGTGAAAATGAATGCTTGTACATAGGACCTGTGTTCTGTTTCTAAAATGGTAACTGAAAAACGATTTTAGTGCAAATCAATGGGTTTCAGTAGTGAAAATGAATGCTTGTATATAGGATCCGTGGTCTGTTTCTAAAATGTTAATTGAAAAACGATTTTAGTGCAAAATAATGGTTTTTACTTGTGAAAATGAATGCCTGTAAATAGGATCTGTGCTCTGTTCATAAAGTATTAAATAAAAAACGGTTTTAGGGCAAATTGAAAATGAATGCTTGTACATAGGACCTGTGTTCTGTTTCTAAAATGGTAACTGAAAAACGATTTTAGTGCAAATCAATGGGTTTCAGTAGTGAAAATGAATGCTTGTACATAGGACCTGTGTTCTGGTCCTAAAATGGTAATTGAAAAACGATTTTAATGCAAATCCATGGCTTTAACATTTTTAAGAAGGAATAAATAGTGTGTGCTTAATTACATAAAAATATTTGAATCTTTTACAAACATGTTACCTGTTTTACCTCAGATTAGGAAGCAGATTGAGTTTCTTTGCTGTTGGTTTGCTTAATTTTTTGGGTAATGCTTGGTAGGAATGTTAGCAAGAGATAGGAAATGTATTTTGTAAAATAGTGACTTTTCAGTACTGAAATGGAATGATTGTACATAGGACTAGCACTGTGTTTCTAAAATGTTATTGAAAAATCGATTTTGGGGCAAATTAATAGCTTTTACATTTTTGAGAACAAATAAAAAATGTGTGCATGATTAAGTAAAATAATTTGAAGCTTTCATAATCATGTCACCTGTGTTACCTCACATTAGGAAGCACACTGAGAGCTTTATTTATGAAAACAGCGATGCATCACTTTTCACTGTGCACTCCTTGTGACACCAATCATGCATTATATTTAATGTATGACGCATCATGTTTCTAGGACTTACAGATAAGTCAGTATTTGTGATGTATCTGTAAGCGCAAAAGTGACGAATTGCTGGAGTGTGTCACAAAAATGACGCAACTCCAGCAATGCATACTTTCACATGGGGAAAGCCCCATGTGAAAGTGTTTGCCTCAGTCTTATGCCTGCTGTTAGGCAGGTGCAAGATTTTGACGTAACAGTGTCCTAAAAGTGACGCAGTGAAATCTCATAGATTTCAATGCGTCACTATTACGAGGCTGGACAGGCTTCATTACATCTGCACTCCTGCTTAGGCCTCATAATCTTTTTTTAGAATAGCATTTGAAAAACAGAGAAAAGGTTATATGTATAAGCTTTTCATTACACTACTGAAACATTTTTGGGGCAAATTAATGTCTTTTACATTTTTGAGAAAGAATAAATAGTGTGTGGATGGTTACATAAAAAAATGTGACCTTTTCACAATCATGTCACCTGTGTTACCTCAGATTAGGAAGTAGATTGTGCAGATGAGGTAAGGAATGTTCAGAGGGACAGAGGAGGTGAGGCCTGTGTTCAAGACTGTAGTGGGAGAGAGGCTTTTCTTGGAGAGCTTAGGTGGTGAGACCTGTGTCTAAGAGTGCAGTGGACTAGGCTTCATGAAGCCTATCCCCCACTGCACTCTTAGACACAGGTGTCAAGTTCTTTGCACCCGTGGACAGATCTCTCTTTTACTACACTCTTCAATAGAGGCCATACCTCTTGTGCACCCCTAGACAATCCTTACCTCATCTGCAACCCTGAATAGACTTCAACTAATTGGCATGTTTAGACAAGCCTCATGTTATTTACACCCTTGGACATGCGGTAGGATTGTTTGCAAGAGAGAGGAAATGTATTTTGTAAAATAGTGAGTTTTCAGTACTGAAATGGAATGCTTGTACTCCAGCAATGCATCCTTTCACATGGGGAAAGCTCCATGTGAAAGCGTTTTCCTCAGTCTTATGTCTGCTGTGAGGCAGGTGCAAGATTTTGACCTAACAGTGTCCTAAAAGTGGCGTAGTGAAATCTCATTGATTTCACTGCGTCACTATTACGAGGCTTTCTGCGGAGAAAATAACCCTTCTGTGTACATTACACCTGACAGAGGTATAATGTGGCGCAGAGGTTGAAAAAGTGACGCATCTACCTACATGCGTCACTTTTTAAATATGGCGCAACAAGGCATATGTTTTATGCCGCCGATGTGTCAGAAAAAGTGACGCATTAGCAGTGGAAAACTGATGCAGGGCTTTATAAATGAGGTTTATCTTTTTTTTGCACAGTACTCCAGTTTAGTCCTGTCCACTGCAATCTTGGACACAAGCCTCACTTTTTGTGCTCACCTGGACAGGCTTCATTACATCTGCATTCCTGCGTAGGCCTCATAATCTTTTTTTAGAATAACATTTGAAAAACAAAGAAAAGGTCATATGTATAAGCTTTTCATTACACTACTGAAACATTTTTGGGGCAAATTAATGTCTTTTACATTTTTGAGAAAGAATAAATAGTGTGTGAATGATTACATAAAAAAATTTGATCTTTTCACAATCATGTCACCTGTGTTACCTCAGATTAGGAAGTAGATTGTGCAGATGAGGTGAGGAATGTCCAGAGGGACAGAGGAGGTGAGGCCTATGTTCAAGACTGTAGAGGGAGAGAGGCTTTTCTTGGAGAGCGTAGGTGGTGAGACCTGTGTCTAAGAGTGCAGTGGACTAGGCTTCATGAAGCCTATCCCCCACTGCACTGTTAGACACAAGTCTCAAATTATTTGCACCTGTGGACAGATCTCTCTTCTACTACACTCTTCAATAGAGGCCATACCTCTTGTGCACCCCTAGACAATCCTCACCTCATCTGCAACCCTGAATAGACTTCAACTAATTGGCATGCTTAGACAAGCCTCAGCTTATTTACACCCTTGGACATGCGTCACCTCATCTGCACCTACTTACTATCAATTATGCTCAATACATTGAGGCCTGTTCAGAGGACAGAGATGAGGTAAGGCTTGTCCAAGGGTGAGAGGAGGTTAGTCCTCTGCACTGTAGTCATGGACACTGAATGCTTGTACATAGGACCTGCACTGTGTGTCTAAAATGTTATTTAAAAAACGATTTTAGTGAAAAACAATCACTTTTAGTTTTTTGAGAAGGAATAAATAGTGTCTGCATGATTAAATACATATAAGTCATCCTTTCATAAAAATGTCACCTGTGTTACCTTACATTAGGAAGTAGATTGTGTAGATGAGGTGAGGCATGTCCAGAGGGACAGACGAGGTGAGGCCTGTGTTTAAGACTGTAGTGGGAGAGAGGCCTTTCCTGGAGAACATAAGTGGTGAAGCCTGTGTGTAAGAGTGCAGTGGACTAGACTTCATGAAGCTTATCTCCTACTGCACTCGTAGAAACAGGTCTCACTTTCTTTGTACCTGTGGACATACCTCTCTTCCACTACACTCTTCAATGCATGTCTCGCCTCTTCTGCACCCCTGGAGAATCCTCAGTTGATCTGTAACCCTGAATAGATTGTTTGCTTTTTGTCATTGCTTTGTTGTTTGATAATAGTGGTCTCTAATGTGCTATTTTTTTCTTTAACACAGATTGAAAACAAGATTTCAAGAGTAAGGAAAGATGCCCTCAAGGCAAAGATCAAGAAAATTTGAAATACGGTTTAAAACAAAAACAGCATCGGAATTACAGCAGTCCTCCACAACAAAGACTTCAAAAAACAGGAAAGAAGCTCCTGGTAAGATAACTAAGTCTTTCTTACGGAACGTATGTAGAACAAAAGAAAAAGCTGGACAGCATGTAGAAAAAGAGAAGGAGAGAGTAATTTTGAAAAGGAAGGAGAGGTCCTTAAAAGATTTTACTACTGGAGCAGGAGAGAATAATATGTATCGGAATAGAAGGCAGAATCAGTTTAGAGACATTCGTAAACGAATGTTTCGCAATAGGGTGGTTTTAAATTTGTTAAAAAACATTAGGAAAGGCAAACAGAGAGCTGCTTTTTATAAGAAAAATGTAGAGAAGATTGTTGATCAGGCTTTTGAAGTTAAGAAAAAATTATTTATTTTAATAATCAATAGAATTAGGACACTTAACAAGACAATTTATGTTTTTAAATCAAACAGTAGATGGAAAAGAGTAATTAATCGGACTCATTTTTGTAAAGTTTTTTCAGGAGAATGGATGCACAGTTCAAGTTGTGAGCCATTTTTTAATGAGGAGAGTTACTTTCAGGAGAATGATTTAGTGCATGCAGTTGACACCAGTGGTCGAGCATATGAGGTGAAAGACGGTTGTCCGATTGAAAAAGAGAAACTTGTGCCTAGAGAACCAGAAGAGGTGTTAACTGATGAAGTTTTAGGGAAACGTACTAAGGGTCCAGTGTACACTTGGAAGTGTAGTCGTATTTGTAGTGTGCGACAGGAATCAATTGATTTGTTTTGTAATTTCTTACGTACATATAGTAAGAAAAGTCTGAAGCAGGAAATGAAGTTGTTGCAAGATTTATATCCTTGCAGACTGAGAGAAAAGACAGGTTTGCAAGGCCATTCACTTGCTTGTCTTTCTAGAAAAGTCAGTCAAAGTGTTTTTCATCATTTTAGGATGTTAGCAGTGCATCATACAAAAATGAGGAAATTAGTGAGAATGTTGTATTATGCAAAAAGTCCAGCACTTAAGCTTAAACAATTCAACACTGCTCTTTTGCATGGAACTGAATTAGATGTGACGAAGATTTGTGAAGAAATTAAGATTTCTTATTTTGGTGAAAAAGAGGACAGTGTAGAAATTGACACAGAAATTCAAGGTAATGTGGAAGACAATATACAGATTTCAAGTACAGAAAAGTTTGACCAGGAAATTAACAGGTTTAAGGTGAAATCAAGTGAAAGGCCGAATTTTCCTTGTGTATGTTGTCGACAAACTCATTATAAGCATCAAACTAGATTAGTTGATTTATACGTAAAAAGTGAAAAGATAAATAATTATGAGTGGAAGGATTTTGCTACTTATTTGTGGGTGGAGAATTGTTTTGATTTGAGTTCTGATCAGCGTATTTGTAAATATGGTTATGATAAATTAAATCAAAACAAAATTCCTGCTAGAGCTGTTCATAATAATCTGGAGTTGGTAGACATTCCTCCTGAATTGATGGATTTAAATACATATGAGTCTATTTTGATTCAATGTGTCCATCCTTTTCAGGCTATTGTTCGCATGGAGCCTAAGATAGGGAAATTGCCTCCTTCAGATTTACAGAGAGGATTAAAGGGAAGACTTGTTTATTTGCCTCTAGATTTCAAGAAAAATATTGATACCATTGGTGTAGAGAAAGTGGAAGAGGAACCTCTAGTTATTCTAGTTAATGGGGTTCCGACAAAGAGTAAGAAAATCTGGCAAGATTTAGTGGATGTTAGGAAAGTCAAAAAGGCAACGCTGTATTTGGTCAAAAACAATGAGTACGACAAACATGTATGTGTTGAAGCAGAGGAAACAGCTGCAGATGAAGACAGTGATTGTTCAGCTGGCCAAATTGAAAAAGTTGATGTATCAAGAAGTGAAGAAATATATGAACATTATTCGGTTCATCCTTTGCATTCCAAAGAAGTGATGGGGAATGCAATTGACTTGTTTCAAATGAAAGCAGCAAAAGGAAGTCCCATTAGTGTATAGGAAGAAAGTTTGGAAGCTCGTTGTTTTCCACATTTATTTCCAACAGGTCGAGGTAGACGATATGACGATCGACCACTACAAATTCCTGCATCTGAATACCGAACTGTAAGATTATATGCTGAAGATCCAAGGTTTTGTCAATGCATTCCCTATTTGTTTCATCTACTGTATGAAAGTGACTTGTCTGGGCTTTCTTATGCAGTAAACCATATACTGAAAAGTGGAGCACATTTGCAAAATGTTTCCGCGAGGGGCTTTATGGAGATAGTGAATCTGCAAGATAATATTTTGGAATCCCATTTAATCAATCTCATGGCTTGTCAGCGTGGTACAAACGAGTATTGGTTCCGTCGTCATGGGAATTGAAATGTATGCTAAGAAACTTAGGAACTCCTACATGGTTCCTCACTCTTAGCTGTGCCGAGTATGCATGGGACGACTTACTTCAATTTCTACGAGAGGCAAATGCAAATATTCAAAATATAGAATTCAAAACTGCTGGAGAACTGTGTTCTTTGGATCCAGTGAATGTATGCAGATATTTCAATCATAGATTTGAAGCTATGATGTCTTTTATTACCAACAAAAAAAATCCTCCCCTTGGAGAGGTTTTGGATTTCTTTTGGAGAAAGGAGTATCAAGCGAGAGGTGCTCCTCATATACATATGTTGTTGTGGATTAAAGATGCGCCCAAATTTGGAACAGATTCGGATGAGACAGTGATGAGCTTCATTGAAGAGTATTCAACATGTGCTGTTCCGAAAACTACAGAGGAAAACAGTTTAAGGCAACAAGTTTTACACTTTCAATCCCATCGTTGTGGAAAGTACTGTCGTCGAAAATTCAGAAACAAGGACAAGTTCTACACAAAATGTCGTTTCGGCTTTCCACGGCCAGTGATTTCTAAAGGAAGAGTAAATAATTTGATGTCTTCTCTGCGACATACTATGACGAGGAAATCACCAAAAAATACATACAATTTAAAAAGAAATGAAGACTCCAAGTACATCAACGACTACAACCCAGTGATTTTGTCCATGTGGAATGCTAACATGGATATTCAATTCGTTGCTGACAACTCTATTGCTGTGGCTCGATATGTGACATCTTACATCACAAAAAAAGAAAAGACAGAACTGAAGGAAATGTGGGAGGACATTTCACATGAAAAGAGTCTAAGCAAGAAAAATATATAGTTACAGTCTGAAGATGTTGTCGCATCGAGAAATTGGAGCATATGAATGTTCAGATCGATTGTCATCAGCAAGTTTCTATGCCAAATCTAGAACTATCATTTGGATAAGTCTAGGTCTTGCTGCAACACAAAATCGAGTTTTGAAATCTGTACAAGAGATAGAGTATTTGGCAGAGAAAGAACCAGAAAGCACAGATATTTTGAAGACAAACATGTTGGATACATACTATCCAAACAGAAGTTCTCATCTTGAGAACGCTTGTCTCTATGAAGTTCTGCTAAGATATATTTATAAGAGGACCATCAGAGAAGATATCAATAATGGAATATATGCTGTCATTGGATGTGAAGGATGTTTAGTGAAACAGAAAAAAGGTCATTTGATTAATCATCGAAAATTGAGTTATGAAAATCCAGATAAAAGAGAATTTTACTATTTGGCTCTTTTGCAACTCTTTAAACCATGGCGTAAAGAAGAGGAAGTACTTAGAGATTTTCTCTGTTATGAAGACTCTTTTAATGCAACCAAGGATACCATAGAATGTCCTGTTTTTCCAAATTATGTGGAAATGTTGAATGAAGAAATAGAGTAAGAAGCAACAATTGCTGCAGAGATTGCGAGAGACAGTTCTCAAGACAGTCAGAGTTCTGCTTCATTGAGTCAGGATCCACTAGGAGGACCAATTATCCAAAATGAAGCTGCCACTGCCATGGATGAGGTGGAAAGAGCTATGTAGCAAGCTCAAGAGGATATAATTAATTTAGAAGATTTGGTGAAACAATTAAACCTTGAGCAGAAACAGATATATGACGAAGTCACAGAAGAGGTTGAATATGGATTTAGTCATGAGAAGAAAGAGTGCTCATGTACATCATTTAAGCCTGTCCGACTGCACGTGAGTGGAGAAGCGGGAACTGAAAAAGTTTTCTGATTAAAGCAATTGCAACTTATCTGCAGAAAAGGACTGAATCACCGCTGTCTTGTGTTATTACAGCTCCAACTGGGCTGGCAGCACATAATATTAAAGGGATTACTTTACATTGTTTACTGATGCTGCCAGTAGAGCATGATAACAAATTGCAATACCACAAGCTATCTGGAGATGCGTGCTGTGAAGTTTCGAGAATCCTGAAGAAAATGAAACTTCTTATCATTGATGAAGTAAGCATGGTCTCAAATGTAATGCTTGCTTTTGTGCATTTGAGAATGCAAGAAATTCTTAGAACAGACTATGATGTCTTATTTGGAGGAAAACACATTATCGTTTTTGGAGATCTACTGCAGTTGACTCCAGTGAAAGGTCAACCAGTGTTTAAAATGGTCACGAATGAAGATACCAGGAAGTGCCTAGGAAGCATTGGAAACGTTAATATATGGTTAAATTTCAAATATGCAGAACTACTCCAAAATATGCGCCAGGCAAAGAATGAAGATTATAAAAATATTCTACAAGATGTAAGAATCAGAAAAATAAGTCAGCATGGGAAAGAAGCTTTACATGGACGATTAATTTCTAATTTGTACCCAAATGAAAACATTCTTCCAGAGAATATTTTTAAGAAAATTAGCGAGAAGAAATCTGGCATATGTTTGATGCCTACTCTGAAAGAATGTTCCATGTTCAACAACAAAATGTTGAAGTTAGAAAATGAAGAGATAGTGAAACTGGAAGCTATAGATAAAATAGAGCATATGGGAGCAACAATTAGTTTGTCAGAAAATTTGAAATCAAAATTGGATTCATTAGAGAAGACTATATCTAAAACCGCTGGTTTTGAAAAGACTCCGAATGTGTGTTTAAATTGTCGTATCATTTTGAGAAGGAATTTAAATATTGAAAAAGGTCTGGTAAATGTAGCAATGGGTCATGTTGTTGGTTTTGTGAATTACAAAAATAGAGATGGAATTGAAATTTTTGAAAATTACATTTGATGGCATTGACGAAATAGAACAAATTTGTCGTTGTTCAGCTAGATTTTGGCTTGTGAAAGACTTATATGTTCACCGAAAACAGTTTCCTGTTTGTTTGGCATATGCAGTGACAATTCATAAATCTCAAGGTTTAAGTGTAGATAGTGCATTGGTGAACATTGGAAGTTCTGTGTTTAAAGAGGGTATGGCATATGTGGCATTATCACGAGTACGAATTTTATCAGGATTGTACTTGATTGAGTGTGATGAAACAAAGATTTCTGCTGATCTAGATTGTGTTAAAGAATACAATAGGTTAAGAAGAGAGTATGCTCCACATTTGCCTCAATATCCTCTGTTTGAAAAACGTGTGGTAGGCCGAAAAAGAAGAAATGAGATTAATTGCAGTGAGGTACTAGCAAAAAAGCAAAAAGTAGATAAAAGTGTAATTGTAAAGAGAAAGAAAAAGGATTCTGTTGAAGATGTTGTTGGATTTCAGTTTGAAAACAGTTCTGGTGTCAACTGCTATGCTAATGTAGTAGTTAATGTTGGTTTTTTTTCTTCAAAATTTACAAAAACAGATTGTTGAAAATCGGGATCAAACATTGTGCTGTTTATTGAATTCTGTGTTAGAGAAATGTAGCAGTGATAGAGCAAAAATAGAAAGTGTTTCAGAAATTTGATGTATTGCAAGATGAAGGAGTAGATATAAAAAATCTTTTTAACCTTTCTTATCAATGGCAACATGACTGTGATAACTGTACTTCATCAAGTACTACTAGAATAGACACTGAAAGATTTATATATTTGACTTTACCAGACTGCAAATCAGTGTCTTTCAATAATCTAGTTAAAGCAGCTGATCACAATATGGTGTGTACCCAATGTAAGTCTGCAATTCTGTCTACATTATTTCTACAAAGTTACGGTCACTATGTCATTTTAATGTTCCAACGATGTAGACCTGATGGAACGAAATTGACAACTTCTATTAAAAATGTTTTGGCTTCTCAGTTATACATTTCAGGAAGAACATTTGGAACTGTAGCTATTATTTATCATGACGGTCCTTCAACAACATCAGGGCATTACACATGCTATTTAAAAAGTTGCAAAGGTTGGACCCTTTGTAACGATACTCATTTGACTTTTAAACAACGTTTGCCTTTTGACTTAAAAAATTCATATCTAGTGTTTTTAGAACCGAAATGTAAGTAAAGGTAATTGGCGTATGAAGACGGGAGCAGTTAATAAAGGTTAGTTTGCTATTTAAAAACGGTAATTTCAGAGTTTCTTTAAATTAATTTGAAAGTATGCTCATACATCTAACATTATTTGGCCTAGAGGAAAAGTTAAGGAATGAGCAAAGAGTCATGAGTGAAAAAAAAGAGTATATGAAAATAATGAAAATATTTCAGATGTTCTTGGAGCTTTTCATCTAGAAAGTCGATGAAATTGAATTTTTAGTAAACAGCAGTGTACTTTCCAACGAGAAGCGGACCTTCATGATATACTATTTGGCGCAAAGGAAAAGTAAGTAAATCAAAGATTAGTGTATATTTGTTATTTGTAACCTTGGATGTGTTTTTTTAAAACACAATCTTTGTGATTGTGGTTTTTTTTCCCCGCTGTAATATGATGAGTAGTTTGAACTCACTTTTTTAAGTGAAATTCAATATATTCTGAGAACAGCAAAAATAAACTATGTAACATGTTGTACAAGTTAATCTATAGTTTTTATTCTGTAATTTAAATTATATTCTCATTGTCTCACACTCACTTTTCTTTTTCCACCCTCTTTAAGCTCTTTTTACTCACTTATAATGTCTTTCTTTCACTCTCTTTCAACCCCGTTCTTTTTCTCCACTTCTTTCACAACCCCTCATTCTCATTTCAACTGTCTGCATCCCCTCTCTCCCTTGCATAACTTGTCAGCTTTCAGTCTCTCTGCTTTACTTCCCTTTTCCGTATTGTCTTACTTTGCTCTTTTACTGATTCCTCTTTACTCACTCAGCAGTATTGTCGCACTCTATCACTATAAATCACCCACTCTCCCTCGCTTATCTTTGTTTGCTCTTTTCTTTTGACCTCTTCTCCCTATTTTTCGTTCACTACCTCTATGTCCTCAGTGCCTCACTCTCCTTGTGTTATGTTCAATTGTGTTTATCTACCTTCCATCATTTCTTTTACAACAACTTCACTGCTCCTCTGTCATTGTTCTTCATCCTATTTCTTTTACTCTGGTTCCATTAGTATCCCTCATTTCCTTTATTTCAATGTCCTTCTCTTTACTTTCATCACCAATTTAGTTTCTCTCATTACCACTGTTTTAGTCGTTTTCTCCTCTGTTTTCATTTTTTGCTCCCTTACTCATTTCCTTTGCTCACTCATTGTACTCCACCTCACTCAGTATTTCTATTAGTGTGTCTCTTTACTAACTTCCTCACTCCATTTCCCTCAATCATTGTATATTATTCTCTCTCTCTTCATCCCTTCACTCTATGACTGTTCTTCACTTACTCTCAGTTATCTTCTATTCCTCATTCTTCTAAATGCATTCTTAATTAGACTCTTTTCCATCTCTGTCATTATCTTTTTACTTACTACTGTTTCCTGACTTAGTTTTACTAACTCACATTGTTTTAGTATCTTTCTTACCTTCACTTCATTTCTCTGGTCTTCTCTTCCTCTCTCTCAGTGAATCTATATGCCTTACTCTTAGTAATTTGCTCTGCTTCTATTTCTTTTTCTCTCTTTCTATGTCCTTCACTCTTACTTTATTTCTAAATACACTGTTATGATTTTTAACCTCTTCATTTGTATCTTTTAATTTAAAATACATATTTTACTAAATATAACTTATTTTTTCTTCTCTCTTTCACAGATACAAAGTGTAGTAAAAAAATGTAATGACAGTTACATTTATTATATGGTAAGTGTCACTACAAAAATGTAGTTTGTCATCACCCTTTGCTTTAAGCTCACTAATATTTTCTCAACCAACCTCACTCCTGTTTCTTTACTCTGCTTCCCTCACTTGTTCCTATTCTCCATGTTTACTCCCCTTTCCCTATTTCCCCTCTCATATTCAACTTCTTTCAGTCCCTATTCTTTATTTCACTTACCCTCTGTTCCCTTCCTTTGCTTCTTCACTCATTCTGTTTTTCTTAATTATTTACTTCACTCCTACACACACACCTCATCCCCCTCCCAACACATACACACACCTCTGACATACACCCCACATACACACCCCACACACACCTCATACATACACACACCTCCCCCACATACACTACTCTCACACACACACACATTCCATACACACACATACATCCCACACACATACCTCCCACACCCATACACCTCTCACACATATCTCACACACCCTCACCTCCACTCACACCGAAATACCCCACACACCCACACCCATAGACACACCTTACACACCCACACCCCGACCTACACCCCTGACTCCCTATGTCACACACACTGCATTACTTACCTTTCTTTGCTGTGTCACTCAGACCCATTCTGACAGTCTTTCCTTTACTGTCTCTGTCCTTTCTCTTTATCACTCCCCATGTGTTATGCAAATTCAATTTTTCACCCTCTTTCACCCCTCTTTACTTATACTTACTGCTCTTTCCTTACCGTCTCTCACCGTTGTTCATTTATCCTGGATCCGTCACTACTCTTCATTCCCCATTTTTTACTGTCCTTTCTTTGTCTTTCAACACCCACTCACATTCTCTCACTATGTCTACTTTAGTCTTCTTCCTCTCTCTTCCCTTCTTGCGCTACCTTATTCATTTTCCTTTTCTCACTTTCACCCTATTACACCTTCTCTGTTTTTTACTATGTAATAAACAATCCCTCTGTGTTTCTCCCTCTAGCTCTCTTTCTCTTAACATTACTCTCTTTGTGTTCTTCCCTCATGCTAACTTCTTCATTCATTTTTTTTCCTTTTTTTTGGTGCGCTCCCCGATGCGCGCCCCGGTGCACGTACCGGTACGCGTACCCTGCAGAAAAAAGATTGACACAGATTCATTAAAAATATAGGTTTATTTTTATAAAGTAAAGGTAGTTCTAAAAAGAACTGTTTTTTTCTTCTTTTTGTTGTTTTATATTTTTTTATGTTTTTTTGAACATTTTGTACTTTTTTTTGGCTTTTCTGAACACTTTTATATTTTTTTGTATTTTTTATGGGGAGAAACAAAAAACAGGGAATTGTAAATGGCTCCACTGGAGCATAAAAAAAAATCAGGAAAAATTAGTTTTTTTTTGGACACCAGCAACCATGATAAGTTCGATGCTTTGGTCACCATAGCAAAGTGTCTTGTTACAATATTTGCATAAAATTTTGTAATCGCCAAACTTAGGTTGGATAGTAGCCAATGTGTCTCCTCCCCCTGAACCCGATGGAGTGGGTTGTTTTGATGTTGAGGGTCTAGACGTTGATGGGGGTAGCTTACTGCAGAGGTCCCTTAACTCTGCATTAGAAAAATTGTTTGGATGTAACGCATCATGTGGCGAATCATGGTATGATTCCCGAAGGAATACTTTTTGTTAGGGTTCTCCCTAGACAGTTCAGCACCACAAATTAAACAAGTCACCTTTGCAGCGTTGACTTTCTTAAAACCCCTTGGGATTTTATAGAACTCCCATATAAAGTGTTCTTTCGGTTTGTAGGGCTGTTTATCTTCAGGCAGGAACTGCCTTGTCTGTGCCTCCTCTTCATCATCCTCCTCCTCTTCCTCTTGACCACCAATGTAATCTTCTGGTGGTCTTTTAGATGGTGGTGGTGGTGGTGGTGGGGCAGATGCTCCAGCTGTTGCTGCTACTGTAGTCATGTTATACAAGTAAAGAGTACAGATAGAACTCCAAACATGTCTTCCTCAGTCAAAGGACCAAGTCAGAATAAGGAAAAAAGGTGGGGCTTTCATTATTTGGAAAACAAAACTGTTCTGAACCAATGAAAAGTGTTATTTTCAAGTCACATGATCCAGGCTTTAATCATTTGGAAACCAAAACTGATTTGCACCAATGAAAAGTGTTATTTTGAGATCACATGACCCGACGCGCTTACGCTACGCGCCCCGGGGCGCGTGGCGTAAGCGCGTCGAGACATTGCGCGATCATATGCGATCGCGTGCTTCCGGGTGCGCTTACGCAGTGCGTCATATGACGCATCACGCGACTGCGCGATACGTCACGATGTTGTTTTCGTTCGCGGCAATAGCGCTATCGGGACGCTCACCGGTACGCGCCCCGGGGCGCGCCGTAACATTGCGCTTTCCCGTGCATTCACCGGTACGCGCCCCGGGAGCGCTCCGGGCAATTTCTTTTTTTTTTTAAATTACATATTTATACAATATAAAATTTGTTATACAAAATATTACTTTTCATACCTATAGAGATTTGCTATTAAAAAACCATTGAAATTCACTGAAAAAACCATAGGTTTCACATCAGTTATAGTTAGGAATTAGCATTAAAAAAAACCATTAAATTCACTGAAAAAATCATAGGTTTGACACCAGTTATAGTTAGCTGGAAATTTTACTCGCATAAAACCATTGAAATTCCCACGTTATAGTTAGTTGGACTCACTATAACTTGTGCGTGCAATTCACTGCTGATGACGTCACATATTACATCACTCATGACATGGTCAGTGACATCACTCATGACATCACTGATGACACCATCCTTGTGACAGACTGACGGACCTCCTTTCACTGTAATGTAACCCTTGAAACACATATTCAATAATAGAAACAAAAATTTTCAAAAAAAAGGAGATACCCATACCAGTTACAACAACCAATTCAATAATTCCACCATCTATGTACACATCCACTCATTCACCAACAGTTCTATATAGTCACTCATACACATACTAACTCATCAATCTCTTACTCTCACATGTACTCACTTATATACATCAATATTCACATATACTAGATTAAAACATATGTAGTTACTGATAAAGACACTAGTGAAACAGTCATTCACTCACTAACACACACATATACACACTCATCCACCCATACAGTCCTGCACATATGCTGTCTTCAAAAGACATACAAAGAGAGAGTCAGTCATTCATGCATCTATGTGCTAAGTAATACCCCCACCAAACCATACAAACACTCATACTGATAGTAAGAAAAACATCTAATAACCCATATACATACACATGTAGCTATTCACCAACCCATGCAGCCACTTATACACAAAGTGAAACACTAATCCATATAATTAAATATTTAAACATTACTCACTAATATATTTATTAACTAAGATATTCAATAACATATACATATATAACACATATTTAATTTTCAGAAAGACACACATTCACTGGATGGTGTCATCATTGATGTCATGAGTGATGTCACTGACCATGTCATGAGTGATGTAATATGTGACGTCATCAGCAGTGCATTGTACGCGCAAGTTATAGTGAGTCCAACTAACTATACGTGGGAATTTCAATAGTTTTATGCGAGTAAAATTTCCAGCTAACTATAACTGGTGTGAAACCTATGGTTTTTTCAGTGAATTTAATAGGTTTTTTTAATGCTAATTCCTAACTATAACTGATGTGAAACCTATGGTTTTTTCAGGGAATATATATATATATATATATATATAAATATATATATATAAATAAATAAATAAATAAATATATATATATATATATATATATATATATATATATATATATATATATATATATATATATTCACTGAAAAAACCATAGGTTATAGACCATATATAGTTAGGAATTAGCATTTAAAAAACCTTATTTTACTCACACAAAACCATTGAAATTCCATATATAGTTAGTTGCACTAACTATATATTGCGCACCCGCAATCCACTGCTGATGATGTCACATATTACATCATTCATGACATGGTCAGTGACATCACTGATGACATCACTGATGACATCTCAAATGACATCACTGATGACATCTCACTTGACATCAATGATCACATCACTGATGATATCATTCATGTGACAATACAATGCATCTCCTCACATTTTAATATAACCTCTGTTTCACCCAGTGTTAAAAACAGAGTATAATTTTTGAAACCATTGACACACCAATACTAGTTACTACATACGTACTCACTGATTCCTACGTCTACACACACATTCACTCATTCACCCATACAATCATTCATACATACAATCACTCATGTTTACAACACAATCATATGCACTCATACACCTATACAGACACTCACACTCTGCCACTCATCCATGGAGTTACTCACACACCTAGTCAGTCCTGTAAAGAATCAATCACACTTCCATTTTCTACTCTATACAGTTAAACATAGAGCACCTTACGTTTTCAACCATATACTAACACATACTTACTCTCTTATACAATCATTGATACAAGTACACATTGATCTGTACAGAGTCACACACCTCCCATCCAGCCACACACACACTCAGTCTCCCATGCAAATACTTGGGCAATCAATCAATAACCCATATAGTTACTCATATAGCTACTGATCAACACATGCAGCAGTTTACAGAACAACAGACATAATGATGCACAAATTAAGACAGTTTAGTCACTAACCCATGCACTCAGTGAGACACATTTAATCACTCACTCATACATTCAGTCATGCACCTACTAAATCCTTCGTCCAGACACTTATACATCCACTCATTCTTCAATATGTAAGACATATTTTAACTTTACAGAAACATAGTCACTGGATGTTGTCATCAGTGATGTCATCAGTGATGTCATTTGAGATGTCATCAGTGATGTCATCAGTGATGTCACTGACCATGTCATGAATGATGTAATATGTGACATCATCAGCAGTGGATTGCGGGTGCGCAATATATAGTTAGTGCAACTAACTATATATGGAATTTCAATGGTTTTGTGTGAGTAAAATAAGGTTTTTTAAATGCTAATTCCTAACTATATATGGTCTATAACCTATGGTTTTTTCAGTGAATTTTCAAGGTTTTGTAAATGCTAATTCCTAACTATATATGGTCTATAACCTATGGTTTTTTCAGTGAATTTCAATGGTTTTTTAATAGCAAATATCATAAGCTGTCGAATGTCAAGTACGTGGTAAGAATTTTTTTTTTCGTGTTTATGCACACTGATCTGCTTTGATTGCTGCCCCCCACCCCTCATTTCTATTAGGAGTACTCTCTCTTTGCAGATAGTGAAGGGTAGTTAACGCAGCCCTTTCCCCCTTTGTAATCCGTCGTGCCTGCTTCTCTCTCCATTTGATTGATTGTTCTCTTTGGTTCATTCTCTATTTACAAACAAGCACAGAGTCGCAATACTCTGTTTAGTCTTTGCAGATAGCGAAAAATCGTGTAAAAAAACAAAAGGAATCGAGCAAAATCAGTAGGCCACTAATGGGATCTCTTTTGACCTCGCTAAAATAGAAACATTAGGAACAACCTGTTGAAAATAGCAATGCGTATGTATATAAGCGGCGTTCATTTGTGTTCACAGTACCCCTTGTTGATTGTTTCAATCGAGCATTGAATTGTTCGAAGTTAATTCTCTTAACGATCTTCTCTACCTGCAAACGAGGAAGAATAGGAATATTCTATCTCCCTTTGCAGATAGTGAAGGGTAGGTAACGCAAGCCTTTAACACGTCGTACCTATTTCATTCCTCATTGATTGATTGATTGTCCGAACATTGACTGTTTGGGAATTAGTTCTTTTTGGAGGTATTCCCTGTTTGCAAATAAACGTAGGAAAATCTTTGCAAGTAGTGAAAGGGTACGTAATGCGGACCGTTCTCCCCCGTTGTAATCTGTCATGCCTATCTACTCCCCACTGATTGATGCACCTTTTTCACCCGGACCATTTACTAGAGATACGTCATCTGGCCCGACCAGAGAGCACCCCTAGTGAAAAGGACATATGCAATAATAACGAAGTGATCACTGTATCCTGTTAACAGAAACTTTACCATGAAACAACCTGGAAAGAAAAAAATAGGAAAACGAAAATCAGTAGGCCACTGATGAACATGAACTTTTATTAAACAACGAACAAAGAAACGATAACATAACGTAATGATAAAACCTATTAATGTCCTAGAAACAAGAAAACGTTAAAATATGCCAGTGGTGAGAGACCAGAAAAACAGTAAGAGAAACCAAATCACCCCTCGCTGTCCCACCGCCTGCCACGCCAAAAAAATCGATAGACTAGGGAAAATGCAAGTCAGTAGAACATCCACCCCCACTCTGGAAACTTCCAAGGTGGGGCAGGGTTCCGGCTACGCCCAGCCGGGAGCAGCCCATATAAGGCAGGTCCTGCTGCCACGCCTCGGCCAGGAGATCCTAACGTAGGGTGTAGCCGGAGGAGAGGCCGAGACCAGCGGGACCCGGCCAGGGGATTGCCTTTACAACGCTGAACAGTTGCAGGGGGGGGGAATGTCTCCTCGACCCTCCCCTCTCTCTCCCAGTCCGGCCGCGGTGGCCCTTGAGAGTTGCAGGTAGTCCCGCCACATGCTCTTCCGGTCCGACCACCAACGGTCGGGGGGCCGAGGCCGACGGGATCCGGCTGCAGCCGATAAACCAAGAAACCCGTTCATGGGGCCAGAGCCAGGGGCGTCCGGCCGACATCCACCGGAAGCCCGGCCCGAAGACGGACGGGACACTTCTTTCTTTTATAATGGCTGCGACAACACTGGAGGGGGATGTCTTGCACATGCCTCCGACCCCCCCCTCGTCCTCATCGCCTGGTCCGGCCATAACAAATCTCAAGCGAGACGCCGTGGGGTGCACTGGGAGGGAGAGACGGTGCGAACAGGCCTCTCCCGCCTCCCCAGGTGGAGGCTTCCCAGCTGCACCCTCAGCGCTCCAGGCGGTGGCATCCTAACAACTACAGTGCTGCACAGTTTCGGAACGACCTAGATAACGGTTCTTCCACTGTGGCCATGCTGCAACGTCTCGCCCGGCAGGGTGGAGCCCGTCCGCTCATGTGACCCCGCGATCGCCGGTAGCTGCCGAACTCTCAAAATGGCGGTCGACCTGGCAAGAGCGGGCCCAACATAAAGAAATGGCCCGGTCACTGGTTGACTCCACCACCGTAGTCCTCCACGACCTTGAAGATTCTAGAGGAGCCGCGGGAGTCTCCGACCCCCGATGGGGAATGACTGCCATGATCGCCCGTGGAGTGACGAAACTGTATCCGCGGGACGTCGGCGCTCCCATGCTGGCGCCAGCCTCACTTTGAATTACTACAATCCTGCAGACCTTACTTCCGGTGAAAGCACAGTGTGACCCGGTAGGAAAAATTATTGCACCCCCTCCCCTTTTTGACTGATAGTTCAAACCACCGATCCTTTCCTTTGCCCTTTTAACGGAACTTTGGACTGCCTCCCCCTCTTTTACATTTTCTAGAGAAAACAAAACATTAACCACTACATTAGCATAGCAGTTGACACCAGAACTGTTTTCAAATTGAAAACCAACAACATCTTCAACAGAATCCTTTTTGTTTCTGCTGTGACCCTGCTACAGCACAGGCATTGTCCCCAGCAGTAATTCTGCAATGCCGGTAAGAATAGCTGTGGTGCCTACTGGACTCACTCACCCCCGCGGCGCCCCACGCCGTTTTTTGCTGGGCGGCAACTTACTAGACATCACTTTCGTGCCATCTAGATTTCAGCGCGTTCTGCTGCCTTGGAACTATTCGCACAACAGACCGCTACTGACAAGAATATTTCATTATTGGTGCTGTCAATTTCAATAAATCTATTGGATAATTAAAAAGAAATTGCCACGGTCTCTTCGTTGTTTAAATGTTTTTACTGTTTTTGTTTTGTTGTATATATTTATATGTTATTAAAGTTTTATATTCCTACTACTTTGTTGGAGTGCTATATATTTTTAATGTGACACATAATTGTAAAAACTTTGATGTACAAAGAGTCATTCCTGGAATCTTCCGCTTCAGGCTCGGTCCCCTCCCCAATCACAATACAGGATGGTTTTCAGATAGTAGGAACGCGTGTGCTGTGACGGATCACATCGGGTGTGGGCCTTGATCTACTATAACTCCTTTGAAGAGGGGTGATTCTTTACAGCTGGGGCCATAAACTACATCTGCAGGGCTAGCTGATAGCCTAGGACCGGCCTGGACATTCGGACACAGAGGAAGAGGAGTGTCAGAGGGTGCGGTAGTGAATAGGGCGAAAGGGAGGTGTCGGGCGGGCACAGAGTGTGATTCTCAGGGAAGAGCAGCGCAGATGGGGGAAGGTTTATTGCCCATGCATAAGACAGAGAGCGGTGGTGACCAGTGCCTGGGGGAGATGCTTACGAGGGTGAGGAGCCATGCTACGAATCGACAGCGTGCAGAGAGTGGGTCTGGTCAAGACATCTAAAATGGCTGCCGTGCACGACAAAAGTGTGGCATTTCAAAAAAGGCAAGATGGCGCAGACAATGTTTTTCAACACTTCCTCATTTCCTTCGAATCGAACGTTAACAGACGTTGGGGCATATTACCAAAGTTAAGCGATATTTATCGCTAACGATGCTTACCAACCAATTTTTTACCACTAAGCATCGTCAGAAATTATCGAAGATAAACCTTACTATTATCAAGGTTTATCGCAAATGCGATAATAAACGGCCGCAATGCATGAATATCGCTAAAAAGTCAGCGATATTCATGCATTACCGAGCTAATACTCTTAGCCATGTTATCCACCTCCCATTGGATAACATGGCTAAGAACTGCTCAGGGCAGGTGTTACTTTTTGGAGATATTCGCGCTTAGCGCGAATATCTCCAAAAGTTGGTAATAGGAGATAGATATCTTGCATGTTGTAATGCAAGTTATTGTGGTATATGGAACTCATACCATAATCTCTCAGGAAAGCAGAAACTGATCCTTTTGGGACCGCCTAAAAAGGCCTAGGGGGTGAGGAGTACTCTACTTTGCCCCCTTTTCACGTTCCGAACTATTTTATTTTACTCTCTTCTGTAATTACACAAAATACCAGCGATAAGATGCATCGGAGACACACAGTGAGAGAAAGGAGGCCGGAGATGAAGAAGACATGTCAAATACACATTGGAGATAATATAGTGGCAGAAGGGAAGTAAATATGAGTAAACTTACCATGTAACATAAAAATGTTGCACTCTATACTATAAGTCTCATTTTATACTACAATCACTTCGCTACAACCTCATAAATTAAAAATAAAAATAAATAATGTCTCAAACAATTTTTGATTTCTAAATATAAATTTATTCTTCAGAATTTTCTAAATTTGAAACAACTAGTAACATGTCCTCATCAGTAATTTCCTCTTCAATCATCTCATCTGGAATCTCCTCATTAAAAGTCTGCAATGATGATTCTTGTAACTCTATGGTCTCCAAACACTCGATAAATTCGCCATCAAGAGATTGATCAAAAAAATCATTCAAGTCATCTCCTCCTTCTGACAATATTTCATTATTGGTGCTGTCCATTTCAATCAATGTAGTGGAATCATTCAAGTCATCTCCTCGTGACAATATTTCATTATTGGTGCTCTCAATTTCAATCAATGTAGTGGAATCATTCAAGTCATCTCCTCCTTGTGACAATAGTTCATTATTGGTGCTGTCCATTTCAATCAATCTAATGGAATCATACAAGCCATCTCCTCCTTGTGACAATATTTCATTATTGGTGCTCTCAATTTCAATCAATGTAGTGGAATCATTCAAGTCATCTCCTTGTGACAATATTTCATTCTTGGTGCTGTCCATTTCAATCAATCTAATGGAATCATACAAGTCATGTCCTCCTTGTGACAATATTTCATTATTGGTGCTCTCAATTTCAATCAATGTAGTGGACAATTCAAAAGAAATTGCCACGGTCTCTTCATTGTGAGCCATTTTATTTTGAAATTGCTTGCTGTAAATTGCAGAAAAAAATAATCACTTTCATTTATCGTTTTTAGTAATACATAATATAAAACTAACTTCATCAAGTATTTAGTATAACAGAAGGACTGCAAATAAATAACAGAAAACATTTTTCAAATTATCTTCAAGTGTACAACATAGTTCCCCTTACAAATTAACAACTCACCTTTTTAAAAGTAGCAGAAGTGTTAGTACTGTGTAAATCAAACACCAGAAATTCACCACCAAAAATTCCTCACAAATGTACCTCAGACAGTAGTATCACAAAATGGCTGTGGTTTCCTCTCATTTGACATATATACATAACCAATTAACTTTCATCACACACAAATACAAAACCAAAGTAACATTTTAATTGGTTCTAAATTTCAACACTTTCAAATGTGTTTTCCCCATGCAATTTTCCATAGGACATTTACATACGTCTACAGCCTGAATGGCTGAACGGAATTACACCAAACTTGGCAAAATGGTACATCAAACCTAAGAGGTCAGGAATGATCTACTATGCCCCCTTATGGTCATTTCCCCCTTCGCTTTGGCCTCCTCTTGTCTCTCAATCCTACCGAGGGACAAGATGGCGGCCGCTACGGACTGTTTGGAATGTTGACAGACGCCGGAGAACCAATCAGCTTCGCAAAGCTCCGTAACGCGAAAAGTACGCGAAGCGGAGCGCTGTTACAGATATATATCTTTTTTTCAACGTTAATTTCTCAAAATCCACTGGAGCACATATATTGAGACCTAGCAAAGGCACATCGGGCTACCAGTCCCTAATATTTTGCCAAGTTTCGTGCAAATCCATTCAGCCGTTCGATTATTATTATTTTGTTTTTTTTTTGCCCCGCGGGGCCCTTTTAAAACCTCCACATCAAACCTAGGGGGTCAGCGAGGATCTACTATGCCCCCTTATAGTTATTTCCCCCTTTGTTTTGACCTCCTCTTGTCTCTCGATCCTACCGAGAGACAAGATGGCGGCCGCTACGGACTGTTTGGAATGTTGACAGACGCCGGAGAACCAATCAGCTTCGCTTCACAAAGCTCCGTTGCGCGAAAAGTCCGCGAACCAGAGCGCTAACCGGTCCGCTGTTACAGATATATATCTTTTTTTAAACGTTAATTTCTCAAAATCCACTGGAGCACATATATTGAGACCTACAAAAGGCACATCGGGCTACCAGTCCCTACAATTTTGCCAAGTTTCGTGCAAATCCATTCAGCCGTTCGGGCTAAAAGTGAGGCCAACCGCCCTATGGAAAACTCAATGTTAAAAACACGTTTTGGGACCCCCCTTTTTTCTCGGCCCCCACTGGACGAACCCCCCCCAAATTTTCAAGGGCTGCTCAGAAACAAAATGTGCCATTTTCCTGAAAATTTCAGCCGATTCCGTCCACAAACGCCAAAGTTATTAGACATAGAATTTTCAAAAAACCCATAGAGAAAAAATCCTAACTATATATACCTACTGGCGACCGCCAGTAGGTAATATACATATATATATATATATATATATATATATATATATATATATATATATATATATATATATATATATATATATATCAACGCTCCAGTTTCAAAGAAACTTGCTGCACTCGCAGGGTCCTTTTTAAAATAACTTTATTTGCAAGGACGCGTTTCGGCAATGCCCCATTTCAGATTTTACATATTATCTGCATACTTCAGGGTTCTCAGCACGTCACGCAGGAGTCGGTAGATAGCCGTAACTCCAACAGTTGGAGTTACGGCTATCTACCGACTCCTGCGTGACGTGCTGAGAACCCTGACGGTTTGACGAGGGGTCCCGCTAGATAACCGTCACCACAGCGTAAATGGCCAGTACAGGAGGATGTGTGTGTGTGCTTCGGAGGAAAAACCCATCTGCGGGTGCAATATGAAAAAGAACATTAACATTGACATACAGTTAAAGAACTAAATATTGAAAATGATGAAGTACGCCGATAATATGTAAAATCTGAAATGGGGCATTGCCATTGGCCCGTGATCATCTAATCCTCTCTCCTGTTTCTGTGCAGGGACCAATGAAGATCCAGGTATGAACTTAAAAGCACAATCATGCCAGTGACGTTATATTTATGAAGCAAGCAGAAGAAGGCACACAGCCGAAAAGCGTCCTTGCAAATAAAGTTATTTTAAAAAGGACCCCGCGAGTGCAGCAAGTTTCTTTGAAACTGGAGCGTTGATATTTGGCATGGACCCACCTCCGTGCGTGCATGCAACCCGTCGTGAAGTGTGCAGCTGCGCCTTAAGGTGGACTATGGAGCGAAATAGATATATATATATATATATATATATATATATATATATATATGCACCTGAGCTTAAAATGAAAAAATCTTGGTTACAAGCGAAACAGGGTTTCTTTAAATGTACAAGCTGCCGTGCTTGCAAATTTGGCACCACCATCTCACACTATTCGACTCCATTTAGCTCCATTTCCAAACCTATTTTGGGAAATTACTCCTGTAGAACTGACCATGCTGTATACGTTCTGGCATGCACCTGTGGGCTCAGATATGTTGGCAGCACCAAGCTCCAGGTGCATGTCAGAATACTGCAGCATTTACGTGCGATTCTACACAGTGACCCGGCATATCCGGTCGCCCGACATTTTAAAAGGGCTCACAATAATGACCTTTCATGCTTGAGTTACTTTGTAATTGGAGCAGTCCCGCCACAGAAAAGAGGGGGCGACCGCGAACTCCAACTCAGAAAATTGGAAAGTAGGTTTATCTTGGAGCTCGACAGTCGTTGGCCAAATGGGCTCAACAACATTGAAGAAATGCATCATTACCTATGAGAATAGATTGCTTATCCCCCGATACTCCCAGTCTGTTTTCATGAGTAATCTATGTATATCCATTTTATTTCCTCTTCTCCTCTGGACAGTATTTGTCTCCTAGTTAGGTTCCCTATTAGGAGATACTAGATTTAGAAGAGTAGCAGAAGAAGGGTTATGTGAGCATTGAGCGCGGAGGGTTTTATAAGATCTGTACCCTCGCTTATATCTGTATATTGAAATTTCTAGCCCATTTACTTTGATATCTCTTTATCTACAAATTGTTTATACCAGTGTATTATGAATTGTCTTTTAACTTTTTCTACTAGATTTTAGATCAAGTTAAATGGTGTCTTTATGTGTTCCCAGTCATGGGGTATGTTGTTATTTTTACATATGCCCATTTTTAAATTTTGATAAACTTTTTGATACCATTTGCTATTTATGAACCTTGAGAACCGATAATTTAACCATACTGACATTTATGAAATTTGAAAATTCTAAAATATTAATATTTTATATGTATGAAAATGTATGGTATCCTTGTTTTGATGGCAATGCGGTCGACTCTTGCACTTTGCACTTTTTTCATACAATTTGCACTTTTCTTCACTTTTTGCACTTTATTTGTTGCTGCTAAATGCTTAGATTTGCACATGTACATAACTATAGCTACCAATAATTATCGAATTGTGGGTGGTTAGTAAAATCAAGAGTACTGTATTTGTAAAGTCTTGCAAACTTACTTCATTAGTTTTAAAAAATTCAGATTAGTGATGTATAATACTATAATTGTTTTTGGACATATTTTAAAATGATTCACATGGTCAGTATTCTTTTAGAACTAATGGATTTAACCAGTCATGTTTGTATAGAGATACAATGCTATACACAGAAAGACAGATGTACACAATACAATTGGCAGCAATAGTACTTTTTCACTGTTTGTATTAACACATGCAACACTGGAGGTCGCCACCAGGGGGTGGTGACATTTTGCAAAAATAAGTGTATAAAAGAGCATTACAAACATTACTATGTTGCAGCGTGAACAAGGGCACCTTGGCCCGAAACGCGTCGCTGGTTCTGTGGGTGATGTAGAAATAAAAATTACATCTTGCTGACTTGTTGGTCCGGTCCTCTACTTGCTGGCGTGGAAGCGTGGGCTGCGAGCGCAGAGCGTGCAGAGGAGGAGCGGTGTTGTTCATATATATATATATATCCATACTAATATAATAAAGAGAGAGCCCAAACCTTTGAGGCGGGTAATCTCAGGAACCACAGCACCAATCACAACACCCAATACAGCATTGGAAAGGGCAGTTGCTGCAGAAGGACATAGGCTATGCAGACGCCCACCATATACATTTAAAAGGTAAAAGAACCATGCCAGCAAAGTAGTCCCTTGTGGGCGTGTCTGCGTTGTGCTGTGGGCGTGTGCTGGGGGCGTGACAAAAGGTGTGGGCGTGTGGTACGTTCCGCCCTTCATGCCATGTCTCATATCGTGTGCTAATCCCACCCTGCTCCCTTTAAATACCCCTGCACCCCATAATCATAACCCACCCTTACTCCTTAAAATACCCCAACACCCTTAAACACTAACCCATCTTAACACTATAAATATACCCTGGACCCCAAAACCCAAACCTATCCCTAAACCCTAAAAATACCCCTGTACCCCAAAACCCAAACCTAGCCCTGAACCCTATAAATACCCCTGTACCTCAAAACCCAAACCTAGCCCTAAACCCTAAAAATACCCCTGTACCCCAAAACCCAAACTAGCCCTGAACCCTAAAAATAGCACTGTACCCCAAAACCCAAACTTACCCCATAACCCTAAAATACCCCTGTACCCCAAAACCCAAACCTAGCCCTGAACCCTTAAAAAACCCCTGTACCCAAAAACCCAAACCTACCCCTGAACCCTAAAAATACCCCTGTACCCCAAAACCCAAACCTAGCCCTGAACCCTAAAAATAACCCTGCACCCCAAAACCCATACCTACCCTAAACCCTAAAATACCCCTGTACCCCATAACCCAAACCTAGCCCTGAACCCTAAAAATATCCCTGTACCCCAAAACCCAAACCTAGCCCTGAACCCTTAAAATACCCCTGTACCCCAAAACCCAAACCTACCCCTGAACCCTAAAAATACCCCTATACCCCAAAACTCAAACCTAGCCCTGAACCCTAAAAATACCCTTGTACCCCAAAACCCAAACCTATCCTTAAACCATAAAACTACCCCTGTACCCCATAACCCAAAACTATATCTGAACCCTTAAAATACCCAAACACCCCAAAACATATACCTCAGTACCCCAAAACATATACCCCTATACCCATACGTACCTTATCCAAACATTAAAAAAAAAACATGCTTTTACCATTCATGCATTTACAACAAATTTTGTTGTAACTGTATGCGTGGCAAAAGCATATAAAATGCAATGCCATGCATTATAATGGCATTGCGGAGTCATGGTACTTTCGTAATGAAAGTATGTGGAGTGATGGTATGCGGAAAGAAAGTTGCGGAATAATGGGTGTTTACCCTCCCCCGGTAAGTACATTGGTGGCACGGCGGCCCACATCTACAGAAACATACTCATATTTTTTCCCCACCCATTTGAAAAATGCACAGGTCTCTCTCATTGATGGCCAGTACCGACGTACACATTTAGATACACCTCCCGCCACAAGTTCTAGAATTGTGAACTTTAGAGCTGGGGAGCTACGTTCGAATCTCGGCATCAGCTCAACATCCTGTGATTCCAGGCAAATCGCTTTGTCTCCCAGTGCCTACCACAAATGAAAGTGTTCTTCTGTAATGTAAATTGTACTCATGCCATGTTGTCGAGTTCGCACTATATAATATTGCAAGGAAAAATAAAGTAGGGAAACTCGAGTTCACACACTACTGAACGCGCACTCTTAAGTGCATCTGCAGTGCACTGTGAATCGAAGCGTTTCACAGGCCTGTCACAGATAAGAAATGCTATCAAAACGAAATCCTACAAAACAATATACTACTGGCCGGCAGCAATTCATACCAGGGCAACGCAGCCCATACAGCACCTATTTTTAATGGCAATTTCGTAACAACTACTGAACAGATTTACACCAAAACCAATAAAAGCACATTTTCAGAGTAAAGTTCTGCTTTCATGCCTAGTTTGCATAGGTTTATCCAGAGATTTTTACTGTAGCTGCACTCTTTAGCTAAAATTGGAAAAACACTTTTTTTTTTTACTTCCACGACCTCACAACTGCAAGAAATTTGGCATGGCAAACCTTAGCTTATAATGCTGAGCGAATGCCAAATTTGGTGTTGATCTATTCACGGAGCGAGGCCAAAGTTATAGGCAAGTCACAAAATGCATTTCAATGGAAAATGTGGCTGAACCATAACTACACAGTAGCAACTGTATATTATAAATACACCCACCTCTACATTATAAAGATATTGTAAGTCCCTGAGGATTCATGTGACCACATAAAGGTACGAGACATGAGGCTACATGATGAGGACCTTTATGGGTCACAACCCTCTGAGGGGAGGGGACTTGCAATATCCTTTTTAATGTATAATTCTGGGTGCATTGTATCATATAGAAAGTGCTACGTTAGCATTGCCAAAGTAGCACCCATTTGCGGTTTCGTCCTACTAGACAGAGGAAGCTGTCTGGTCAGAAAATCCCAAAGTCCATGATATGTTTGCCCACACCTGGAGCTTAGCCTTTTACCACATTTTGGGTTGGATGACGTGTATCTTTCCACTGCTCACTTTTAGGGAAATATTTTTTCTTTTTGCAGAAGCATCCATCAGAGCGGATGTATTTTTCAGCCCTCTCTCATGTGCTTGTCCACCTCTTCACATTTATTGATGCTGCCTTCTTCATGCTGCAGGCTGTCTCTTTTCAAAAATACCTCCTCTCATGTTGTTGCTTTATTGTTTGTGTTTTTTCTATCACTGGTGTTGCTCTTCCTTGTGTACTGCTTTTTTCCCTTTCCACTGCGTGTTTTCTGCGCATCCACTCCTCTGATAGAGAGAGAGGTGTCAATAAAAGATTAGTATCACGAGATAGTAAGTGAGAGCGAAGGGAGGCAAAATAGTGCAGAATGGGTGAGACCTCATTAAGACACAAATCAGAAGCTTTAAGTGCCCTATGGTCCATGTAAGGTATACACGCTGACCGAATAAAACATCAATCTATGGTGAAGGGGGTACAATATATGTTTATTAGTGTTTCATGGTCCAGCCCCCTGTACACCTCAGCTGGATCATCCCTGTGTATGTTAAATTGACTTTTAGAAAGTTGGCATTTACTTGCCTTATCCAATTGGAGCCTGCTGCCAGTGTCCAGGATCAAATAACTGTTATTGGTTCTGCTACTGGAATTTGTGTATTCCTGCCAGATAGTGAGACAAAGGGAAGTGGGTGTAGGCAGGATGGACCATTCTGCCAAGATGGCAGTGGCAGGACTGCTCCCTGCCCTACTTAAAATTCAAATGGCTTGCCTCCAGCATGCAAAGGAACCTGACACCAGCTTTTTGGAACTCCAGTCTTCTTGACACCTTGGCAGGGTATGGTAAGAACTTTACTAAACCAGTGTCCCCCCACTTCAAAGGCTGGCACCAGGTATAAATACCCGACCCTTTGAACAACTCTTCAGTGCACTTCTTGAGCTGTGGATGATTTCAGAAGGACTGCCGGGACCCTCATAGGACAGCCCGACAGAAACCCATTTCACTGCCCTGTTGCTTGAAGGCCTGCCTTGCTAGGTGAAGGAGAATTGGTCCATCAACCCAAGACCACCAAAAGTGACTTGATGGGCTTGTTGGCTCAATCAATCATTAATCAATCAATCAATCATTTGTAGAGTGCACTACTCACTTGTGAGGGTCTCAAGGCGCTAAGGGGGGGAGGAACTTTGCTACTGTTCAAACAGCCAGGTCTTGAGAAGTCTCCTGAAGGTCAGCAGGTCCTGGGTCGGTTGCAGGTGGATGGGGAGGGTGTTCCAAGTCTTGGGGGGTGAGGTGAGAGAAGGATCTGCCGCCAGTGGTCATTCGGTGGATGCGTGTAACAGTGGTGAGTAAGAGGTCAGCGGAGCGAAGCTGGCAGTTGGGAGTGTAGAAGGTGAGTCGTTTGTTTATGTATCTTGGTCCGGTGCTGTGGAGTGCTTTGTGAGCATGAGTGAGGAGCTTGAAGGTGATCCTCTTGTTGACAGGGAGCCAGTGCAGGTCTCTCAGGATTGCAGTGATGTGGCTGTGGCGGGGGATGTCGAGGACGAGGCGTGCGTAGGCGTTCTGTATGCGTTGTAGTCTTTCTGGAGTTTGGCCGTTGTTCCCACGTAGAAGGCATTGCCGAAGTCCAGCCCGCTGGTGACGAGGGCCTGGGTGACTGTACTTCAGGTTCCGGTGGGGATCCATGTGTAGATCTTGAGAAGCATATGGAGGGTGCTGAAGCAGGAAGCAGGAGGAGGAGATGGCCTTCACTTGCTGTGTCATTGACAGTGATGAGTCCAAGATGAACCCCACGTTGCATGCGTGGTCAGTGGGGGGTGGCGTAGCTCCCAGCGAGGTTGGCCACCAGGAGTAATCCCAGGTGGAGGGGGTGGAGCCGAGGATGAGGACCTCTGTCTTCTCTGAGTTCAGTTTCAGGCAACTGTTCTTCATCCATTTGGCGACGGCCTTCATTCCTTCGTGGATGTTAGTTTTGGTGGCGGCGGGGTCCTTGGTGAGGGAGAGGATCAACTGGGTGTCATCGTCGTATGAGACGATGTTGAGGTTGTGTGATCAGACGATGTTGGCGAGCGGTGTCATGTAGATGTTGAAAAGGGTTGCGATGAGGGATGATCCTTGGGGTACGCTGCAGGTGATCTTGGTGGCTTCAGATCGGAATGGAGGGAGGAGGACTCTCTGGGTTCTGTCGGTGAGGAAGGAGGTGATCCAGTCCAGGGCTTTGCAGCGGATCCCTGCATTGTGGAGGTGTGCCTAGAGGTCTAGGTGGATGAGGGCTGCGGTTTTGCCGTTGTCCAGCAGGGTCCTGAGGTCGTCCGTTGCGGTGATGAAGGCGGTTTCGGTGCTGCGGTTGCTGTGGAATCCTGATTAGGATGAGTCCTGGGTGTTGTTCTCTTCGAGGAAGCAGGTCGGTTGTTTGTTGATGATCTTCTCGATGACTTTCATCGGGAATGGAAGCAGGGAGATGGGCCGGAAGTTCTTGAGGTCCTTTGAGTCTGCCTTGGGTTTCTTGAGTAGGGCGTTGATCTCTGCTTGTTTCCAGCTCTCCGGGAAGGTGGCGGTCTCTAAGGAGCTGTTGAAGATCTTCCGGAGTTGGGGTGCGATAATGGAGCTCACTTTGTTGAAGATGTGGTGAGGGCAGGGGTCTGACGGTGAGCCAAAGTAGATGCTGTTCATGGTTTTGATGGTGTCTTCATCGTTGACATGGTTCCAGGAGAGCAGGAGGCCGGTGTGACTGGGGGCAGGGAGTCGGAGGTGTCGGCAGCTGACTGGGGTCAAGCTGCCGGTCAAGCTGTTGAAGATGTCGTGGATGCCTATGATCTTGCGGTGGAAGAAGGTGGCTAGAGAGTCACAGAGGTCTTGAGACGGCGGGATGTCGTTAGAGCTGGAGCTGGGGTTGGCAAGTTCCTTCACGATATTGAAGAGCTCTTCGCTGCTGTGTGCGTTGTTGTTGATGCGTTCCTTGAAGGAGGTCATTTTGGTGGTTCGAATGAGTAGGTGGTGCCTGCGGTTATCTGGTTTCTGTTCGTGGTGCCACTTCTTCTCGAGTCTTTGGCAGGTCTGCTTGGATGTCTGGAGGTCGGTGGTGAACCAGATGGCCCTTCTGTCGGTGCGTCTTTTTGAAGGTTTCTTGATCGGGCGAGAGTGTTGGCCCTGTCGTCGATCCATTGCCTGAGGTTGCGGGCGGCTGAGTTAGTGTCGGTGAGGTCAGTTGAAGGGTCTTGGGTGAGGGTTGTGATTAGCTGGTCTTCGGTGACCCTTGTTCCAGCTGCGGTGGGGGATACGTTGCGGGTGGTTGTATGCGGTGTTTTTCTCGAAGGAGAAGTGAATGCAGCGGTGGTCGGTCCAGTGAAGTACGGTGGTTGGCTGGCCTCCTGTGTGAGCTACAGGGTTAGAACAAGCTCCAGAGACCATGAACCCTGCACGTGTTCTCTGCTGGAGTGAGTCTTATCCACGCAAGTGTTGTCCCAGGCCCTGGACACTTGGAAGAATTATAGGAGTGCTGCTCCTGCCTAAACCTAAAACTTGGCACTTTAAAACATATTCACCGAAAAGTGCATTGAGAATCAAAAGAAGACTGGGACCTACCTGCCAGCTGTTCTACCCTAGGAAGATCGCTGATCAACATGACTTTACGGTAGCTCTCGCTATGTTCTTCTCTGCAGCAGCAAATCCTGTTCAGCTGAACTTCTCTGTGAAGGTATACAGCCTCGCGGATCCCTCGTCGGCTACAGTCTGCAGTCTAGTTCCGCTGGAGATTTGTGACTTACAAAAAAGTGACAAAGTCCAAACGTAGAAATTTTCACAGTGACTTCGTCCAACAGCTCCCGATGACAACAACTTCTCCTCGGACACCGCCGGCTGCCTTGCTCCACTAAATTTGACCTGCTTTGACATTTTTCTTCAAAATTTCTTCTAAGTGCGAAGGTAAGCTGAGACCGGGCCCAAACACGATGCTACAGCTTCCCTTGCCGTGGCTCCTCCCTCTCTTCTCTTCTCTTTTTCTTTCCTTTCTCCTTTCCTTTGCCTGTCCTTTTTTATTATCGACTGCCAATGGTCGCCATGGTAGGCTTGCATTATCCATTAAGGCGCATTACCCTCATGTTATACTCACACATGTAAAATTTTGCCTTGTAAAACTGCCTTGGATAACCTTGCGTACCCTTCTATACGCTCGTTGTATACCTTGTGAAAAAAAGAAAACGCTCTCTATTGCAGTTGGCCATAACTTTTGTCTTTGCCCCAGTTTCACGTGACTAGATACATTGCGGTTGACACATTAATCATTTAGGCACTAGTTTTTTATTAAAACCTTTAAAAATTCATAACTCTGGTTCTACTTATTGGATTTTTGTCCAATTTAGAAAAATACAGAAAATAGTTTATGAAACTTTTCTCTATCTTTCTCAATTGGTGTGGGATTTTTCTGGTGTTGGGTTATTACTGCTTGTGTGCTGCATAAATACTGAATACAGTGCCTCTAAATTAATCCACACTGCTTCTGTGCCAAGCTACCAGATGGATAAGCACAGGGTAATTTAGGGACTTTTGTGGTTCACCCTGACAAGGACTGTGGCTGTTGCCTCAGAAGGGTTTTCATCCTCTCAATCAAAAATCCAGTTTCGAACACTTGACAAACAAATTCTGATGCCATACGAAAACATATGTGGATCAAGCAAGGTAAAAATCTTCACTGCCTTAACCAGTAACTAGTGGTGCCCCTTGCAGGCAAGCGTTGTGGGGCCGACAAGCGTGGTGGGGTGAAAATCAACATACGGTGAGATAGTAAACATCAGATAAATGAATAAATAAAATGTACCTTGCACTGCCGCATCGACGAGTCGGCGATGTAGCGAGCACAAGGTAAGTGGTTTTATTTATTTATTTATTCATTTTGTGTGTACTAGCCTGTCATATGTCGACTTCTTGACCCCCTCCCCTTCTCCACCCCACCATGCTTACCTGTACGGACAGCAACTGCCAATAACCTGTTTTCCATTGTGCGTGTGGCTTTAATTGTGTGTATATTTGTGCGTGTTTGTGAATGCTTTCCATGTGCAAGTTCAACACCATATTATATGAAGAAACCAAAGTCTTCCATACTCTAAAAGGAGATATTTTCTATAAAATCTAAATCACATTTCAATTTACTCCAGTGGTGTACCTAGTCTATCAAACGTGTTGTTAAGGGCTATGAGCACGTCATCAAGCCCCTAGAGTGTGCATAAGTGGAATCAGTGATTCATGCTAACAATCGTCTGATTATAATGCTCATGAGAGAAACAGCATTTGATTTAGGCCTAATCAAATTAATATTTCACAGCACACTTTTGCCTGAAAATGCTGCAGATTATTTAGTCAGTGTGAACACTACATTTTAAAGACATCCCAATTTCAGACATTGCCAGAAACACAATAAATAACTGATTGGTTAAAAGGCTTTAGCATTATGATATCACTTTACACGAGGTAATTTCACTGCACTGATGTCTGAAGCATACATATATTCAAACCTTAATATAAAAATATGAATAAAAGATTTCAAAAATCTTCTTCTCTGTTTCCGCATTTATATAACACTGATTGCAAGCGTGTTGTAATTCAAATTAGTAATCATAATATCTCTCACAGAAGTTTGCAAATGTAATCTACTCAGTTATATGAAACATACATACGATAAAATAGCATAGACATGGTATGGAATTTTGCAGTAGGCTACAGAATCGCTCCTACGCGTCTGATACAAGGCAAGCATTTATACTGGCTTTGCAGCAAATAGAAGATATTTCATAGCCCTCAAACCTTGTGTGTACAGATCATAGGTATAGCTAGGAAACCTGAAATCAGGCCAATGGATAGATAGTATGAAATTGACGTAATTGGTGTCCAGGAACATTATTTGATGGCTGGTCCCTTTCATTGTCTGAAATATTGTAATCATAAGTTGTCTTTTATACCCTGAAGTGTTTATATGGCTGTTCGAACTCGCTGCAGGTGCCTTCATGAAAACTATCCTGTAATTTAAAAAAAAAATCATTTAATAAAGTACATTCAAGATAGCACAGCGATAATCTTGTAATGTATGTACTGTGCACTCAGGCATGTGGAGGAAAAAAACGGCCAAGCCAGTAGGTAATCTCTCAGTATCAAAGACGAGATCTAGGTCCAGATTTCCTAACATTTTGCATTGTAGTTGCACCACAACGCAAAGTGTTAGTTGGTATTCACTAAAATACTCAAGGACTGACTTGCGTCGCTCAATGAAAAAAATGTAAGGTAATAGAGCCTCTTTGGCTGCGTTACGTCACAGATGGGTGAAGCATAGGCATTCCCATGTATTCACTCATGGATTTAGGCGCATTCCCAGAATTACTAAAGCAAATATATTTGCCTTGCTGCACTGAGTGATTTCTTAGTAAATCTGCCCCCTAGTGTCTTTATCTATTGTTTTTTAGGTCGAGGGACCGTCGCTTCTCACTGCGAAGCAGTGAGGAGCGGAGTCCAGAAGAATTAATGTTTTGGAGTTAGAGGCTTTGAACCCGCCTCTCTCCTCCATTCTCCTCCATTGGCTGGCTTCCTAAACGGAGGCCAGCCATTGGAGGAGAATGGAGGCACTCCAATAAAGCCCCGTCTCTTTCGGATTCGAGGGCGTGTTTTTTTGCGTTCTTTCGCCTCAGAATGGCCAAAACACGCCCCCGAATCAGAAATTTTCGGATGTTTGCGGCCGCCATTTTTCTGGTGCAGTTTTTCTTGTTTTTTTTTAACTCTGTGGCTTATCTACCGCAGTCCTAATATTTTATATGTAGAGTGCACTGCCCTCCCTGCACACCCTATGCTGTCCCTTTAAATAGTACCTTCGCTCATGCTCTGCTGATGCACAGGCATGTGTGACCTTGGTATCTGGCGCTGGCTGGTCTCCTGATTCATATACATGTAACCTCAAATCTTTACAACGGATGTTTACCGTTGTTTACCCGCAAACTCGTGTAAATGCTGGAGCACGGGCCAAGCCCACAACATGATATTTTTTTAAGGTGAGACCACCTGGGCTGTCATGCGTGGTGCTTCTTTCTACTCAATTGCTTTTCTGTTCAAACCCCGGCGCAGAGAGACACAAGCCCCATTCAAGGCGATCGATAACTGAAGCGCTTTGGAATCAAAGCCATGTTGAAACGTTGTGCCGCGCGGTGCAATCTTGCCTCCTAGTGGCAAAATGAGTATACTACAATACGTCTGACCGGTCTATATGTACACCTGGTACACAACATAGGGGCCCATTACGATCGCGGACGGAGTTGCGTTCGTCCGCGAGGCCTGAGTAGGAGGGAACATCCGCATGTGCTGCGGCGTTCCCTCATGTGCAATTAGGATGTGACCGCCACCCTGGCGGTCACATCCTCTATTTTTAACATTGCGGCGGGTGCTGCTTGAAACAGCACCCACCGCAATGTTAAAAATGAAAGCTGTGCATTTGTGTGCACAAAGCGGCAGGCACCGCGCGGTGCCTGCCGCTCTGTGCACGCAAATGCAGGGGGGGTACCATAAGTACCCCCCATATGCACCCCCCGCCCCCCCTTCACCCCTGGGGGCCCGCAACGGGCCCCCAAACAAAAATCCGTATGCCTTTGCACGGCGGAAATGCCGCCGTGTAAAGGCATAGAAATTCAGACATCCTCATATGGCTATCGGTGTCTGAGAGACACCGCCACCATATTAGGCCTTTTCTGCCGCGGTTGTAAGCCAACCGCGGCGGAAAAGCAGCGGACTTAAACCAGGACCCACCAGCCATCCTAATGTGGCGGTGGGTCTTTGGTGGGTCCGCAGAGGATTTTCCGCATCCGCCGGGCCGGCGGTGGCTTCCGCCGGCCTGGAGGATGCGGAAAATCCTCCATCATAATGTGCCCCTAAATGCGCCATCAGCTAGAAATGACGGTGAAAGGAACGCCGACCTAATTTGTCAATGTTATCTCTGCTATAGAACCAAATTCCAGTATACCTGTTTACCAGTTTAGTGGAACTCATCCGTTTCCCAGACCGTTCTGAATGCCTTCATTATCTTTACCATCTCAATCAGTGTGATTTGGTTGGTGCATGTGGTCACCAATTTCTCAGTAATAGTAAATAAATGCCTCATATACAGTGCACACTACAAACTTAATTGCTTTTAAGCGCTTAAATAAGAGATATTCTAATTAATAACTCGTGGAGACATTTACGAGAGTTAAAGAGGGCGGAGGTCCTGTAGGAATTCAAGTGACAGCAGGTGTGGACAGGCGATCAGCTCTCCGAGGCTCGGTTAAAATGTTTTTCTAGAAGCTTCTCAGCTACCTGTGTTATGCTGTGAGAAAGGCAAGGCTGAGAACTGTGTGTTGCTTTCTTTATAAGTCTGAAGGTGCGCAAAGCTGCAGCGACCACACAGTGCCAGCCCGGGACCAGAATGCCTGCATCGTCACTGGACCAGGGTGCTTTCCAGAGTCGTAGAAGCCCGGTGAATCGCTTGAAAGAGCTTAGCGAGCTATAAAAGCGACAGGTGATTGCTCTGAGCCATATTCAAGCTCATGTCTGTTTTGTCCAATGTGAGACAAGTTCAAAACCTTTTGCAAATCAGGCTTGGTCCTAGTTCAGTGAGAACAGTGTCTGAGATACGTACTAACCGGGGTCAGTTGGCGATCAATTTCCGGTGGACGTTTACTTACATTTCTGGATTGAATTACCCGGAGTGAGGCAGTTCGGGATTCAGATCGCGAGTGGTGATAAGGAGACATAGTATAGTTGCCGCAGAGAGCTGTCTGGTTTCCAAGTAATATACGTTCTCATCAATGTACTTTTTATTATCCTGGTGTGACAGTTAGCCAGCGTCTACTACCTAGTTTTACCGATTTTATTAGAGTCCGCTTTAGCTCCCCTAAACGCTTTTCTTCGTACCTCGTGGTGTTGGCTGTTTGGTGTATCATTCGTCCTCCTGTGCGGTGCTTTTATTGCAAAAGTTCAAGGGCTAGTCTCCAGCTCAGCGATACGCTGAATCCTCGCACTTTAAATTCAGTATCTCTCTAGCAGCCCTCTACATTTTGAACAGGCTTTGATCGTACAGAGACTGATGCACCACACTCAAAACCTTTTTGAAGAGGTTGTCACTTTGTTGCTGGTATACAGCATAGCTAATTAGTCTGTGGGGAGGTTGCTCAAACAAAACAGACCTGATAGGTTACTGCAATTTTTCAATATGTGGAAAAGTAAAGAATAAACACAAACAGGAGGCTTCTGAGCGACTGCAGCAGGATTTTCAGAGTTCTGCGTGAAATATTTGAGAAAATGGTAAAGAACTCACATTTTCACTCATTCATCCTCCTAAATATTGCTCTAGGTGATGTAAGCTCTCGGGAGGGCTACCAGTAAGCTACTTATCACTCCTTAAGTGTACATGTTCTGTGAATGATGAAAGCTTGTACAACTCTGCCCTGCTGGATCAGTGTTGCTGGGAACCGAAAGATTGCATTTACTGACTTCTGAGACAGAGGGAAGCTTGCTTTGCTACTGCCATGCTGTCCCTATCCTGTAACTTAGTGAAGCTTGCACTGCTACTGCCCAATTTGTAACTGCCCAGTAACGGAAAAGCTTGTGCTGATGCTACCATAACTATTCCTGTCCTCTGAAGGAGAGCAATTTGCAGTGTTCCTGCCCAATGGTGTAGTTGTTCTATGAAAGGGGTGTTGCCACAGCTGGTTCCGCATCACCTAGAAAAACATGTAGACCTGCATTAGTTACCCAGGCCAGTCAGAAGCTTTTATTGGACACAGGCCAAGACAAGTAGCATGGCTCTGTCTGTGTGTGTGTGTGTGGCTCTGTGTGTGTGTGTGGCTCTGTCTGTGTGTGTGCATGGCTCTGTCTGTGTGTGTGTGTGTGTGTGGCTATGTCTGTGTGAGTGTACGTGGCTCTGTCTGTGTGTATGTGTGCGTGGCTCTGTCTGTGTGTGTGCGCGCGGCTCTGTCTGTGTGTGTGGCTCTGTCTGTGTGTGTGTGGCTCTGTGTCCGTGAATACTCTCTACGACTCTCTAAGGCTCACCTATTGCCATTGTAAATGACAATACCATTTATTTATGTTTTTTAAAAAAAAATGAAAACAAATGTCATGAGCAATGCCAATAGCTCTACCTTTAATAATGCAGAGACCATTGCATTGTAAATGCTTGTTGTGTAAATACTGTGCTGATGAGCTAACTGGCTGATGAATTAATGTTAGTTTAGGTGGATTTAGGAGAAAGCCAATCATAGGAAGAAGTGCTGTAAAACAATGCAGCAAGCTTATTAAAACGCTCCAGTAGGTCTGGCTTTAATATGCTAACAGAAGCAAATAGAATGTGTGCATTCCTGTTTTGTGCATGTTTTTACACATTAAAGCCATACCTACTGGCTTTGTCTATATTTGTGGTACTGGTATTTCTAATTTCTGGTATCACCTTATTTAGAACCTGCTTTACTTCTGGATCCTATTTACGACTGCTGGAAATCGACGCCATGACTTAATTGGCACAATTAAAAAAGAAAACTCGCACCAACGTATGCTGCATTTTACACAGATCTACACATTTGCAGATGTTGCAGTCATATGCATTTTAAAAGGGCACTCTAGGCACTTTCAGGATACTGTTATTCATATAAATATGCCTTGTCTGTTTTAGACTCTTTTTTTCATTTCATTTGGGAACTGTAACAAAGCATTGAATAAAAATAAAGTAGTTTACACGAGTCATGCTAGCACATGCCTATACACAGACATGTGATCACTTAAAATGTGTTTATTGCCATCAAAATGTCCGAATGCAGCCTGTGACGTGTTTGAGCAGGTCAATCATCGAAACTACCATGCATACTCTGTTACTGTGATACTTGTAACCTACATTTACTTAGGCAGATAAAGCACAGAATGTCCCTCAGGACAGCTTAGCCATTGTTCCTCTGCCCTTTGGAAAAAGGTTAACTTCCTGCAAAGGTCACTTGTATCTGTCCACTAATTAAAACCCTTATTAAGGTAATGCATCGTAATAGGGCAACTGATTATTTCTTCCTAGTCACCATGGTCTTTCTTGTGGCAGCACATTTCACATTACACTTCAAGCTCTTGAAAGCGGTGTCCCTGACAAATGTGCTCAACTTGATCATATCAGAAATCATCAAACTTAATGCTGTCATGTCCTGTGCACAAGCCCCACATCTCACCGAGAAGAAAAGTTATTTGAAGTCATGTAAGACCCTTAGGATTTTGAGCTTGGTGCTTGCTGATCCAGGCTAAATGGAGGAGTGTGATTAGTGGGGAAAACAATAATATTCTAATGAAACGAGTACTTGTTTTGATTTGGAGCCACCAGATTTGAGGAAACTTGCGGTGAACTACAATTTAATGATGGAGACAGAGAGTTCGGGTAGCAAGATCAATGGGACCCCCTCAGTTGAATTAGGCCAGAGAAAAGGAGGGGAATGAAAAAACAGAATAAAGAGAACAAATTTCCCTCAATGGGCACAATATTTTAGTGCAAAGATATACTTTTTTGCTTTAACAGTCGGTTCAGTATGGGTGACAAATACACAATAATTTTGTTCACTTTTCGTTAAAAAAGTATAAGGTTTTATTCATTATTTTCATATTATTATTTCTTGTTTTTCATATTAGTTCAAGAAGAAAAAGTTAATTTTTTTTAAAAGAGTTTTTCATTTTCTGATTTATAACCGCTTTCATCATAAATTTATAAATCTCATATCTGAATACAGGAAGGAAAAGCACATCAATATATACACAATATCAAATCCAGGTCTATAAATAAAGCACAATACACCAAAATAATGATCCCCCTGGTAACCAGCAATCCATCACACACATCCTCACAAAATCATACCCTCACCACATTCATGCCAACAATATCTGAGAAGGGAGGAACTGGATCCAATTGGCAGAAGCACCCTGCCAATCTGTGAATCTCAAAACACAGTGTGAGACTTCACACTTGGTCGACGCGCGTTTCGGCGGCACAAGGCCACCTTCTTCAGGACCTTTTCCAGATAGACACACACATATGCCCAGGGGACAAAGAGACCGAGAGAGACTAATCCTGCCCACAGAAGAAAGGATTCAAACAAATGGATCCTGTTCAATAGTATATCCTAAGTCAGATGAGACGAAGTTCTGGCTCCCCCCAATTTTCTGATATCATTTATTTATGGGGGATCGCTATGGATACCATCACAGGATGAGATCATGAATTACGCAGAAACTTCTTGTGTAAGGTAATGCCAAAAAGAAATCGATTTGCACTTTCCCAAAGTTTTTTTGGGCTTTTTGAGGAGTTCGGAGTTGTATCTTCAGTTTCTTAATAATCACCTGGTTCCAAAATGACTGTGAGCCGGCGTGTCTTCCAACTTCGTGCCACGATTAGAAGTCAGAGTTCAGGGCCAGCATTTGTTTCTGTTGCTTCTACTATATAAGTAGGGATGCAAATCTCCTTATTTGTATGCAAATTGTGGTTGTGGTCACTGGTAGTTTTTTAAAGTGGGATGTTGAAAAGCACTGTGTCAAGAAGTGCTCCAACACTTATCTGGTTTAAAACAGTTATTGCATCCACCTCAAGCCAACACATTACGCAGCCTCCAGGTCAAAAGCTCTTCTTCAGCTGCTGCATCAGGAATCTATGATGCTCAAGATTCTATCAGATGACACCTTGCAATTATAGAGACAATAGGTTACAGCACATCTTCCCCTCAATTATGAGAAAACATATTTACTTTACATTATGATAGGCATGAGGATAAAACTTAACAAGGAATGAGAAAAACTGGGTGGCATGGGAACAGGTTACAAAGGGAGTAAGAATATATATATATGTATACAGTTTAAATATTTAAAGATAATATAAGCATTGGAATAATGCAACTTATACATAGATTCAACTCATTACCAGGGTAATATAAGATGGGAAATAATGAAACCCTGGACAATTTCTGTATTGTACTCACCAGGCACAAAGATAACATTTGGAACTGATCAGTTAAATTGTAATCCTTGGCGCGAGCAGGTTGTCTTCTAGCCCACTCTCTTCTCCTGGGACCACAGTCATCATCACATATTATGTCAGGTGCCTCCCTTAAAGACCTTGCATGTTTCTCCTGTGAAAACCTTGAAGGTTCTCATGTGAATATCTTCCTAGGCATGACAAGTCCACACTTTACCCTATCCAATGCTACGTCCTTTATTTTCCTTCTACAATATTCTTGGGTCCCATAGATTTGAACTCACCCTTTGGACACCAAGTGGTTCATTTAACAAAGACCAAATTACCAACCTCCCATACAAACTGATGCGCACAGTGTTTGTCATCAAAGCAATTTTGTACCTGTCTTGATTGGCTATCACCTTGTCGGTCACAATTGGTTCACCACCCCTCTTTGGACATAACCTCAATTTAGATCCTGCCACTCTCGCCTTCAATGATTGTAAAGTAGAAATTCCTGTCATGCTATTTGGTGCATTCCTATGTGCCCCTATTTTTTACCCTAACATGACCTTGAGCGTCAATTTATTGTCCATCACAGTCTGCACACTGGCCCTCTCAAATTGATTCACTTTTTCCACCAGGCCACATGCTTGGGGAGCATAGAGAGCAGTGTGAAAATGAGTAATAGACTGATCGTTCGGAAAATCTTTCATTTCCTCTGAGGTAAACTAAACCCCATTGTCTGTCACCATAGTCTTGGGGAAGACCTTAAATGGAAATACATCCTTCAGAAACTTTATCACACTGCTGGTGTTGACCGAGTGCACACAACAAGATGTGACCCACTTAGAGGTGTAATCCACTAAGAAAAGGACAAACCTTTCATTGGGCTTCAACAAATCAAAAGGTCCCAACAAATCCAAACCCAGCTTACACCAAGTTTCATCAGTAACATGGTCTGGAGGTAGAGGAGCAGTTCTAACCACTTTAGTTTTATCATCTCGATCACATTGAAGACAATCCTTCATGACACCCCCCACCTGCCTATCAAGGCCCTGCAACCAATAACACTCTCTTACTCTATCTTTAATAAGATATCTTCCCAAATGCCCTTCATGGGCCAGATTGATAATCTTTTCAGACAACGCTGCTGGAGGAATCAGTCTTTCTCCTCTGTATAACTCGCCACTCACTATGCTTCGTTCCGCTTTAATGCTCTAAAATGCCCTAACATTATCAGGAACTTCATTTAGATTAGGCCAACCACCAAATACATACTTCAACACCAGTTTAAGAACTGTATACTTGTTGATCTCTTGCCCCCACAATGTTTTATTTAAGGCTGACTCCATGACCCACAAGACAGAAACTTCTGCCTTTGGAATGTCACCCCCTCTAGAGGCAACCTGGAAAGTCAGTCGCCCGAAAGATGAATTCCATAAGACTCTCAACTCATCGTTTTATATGGGGAGTGGTGTGCTCAACATTTCTACATGCAAAAGTCTGGAAAAGAGGTTTATGATCACTCCTCACAATAAAGGGAAAACACCACAGGAAAAATGTAAATTGATTCAGGGCCCATGCTGAGCCAAGTGCCTTACGTTCCACTACTGAATAGCGCTCATCCACTCCTTTAAGTAAATGTGAGGCAAACGCTACAGCCCTCAACTACTTGGAAGACACCTAGGGGCCCGATGTAGGTAAAACGCATTTACCGATTTTTAAATACCGAATCGTACCGAATCGGTATTTCAAAATCGGTAAATGATATGTAGATAAAAAAATTCGGAATTTTACCGAATCGGTACAATTCGGTATCGTGAGTCGATACGCACCGATTCGGCAAGTACCGATTCGGTATAGACAGAATCTGCCAATACCGAATCGGTAACTACCGAATCGGAAATAGCAATACACCCCATGGGCCAAAGGACCAATAGGAACGCGTCATAAATACCGAATCGGTAGTTTCCGAATCGGTAAAATCCGATTCGGCAATTACCGAATCGGTAAATGCCGATTCGTCGAGCAAGGAAACTGAAACTAATGACATCAGCCAATGAGGTGGAAGCACCCTCCCCCACAGGGTGTGGCAAGCCAGGTGCAACTCATCAGAACTTTCTGGAGAGGCAGCCTGAGCTGAGCAGCCACAGTGAGCAGCAGTATCCAGATCCCTGTGAAACATGGCAAGCAGCTCTGAGAGCCAGAAGGCTGAGCGCAAGCGGAAGAGCAAATTCAGCACCATGGAGCTGCAAGTGTTGGTGGAGGAGGTGGTGAGGGTACACAGGCAGCTGTATGGAAGGCTGTCCCTCACTGTTCCAGAGAGCACTAAGAGGAAGCTGTGGATTGAAATTGGGGAAAGAGTAAACGCTGTTGGTGTCACCCACAGGAGCCTGGACGACCTCAAAAAGAGGTTCTACGACATCCGCTGCGTCACAAAGAGGAAACTGGCCGAGCTGCACAAGCAGGCTGGACTAACTGGTGGAGGCAAGAACCGGGCACCACCCCTCACTGACCTGGAGGAACTTGTGGCCACTACCATTGAGAGCGCGAGTGTTGTGGGAATTGGGGACCTGGATAGCTCATCCCGAGCTACAGCTACAGGTAAGAAGCATGCGCAACTTGACACACCATACGGGACACCTCCCCTTTAGACCCAATGCACAGCCAAACCCCAGCCCAGTACTGCTAGCAACATACATGAGCAATGCATCATGCTAAATGTAGTCAGCAAAAGTACCCAAAAATGCCACTGCAGAAGCATATTAAAAATAACTGTAATACTGCATCAAAGTATTTGTAATGAGATGTGCAATGCTTTAATGGTAGTGACTGTAATACATTAGCACTGAGTTGACAAATGCCTCTTTATACCTAGGGGCACCAACAGGCGGGGGAGTAGCAGCTACTCAAGCACCAGCTCCAGCACCATCAGCCAGTGCGGTGGCAGTGCCAAGCACCAGTGTACATACACAGGAGGAGGACAACAGCAGTGCCCTGGGCAATGAGGAACACACTGGACATTCCCTCACATTTCCACACTCCCCCCGACTGTCTCTGTCTCAGACGCTCCCATTGCAGTTCTCCCCGGAGAACTCACAACCACAGAGCCACCCTGCACCTGCCACATCTCCTGCCAGGAGGATAATTGTTGCTCCATTAAACATCATGGAGGGAGCAGCGGGTCAGGCTCCAGCACAAAACCCTGTAACACCTGTGTCACCCCAGCACACACAGCAGGGCAGCAGAAATCCCCGGAGGCCACGTGCATCCAGCAGTCCACTTCCAGCACAGGAGGGCAGCGTGTTCCTAGGGTTGGAGGGCAGTATGGTCAGAATCCAGAGAATGCAGGCAAAATCAATCTTGGCCTGCCATCGCCAGTTGCGGCTGCACAACCTGCAGATGGGGGAGATGGCACAGGGATTCAAAGCATTTGTTGATAGCAACAAGGACATTGCAACAGGTATTGGGCGAATGACCACTGCCATCACCCAGCTCTGCAATAAAATGCATGAACACGAACACTGTCGCCGCAGGGATGCCCGCATGCAGAATAGGTCTATGAACCGCCTTGCTGCTGCAACCGCCCAGCTATGCCAACGTGGGGCAAACATGGAGGCCAGCCTCACCCAGAACATGTCAGAGGTGACTAGGGGCATGGGCCGCATTACCACCGCCATGGAGACACTACTGATATCTAACACAGTTGTCAATCCCGCCCTGGGCCTGGGCGAGGCTAGGGACAGCAGCAGCCGCAGCAGCCCAGCCAGCGCAGTGTCTGAGCCGCGCCGGAGCAGCAGGCGCTCAGCTGAGGCTGCTAGTCATAAGGGGGTGAGCCACATCCTAGTGGGGCTGCTAAGCGCAGCAAGAAATAAGACTGCCAGGGCTGGTGAGGCAACCCGGACAATTGACATTTAACCACATCTTGTTTACCTTTTGTTTTGTTGCACATCAGTGCAGTAACGTTGTTGCAACATTATTAAATTTCTTTTTGGAAAACATACATTGACCTGTTTGTGCATCTGTACTCACTCAGAAATAGTTGTCTGTTATCTCCTGATTTTAACAACAAAAAGAGAGGTAGGGAGAGGTACGAACACTCTTAGTCCCTCTCGGGCTGCCTATGAATTAACCCAGACTCAGCTCTGCTGAGCGCGGTCTACAAGAAAACGAAATCTGAATTCCCCATACCTTTTATTTTGTAACCACCTTTGCATTGCCGTATTACCCTTTATCTCTGTTTTTCCGAGTCTGTTTACTTTGGTGTGTCACGAATCTGATTCACACGCATGCGCACAACAAACTTCCAAACCCGGAAGTGGGTACGCTTCCCCGTAGTCAGGTGTACTGTCTAGTTCTTCGAACAGGGCGCATGCGCACCACTCGTGGCAGCCTACCCGGAAGCGCATTCATAACATAAAAACGCCTCATACTCCCCGACCCTGGATCGGCGAGACCCGGTTCCGAGGGCCGACCAGGTTTATCGGCGGGAGACTGGCGTAGTGGGCGTGAGTAACACCGCGACCGCAACAGCTGAAACGAGCTAAGTACTCTTTGCAACACATTGACTGTGTTTGTCCCTTGTTCTTTCTCCCCCCCCCCTTTTTTTTTTCTCACTTTAGGATGTGCCAAAAAGCGCTGTCCCCCCCCTCCCGTGGTCTATGGGGTGTAATACCACCCCCTGTGAAGTGAGAACCTTCCTTTCTCACCTCTAATAGTCCTTTGTTGTGTGGTCACCGGCCCTTGGCCCATTGATCGCCCGTGTGACTGAGTTGCGTGTGTGTGTCTATCACACTGCTAGTCGCCAACTCCATCACCTTCACAACCCCTGATGCTCACTAGCACTGTTAGACAGCCTAATAGTCCACACGTGAGACTGTTCAGTCACCACTAAAGGCTTAGTTATAGTCGTCTGAACCTTGAACACAGGCAGAGTCACGCACCTCTGCTAGTTTGTATGATTTTACACCCCCTCGCACTTTGAGCACAAGTCACAGGCTGCAATATTATGAGCCAATTGACAAATGATTTTAATTTTTTTTTTTGTTTGTCTCTTTGTATGTTTGTCTGTACTTTTATCCCTACAGGTTTTAATTTTTCGTCTCTTTAAACTAGAGACTTGAGGCTGTTTGCTCCCCGCCCTTGGCTGGTGTAGCGCTCCTCTCGTTTTTACTTCACAGACACAATTTTTCACTTTCACGGCCCACGGTCGGATGGGCCTTAGCGTGCCTAGACCGCCGGGGTTTACACTCTAGGTCCTGACGAATGCCAGGTTAATATACCATACCGGCTGAAACATGTTGACCAACCACACTTTCACGTAATGTTATTGGTACAAGACCATCCAATTAGTTGGCCTTGTTCACCACCACATTTCTTAAACCTTGTCCTTGATGATCACCTATTAAATAATTTTTGATACATCCAAGGCAATTTTAAACCACCACCTCTGACACTATTCACGTTACCTATCACATAGCCCTCCTTCCTCACAAGACCAGCTCCGCAGTAATTCTGGCGTTGCAGCACACCGGGGTGACATTCGGTCACACCCGGTGGGGCCCGATGATGAAGCAAGTCACCGACCAGGTCGGTGAGTGAGGGCTTTATAAACAAACCAAATGGGCCTTTGTTGATTCCTTGTGCTCCGTGCATATTCCTATCCCTTTTAAAGGGACACTCTTTTGTTGTTTCTTCTGTTATCTCCTGATGCCTGTATCTGCCGTCACTTGGTGCAGAGACTCCAGCAGGTTGTGGTAGTGGCACAGCATTGTCATCGTCAGGGTCCTCGAAGTCGGACAACTCAACCTCAGTGCCTTTCCTGACTGCAAAGTTGTGCAACATTGCACAGACAGCAATTATCTTGCAGCAGGTGATGGGGGTATATTGCCTTGCACCTCCGCTCTTGTGCAGGCATCTGAACCTGCTCTTCCAGATGCCAAAGGTCCTTTCCACTACATTCCTCGTGCTTTTGTGGACACGGTTGTACCTCCTTTGGCTGGGTGTTGAGGGGTTGAGGTAGGGGGTGAGAATGAACGAGCGGTGGGCATATGCACTGTCGCCTAGAAGGAAAAGGGGTGACATTACTCACATGCATACATGTACTTCACACTGCTATTTAGGTTATGGGGGTCTGACACTGTGTCTTACCTAGGAGGTATCCTTCACCAAATTCCCCTGCCATCAGCCGTGCATAAATTCCGCTATTCTGGAAGATATAGGAGTCGTGGGTACTCCCCGGAAACTTCGCAACCAGGTCAGTGATGACACACTTGGCATTGCAAATGACCTGGACATTTATGGTGTGCCGTGACTTCCGATTGCGGTATACGTATTCCGTGTCAGCAGGGGGGCAAATCGGAATGTGTGTGCCGTCTATGCAGCCAATGATGTGGGGGAATCCTGCCATCTGGTAGAAGTCTGCTTTAGTCTGTACCAGTTCTGCATGGGTTGCAGGGAAGGAAATGTACTGGTCCATCCTCTGGATCATGGCGTCAAGGAACTTGTGGAAGAACCTTGACAGGCTGCTCTGGGTCACCCCTCCTGCCACAGCAACTACACTTTGATAGCTGCCAGACACCAGCAGGTGTAGGCAGCATAGCACCTGCACATGCACAGGGATTGCGTTTGCCCTTGGGGTGGGGTGCTGCAACAGGGGTTGGAGGTCTCTAATGAGGTCTCTGATGGTCTCTGAGTCCAGCCTGTACCTCTGTAGGATCTCTGCATCTGTGAGCATGGACAGGGTGATCCGCTCTCTGTGCACCTGCTCCTCTCTCTGCCATTCCCTCTCTCCTTCCTGCTGTAGCCGTAGCCGTCTTGCTATGACATAGAAAGCTGCCATGTTGCAAGTAGAACTGCATTTTGGGTCCTTTTTTATAGGTTGCACCTGGTTACCACCTGATTCCAATCCATGGTAATTTCCGACTCTGAAATACCGAATTTGAGGCAAATTCGGTATTTCAGTGCTTACCTACATCTCATTCTTCAGCTTTTCACAACGAATCGGATTATCACCGATTCGGTAATTATACCGAATCGGTACGTTCACGATTCTGTAAAATCACCGAGTCGGTAGAATTCCGAATCGGAAAAAATAAGGAATCTGAAAAATCTCCGATTCGGTATTCTACCGATTCGGACATTTTTCAGATTCCTACTTTTTTCCGATTCGGAATTCTACCGACTCGGTGACTTTCCGATTCGGTAAAATCACCGATTTTGCCGTATTTCGGCCTCCTACATCCCGATGTCTCAATTCCGATCGGTAACGGCCGAAAATACCGATTTTCGGCCGTTACCGACCGACCTACATCGGGCCCCTAGTACCTTCATATTGGCACCAATAGTGAGTACGGTTTTCTGCTTCACGTCAAAATGCCCCAATGTGGGTATCTTTTCGATTTTGCACCTCACTTCTACAAAAGCTCTTTCATATTCCAGAGACCACTCAAAGTTTATCCCGTTTTTCTGTTCTCAAGGACTGCACCACACTTGCAAAACTAGGCACAAACTTTGAGTAATACTCTGCAAGTCCCAGGAATGATCTCACTTGGTCTTTGTCACTTGGTGTAGGTGCAGCCGGGATAGATTGTGTGAACTTCAACTTTAGACTGATTCCATCCTGAGATGGTGTGCTCCAGATAAGAAACAGTCACTACATTGAATTTACATTTTCCTCCCTTTAAAGTGATCCCAAGGCATTTTAACCTTGTGAAAACTTCTCTCAGTGTGGCATCATGCTTTAGGTTGTCTTCTCAATAGACTAGGATGTCATCCTGAAAGAACATAATGGATTTGACACCCTTCAGTACCTCTTTCGTCACCCTTTGGAAACAAGCAATAGCCAACACCAGCCCAAAAGGCAGTCTGACAAAACTGAAAGCTCCCAACGGAGTGCAAAAAGAGGTAAGAGGTCTAGAGTCTTCATGGAGCAACACCTGATGGTAGGCTGCTGAAAGGTCCATGACACGAAAATTGTTCGCCCCTCCCAACATGTTCAAGGTCTCAATAATATTTGATAAGAGTTGACTGTCAGCCCAGATGCATTGGTTGAGCCCCCTAAGTCCACACATAATCTACATTTTGTGCCATTGTTTTTAGGTGCCAACACTCTGGGTGCTAGCCACTCAGAGGCTTCAATTTCTTCTATCAGACCTAGCTGCAACAGTTTATCCAATTCCGGTTTAGCGGTTTTAGCAGAAGCAGTGGCACCTTCCTGACTTTATTTTATATCTGGCTTGGCACTCACATGGGTTTTAGAAGGTTATACTTGAGAAACTGCAGGAGTGTTAAAGGGAGTCAGACAGAAGGGGGCTGTAGAGATCAGATGAAGAGGCAGATTGTAAAGCAAGAAAGGCAGGTGAGCTAGGAGTCGGAGACCAAGTAAAGCAGATGGACGGGGAGGAGATAACCAGAGACAATGGTTTTGGAGAAAGTAGGTAATACTACCTATGGAAAAGGGAATGGTGAATAAGAGAAGGGAATGCTATATCAACAGATGGTCAAAATGAGCTTTGAAGATAAAAAAAACATTACAAGTTAAGGTAGACAAGTGGTGAAGGAGAGAAGTGAAAGGCAGAAAAGTGTGAAAAGGGGATTATGTGAGTGGGAACATGGGATAGAGGAGAAAATAAGAAAAAACGAGAATTTACTAGGTAAATCATGAACTGCAATCCCTTCTGACTAAATTTCATTTTACTATGAGTTATGCAGTTTGAGCAACTCACTTGGTAAGACAAAGTAAAACAGCAGTGTTACGTAGGCTTTGGTGGTTAAAATCTTCCAAACAGATGTTATGATATGTAATGCTATGTTACATTTCATTGCCTTGCATTAAATTATGTTATATAGACTTGCTGAGTTTTTCAGTTTTCTGTTCTTGGCACTCAGAAGGGCATGGCTAATGAGGAGTGAGGCGAGTAAGGCACAGGCGGATGAAGTGAAGCCGGGCTTCAGAAACGTGGACGTGGCTCAGGTTGACAGGCCAGTGCTCTTGCACCACTGCGAGCCATACAAGCGGCTCATATTGTGCTGTTTCCTCGGCTTGTCGGCCTCTCTGTGGGTACTCTGTGGCTTGCTCATTGCTGCTGCCCTCCCTCCGTGTGGCAGCAGCAGAGTGGGCTGAGTGAAGCGGAGCTGTGCCGCTGGCTGCAGAATGAAGTGAAGCAGCTCCTAGCCTGTCTCATCCAGTCTTGCAGGTAAGACATACTTGGAAATGCTGGTATTAAGACTTCACTGTATACAGAGTGAGTGCAGGCATTAGGATGTGGCCCGCCCCTGACAGTGGTGTAGAAGCGGACGACATTAGGCCGGTATGGCTTACGTTACACAGAGGGGAGTACACGAATTTGAAAACTGCTGCTGTGCTCCTTCCTTGCTTGCTGTGCTCCCTGCAAGGAGGAGGCTTCAACTTTAACTATGCTTGTACTGTTTCAAAAAACATCTGCATACCAGCATAAAAAATTCCACCTCCAGCGGCCTAGCTCACAGGTGACCAACCAGGTGCAACAAATATTTCTGGCACATGCCACGTGCCATATGCTACTAAAGGTAGCCAAAGACTGCAGTAAGGCCATGAAGAACCAGGATAACCCACTTACTGGGTCTCGGCGGCGGGGGAACCGCCCAAATCTTCCGAAATGTGGCTCACTGGTTAGAAGCGGCAGACCCTGAAGCAGAGGTCGGCCCGGGACCAGGGTTCAATTCCCGACGCGGCAGGGTCTTGGGTCAATGTCCCCGGACTCGATAATTCTCGCTTAGGTGCCTACGCTTACCATGGGTCCCACTCTGCAACTCTGGGCAATAGCTTGCTTAATCTCCACAACGGCCCTTGCAACGCCGGGGATGCCTGGCTTCACCTTGTGGTGCCCTCTCACAGGGAAAGCCAGGACGGGTTCCCCAGTGGTATACAGCGCCAGGACGCCATGTAACGAGGTAACAGTGTGCTTTACAAGTATACATACATACATACATACATACATACATACTTAGTAAAAGGAGACACAGGAGCCTTCGTCTGCAGGAGGAACCCAGATTTATTTCAATAGCCCGGGCTATGGAACAGAGTCCCAAGCTAGTCAGAGACAAAACCCAGGAGGCTGCTACTTCACTCTGTAGCTTACAAGCCTTTTATACATTTTTCATCCCAGTCTTTTGGCTGTCAGACCATTATTGTTTAATTAGGGCAGTGTTTACAGTTGATAACCAGATCCAGACGATGTTTGTAGTTAGTGACCTGGTCAAGGCTTGGTACACAGATCATTGTTTACTCGGCTTTGATCAAGGATCAGTTTTTCAGATCTTTGTTCAATTGCCTTGATCTAAGCCCGGTCCTTCAAGTCATTGTTTAATCACCCTGATCAGGGCCCAACAGTCAGACCATTGTCTAGATAACCTGATCACGGTGTCAGGCATGTTTACCAGGCTGGGAGCAGGAGATGGAAAACAAGATTGTTTACACAGGGCGTGGGTGTCTCATGGCTTTCTGTTGAACTGCAAAGAACAGGGGGTTGGGTGTGCGACAGTTGCTGGGCAGAAATTCAGGCTGCAAGATGGTTTTTGTCTTGTCAGTTTTGATTTTCCTCAGGCATCAGCAGAAATGACCAGGTGGGTCGCGTGGAAGTGTTTGACACGAGATGGCAATGAAAAATAAATGGAGTCCCGGTACAGATGATGCTAATTAGAAAAACACTTTTCCTCAGCCAGTAAAGGCCAGGCGATCGCTCAATTGAGAGGAGCAGCAGACTCATAAATCTCCACAGCCTTTATAGGCACCAGCATCTGGACACCTGGGCACATGCACAGATATTTCTGAGAATTAATTCAGAAAGCTAACTGTGCTGCACGAGCTGTACTCTGAGCCCTAGTGTGTCACAAATAAGGCCCCACTTGTGAAGAGGGTGCAGCTGCAGCAGCAGTTACAGTAACAGCATTAGGGGTTGACTGATTTGGGCTTCTTTTAACATTGTCCAGTTACTTACGAATAAAATTTATTTTTTGAGTCAAACCAGGACAATTTTTAACATCTTTTTTCTTTGCACTTAACACTCACAAACCAGCTCCACTGTATTCCAGGTGTTGCAGCACACCCTGATGGCACTCAGTCATCAGGGTGGACCCCGATGATGAAGCATGTCACCACCAGGCTGGTGAGTGAGGGCTTTTTTACAAAAGGATGAATTCTTTCCTTTTTCAAACACACATCCCATTAAGAATCTATGATTCTCTATGGCGATACTCCTCCTTTGTTAATTATATACCTACCTAGGGGAACAGGAGTAATCTCCATTTCACATTTGGTGAATAGAATCCCTTACTCTCCTCTTTGTTGTTACAAAAAAAGAGGGTCCTCATAGGGTTATCTCTAGATTTCCTTCTGCGCTCTCCTCCCGTTTAAACCTTATATTGGATATTCCTTTACTAGTCTCTGATGTGGCAGATAAGTCTCCTACAGCTTCTCTCGAGGGATCACCTCAAAGAGGAGATTCATTGGTTTGGGATGAGGATTTCACACTGCCAGACCTGGATATAGATCTATGTAGGAGATGTGGGTCACCAGATAAAACTCAATCGGGTCCTTTTATTGTAAAAGGTGTATCATTTGGTAAGTTCCTATTAATAGATTTCATTGTAGAGTTACATTATGTCAGTCATTATATATTTTTTAAAAAGGCGTATTCTTGGAGGAAATGTTACCTTAAGTTTAATGGTGATATAGTAGGTTATTGCTATTGTAGTGGTAGATTGCTAACTCTCTATTCTTTAATTTCTGATAACCACTGTAAATCACCAGTTGGTCTCCCTCCAGGCGGAGGAAAGCATACCACTAGACCCTATGATGATGCTTATCACGTAGTTACAAAAGCGGATAATCAAGATATACTGCTGAGTCCCACTGTATGTGAATGAGGGTTTTGTATAAGATTGCCAGTACCTAAGATCCTTGTTACACTACAGGACAAGTGATCCATTACCATTTTGATTGTTTACTTATTGCCTGGAGCCGAATTGTTCTCAGCTTCTCTCTCCCTTGATTGATTAAGAGACAATTTTCTTGCTTAGTCATCCTGTGTGCCTCTGCTGGCTTGTGGATTGAGTGTCAGGCTTTAGAGTGACAGGGGCTGGGGATGTGCATTCACCATAAACTGCAACGGGGGGGGGTTGAGGTGTGTGTCCTGCCTTTCCTGGATGAGTCAGGGCTGGGTTGAATAGACCTAAGCTGCATTTAGAGTAGGGGGAGGAGATTTCCTTGCACTTGAATGGGCCTGGTCTGCCTTACACAAAGCTGTCTCTACCGGTGTGCAGTCTAAATATCGAGTTTTTTATTTCGAATGGACATAATATCGACTCCAGAATATCGAGATGGCATTAATATCGAGGTAAGTAATATCGATGTATTTTTTATCGTTTGTTATGTATGTTAAAAAATATCGATAGATAAAATATCGAGTAAGTAATATCGTTAGTAAAAAATATCGATTTGTTTAGTAGTTTAAAAATATCGAAAGTTGTGTTATCGACTGTCATGATATCGACTGTCATGATATCGATTATTAATATGGATATAAATAATATCTAATAGTTAAATGTACACTGTTTTAATGTTTTATAAATACATTTATTGTTAAAATATATGTTATTGATTTATTTATTTATATAGAAATAATTTAAAAAATAATTAATAATTTAAAAAAATTATTCAATTACTATAATAATTTCTAGGAGCGGGTAGTGGGTTTTTAGGGGAATAGGGTGGGAAGTATTTTAAATATAATTAATTAAATATGTAAATCTATTAATTGGTATGAATATTTAATTAATTGTTAATTTAAAATTGTATTTATTATATAATATTTAATTGGTAATTAATTTAATTTAATACATTATTTGCTAATTATGCTCATTTAAATAATTTATGTCATGTAGCGGGTTGTGGGTTTATAGGGGAATAGGGTGGGAAGTAATTTAATTATAAATAATTAAATATGTTAATTAATTAATTGGTATTAATATTTAATTAATTGTTAATTAAATAAAATATGTTAATTATATATAATTTATTTGGTAATTTATTTAATTTAATAGAATAATTGTTAATAATGTAAATTTTAATATTTTATGTCATGTAGCGGGTTGTGGGTTTATAGGGGAATAGGGTGGGAAGTAATTTAATATTAAATATTTAAATATGTAAATGTATTAATTGGTATTTAAATTTAAATAATTGTTCAGTAAATCATATATTTTATTTTTAATAAATTTAATTGGTAATTATTTTAATTGAATAATAGCTAATTATGTAACTTTATAAATTTAATGTCATGTAGCGGGTTGTGGGTTTATAGGGGAATAGGGTGGGAAGTAATTTTATTATAATTATTTACAAAAGTAAAAATTATTAATTGGTCGTAATATTTTAATAATTGTTACTTAAATAATGTATTTAAATTATATAAATTTTAATTGGTAAATAATATAATTTAATTGAGTAATTGCTATTTATGTTATTTTAAATAATTTATGTTATGTAGGGGGTTGTGAGTTTATAGGGAAATAGGGTGGGAAGTAATTAAATTATAATCAATTAAATATGTAATTTTATTAATTGGTAGTAATATTTAATTAATTGCTCATTAAAAAATTAATGTTCATTATTTAAAATATAATTGGTAAATAATGTAATCTAATTGTTTAATTGCTAATTATGTTACATTAAATTTTTACTTTTCTGGAGTGGGTTGTTTGTTTATAGGGGAATAGAGTGGGAAGTAATATAATATTAAATAAGGAAATATTAATATTTAATTAAGGTATAAAACGTTTAGCACACAACGTTTAAAATGCACTACCTTTACAATGAAACTTTTACAACGCTAAAACCATAGCAACGCATGTATTTAGATTAAATGTTTTAACTATGCAGGTATTTTTACAATGCATACCATTACAACGTAAGTGTTGGTAAGTATATAATTATATTAAAAATGTTATCGCTTTGGATTGTTGGGTAAAGGGGTATTTTTAGTGTCATTGGTCAGTTTTCAGTATTTGGGTAAAGGGGTAGTTTTAGGGTTCAGGGTCAGTTTTCAGTTTGGGGATTAAGGGGTATATTTAGTGTGCAGGGTCAGTTTTCAGTGTTTGGGTAAAGGGGCATTTTTAGGGTTCAGGGTCAGTTTTCAGTTTTTAAGTAAAGGGTTATTTTTAGGGTTCAGGGTCAGTTTTCTGTTTGTGGGCTAAGGGGTATTTTTAGGGGTTAGGGTCAGTTTTCAGTTTGTCGCTAAAGGGGTATTTTTAGGGTTCAGGGTCAGTTTTCAGTTTTTGGGTAAAGGGGTATTTTTAGGTTTCAGGGTCAGTTTTCTGTTTGTGGGTAAAGGGGTATTTTTAGGGGTCAGGGTCAGTTTTCAGTTTGTGGGTAAAGGGGTATTTTTAGGGTTCAGGGTCAGTTTTCAGTTTTTGGGTAAAGGGGTATTTTTAGGTTTCAGGGTCAGTTTTCAGTTTGTGGATATAGGGGTATTTTTAGGGGTCAGGGTCAGTTTTCAGTTTTTGGGTAAAGGGGTATTTTTAGGGGTCAGGGTCAGTTTTCAGTTTGTGGGTAAAGGGGTATTTTTAGGGGTCAGGGTCAGTTTTCAGTTTGTCACTAAAGGGGTATTTTTAGGGTTCAGGGTCAGTTTTCAGTTTGTGGGTAAAGGGGTATTTTAAGGGTTCAGGGTCAGTTTTCAGTTTGTGGGTAAAGGGGTATTTTTAGGGTTCAGGGTCAGTTTTCAGTTTTTGGGTAAAGGGGTATTTTTAGGTTTCAGGGTCAGTTTTCTGTTTGTGGGTAAAGGGGTATTTTTAGGGGTCAGGGTCAGTTTTCAGTTTGTGGGTAAAGGGGTATTTTTAGGGTTCAGGGTCAGTTTTCAGTTTTTGGGTAAAGGGGTATTTTTAGGTTTCAGGGTCAGTTTTCAGTTTGTGGATATAGGGGTATTTTTAGGGGTCAGGGTCAGTTTTCAGTTTTTGGGTAAAGGGGTATTTTTAGGGGTCAGGGTCAGTTTTCAGTTTGTGGGTAAAGGGGTATTTTTAGGGGTCAGGGTCAGTTTTCAGTTTGTCACTAAAGGGGTATTTTTAGGGTTCAGGGTCAGTTTTCAGTTTGTGGGTAAAGGGGTATTTTTAGGGTTCAGGGTCAGTTTTCTGTTTTTGGGTAAAGGTGTTTTTGTAGGGTTCAGGGTCAGTTTTGAGTTTGTGGCTAAAGGGGTATTTTTTGGGTTCAGGGTCAGTTTTCAGTTTGTGGGTAAAGGGGTGTTTTTAGGGTTCAGGGTCAGTTTGGGGTTTTAGGGTAGAGGGGTACAGGGTAAAAATAAGGTAAATTTAAATTTTCATTAAATTAATTAATTTTTAATACATTTAATAAAAAAAAATTCTATTAATTTACATTAAAAAAAATATTATATAATTATAAATACTTATGTTGTAATGTTATGCGTTGTAAAGGTATTTGCTTTGTAAAAACATTTGTTGTAAATAAATGCGGTATAATGGTATTTGCTTTGTTAAAGTTTCGTTGTAAAGGTATGCATTGTAAAAGTATGTGTTAAAACTTAATACATCTTTTATTTAATTGTATTTAATAGAAAAAAATTGAAAATTAATTTTTTAATTATCTAATAAATTATTGGTAATTAGTTGTAAATTAGTATTAATAGGTAAGTAATAGAAATAATGATAGTTAATTAGTAAATTTAATATATTAATTATTATGTTAAATTAAATAGTTACTCATTTGTTAAAAAAATTATATTGATATTATTTTTTTATTTATTTATTACTATATGAAGTATTTACTTTCCCTACTCTTGCACCCACTGGAGTGGGAATAGTAATTAGTATGGGTTCAGTGTCCAGCACCTTCCATGACTTTACAATTGGTGAAATGGGAATTGTAATTTGTATGGTTTTAATGTGTAGTATGGTTTTGTGAGTTTATAATTGGTGCAGTGGAAATAAGAAAACATTTTTTATATAAATAATTATTATTGGTAGGATAATATAATAACGTTTTTACATTACATAGATTTTTTTTTCATTATAATTATTGTTATTGTAGTACTTAAAAGATTAATACATTTTTACAAATATTAAAATTTAAAAGGCATTTTTATATAGAATATTTCATATGCAATTAATATTTATATACAATAATAAAGAAGGAAACATACACAGGGTTAAATGCAATAAATGAAAAACAGTTTATTAACATATAAAAAATAAATTGTAAGTAGAGATACATTTTTTATTTCAATTGAAATTTTTTAATAAACAGTTTTTATTATCCCCAAAAATATATGAAGTACATATATATGTTTTTAACACATAAATGATATTAACATAATTGTATGTTTATTTACATATATTGTAATTTAAATAGTTAAAGAAACAAATTGGTAATATGTACTTTTTATTTAATAACAATTATTTTATTCACATAGACATTGAATATATTGTCATAGATAAATATGTACATTTCTTTTGTAACAGTAAAATTTTTGTTTTTTACAAAGTCATGTTATTTTTTTTAAATTAATATTATGAATATTGAACATATTTATAATATTAATTTTTACATAGATAAACACAAAAATACTTTTTTATATACATACATAATGTTTAAACTAATATTTGCAATTTTTAATAACAATTTATTTGTAACAAAGTTATAGATGCAAATTTGTTTAACATATAGATTATTTTCAAAATGTATTTATAAATCATCAAATATTATTTAAAGTATCACATAACAGTTGAATAATTATTTGAAAGTAATGAATATTTATGAAATAATTTTCTACAATTTAAATAATTATTTACACTTAATATAATACTCTGTGTATTTTTTTAAGTGTTGGAATATAGAAATTAAAGAGGATTTTGCTGTATACAGGGACTACTTTTTAACCGCGTAATGTTACTTAGGCTTATTTGGTGCTTCAACAGATCGCGGTTGGATGCTGCTTCGCGTTAGAGAGGGTAAGTTTGTTTTAATTGTTTTTTTACAAGTTAATGAAGTTATTGTTAGTGAATGTGTGGTGTGTTTAGGTTTATGTAGATAGGGTTATTAAGAGAAGATTGTGTGTTCGGTGTTAGGTAGAGTGTACGATATTTGATTTTTACCGCGTTTTTGTTGTAGGTGTGTGAGGTGAGGTAATATGTTTAAATGTTACTAAGATAATATGTTTGGTGTACAAATATGTGTATTTATATATGTATGGGTGTTTTTGTGTGGGTGGGTATGTATTTTATTTTTTCTAGGTTATCGTCGCGTTTCACTGTTTTTGAGGAGTTCCTTCTTTTTTGATCAGAGTTGTGTGACGAGTATTATATACTCTTATTTTTGCACACAAATTTTTGGGATTTCAAGTTTTCCTGGAACGTTTTTTTTTCTACATTACTTTTTTCGGGTTTTCTATCGTATCTCGTGTCTATTAAATTGGAAAGGAGTCGCTATGGATTTGCTTGTATTTTTGCATTTTTTTTTAGGCTTCCATGGATTGTATGGGTTTTTGCAATGGTGTCGTATGGATTGCTTGGAATTGGATTACGTTTGAAGCTGCAACAAAAATGTAAGTATTTTCTGAACATTTAATGGGTGGGGAAACTGTTTTAATTTTTGCTTTACTTACGTTGTATGTAACATTTTGTAAATACATTATCTAAATACATTTTATATATGTTAATATTATGTATTTGATAATTTAATTGCAAATTGTTACATGTTATAATCAAGGATTTTAGAAAAAAAATGCTTAATTTAACGTGTATAGTTATGTAATGTTTTAAAGAATAGTTTTTGCAATCATTGATAGATATTCTAGTCCTTTGCTAGTTGGATAGAGGGTAACTTGACTTTGGAGTGTGTTATACATTTTTTTAGTTTCTTTGGTGAGTTTAGGTCCGATCAAAGTTACTGATTGCTCCATTCGGAGCTCCTGGTAACTCTGTTCTTTTTGTAAGGATTGTATTAATTTGTGAAGGGTAGGCGTTCCTCGGCCTGTAGTTGCTTGGAAGGCATTGTGCCATCCTTCAACTGCATTGTTTGTTTTTGCTTCCTTATTTAGTGTGCTAAGGTAGACATTCCACCAAGCTATTTGGTATTTGGGTTGTCTTCTATGGCCTGATCTGTGTAGCCTTCCTACCCATGTGTCTTCGAAGTAGTCAAGCATAGGGCTTAGTCTTTCTTCGTTTCTTTTATAGTAGGGGCTGTCTATTAATAAGTTATAGTGCTCAGTTACATCTGTTAGTGGAACATAGGCTAGGGCGATGAGTTTTTTGATTTGATAAGCAAATGTGCTATCAGTGGCGTATTGGATACTCAAGGTTGATTTTTGTAGATGTCGCCAGATATATGGATTAAAATGGTAATAGCAACCTTGTATTGCTGTGTGTGGGTATGTTTTAAGGATGCTGTTTATCATTGCTTTTTCAAAGTCAATGATAATTTTTTGTGGAAAATAGTTGTTAGTATGTTGAATGACTTCAGTTAGTATTCCTTGATAGGTAGCTTGCTTGCTGTTTGTTTGGTAGAAGGGCATAAAGGAATGGAATATTTGCATTTTGGAAATGACCATGGATGGTGTATAATTGATAAAAAGGTTTGGGGCATACAGAAAAAGTACCGTCCATCATCCAAGTTTGGCATTGGGTAAGTTTAGTCATGTTGTTTGCTGTGGCAAACAGTATAATTCTTTTATCTTTAGATTTGTTGTCATAGAGTATAACATTTTCTTTATTGTGAGTTACAGAGAGTTCAGGGGGAATTTGGACTTCTTCAAAAGTTTTTGGTGTGGGAGGAGTAGTGCATGTTGCTCTTTTTTGTCTAGCTACAGTTCTTTTAAGGGATTCGATAGATGGTAATTGGCTAGAAGCATGTTGGGGAAGTACACTTAAATGGTGTTTCAGAATAGCAGTTGTTGGTTGATCAGTTCTAGTACTAGCTTCTTTAGGGAATCTAGCATTTGTCTAATCTCTATTTCTGTTACATTGGGTGGGTGATTATGTTCTTTAGTATAAGTAACAGTAGTTTCCTGAGTTATAGCTCTACCATAACATTTGTTGGCATAATATTTCGTACACTTCCAAAACACTTTCAAATCTTTTTGTTTCTCTTGAGTGTAGACATATCCCATGTAACAAAGAAGCATTTTCCCTTTTTGTGAATAAATGAATTTAGCTCCTTCAGTCATGATTGTATTGTAGTGCTAGGAGGTAATTAAAAGAGAATGTCATTACATTTTTAGAAAAAATTATGTTCTAATCGAATTATACAGTTTAATACATTTTTAATTTACCTGTAAATCTTTTGATTATTTCAAGTAGTTATTTTCAGGTGTTGATGTTCTTCAAACTGTTATTTTCTGTGTATATCTTTTTGTACCTGTGGAAGTTGAGAAAATGTGTACAAATATTTTATTACTATTTATGATATTTTGATAGAGGTTTTTAGCTAGTTTCTATTTAGTTACCTATCTATTAAATGTCGAATTTACATTTCAAATATATACTTACTTATATTTAACTTTTGATGTCCAGGTGTTGTGTAGGTCTTCTGTATTTTCTTTTTGTCTGTAGGATAAGTAGTAAAAAAAAATACATATATTTTAGGTATTTGGCTTTTAAACATAGGTGTGAGGTTTGAGAGTTACATTTTCGCTGACTAATAATGTAGTAGTACTTACTTTAGATATGTGTAGCTGTCTTTATGTTGAAGTCAATCAGTTTTCTTTCAGAAATCCTGCAGAGTTTCGTCTTCCTTTAGTTAGGAGATGTATCCTGCATTTTTAGTTGTTTAAATTGATAGTCTGTTTTTATTTGTGGATTTGAATTTTTTTATCTGTTATGCTAATTGCTTTCCTTATATGGGTGACGCCAATTAACGTTTTTTTAATGTGTAAGGCCTTATTTAGTATAGGTAATGTTATCTTTATATTTGTAAAGTGGAGGAATATATATAATTTGCAGTAAGAAATGTTTAGTGGTTCGAAACATTGTTTATGTATTATAAAATGTATGTTTGTATTTATTGTGTGTTGTAAATGTTAGGAAAATATATAATATATTTTATCTATTTATATAAACAATATCTGAATAATTATGATTAGTATGACTCAATTTAAAAATAATAAAGTCATTTATTCAAGGATGTATTAATGGCGATATTATAAAAAATCGATCAATTTGCTATCTATATTTTTGTATTCGATATTTTGACTGTTTTTCATTTAAATATGTGATAATCGATGTTTTAGAAATCGATAATGTTGTTAGTCGATATTGTTGTAGTCGTTGTTTTTAGTAGTCGATATTGTGGTTTCGATATTTTTGTGGTTTGTTGTTTAAGTATAGGCAATCGATAATTTTGTTGTCGATAATTTGTCATCGATATTTTGTCCTGTCGATATTCGGTCTGTCGAGGTTATGTCAGTGATCCGTCTCTACCTCCTGGAAGGCCAGAACTGGTTTGGACTGAGCACAGGACTCAAGAGGAACCTCTGCCAAGGAGAAGAGCTGTGAAAACTGAAGGAGAAGTACTGCCCCTTTGCTGTGTGCTGTCTGTGGTTGGCCTACAGTGGCTGTTTCTGCCAAAGAGAGGATAAAGACTTTGCTGTGTGCTGGTTATCCTGCTTGAAGAAGATCTGCAAGGGCTTGAAGTAGAGCTTGCCTCCTGTTCTGAAGTCTCAGGGACACAGAGACTTCACCGCCAGCTCCCCTGAACTTCCTTTCATGGAGTTCTAACCTGCCAAGAGGTACCTGCACCTGTGTTGGGCCTCTGGCAGTAGTTCCTGCTATTGGGAGCTGGTAAAAGAGAAGCAACTAAAGAAGCGTGACGCATCCGCACCCATTTCCGATGCATTGCCACTGTGCCACTGAACAAACTGGCGCAGCGCCTGCTCATGGCTGGAGAAATCACTGCATGCCGAATCTCGTGCACCGATCTCCGAAGTCCGAGATCACTGCACCGATTCCGATGCAGCCCCTGCTGTGCGACTGCAAGAACCAACACACCGTGCGACTGCAGCTGGAGAGATCAACGTAGCAATGTTGCCTGAAGTGCTCACCCGGACGCTGAGCATGAGGAGAACTTAGACCCTCCCCGGGGTGTCGACCGGAACCCAGCGGACAGTAGGAGGCAGCTGGTGCGCCAATCTGCGATCCGGCAGCTATTGAGGGACTCGAGTTCTGGCTGCTGCATTGGACCTGCGGGGTAACTGAGCCTCCGTGGCTGCGCTGGCTGCAGCCTCGTCCACCAGAAGCCCCTCCGATCCTGGGGGGCATGACACCGTGAAGCCCTGTGACCGGAGGTGAGGAGGAGAGAACTTGGAGCTGCTCGAGGAGCCTGCGTGTGCCGGCAGCGGGCTGCAGTGAGTGGGTTGCGGATCTGCTGGGGCCCGTGCAGCGGAGGCGGGTGTAGGTTTGTGTAGAGGGCCGCGGCCTGCGAGCTGCGATCTTGCTGTTCAATGGGCGCGGGAGCAGACAGCGTCGGAGACCTTTGTTACCAGCACAATTGGGCATACTTTATGTGTATTTCCCTAACCAAGCTGCGAGCGCCCCGAGCGCCCCGAGCGCCCCGAGGAGATCACAGCTCTTGGGATACCGCCAGGTGCCTCTAAGGGATATATTTTAGACCGGCATTTCTTCCAAGGGCGCCATATTTGTTTGCACATAGTCCACAAGCTCGAACCTCGAAGTGCTCTGGCCCACAGATCTGCTTAAATGACCTTCTAGTGCACTTGGATTTATCTGACCAGATGGGCGCATAGGGGGCTAGGGGGCCCTCGGTGAACTTTGAACAATCAACTCACTACCCAATCACACAGCAGAGAATGCAAGAAATAAGTGAGCCTGAGCCTACCCCACAAACTAAATTTTACACGAACTCCTAAGCGCAAAGAGTCTGATCAACAAGGCCATTGTCCGGTGGAGCTGCCTAGACAGCTATATAGGAGATCGACTCTGGGTCACCCCCTTGGCCGTCCCCTACCCAGCCGGACCTTGGACATAGTTCTCCTCGTCTCTACCCCTACCTCTGAACCCTTACCTCACCCCTCTTCCTCCAATTGCCACATTCGTCTTGTATCATGTACCTTTGTAACATTGCTATTTGTTGTGTCTTGTTTGAGTCTGCATCACCATGCTCCAGTAACTGTTTGTAACCATGTAACTTTTACCGAACTACCTACCCCCTACCCCTCCCCACTCTACTCCTCTCCACTTTCCTGCTTCTGACCTCTGCCCTCACCTGTCCTGGCCCTAGTACCCACCCTTTTTACCTGTGAATTTTCCCTTGTCATTTGAGATCTAGCTATTTTGTCTGATGCCCGATGGAGCTGCCTGGTTTAGCTATAGGGGAGGCAGGTCGGGGATTTCCTCCTTGGACATCACCTACCCAGTCGTTCTTTAGCCAGACTTCCTTTCATCTCTCCTGTCATCTCTTCCCGCATCTTCCCTCTATTTATGTCTCTCCTTCTCTCCTCTCTCAATGTATTGAGGCTGAACTATTTTGTCTGATGCCCGATGGAGCTACTTGGTTTAGCTATAGGGGAGATGGGCCGTGGACTCCCTCCTTGGTCATCACCTACCTAGTCGGCCTTTAGACAGACTTCATTTTGTCTCTCCTTGTTGTCTCTTCCCCTATCCTCCCTTTCTCACCTTCCCTGTCCCCTCCCCTCTACGCTCCATTTATTTTGCCCTCCATGTTCTTTAAGTGTTTCCCATTGAGACCTAGCTAGTTGGCCAAAGCCAGATGGAGCTACCTGATAGGTATAGAGGAGATGGGTTTTGGGACTTCCCCCTTGACCGTCACCTACCCAGCCGGACTTTGGGCAGACTTTCCTTCGTCTTTCTACCGTATCTCCCTCCTACCCCTTTACCCTTACCCCCTTCCTCTCTACACTTCACTTATCTCGTTTTCTATGCTCTTGTAACTGTTTGTCTAGCAACTGATGTAAATTGGAACTTATGTAATCTTGTAAATTTGTGGAACCTCATGTAAAGCGCTCTGATACCTCCGGGTCTAGCCAGCGCTATATAAAACTCTTAAAATAAAGAAATAAATAAATAAAAATAAAAACCTTTGTATCAGAGCGCCAAGTCTACAACAATGCTGGGGCTGCAGTAAAAAACCTACACATCAATTCCCCTGGAATAAGGAACCGACGCATCACCTTCCCTTGGCATAAGGAACCGACGCATCACCTTCCCTGCGGCTGTTTTTGTTCATGATTTTGATGCCTCTAAGGTACTTTGTGTTGAAAGTGTCGCATCTATAGATTGCTATGGACAGTACTGTTTTTACCTTCTAAAATTCATATCTTGATAACTGTATGTTGGATTTTTGTCGTTTTGGTCTTGTTTGGTTTAGAAAAAGATTACTTATTTTCTAAACTGATGTGGTTTCCATTTGTAGTGTTTTCACTGTATTACTGTATCTGTGCACAAATGCTTTACACACTGTCTCCTCAACAGTGAAACAGGGAGCTGCTGCTTCAAAGCCACTTTGTATTTCATGTGAATGCGCTGCCCACAGCTCATTCAATATATTATGGCACACTCTCCTTGTTAGCGCCATGCACACCTTTTGAAAGGTGCGGTTCGCGCTACCAAGTAGAATCCGCCATATAGGGTCTATATTATGGCCCCTGGTGTTCTAAATAGTGCATGCCTGACCAGTCATACCCTGCGGCCTTATAACTAGCAATAGGCTGAAGGTTATTTCCTGGAACATCAGGGAGAAATTGAACTATTTGAGTTCGCTAAAGGCAGACGTGTTTTGTCTCCAGGAGAAATGGTGTGATGGGGAGTTATTGTGTGAAGATTACTTCATTTTGAATTGTAAAGCTAAACCCTCTAGGAGGGGTCACGCAAAGGGGGGAGAGGCATGCCTGTAGTCCAATAGGCTTAATTGGAAGTATCAATGTTATAGAGATTCCAGTAATTCATTTATGGCAGTAACTCTGTATAATTCAGGAAAGGGCTGAGTGCATCACTCCTTTTGCTAGTAAAGGCTTATATCCCATCAGATGCTACCTCTGATGCACTTTTGGATAAGGTTTTCTCTTTTACTGAAAAATCTCTGGACAAGGAACAGGTTCCCCTGTAGTGTAGTTCCTATTTTCCCAATAGGCTCTGCGCATTGGAATAATATCATCAATAGTATAGACGTAGGACTGTGGTTAACTAGGTCTTCTACTGACGATATTAGACTTAAAGTTATGTGTGTGCCAGCTAGCTCAGAGTTCACTAGAAACTTTCTCGAATAGGCAAGGAGGAGTTTAACCTCCCTGGATAGACAAGAAGGGATTTAGTTTCTGACAACCATAGAACATGACAACTTTGCTCTCCCCTAATCAAGAGTATATCTCTAGAGTCGTGTGAAAACAAAAGACAACTTATTTTACTCAGTCAGTACGTGCATTCTTAGTCTCACCAGATTGTAGAGAAAAGGAAGAGACGGGCGTGTTCAATAAAAAGGTGTTATTTATTGATCAGTCTCCTTTCTCATACAAGAGAAATCAATCGCTATTATTGCAATACTTATAGTTAAGTAAAGTGCATACAGTAAAGACAGAATTATAAAATAATACTGTAAAAGCATTGATATGGTTTCTTAGCCATATGATACTTTAAAATGGATAAAATAGATATATACATATATACATTTGACTAATCGTACTCAACTGGTGCTTCTAACTACGCCTACCCCAGTGTATCTGACCTAAGCCTAATACGTGGGCGGGAGTAGATAAGTAGCAGTTTAAGTTAAGTTTGCTTTGCCAAGGATCTGATTCAAGAATTCTCTGCAAGGGGTTATTCAGTTTAGTACCTGGGATATAGAAGGCTGGAGGGCTGGTATCTCTATCTCAGGACTCGATATCCCAGTTGCCTGCGAGGGCGGCTGGGAACGCTGGAGCTGGATTTCTCGGCAAGAGAAAAGGCAGCGTCTCTCTCTCAGCGCGTCAAAAGGGAGGGGCAGCGTCCGTGGGCTTCTTCGGCATCAGCTGGGCTCCTCGGCAAGTCTCGCTGCTCCAATCTCGTCACCACCGTGTCTTTGCTTAGGGCAATGTCGGTAATATTTATACCTGAAAGGTGCCGAGATTGACGTAAGGATGGACATAAATACGTCAATAAGGATGTCATAAGAACTGGTCGTTCTTACATTCTTTACTGGAGTTCTTGGCTAAATCAAAACAATGGCTGCGGGGGATTTCCCAGGTTGCTGGAGGTTTGATTTGTTTTGAGAATTCGGTATGCTTTCTATGGGGGCTGGAGGGATAGTGCTTGCCTAATGTGGTAGCATGCGCTATGACCTAATCAGAAAACGGGTTTCTGTGCCGTTGTATGGCCACTAGTGATCTATTAACCGGACAAGGGTCAGAAACAGGAATATCGATATAGTTCCCATAGGAAACATATCACACCCACTCCACGGAATCTATGTCCATATTTACTAACCTAAGCATAGTAAACATAACATAACATAACTAACTTTCGAATGTGTATTGCAACCACCCCAAAATACATTAATTTGCATAAAAAATGGATTAGCGTAACACATGAAAAATGAATATAGTTAATGTATGCTTTCAAGCAGTGTAATCATTCAAAAGGAGGATGCACATTTGATATCAGCATGAATGATTTGCGAAAATAACACATGAAATGGCTCTTAATACAGAAGAAAAAGTGCGAGACCATTTCATCACATAGAAATGTAATTCTACTTGTAAACAACCTAGAGGTCGAGGTAATGTCTTCTAGAGGTACCTAAAAATAGACGTTTCTGTTCTCTAAGAATAGTTCACTTTAAGCAGAAGATAAGTGCCTGATAGGTAAATATTTCGTGTTTGTCGAAAAGTTCCTGCTTGCAGGAGCAGACTCGAAAAAAATTCTTAGTGGCTTTGTTTTTAAAATTGAAGGCCAAATTCAGAGTTCAGGGAACGCTGTGTGCACGTTTTGCTCAAAGTCATTCTTTCTGTTCTGGTGAAAACATCATATCATTGAGGTGTTCGAAAAAACAGTCAACAGCTTCTGGTGAGAGTTCGACAAGGTTGGAAAATGACGCTACCATGCATTCATGAGCATGATTGCTTTCAGTGATGGTTTGATCAGCATAGCTGACAGATGGTCGTACCTGATCGATGCTGCTTTCATCTTGTACTTCACTACCCTTCAATCGCAGTGGTGAAGTATCCACGAATGCCGTCATCAGGATTGGTAGCCGCTGGGGACAGCACAATGCATGAGCCTTAACTGGACTCAACAAAGTCTCTGCATCCAATGGCACTTCTGATTGTAGTGTGAGACAGGTGTCCAACACGCATTCCTCGCCGCATAGCAAGCACCTTAATACAGGCATAACACAAGTCTGCCACAAGGGTCTGAATGAAAGAAACCAGGTCATATTTAAATCTCGTAGCCGTGCTAATCCAAGGACTTTAGTTATGCGGTCCCGGTAGCGGATAGCTAGGATCGTTTCTTCCATTGTTGCTGGAGTCATATCTGTGACATGGTTTGCCATAGCGAAGCAAAAGTAGCAAACATAGGATGCCTGCTACTATTCCCAACAGGAGAGGTAGTCAGCCAAAGAGGGAATGGACGAAGTTTGGAAAAATACCAAGGATGGCTTTGAATGGGGTCAAAGCGCCTGAAAAAACTGTCATAAAAATACACTCGCGATACCACTTGTATCAGAAATATTTAGAATTTCGTTTAGTATTTCTGCGAAGTGTAGGGGGTTATTTGTTGATAACAGTGAATGAATCTCTGACGTTGTCCTTGCAACTTGGAGATCATACGTTTCTTTTGATGACGTCAACTGGGTTGGCGTCTGTAGGAGCACAGCCTTCATTCTGCTTAAAGTATTAATTCGAATAGAAGAGAAATTTAAACTGGGCCATAACCTTGCCTCCCTGTCTGGAGTATCGTTCGAGAACAATACTCTTTCACAGCACATGACCCTGGTAGTCACGCTTACGAGATAAGGTCTTCCGGGCATTAGGCTGCAACATCTGCGATCTACAATTAGAATGTAACTCCCGTTCGAGAGTCTCCTAAAGAATGGTTCTATTTGTGTTGCAGGTGTGCCTAACTGGTGACATGAAAGGTTATTTGAAGTCCCTTCACAGGCCCCATGCAAACTTATACCCTGACACAGAAGTATACCACTTAGTGATTTTGCACATTTATTGCCACTAAGAAATACACTCTGTCCTTTGTTACTGACACATGTGTGTGTATATGGCAAGTTCCATGTTGACTTAATGTATCCTTTAACCAACCTTTCATACTGGCCTGCCTGTATAAATTTTTGGCAGTATTGAAACTGGAAAGTCGTTATCGGAATATTTATTATCCCATGTATTATCCATTCAATGACAGGTCGTTCTGAAATTGTCAATGGTAATCTCTCAAGTTTTTCAATGCTCAGAATTGTATAGTCAGCACCCTTCTGTGCCAAACTGATTTGTTTATCAGTAAGGTTAAAGATATTAAATAGTGACGTTGTGTTGATTAAACGCCAAGGCACATAGCCTGAACGCAGATTTTGTAACGTCCAGCCAAGCTGTACAATAGAACGTAATTGAGACTGACCGTGCTGTAACATCAGTAAGTCTTGCTCTATTATATCGATTGCTGAAGACACAATACTGTCCAGTGAATATATTCTGGAAGACAGAGTCATTAACCCATTGTCTACAACAGAAAGTGATTTTTCCAAATTAACACGGTCAATTTCCCGTATTTTTTCTGCAGTCTCAATTAGAGTTTCTTTCCAAGCTTCGTTATAAGCTGCATATATAGAGGCCGCTATGAAACGTTTTTTACGCTGTTTGCGTGGTCCCATAATGAAATCACGCAAGTCAGCACCTTCTTTAAGTAAAGTTAGGTGTTGCTTAATTTCTGCCAGTGTGGATGTATGTAGCCATTGAAGGCAGAGCTTTCCCACACTGTAAGTGGTTACAATCCCGGGATGTTGTCTCTGGGAGTATCTAGGGTCTGGCCTGGTCAATGTGAACCCCTGTATTTTGTTCAGGAATCTGTCTTGACAGTTATTTGTGTCTGTGGGCCAGATCAACCATTGTTTCCATTCAGGATGTGTTCTGTTTTGGTTTAAAATATTGGTTACGTCTATTTCAACATCCGTAGTGCTATTACTGTTCGTTGTTGGCTTTTGAATAGACGGTTTGTTTAAGTCTTTGATTTTGGCTAGACCAAGACAGGTGGTCTGTTGAATTGTGTCATTCAAAAATATAATTTGTTCTGGGATCATGCAGGCTCTAAATAATGATTCTATACCTTGCACTTGCCAATCTTTTGTGCCCCAGATCGTTTTCGTTTCAATGTTATTGTTCCAGAAATCAAAACCCAATGTATTCATTTTTTCAAAAAATGAGTCTGAATATATCAATTTTGTGTTTGTAAGCATGGTTTTCACTCCTGTCTTATTTAACAATTTGAAATAGAATGTTTCAGCATTACTTGTGTTAAACCCTGAGAAGTATGAATATTTATCATAAAATGTTTTTGAACTGCCTTTTTGGTGGAGTTGCACAATGTTCCCATTGGTTATAATTTAAAACATTTCTAGGCTGAGTAGATTTATGGAGATAATGGTTACCATAATGGTTGTAGCAAAACATCTCATCATAATTAGATGAACCTTGCAAATAATCATGTTCTGTAAATTTAGCTGACATCACTAGATCAGACATCATATCATTAATACTTTCAAAGTCCCAATCATCAGCAAATGTGCTTGGTTTTACAAAATCACTCAATGAAATCTTAAATTGGTGTAGATACTTCAGGAGTTCAACCGGACCATATATTTCATATTCAGTTTTGTCCCATGCCACCCCGCCGGGTATAGGATTGGCTGTGAAGTTGACTGAAGAAAGTTCTCTTTTCTCGACGTGTGAAGATGTGTGTGGTTTAAGGACCAAGTTGATATTCTGGCTTGCTGTGTCCATTGTAGCATATTTTCCCTCAATGAAATGTCCCAAGCATAGTACCATGATGGTCCAAAGTATGAGGATAAATGCACCAAATGCCACCCAAATTTCAATCCATGGAGAAATCAGATAGGTTTCTTTTAGTTGATGAAAAAGTTCCTTTGCTTTGTCTTTAAAAGTTTTTGTTGACGGCTGTTCCTCAGGTTCACTCAGATCTTCAGAAAAATCATCGAAGTAGATGAAGTAGCCTGATGCTGTTCTGTCAATTGTTTCAATTGCTTCTGGATTACTTTTTGCTTTTAGAATTTGCTTTGTTTCATTAGCATAGTCTGTAGTTACATCATTGTAGGTTGGTGTTTCTTGATGTAAAGTTTTGATTTGGGTTTCAAGAGGTTTAAGTTCTATTGCTTTGTTGCATAGTCCTTGTTGTTTCACTGTAAGTTTATCAAATGTGATTAGTCTTTCAGTTTGAACCTCTGTGGTTGTAGCAAACTTTGGTGTTCTGCTACTTCTTGGGAGTCCACTTGGCCTACTACTTGTTATCGGCCACATGATTGTGGTTTAACCAGGTCGATGGATACAACTCGGTTCTCCTTTTTACCAGCAAGGGGCGGTAGTATTACTGATCTTGTTCCGTTGACAGACAAGACAGGAACTGCTTTTCTGTAAGAAGGCCCAAATTCCTTCTTTACCGCGATCTTCTCTCTGACCAGATCCCCAATCTTTGGAATCCAGACAGGCCTTGCTGGGACAGGTGGTTTCTCTTCAGTGGTTGTTGGCTGTTGTTTCAACTTTATGTTGCTCAGGTCCTTTCTTGTTTCATTTAAGTCCTGTAAAATAGCCAAGCGTTCTTTGATATCAAAGCATTTTTCTTTAACCACTGAAGTCTGACTATCTAAGTCCTGGACTAACATTCTAGTCCCAAACAATAGTTCGTACGGACTGAAACCTTTCAGAGAATTTCTTGGCAGATTGTTAAGACTACGTTGGACCCACCCAGCTCCCGAACCTAATACCTTTGCTGTTACCGATTGCTCTATGCCTTGGTTTTTTCTTTACACCATCCCGTTTCCCTCGGGAAGGAAGTGAGAAGAGTCCCGCAATGCAATGCTCATTCTGGCAATGCACCCCCCATAAGCTTTTTCAGAGCTAAAGGGAAGATATTGATCAGAACGTAACATGCTTCTAGCGTATATGCCATTATAGACTCGCAAATCTTTTATAACAGTTCAGACGTCAGCCGAAAGTTGGGGTCTACATTATAAGTGAAAATAGTCTCTACATGTTAATATGACGCCTTATTCATCCTGGGTGATTTTATGTTCATAGCTGAATCCGTATTGGGGAAGACGCCATGGCAGTATACCGTCTCGGTCACTACTGCGATCTCTGTTGCAGTCTGGACAGTTTCTTGCAAATAGGTGATGATCCAGGCTCATACCTGGCCACCAGTATGTTGATTTTAATTCTTCTAGAGAATCCTTAAGTCTAAGGTGTCTTAGACCCTCACCCATATGTGCGTCTGCTATTAACAAGACTCTCTTGTCCGTGTTTGGAATTACTCTATCCCCCACTCCAGGGATTCGAGCAAAAGGGACTGAGTTTGCATTGATTATGTATGTATAATTGAGTGGGTAATTGATCGGTAGCGCTGAGCAGTCGCCTTTTGATGACGTTTTCACCGCCAGCACAGTTTCACCGTCAATGTATTTTACTGTACGCTTTTTTGTAGCTACGGAAGCCGATTTAGTTGCTACCGCTGTGGCTGTCTCAGCCAATGAATTCCCTCCAACGTGAACGCCATCACGCTGATGACTCAGTGAATGTATCACGTGAGTATTTGGTAGTTCTTTCTGTAAAAGAACTACTTGTTCCCAAAGCGCTTTTTGCTTTATTGTGGCACCTGTGTCATCTTTGTAATCGTTTTGAATCCATTTATGTAAATCTTTATTGTATGATTTGACGCAGTAATATGAATCGCACACTATAAGTGTCGGGAATTCGCGATCGGCATTATCTAGCGCCATTCTTAACGCTATTATTTCAGTTTGTTGTTCTGAATTATTTTCTACTGAGTGTGTTTTTGTAAATAGAGGTCTCAGTTTACCTCAGCGCCCCACGTCTTTTACAATCTCGCATGTGGCGTTGTATGCTTGCTCCCCCCAAACTGAGGGTTGAGCATGTCCGTCTGTATAGATTACACAGGCGTACTGTCGTAAGGGCAGAATGTCGATTGGCAGAGGGTATTCTCTCTCATATTCTAGATATTTTAATTCTTTCATTTCCGGATCAAAATAGTATTTTACTTTGTCTGTAGCAATATAATTTACCCATTGTATCCATTCTGGATTCAGTGCCGTTGTCGGTAAATTACATGGGGTTGTTAATGCCTCAAAAGCTGATTCTGCTGTTCTGACTGTAATACGTCTACCGTCAGCTTGGTATTTTTCTTTTGCTACAGCTGTTTGAACCGCATGAACAATGTTTTCCTTAATGCTGAACCTTTTTTCAGCTTCTGTGTACAAATGTGATTTGTATGCTATTGGTACCTTCTCTCCCTCATTAGAGGTCAGGTATGTGAATCTGCATCTTCCTGGGATGACCCGAATCACAAGGTTGCGTGTGTTATCACGTGTTTGTAGTTTTGTTTTAACTAACATGTCTGTTTGTAAAGATCTCAAAATTTCTGTGTGTTTTTGAGTCCAATTGATTCTTTTAAAATCTGGTTTATTAGATCATAGAGGGGTTTAACCCTCTCTGCGTAATTTATAATGTAAGTTCTTCCGAAATTTAGGAAACCTAGAATTGATTGTAAGTTTTTTAGTGTTCTAGGTGCTTGGATTACAGCACATTTCTCTAGGAAATTGTCAGCCAGGCTTTTGCCTTCACTTGATAATTCATATCCTAAAAACAGGACAGTTAGATGGGCAATTCTTGACTTTTTAAAGTTGAATTTGTAACCCTCTGCTGCGAACCCAAGTATTATGGTGTTCACTCTTTTCAAGTGAGTATCCAAGTCATCATCTGTTAGATAGATGTCATCGACATAAGATAATGCCTCATCATCATATATTTTTTTAGTAACTCTGTTACTCTCGCTGAGAATAATCCTGGGCTGTTCTTGAACCCCTGTGGGAAACGACAGAATTTTTTTGCGCGCCATTTATTGAAAACGCGGTCAAATATCTGCTTTCTGGTGATATATTTTGACAAAAGAATCCGTTAGATATGTCTAATGTTGTTTTGTATTTTTTGCGCACTATGTTATTCATTAGTGCTGCACTGTGTGAGTTTTGCACTGCAAAAGTTTTGAAACATGAGTTCAAGTGTCTGTAGTCCAAAACAAGACGATATGACTCATCTGGTTTGGAGACAGGAAACAAAGGATTGTTCAGTTGTGAGGTGCAAGCTTCAATCACCCCCTGGTATTCAAGTTGATCTAAGATCTCTTTTATCTGTTTTTTAGCTTCTTGCTTAATTGGGTACTGCCTCTGTGCAGTAGGTTGTGATTTTAAGTGGATTTTGTGAGGAGGAGAGTCCTCATCCCATCCCACATGGTTTTTATATAATGCAGGAGCTTGGGCTACTGCCCACTTTCTTGCAAGTGTATATTTTTTATGTATTGGAATATGATTAGAGAAGGCAGGCATAATTATTTCTTCGCCATGAGGGCACTCCCTGACAAACTCTGGTGGCCAGTCTTTTTCAGCTAGAAGGATGTCATAGCCCTTGGAGAGATTATCCCAAAATAGACCCCTTATTTTCCTAGTCTTATCCCCCTCTATACGCAATGTTATTTCATATATTTTATGAGGTTTGCTAACTCTGGTATCTGCAGTTTCCACCTGAATGTATTCATTCGTGTCCACTGTCTCCAGATGATTCATCAGGATCTTGCGAGCTATGCTCACTTCTGCTGCGCTGTCTAGCATTGTCTGAGTCCACTCTCCGTTTTTGAGCTGTGTCCTCAGTATCCTCGGCATGTTTGATTACTTTGATACTGGCTACCTTCTTCTTTGGAAATTGTAATTTTTTATTTTGATGAGCAGGTTCCTTGTCTTTGGACTTGACGTGCTCTTCCCTGTGTTCTGATCGTCCTCTTCTTTCCGATTTCTGCGAGGAAGTCTGAAAAGATTGAGAGGGACGTGTATCAATATCTTGATATCTATCAGGTTTCTTTATATTATCCCTATTTCTAAGGTTGTATTTTTTCCCTTTGGGGAGACTTGCGTCCTTAGTCCGGAGATCTTTCACTCCGCCGAGGAGACCTTCCTCTGGTTTGGAATCTTTTTTCTTTAGGAGTGGATTGTTTATTTCCTTCCCAGCTCTTTTTTTGAGTGTTTAGATTATTTTTAATAAATACCTTTTCAGGATTTTCAATTAGTTGGGGTTTCACCGGTATTCCACCCAAACTATCTCTTCCTAGTTCTTCATAGGATTTTTCTATGATTCTGGCAATTTCAAATGGTTGGTCTGCTATATCTGTCTCTTTCAACCTCTGGCGGATCGCCACATTTGCTGCTTCTCCCTTTATATTGGCTAGTAATATTGCCGAGACCTGCTTGAAGTCTTTTAGTAATTTCATACCCAGAGTTAGGGCCGGTTCTGGACCGTATTCATCTTGAATTTGTTTCAGCACATCTGGTATTACTGACATGGATGGAACACCATGTGTTTTTGTGTAAATGGAAGCAAAGACTGTACCCCAAGTGTCACAGTCCTCCACATGTGGTGCGATTCCCATTGGAAGACAGATAGTCAGAATCCTGTGTTTCTCAACAGGGGTGGTATCTGGAAATACCGCCTCTATTTGAGTGATTTTTTGTGCTAACCAGAATGGAATTTGTTCCCGTTTTGCGGGTACTTTACCTAGACAGGACTGTATGTTTTGTGGTGTAATTTTATTTGTGTTCCCCTGATGAGGGGTCAGCTGTGGAATTTTAATAGCTGGTTGGACTGTTGAAGTCCGCATTACATATTGGACTAATTGTCTGTGTATTTTAATTAGTTGTTTTAGCTGGTTAAAAGATCTGGTGTAGACATTTCTTCAATGTCTGGATGTGGTGTGTATCCGGCTAGGACCGGCCACGTTGCTCCTGGTCTACCTAGTGGACCGAGCCTGGTGATGTGATTATTATGTTTTAGGGCGCCATTAAACCAGAGCAGGTGCTCTTGGTATTTGAGTGGTATCTCCACCTCCTCGAAAGGAGTGTAGATATCCGGTGGTTCCTCTATTTTATAATAGTGGAACTCTTTTGTTACAGTGTTTGCTGCTGGAAAGTTTATCCATGAGTAGAATACCTCTGTCTGCCGATATTTGTGTGCCTCAATTACGAATATGACTGTACCACCTCTCGGTGTCAGCCCATTTTCTATAAGTTTTAAGGTTATAGTTTTTCTTATGTTGACCGGGATCAGTATTGCCTCCGGGTCTTCCTGTACGAGACTTCTGTCATCTGCTATTAGTTGAGCTGCTATTCTAGCTGTCTCCCTTTCTTCTTCAGTTTCTGACATTTGCAGATCAGGTTTCTATGGAAACAAAGATTAGATGCACAATATTTTGGAACAGTGTATCCTTCAACGTTGAATAAACCAAGAACCATACATAGGAGTCTCCTCCTACGAAGTTTGGTGGATTTAACCTTTCACCCACTCCAGACGTCTTTGGAGTATTATGGGAAAAAGGGTCTGTGTGAAAAAGCACGACTGAGTTACTCTAATGTCTTGCGTTAGATTTATCGCCTATCCAAACAGTTGGGCGCCATGTAGTGTAGTTCCTATTTTCCCAATAGGCTCTGCGCATTGGAATAATATCTTCAATAGTATAGACGTAGGACTGTGGTTAACTAGGTCTTCTACTGACGATATTAGACTTAAAGTTATGTGTGTGCCAGCTAGCTCAGAGTTCACTAGAAACTTTCTCGAATAGGCAAGGAGGAGTTTAACCTCCCTGGATAGACAAGAAGGGATTTAGTTTCTGACAACCATAGAACATGACAACTTTGCTCTCCCCTAATCAAGAGTATATCTCTAGAGTCGTGTGAAAACAAAAGACAACTTATTTTACTCAGTCAGTACGTGCATTCTTAGTCTCACCAGATTGTAGAGAAAAGGAAGAGACGGGCGTGTTCAATAAAAAGGTGTTATTTATTGATCAGTCTCCTTTCTCATACAAGAGAAATGAATCGCTATTATTGCAATACTTATAGTTAAGTAAAGTGCATACAGTAACGACAGAATTATAAAATAATACTGTAAAAGCAGTTATATGGTTTCTTAGCCATATGATACTTTAAAATGGATAAAATAGATATATACATATATACATTTGACTAATCGTACTCAACTGGTGCTTCTAACTACGCCTACCCCAGTGTACCTGACCTAAGCCTAATACGTGGGCGGGAGTAGATAAGTAGCAGTTTAAGTTAAGTTTGCTTTGCCAAGGATCTGATTCAAGAATTCTCTGTAAGGGGTTATTCAGTTTAGTACCTGGGATTTAGAAGGCTGGAGGGCTGGTATCTCTATCTCAGGACTCGATATCCCAGTTGCCTGCGAGGGCGGCTGGGAACGCTGGAGCTGGATTTCTCGGCAAGAGAAAAGGCAGCGTCTCTCTCTCAGCGCGTCAAAAGGGAGGGGCAGCGTCCGTGGGCTTCTTCGGTATCAGCTGGGCTCCTCGGCAAGTCTCGCTGCTCCAATCTCGTCACCACCGTGTCTTTACTTAGGGCAATGTCGGTAATATTTATACCTGAAAGGTGCCGAGATTGACGTAAGGATGGACATAAATACGTCAATAAGGATGTCATAAGAACTGGTTGTTCTTACATTCTTTACTGGAGTTCTTGGCTAAATCAAAACAATGGCTGCGGGGGATTTCCCAGGTTGCTGGAGGTTTGATTTGTTTTGAGAACTCAGTATGCTTTCTATGGGGGCTGGAGGGGTACTGCTTGCCTAACGTGGTAGCATGCGCTATGACCTAATCAGAAAACGGGTTTCTGTGCCGTTGTATGGCCACTAGTGATCTATTAACCGGACAAGGGTCAGAAACAGGAATATCGATATAGTGCCCATAGGAAACATATCACACCCCAAGTAGTTTTGTTAGGGGATTTAAATTGTAAAATGTCCAATTATACCTTGCACCAACTATGTGATGATGAAAAAAGAAAGAATTGCAAATTCCCCCACTTGTTTTTCCACCAAAGATAGGAATTGATAAGCGAGGGAAGCTCCTATTGGTCTAAAACTGAAAAACTAGATAATTGGAGCCTACCCCCAGATTCTCCAGCATCATACACACATAAATCATCAAGGGGAGGGGCAATTTTGGACTGTGTGATGGTAGGTTGCACCTCGTTTTTTCTGTTGGGTGACCTAAAGGTAATAGATTCTCCCATCAGTGACCATAGCTTGCTGATTTTTCCCCTGGGCCTAAATATGTCACCTATTAGTCCATGGAGGTTTGAAGGGTCCTCATCCAAATTTGATAAAAATAAATGAAGGACACAGTGAGATCACAGAGTGGTTACAGGCTTCAAAAGTAAACTAGAAGTTGCACTTGAAAACCTTGAAGCCTAGGTGGGAGAGGGGTTAGAACATTTTAGTATGTTTATGACGCTGCTTTTAGCAAGTGCTAGTCATATAACTACCAAGGGCAAGTTTAAGGTGATTAACAAAACTAAAGAGAGTATTGATGGTTTATGGATCGCACTTCTACGTGGCATGCGCTGTTCTTTGTAAAGAAAGTCACGAAAGGTTATTCTAAGTGTGGTGCTGTATGGTACTAATGCATCATACTACCCTATATGCACATAGCATATTGGTATGGACCTCTGCGCTTCTATGAGAAATGTATGTACCCCAGCACTCAATCAACAGTCAACACATGGTGTTTCCAAATCACAAATCACAAATCAAAAGTCAGCCAAATGTTGCAATGCAGCTTGTTTTGAATTCGAAGAGGATGCACTGTTGATTGAGTGCATGAATTTCTCAAGTTTAAGGTGATTACCTGCCCTCTTCTCTTACAAAATAGGGAAATAAATCCCTTTGTTAGGAAACAATATATGATATATGCCTGAGGAATACTAGGGTGTTGCTATTAAAAAGAAGAAGGAGACGATTGAAGGCCCAAATAAAGAGAGGCATGGGACAGGCTTTGGATTGACCTAGGGGAGGCTGCAGTAAGGGGTCAGGCAAGGTCCTTTTGGATGCTAGTCACGGAAGAATGTGGGTCAAGAGTTAGATCCATGACCTCGGCCATTGAGGAAACTGTTTGGATTGACTTTATCTCAAATCTCAATGCCGCAAATGATGGTGAGGTTGATTGATCTATTGCAGAAGGGGATACACATTCTTATGGATCCCCATCTGAAAAAGAGTTTGACTTAGCCATTTGAGGAATGCACAACTCGGCCCGGATTGGGCCAGATGAAATTCCAATTTTGTTAATAAAACAAGATAAAACCCTTTGGAGTAAAATATTCTCCCTGGTTTTTAAAGCTGCTATGAAAACAGACAATTCCCCCTCCTGGGCGGGAAGTAACATAGTACCATTATTCAAGAAGGGAGGTCGAAAAATGCCAGGACATTTTCATCAGATCACCCTTTTAGATCTGGTGGGCAAAGTCTTTTCTAAATGTTTGCTGACTCAGATTAGTGAGCTGTGGAAGAAAATAAATTTATACCTATGGAGCAAACTGGGTGCTGGAGAAAACATGGAACTATTGATAATATGTCAGCTCTCCAGGTGATTAATGAGAAATATGTTTTAGTGAGAGGAGGAGTGACTTATGCAGCCTTTATACACTTCTCCACAGCATTTGATAAAGTAGATCGATCTTTGCTGTGGAGAAAGATCTCACGATTGGGTATGCTTGGTACCGTCTTAAATCTAGTCATCTCCTTCCACTCCATAACTGGTGCGGAGTACTACTAGGTGGTGTATCTCTACCCTAATGGGGCTAAACATGGGTGCCTCTTAGCACTGCAACTTTTTGTCTTTATATATATCAGACCTTCACAGCCACCTCATTCAGAGTGAGGATTTTGCTCCAATAATTGGTGGGAAATCAATAGTTTGCGTATTATATGTGTACAACATAATCCTGAATCTCACCCAAAACAGTTGTCTACAGACAATGAAACAGGTTGCAGATGCCCACTACTTAAAGATTAACATTTCTAAAAGTAAAATCATGTGTTTTCATGGGAGGAAGAAACCCAAATATGGAAATGTTATATGGCTCCTGGGTGCACAAAAGCTAGAAATAAAATTGTATACTTTTTGGGGGAAGATAATGTGTGGGAGCCTTAGTTAAAAGGCCCATATTAAAAATAACATGAGCAAAACCCATCCTCAAGCTAAAAGCTTGAGCCTTTTTATAGGGCAACTGGAAAAAGACACTTCTCCCATCATTTAAAGGTCTATAGAACCAAAATTGCTGCCTCTCTCTGCTCTACGGACTCGAGCAGATTGAAGTAATTAAATGGGGTTTTCTAAATATAATGGAAGGACGAGTCCTCAGAAACGTTTCTTCTATTAGCTCAGTGATCCCAGATGCAGCATTAAGATTGGAAATGGGCTTGAGAAGTGCTTTTGTTCTGGGTCTGGGTAGGGTAGTGAGGAGCGATGATGATACATTAAGGTCATGTATAAATAAATACATTTTGGTTGACATTAAGGATAAATCAATAATTTGTAGAAACTTTCCTTCTGCTGTTGATATGCTCAACTAGATCCTAATTTGGTTCTTGCCCTAACAATGCAGCAATCAAAAGTTAGTTTAAAACAAACAACATAGACATTAAGCTTTCGTTTGGACAGGGAGGCATGCCTCAAAAAAAGGGGCTTTCAGAATATAATATACTCCTTTTTTCCCAAATAAAGTGCAATTTTCTATTACTTGGAATTTGCTGCATGGGTTGAGATGCTTCTGGATTCTGTTAAGGCAGTGTATGCTCCAACTTAATCCCCTTTTGGCCAAATGGTAAGGAATCACGACTGAATGTAACCTATTTCAAAATGGTCTCCAAGATCTAAACCATTTTCTCTTTGTTTGCCCAGCACTTTTATTATGTAGTTGAAAATGGCTGAGACCTGTATGCCTCCAGTTATCTATATTATCTGCTTCAGATGCACTACAGTCACTTTGTGTGCCTCCTAATTAAATGTGTTGTTACAGATACAGAATGTTTTACTTTTTCAAGTGTTTTTTAAACTTGTACTTATTCTATTGTACACATTATATTTGGGTTTTATGCTGTCTTGGTTTTTAATGTTCTTCAATCAACCTATTGAATATGTGTTTTTATGTCTTGTGCATATATGTATTCTGGCTAATGTTTTATGTGGATCTATTTGGAGTCCCATAGCATAGATAAAATAAAATTGACACTTGACTTGTAGAGCACACTAACTCCCAAAGTGGATTCTGGCATTGAGCAGATGTGAGCCTAGTCAAACCTAGGGTCTAGTTGCAGTACTATAAAAGCCAGATCTTCAGGTTCTTGTGGACTTAAAGAATTGAGGAGAAGGAGGTTCTTATGTATAGGAGCAAGTCGCTCCATGTTTTAGGACAAATGTAAGAGAAGACTTGAGCTCCTGATGTGATTTTCTGTATGCATGGGATGTGTGCAAATAGGAGTCTGGACAAGTGGATGTGTCAGGAAGGTTTGTGAAAGAAGAGACAATTGCTGATGTATGCTGGGCCACTGTTATGTAGTGCCTTGAAAGTGTGGGTAAGGAGTTCGAATTGTGCTCCTTTGTATGGGAAGCCAGTGGAGCTCCTTCATGTGTGGTGTGATGTGAGTGCAGTGTGGGACGTTAAGAGTGATTCTGGCAGTCAAGTTCTGAATGGTCTGCAGCCTTCTGGTGAGGTTTTTGTTGAGCAGGGTCTTCCTGTAGTTCAGCTTGCTTGTGAAAAGGACATGCATGATGGTTTTCCAGTTGCTGATTGGGAGCCATTTGAAAATCTAACTCAGCATCTTAAGGGTACAGAACCATGAGAAGGTGACAACTGTGTCTTGGACAGTCACGTTGAGTTTCCTCTCAAGGACAATTCCAAGGTACTTGGCGTGAGCGGATGTCCTAGCTGTGGTGGCCTCTAGGTGGAGTTTCATGATGAAGTGCTCTTCCTGAATATCATGATTTGTGATCAAGTCGTTGTTCAGCTTCAGACAGTTGGTCTTCATCAAGTGGGTGATTTCAGTGTTGTAGGCATTGAACTTGAGCCTGGTACTGGGCGTCTTGTACGTGGAGGAAGGGATGAGTTGTGTGTCAGCGGTGTAGGAGAAGATGTTAATGGTGTAAGAGAAGATGATTCTGGTCAGCAATATCGTCTCTGCATTGAAGAGGGTCGGGCTCAGGGAGGATCCTTGTGGAACTCCAGGGATGAGGTTTCAGGCATCTGAGCTGTTCGGGTCAGGCTGAATGACTGAGTCCTTCCAGTCAGGAAGGAGCAGATCCATTGGAGTGTGTCTTGGATTGCAATGAAGTGTAGACTTTGGATGAGGGGTGGATGGGAGACTGTGTCAAACGCTGGGGAGACGGCCAAGTGGATTGGGAGGGCTGCCATTTCTTGTCCATTAACAGTCATGTATATGTTATCTGTGGTTGGGTCTGAAATCAGACTGAGTGGTGCTGGTGTTCTCTTATTTACAAACAAATATTATTATTACTTGATATATCCTTCTAGCAGTACACTAATGACACACTGCCACGTTTTTATCTTATTTGCAAACATTGATTTTGGCTACATGTATAGATATGCTTAGTTTGGCAAAACACGAGAGACAAATATATATATTTTGTTTGGCAAAACATGATAGACTAATAATTATTGTTTTTTTCCATCATTTCAAGAAGTGTAGTACCATATATGCGTCCCATACTGTCACGGAGACTAAAGTTACTAGAACGAAACCTAAGACTCACAATGACTATCATTAGCATATTAATATATAAATGATCCCCCTCCAGAAAGAGAGTCTATTTGAATAGAACGAATTAAACAAATATGTTTAAGAATATCTTAAGTTGTTGTGCATGTATCACTAGGCCAAAGTCTGAGTAAAGTTCCAAAAAGTGACTTGCTTTGTGTTTCAAGAATAATAGCGGGCCATTCTGCATATATTAGGCCATACAAGCCTGATTTGTAATTGAGTGGGTAATCTAAACCTGACAGTATTTCTCCCAGCAAAGGTGGTGGAGGGCTGAGGGAATTCCGCTGGAACATTCCTCTATGAATTTGCACTTTCCTAAGAAATTAGAGGACTTTCTTTTACCATCCATATTTTTAATAAGACCTAAAATGGATGTCTGTCATGAACAGAACTGGACTGTTCGCCTTAATTATTAGCTATATTTTCCCATTTTAATAATGAGAACAATATTTCTTAATATTGCTCCTATTGATTATGTAAAACGAACCAGGCGACCTAGCTGCTCTTATTCCTCATTCGAGTATGATATTTTCCATTTTTACATCACCATCATGTGATGGAAAGAAGGATTACAAAGTATTTGTTGGAAAGTTAGGTTTCAGTCCTTCCTCTGATAAGGGCTATGAGCTTTTCGTCATGCACAGAGCATGCATATGAGGAGTCAGTGATTCATCGTTGCAATGGTCGCCTTTATTTGTCAAACAATAAAACCCATTAGAATATGTCTTTTACAATAACCGATTGATCGTCTCCAGTCGCCATGTTACCTTCCCAGTAATTTCCTTGCGGGACGCTCCACCATATTTCCGAAATTACTAAAACGTTAAAGGGAATATAGTTATAGACACTAAACCAGGCAGGCGCCAAGTTGAAAAATAAAACTGTATTGCAATAACGGACATTCCCTGCTTCTTCAGTGACCTTTTCCATGACCTGGAAGAAAACAGCCCACTTCATCAATACAAGATTATGCTCTGACTACCAGAGCTCGAGGGCGCACAGCTGTGTTTATGTCTGGTATCTGCAACGCTTCTTATCAGCGACTCCGAGTTATTCATTACCACAAGGTTGTGAAACATATACAGGGCAAACAATGCTGCATTTATCATGGGAATCCCAATGCAGGGTCCTTACTTTGGCTCGGTTAATCTACAGATATTTGTGATACAATATTCTGTAAATAAGAATAACCCAAACGGCGCCGTGGATACTGCCGGAAGAAAACAATGCAAATACGGCAGGAAAAAGTATTTAATAATTCAAATTCAATGAGATAAGTCTCTAAAAACGACAATTCCATTTACACTGTTAGGTATTGAAAAGAGACATGCAACCCCATAGGGGGATATTTACAATAACTGGCGCATCCCTACAAATCAGCAGGGATGCGCCAGTTAATATGCGCCACAGCTCCGCCATCATGGATGCGCCGCATTTACAATGCGGCGCACCATGGTGCAAAAATGGCACAGATGCGTGACGCATCTGTGCCATGAAAGTGACGCATTGCTGGAGTTGCGTCACAAGCGCGATGCAGCTCCAGCAATGCTCTGGGGGCTCTATCTAGTTAATGCTGCGTCAATCCTTACGCCTGCTTCAAGCAGGCGCAGGGTTTTGACGCAGCATGGGCCTAAAAGTGACTGAGTGAAATCTTGTAGATTTCACTCAGCCACTTTTAGGAGGCGTTCTTGCGCCGGAACGCCCCCCCCCTGCACAGGAACACCTACATGTGGCGTAGGGCATTACAACGTGACACATCTCCCAGATGCGTCACGTTGTAGGTACCCCCACACCATGGAGCAGAATTTGCGCCGCCACTGCGTCACAAAAGTGACGCAACGGCCGCGTAAATGAGGCGCAAGGGGCTTGTAAATCTGCCCCACTGTTTTCTACACTTAGGGGTCTAGTTATGGAAGTCACCTTGGAAAGGACAAGAATGCACCTTATGTAAGGCTATTTGGCGCATTCCTGCCTTTTCCTTTGCGCTGGAGCCCTTTTGGCAGACGGGCGGCAACATAGACACCCTTGAACCACAGTGCAAGAGTGCCTGTGTTGCATGCAGGATTGCTTTTGTTCAGGAAGTAGCATCTTCCTGCACAAAAACAATCCTGGGAGGCATATCCCTCGATCTATGTGTGTTGAAGAATGCAGCACACATAGAAAGAGGAAGTAAACAGGAGAAAAAAAGATATTTCTCCTCATTTCGCCTCTCCTGAGACGGCCTATCTTTTTGGCGCATTCCCAGGTTTACCAGATCTGATAAATCTGGGAATGTGTCAAAAACCATGGGAGTTTCATGGGAACACCAGCGCAACAACCACGGAATGCCTTCTCAGGGCAGAGTAAGGCAACACAGCAATCTTAATTCAGATATTGAGCCACTCAAAGTGGCCTTGCGTGGCTTCATAAATCCGACTTACGGTTGGGATCACTCTTGCACCATGTTGCACGGTGCAAGAGTGATGCAAACCAGCTTGTAAATAGGTCCCTTTTTTACATTCTCTTTTTTTGAAGCAAACATTTGTGAGAAGTGTTACATAATGCAGATCTTGCCTGAAATTAGGTTTCTGGTTGGCATAGGTATGCACCCTGTCCAAGCAGGAACCACAATCCTAGTCAGGGTAAGTACACACTAAAGGTTTACCTGTGCTCACCCTCTGGTAGCTTAGCACACAGCAGTCAGGCTAAACAAGAGAGGCAATGTGTAAAGTATTTGTGCGCACGCATACACACACATACACATACATACACACACAGGAACACAGTGAAAACACCACAAAAGTACTCCACACCAGTTTAGAAAAATAGCCAATATTTATCTGGATAAAAAAAGAGCAAAACAAAAAAAATCCAAGTTGCACAATTCAAGATATATATTTTGCAAGATTAAATCAAAATGAAGTACTTAGAAGTCAATAGCTCCTAGTGGGTTCTATCTGGTCTTGCTTGACTGTGGCAAATCCAAAACTTCAGTCCGACCACAATGGAATACAGGCTGGATACAGGAGTCAAACAGACCCACTGTAGAGTACCTTGGATGCGTCAAAGCTCGGGGACGATATGTTGAACAAAGGAGGGGATACGATGCTGTTGAAGGTGATGCGCCGTTTCCGAGGCCGGGCAACGTTGCTGATGCATCGATGTCAAGAGCGCAGTGAGTGAGGCTGAGGTGTCGATGTAAAACCGGCAGGCTGTAGGCGAAGCATTGGTGCGAGGCCGCGTAGGGCCAGGGTTTTGGCGGAGTCGGGAGAACAGTGCAGCACAGACATCAGTGATGCGGTGTATGGGAGTCCTGTAGCTGCAGTGATTCGGATGTGCTGCCTCAGCAAAGTCGAGGCTGCATTGCAAGACAAGGTCATTGAGTTGCGCAGTCGGTGTCCATGGCTTTAGTGTAGGCAGCGGTGATGCGTTGACATTAGCAGAGAAATGCACTGGTTTCCAATGACGCTTCGTTGCCGATGCGTTGCTTTCTTGGGTTGCAGTCCCATCCACTCACTTCCAAGGGCCCAGTACTAGATTTGGCACCATTTGGCAGAAGAGGACTCACATCAGAGGAGTCCAGGTGCTGGTAGCAAGATGCAGGTGAAGTCTTCGATATCCCTGAGACTTCAGAAACAAAAGGCAAGCCCTCCAAACCCTTGGTGAACCTTTAGAGATGCAGGAAGTGGAGAGTCAAGTCCAGCCCTCTCACTCCTAAGCAAGAATCAGCAGGCAACAGTGCAACAGGCAAAGCGAGCAGTAATCCCTCCTAGCAGCACAAAAACCCTTCTTCCTGGTACTGTCCTCAGTTTTGAGAAGTGTTCTGAGTATATTGTGTCAAAGGTCCAGTACTTATATCTTTTACAACCTTTGAAGTAGGGAGACTTCAAAGAACGATCTTTGTAGTGCATAGGACCCTGCTCTTTCCTGTCCTGGCTCCAGACACACTACGGGGGTGAGGTATGCAACTTTCTGTATGGGGACAGGCACAGCTCTATTCAGGTGCATGTGTCAGCTTCTCCCTCTCACACTAGCTCAGGAAGACCCATCAGCCTGGTGATGGGTCATCAGGATATGCAGGGCACACCTCAGCAATCTTTGTGTGACTGCCTGGAGGGAATGCACAAAGCCCAGCTTTCATCCAACCCAGATGTGTATTTCAAAGACAGGCAGAGGCACAGAATGGGTAAAGTAAGAAAATGCCAACCCTCTAATATTGGCATGTTCAGACCTGCAATTTAAAAGCCAACTTCACTAAAATATATGTTTTTGAATTGTGAGTATGTCCAAAAGTTTGTTATGCCAAGTTAAGTTCAACAAGAGTCTGCGTCCCACTACACCCTTTTGGGTTTATAGTTGGGAATCCATTTGTTGGATTGTAATGCCCTCACACACCCTTTCAGGTGTCATGTTTCATCATATGGGATGCTCCTTGTTGGGTCGGTGGTGCAATATCCAACGGGCTCCCTTGGAAGGGGCACTTTATCGGAGATCTTTTTTCCAACAGACATAAGGTGAAGTGCGGGTGTGGGGCCAGCACCGTGTAGATGTGTAGTGGTGAATTTAAAATAAGATTGGGAGTACCTAACACAAATTGATTTATTCTGGGGGTCTCCCATCCTAGTTAAAAACAGTGAACAAGGAACTCATCTGAGTGTTATGTCTCGTGGTGGAGTGTCCTTTGTTAAAAATTGTTGGCCAACATGTTTCTCGCTTCCAGTGAAGTATACTAGCGATTCTTCAGGACCGGGAAAAAGAACTATCTACACTTAATGTTAATAGTAAGAGAATTACTCACTAACCAATTTATCTCACAAAAAGTACCTGATGCGAACTGGATCTACCTTTTACAGGGAAACAAATAGTTTTTTGGTATAGGTATCATGCAGGTGCTACCGTACACAGTACATATAGGCGCGGTTCTAGTGGTGACTCTTAAATCTATTGCTTATTTATGTCCAGTGAGCGACAATGCGTTTGAGGACATCTCGTGATAAAAACAAGTGTTTAATCCCCACAGTGAGCTATTGTGGCAAATTGCCCAATGTGGATATTTAGTATTGTAGCAGAAATGCATAGGTCAGGACTGCGGCTGTGTTTTTTTAAAGAGTTACCGCTACACTCTCCTAATGCGTAGTATCTATAATGGCTGTTATCCGCTTGCATTACCTAGTGAAAGCATGCCCAAGGCATCACAATTCCTCTAGTATTGCATTTAGTCCGTTTTAAAAATCGTTCGTGGTGAGGCTCCCTGCTGCCATAGTTTCGCCAAACATGCAATTGCATTTACTCACGGTTATCAGTATTGTTACACCCACGACCTGCCCTATTCACCGGGTACGGTAGGTGCCATGGTGTTTGGCTGCCATTCTTTTAACACTGTGATGTATCACATGACCTGGGGTGGGTCATGAGGCTGCCCCATAGTACCAGATTTACCGTGGCGGCCATCTTGCAATGGTGTCCATTGTGGCACTTATTAAACCTGTTTAGAACATGCTTCTTTGCAATTCTGGATTTGAGTCTATACTTATAAGCCCTATCGTAGTTTACCGCAAGTAATCGTGGTAAAGAATACGTTATGCATGAGGGCGGCAAGTACAGATTAAACCATATTTCTTTACGCTTGTTGAAGTGGTTTAATCACTACCTCTGATGGCGGCCATCTTGGAGCGATGTTCATCGCGTCAGATGCGCTGCCTGGGAAGGTCAAACCCTGTTACAGTTGGACAATAATCTCTCATTCCTACTTGGAATCACACCTGAGTGGTTCAGGGTACTTGTACATCAAGGATTTTGATGGGCAATGTTACTGGGCATGGTGCTCAGTAGTAAGGCTTGCACCCTGTGTTGAGTTTAACCAGGCTATGGCTCTCGAGTTTTAAATGCAAATGGTCACGGTGGTCAACTTGAGGTATCAAACATGTTTGTGCAGTTCAAGTATCGCTATTTGGCAGGTGGTTGACAAGTCAAATGAGCCAATTGTTTTGGTACTCGATCTTACTGCTTGTATTTCCCCTTTGTCTGGGTGTCTACATGGGTGCATATATCTAAGGTGATTTTGGGATGACACTGTTTGCTTAGGTTCTGATAGCACTCCATGGTATCTCCTCGTTGAGGCGCTTATCATAAGTGGATAACCCATGTATCCATCGTTGCTCCTTCGAGAACAGGCTTGTTTTTGATATTGTAGGTGTTGCCTCTAGGATGACCCACTTCAGGGAGTCTGCAGAGGGGTTCTTTTCTAGAAAGTGTGCACACATCTTGGTGTTGTTCTTGTGGCAACGGAAGTTACTGCAATGTTCTGATATCCGCAGTTTAATGTGATGGGTAGTCATCCCTATATAGTAGATATTGTATGGGCATGTCAATAGGTATATGCAATTTGCTGTATTTCAATTTGCTTGTGATCTCATCTCATATTGGAAGGTATTGTTCAGTGTTATGGTTTTGTGTACAGACGTGAAAGCACAAGCGTTGCACATACCACATGGGTAGTGTCCTGTGACGGCTGGTAGTTGCCAGAGGGTTCCTTGTAGGTTTTTTGGCTTTGGCTTAGGTCTAGTGTGGACGATCATGTCTTTAATATTTTTAGAGCGTTTGAATGCAAACTGCGGTTGCTCTATATTCATGGCACCTGTGTTCAATATGTTCCAATGTTTTTTATTACTTTAGTGAGTTGATTTGAAGCCGGTGTAAATGTTTTTTCTTTGTGTTCTAGTAGGCCTTCTCTGTTGTTGTAGCGTGCTCTCTTTCTAGAGAGTGCAATACTCCTAGGGGGATAATCCCTTGCTGTAAGGTTTTTTTGCGAGTATTGCTGATTGTTGTTTGTATGCCTCTACTGTGCTCCAATTTCTCCTTACTCTAAGAAACTGCCCGAACGGCAGGTTCTCTTTGAGTGATTTGGGATGGTGACTCCCAAAGAGTAGAAGGCTATTGCGGTCTGTGCCTTTCCTGTACATTGTTGTGGATAACTGACCTCCTTCAGTTTTGATGGTGAGGTCCAAGAAAGCTATCTGGGAGGGAGATGCAGTGATGGTGAAGTTCAGGTATGGGTTCAGGTTATTGATCCAATCAAAGAAGTTCCCATAGGTTTCTGGGGTCCCTGTCCAAAAGATCAGGATATCGTCGATGAAACGCTTCCATAGCTAGATGTTGTCACGGTAAGGATTCGAGTAATGGAAGATGTATCTACCATCAAATGCCGCCATATAAAGGCAGGCCACACTGGGAGCGAAGGTGCTCCCCATGGAAGTACCTTGCGTCTGATGGTACAGCTGACCTTTGAACTCAAAAAGTTCTCAGTCAGGGCCAGTGTGGCGCATTCCATGATGAAGCTAGGTGGGGTCAATGACTCCCAGGTGGCGGCATTCAGATCTTCCTCAATCACTTCTAGGGTGGCCCTTTGTGGTATGTTTGTGTACAGAGCTTCCACATCTAGAGTGATGAGGAAATCGATTTTGGTGGTATCTTGAAATTGGTCAAGCAGACGAAGCACATCCGTAGTGTCTTGTATGTATGACGGTATCTGTTTCACCAGTGGCTGAAGAAAATGATCACATAATTGTGACAATTGCTCTAGAACAGAATCAATTCCAGAAACGATTGGTCAGCCTGGCACTGGGGTGACCCCCTTATGAATTTTTGGTAATACATAGAAATAGGTTGTCTTAGGTTCTTTTTTGATGAGGAAGGATGACTCCTTCTTACTCAACCATCCCTGATCTCAGTGGAGTCAACCAGTCCGTGATAGATGTTGTTATGCTTTCAATGGGGCTTTTAGGAATAGCTGTGTAGTATTTCCTATTACTCAATTGTCATAGACATTCTGTGTCATACTCAGAGGTTGCCATTATAACTGTTGCTCCACCTTTATCAGCCTGTTTTATAGTGACTGTGGGATCGTTGGCCAGTGAATCTATCTCCAGCATTTCTTGTTTAGAGAAGTTGTTGAACTGTCTCACTTCAGTCATGGCTTTTACATCTTTTACGACTGCCTGTTCATAAGTTAGAATTTCATAGGGTACCATACCACTGGTGGGGGTAAAGGTGGAGGGTTTGTGTAGGCCTGAGTCCTCTTCAGGTTCAAAGGCTTTTCCGTAAAAAAACGATTTAAGGCATATTTTGCGGAAAAAACTGATGTAGTTTGCCTGTTTGTTTGAAGTTATCCACCTTAGGTGTGGGGACAAATCCTAATCCTTTCGGAAGGACTTTTTCCTCTGTGTTTGTCAGTTGTCGTGGTGAAAGGTTAACTACTAGGTTTGTTTTTTGGTTGTATGACTCCTGGTCTCCATCACCTGTTGTTGTGGTTCCTCCCATTGCACACTTTTCTCCTGTTGGTTCCTCTTCTTCACCCGTGACCTCTGCCTGAACCTCTGCCTAAAAAAGGCTGGCTCATACCTTGGGGTCCGTATTGGGGTGGGCAACTCTAAAGTAGATGTCCTGTCTTTCAAATACACTGCACCCTGCACATGGGGCTACCTAGGGCATACCTTAAGGGTGTGTGGTAATGAAGTCAGGATACATCAGCAGTATAATAATTAATGTATTTATTGAGCTTAGAGGAAGCACAGCGACAGGGAGCAGTGGCAGAAAACCAACTGTCAAAGCACCGCGTTCTGAGACAAAGCCTGGAACCATGAGGCCAACAAGGTTCCAACTACAGATGCCTAAGAGGCACAACACAAAGAATACTACATTATCCTCTTTTCTATAAAAAGGGAAACGAATGGAAAATGATAGTTGAGGAAAAGGAAACAAGAAACAAAAATGAGAAAGAAAGAAAGAAATAAAAGATAAAGAATAAAGTGGAAAAACACATCTGAGAGCAGAGAAAGAACAATGAAGTTACATAGCAATAATCTGGTACGACAAGGTCAAAATGCAATTATCGCTAATCTGGTACAACAAGGTTTAAAATGCAATTATCTGAACCTGGCAGGAATCCTACAAGTTCTGAGACTCCTGCGAGGCTCTGACACAGAAGTTGCATCAACAATACCATTTCCCCTCTTATCAACAGAATTAGGTAACACATTGCTACTATTAATCTTTGCAACTTTACAAATGTTCCACCAATCCTTGTTGTTCACACGCACAGCATTCCCACAGACCCTGTCGACCACTAGTGGTTCAGAGAACTTGCTCCTTCCTTTGGTGACATGAACAGAATCCTTTATGCGAATGACATCCCCAACAGAAATATTATGAGGCACAGATCTTTTCCTCTCATCAAAATAAGTCTTCTGTTTCCTCTGGGCTGCCAAAACATTGTGCCTTACCACACCATCAATGCCATCCATCACATTCATCTTTACCCACTTAGACATCCAACCTGGATAAATTTTCGTAGAAGGTTTCCTTCCTCTTAAAAGTTCGAAAGGAGAAACTCCAGTGGAAGAATGCGCAGTAGTACGGTAGAACCATAGCATGGAACGTACAGCATTCTCAACAACACATTTGCTGGCGATGGCCCACTGCACACAATTATTGAGCACACAATTCATCCTTTTCACAAGGCCGTTGGCCTGAGGATGATACAGAGAACTTTTCTTGTGACCAACACCACCCTGTTTCAGAAAACACTCAAATTCAGAACTGACAAACTGCACCCCATTGTCTGTCATGACCACAGAAGGAAAACCCTCCCTCAAGAAAATATCCTTTAAGAAAAGAATGACATTGGCAGAGGTGGGCTCCTTGACAAACCGAATCTCCGGCCATTTGGAGTAATAATCAATGGCCACAATGGCAAAGCGAGAAGAGGAAGGTAGAAGATAGAAAGGGCCAACTAAATCAACTCCAATCTTTTCCCACGCTCTATCAGGAAGTTGAATGGGCTCCAGCGGGGGTGTCCTTACCTTGTGACTTTTGTCAGAAGATTTACAAATAACACAATTATCTATCAAAATATCGACACAAACATCCATCTGTGGCCACCAGAACACATCCCTCAACCTCCGGTTTGTAAACGTTTTCCCCAAATGACCTTCATGAGCACCCTCAACAAGACGTTTCCTCAAGCTCTCAGGAGGAATAAGTCTGCCACATCGCAGAAGAATGCCATCTTCGACCGTAAGTTCGTCGGCAACCTTAACATATGTTTGGAATTCTCCAGAAACATACTTTTCCTTGGGCCAACCAGACTTCAGGTAATTGGCAACCTGAACAAGAACCTCATCCTTCAACAACTCCTCCTTCCACTCAACTTCATTGACGGCACACATCCCTTCAAGATCAGTCGCAGCAACAAAACAATCCTCTTGGTCATCCTCCTTTTGCATTTCACAGTCATTCTCTGTTATGGGAAAGCGTGAAAAATAATCCGCCCTGACATTCTTCGAACCAGGGAGATACACAATGTTGAAGTCATACTGTAATAGTTTGGTGGACAACCTCGCAATTCTGGGAGTATGTTCTTTGATTTTCTCCCCAGACAGAATAGAAACTAAAGGGCTATGATCCGTTCGAATCGTGAAATGGCTGCCCCAAAGAAAAGTATTGAACTTCCTGACTGCCCACCAGCAAGCTAAAAGCTCTTTCTCGATGACAGAGAAATTGACCTCAGACCCACGCAACACTCTTGAAGCATATGCAATAGTATTGTCAGTCTGCCCATTTTTCTGAGTGAGAACAGCCCCAAGGCCAAAACCACTAGCATCCACCGTGACAACACACTCCTTATTGGGATCAAAGGGTTTAAGTACATTCTCACTCACCAGCTGTAACTTGATCCATTCGAAAATTTCTTGACAGTTCTTGTCCCAGACAAAAGGTACATTGTTCTTTAACATATTTGTGAGAGGCTGAACCTTAGATGCATAGTCCTTGACAAACCTGGAGTAAAACTCACTAAGCCCTATAAAGGACTTCAAACCAGATTTATCAATAGGTGGAGTGGCATCTACAATGGCTTTAACTAGACCAGGACGTGGTTCAACCCCCTTATGTGAGACTACATGCCCTAGAAATTCCATTTTTTTCTTTAGGAAAACACACTTCTCAGATTTCAGTACAACACCTTTGTCTTGCATAAGTGGCAGAAAACCAACTGTCAAAGCACCGCGTTCTGAGACAAAGCCTGGAACCATGAGGCCAACAAGGTTCCAACTACAGATGCCTAAGAGGCACAACACAAAGAATACTACAGGGTGATTAGTATGTAGTAAAAGAGATGGTTTGGACCTGGCAAGGGGATGAACTTGCCAGGTCGAAATAGCAGTTTAAAACTGCACACACATGCTCTGCAGTTGAGGGCACTCATTTGGGTGGCACAATCAGTCCTGCAGGCCCACTAGTATGATTGAATTTACGGGCCCTGGGCACATATAGTGCACTGTACTAGGAACTTAATAGCAAATCAAATATGTCAATCATGGAGGAACCAAATGCCACTACACTTTAGACACAGATCACATGTCCTAAAGCCAGCAAAAACAAATTAAAAAACAGAGGTTGAAGAAGGCAAAAAACTTGGGGTAACCCCACAAAAAGGGCCATTTCCTACTCCTGTGCTAAGAATTATCTATTTACCCATACATATCCAGGACACTGAAAGGACCTTTAAACCAGATGTAAAGATCTTGGGTTAGATGTTAATTTGAGAAGGCTAATTCTTTTTCCAGCCAAAGTGCTACCATCTGCCTCCATTTCACAAAATGCATAGGTTGGGAACCTACCTAATTTATATGGGGCCTCTGCCTCCACTAGCAGGCTGAAACCCATCCAGCATCAAATGAAGATCATACTCACTGCTAAGTTCAGATACTGGTGGCCAGACAGGGAGTGGGGCATTGCGGCACAGTGGGCCTCCAAAGGACAGAGCTGTTGGCTCTCCCCTGTGGCTCCTGTCCTGTACTCCAGATTGTCATATGACTTACACTGTGGTCTGCTGCACTAATCCATTGATGTATTCACAGCTGGATAGAAGTGCACTCCACAGATGTTATCATTTGCTTGGTTGGTCAAAGGAGGACATGGATCTCTCCTATAGCTGGAGAGTGTGAATGCCACCAAAAAAGGGCAATGCTCACAAGGACTCAATAAATCTCTGTCACTCTTCCTTGCACCCTAAGTGCCCACATGAAACCTTGAACATGAATTCAAAGTTTTCCTCAGGCCTGGCTATACATATGTGGCCCTGTGCTGCAAGTGACCATTTCTGACTGGTACAGACCTCTGACAGAACAGGACATCGTCATGGAGATAGTGGTATCACTGTAATGGTGTCTTTGAATACCATAACCACTCAGCTACCTTTTAAACTGATTTAAAAAAAAATGTTTTCATGTCAGACAGCCGAGCATTGGTCAGAGAAAGAATTGAGCAGAGGCAGTGTCTATGTTCAAGTCTAATTGAGGACCTTACAGGCATAGTAGGGCTATTTCAAGAGTATCACATCCTTTTTTAATTCTATTAAACATTATGGGGCCAATTACCAAGTTCGGTCGGAGGCTTTTCGATCGACCCTGTCGGTTTGCTGTCCGACCGCCGAATTATGATGTCGGCAGTCGGTGCGTGAACCAGTCGGTCATCCCGTCATGGTTCTGACCGGCTTTCTGAGTCGTTCTGCTGGTCAGAACTGCACAGTAATCCCCTATGGACGTCGTTTCTGCCATCAGGATTATGATGTCAGCTTCCCACAGCATTTCCGTGCCTGCCTTCCAGACAAGAAAAGGCTGTCAGAATGCAACTTTGGAGGTCCCTAGTAGGGCCCCCTTGCCTCTATGGCCTACATTTTGTGGCCGAGGGGTACCTAGAGTGCCCCCCTGTAAATCCATGCACTGGGGGTGCCTGCCACAGGGTGTAGGGTTTTACACACACCCCTATTTCTTTATGGGAGAATATATTACGTCCGGTTTTCGAGATTGAGGTGGTGTTTATTGGAGGCAACTCTAACCGACATCGTAATAAGCCCCATCATGGTCAAGATCAGTTTTTATTACATTCCACAACTGCCAATTTCTACTAATTTACCCACTATTAAGTAGCAAAAAATTAAGGCATCTGTACTATTCATTTTAATCTTAAATTCTGCCTTCTACTAATTAGTTGTGCATTCTCTCTTTACTCTTTGACATAGCACATAAAATACCATGATCCAAAGGTATAGTCAATAACAAAAACCTTTTAACATGAATTTTCCTTAACTTTGTGGTGGAATCACCTTTGAAATGTGATATCAATAACGCCAGCAACAAATAACTATGTTTATTTGGAAATTAGATTCTACAAATAGTTGCATAAAATACTTAATGAATGCAAATCATGCAATCTCCATTAAAATAAATACAAATCATATGCATGTCATTACAATAACAGCATTCAACAGCGTGTCCCGCCTGGGAGACGTCCCCTAGTCACAGCTCTTTCATCCCAAAGGGGTAACTCAATTAGTAATAGATTCCAATTAGTCGCAATGTTTTTAAGTTCACATTCATTTATTTTTTCATTGTTTTCAAGAATTCCTTCATTCTTTTATAAGCATTTGATTTTCAAATCCAATTGAATTGTATTCAATCACATTCTTCAAACTTATCCATCCAATGCATTTCGGCTATTATTAAGCCTTCATCAGGGATATCAATCTACAATTAAGAGAATATGATACATGAGGAAACAGAAACTCTTATTCCACATATAGTGACTTTGTCAAAAAGGAAGGTGAGATGGTGAGAAGGCCAACGCCCCCAGATGTAGATTATTCAAAATAGATTGTAGAACTAAATAATATCACCCGTGACTGTTTTAAAAAAATGAATGAATTTACACAAATCAAATGTATTCACATAATCGTGAGCAATAGGCAATCGTTGAGAAAATATAATGGTCACTACAAATATCTTCAAGTTCGAGATTCTACACTCATCATCTCTACATGTAGTTAAAAAGCGCTAGGACAATTATCATGTAACTTTCGAAAATGACCAATTCTCGGACTTCGCGCATATCCTCTGTTTAGGTAACGGTTCAAACTAGTCAATTACGCGCCATTGATGTTGCCGCACACATTTCGAGAGCCAACCGTAATTTAGACAAATTAACATGACATGCAACATTTGAAGGAACCTAATGTTCCTATGGTCCTAGTAATGAGTTCCTGTTGATAAACTTACTTGGATACAGAATACTGCAGCTTCGAGTGTTCACTCGATAAGTTGCTCGCGTTTAAAGTCCGTGAGCGTTTCTGCTCCAGTTAAGCTATCGTTCATAGAGATAGAGAGAGGACTAACCTTCTAGTGAAAAGAGTGAGTGCCATATTGAAACAATGTAAACGATTTACGGAGAACATTCTCAGAATGCATACGTGAATCTGAATAACAAACAAATTAGCTAGTTGGAAAAAATGGAAAAACAAACTATTAAAAGAACAGATGTAAAAGACTAAATAACAGAGAAAAATCTAATTTTGGTCAATCAATGGCATACATGGCAAGTCCAATGTCAATAAAGTTAATTCAAAGTTCTGATTCTATAGGTAACAGCTAAATTCAACTCTATCATTCATCCCATTGGGCTTTAAAGTATCTAGTTTATAGATCCAAAAGTTTTCACGTTTCAAGAGTAGTTTGTTGTTATCGACTCCTTCTTGTTTTGAGACTGACTCCAAAATTAAAAACCTCAATTGACTGATGTGAGAAGCTTCCTGAAAATGGGTAGCAACTGAGGATTTTGTGGATTTATTACGTATGTTAGACTTATGTTCATTTAGGAGAACCTTCATTTTGCATTCAGCTTTACCCACATATCCTTGCCCGCAAGGACATTTTAGAAGATAAATGATGTTAGAACTGTCGCAAGTTGCGGTCACTCTCAATTTAATGTTATATCCCTTGCTTGGATGAGTCATGGTGTTTCCTTTTATTATGCAGTTGCAGTGACTGCAGTTGTGGCAGGGCAATGTTCCTCTGAAATTTTGAATTTTGCTCGGTTCCTTGGCTTAAATCAAACTACATAAATTGGGAGCTCTGTGATAAGCGAAAAGTGGAAGTTCAACTTCATGCTATTTTACCACTTCCAAATTGCGAATTCGCAATTACAAAATGATCATGCATTGCATTTAAGAAATCTGAAATTGCGATTTCTTAAATGCAATCGCAATTTAAGAAATCGCTATATGGTTGCGATTCCTAAAATTGCGAAATGCATGATGCATTCCAAATTAGTCAATTGCATTCGCAAACGGCCGAAAATTGCGATTCGCACCGTTTGCGAATGCAATTGACTTTGATGCATGTGGGCAAATGTCTTGTATTTGCCACACATACACTGTGTATACAATTTAAGGGTGGGCGTAGTTCGCGAAGTAGCGCTACGCGAAGTGCACTTCGCACTACGCGAACTTCACGTAGCACTACGCGAGCTGCGTAATAGCATGTTCGCACTGTGCAAGATGCGTTTTCAATGATGGCACAGTGCGGACAACCATCCGGCACAGTGCAAGCATTGAAAACGGCATCTTGCACAGTGCGAGCTGTAGTTTTCTACTGCTCGAGTAGATTATTACTCGAGCGGCAGCTTTCTCAACATGAACAGGTAGTTTCTCATTGAGAGCGGTCGCGAGAATGCGCAACCACTCACAATGAGAAACCTGACCTCCTCGCGTTGAGAATCTCGCCGGGATGTCATTTTGCCTGCTCGCGGTCGCGAACATGACGTTCAGGACCGCGAACAAGCAAAAAATTACCGCTGCACTACGCTACGCTGCGCTACGCATGTTCGCACTGTGCTACGTTAAGCTCGCGTAGTGCGAAGTTGCAAAAACTTCGCAAACTCCGTGAGCGTAGCGTAGTGCTTCGCCCAGGGTTAGTATACATACTCTCAATGCCCACTAGATGTCAGCACAATGGTCTAAGTGCAATACTAAAGCAGAACTTTTAATAGAATGTGGCCAGTAGGCCCTACTCTTTCCTGACACACCGAAATGGTTTGGTCAGGAATATTATTTAAAACAAAATGGTACACTGTCACCACCACATCCCAGAACACAGAGTAAATTCACAGGTCATGAAAAGAGGGCACACTTGGCAGAACATAACACCAACAACATAGTTGATTGTGCACCAAAATTACCCTTATGTTTAAATGGAATGTATTAAACACTAATAAAAGAAATTATTAAAACAAAAATGGTTACTATTATGTCAAATTTTATGTGATTACATATAGTATATTTAAAGGAAGCTGGAAGGCATGACGTGTTGACATTGTCATTAACTATTGTTAAGTTTGGAAAATACATTGAAGTATTACCATTACTGTCCAAAAGGACACCGGTTAAATTCATTGCAACTTGGTTTTTCATCAAAATTCATAGACAGTAATGAAGAACAGCCATTTATATGATACAGAGAATACACTTCTGGTACATTTGCTGTGTTTATGTAAGGTGCACATAGCCAACAAGCACAGTCTACTCTTGCAACCGAATGTAGGACAGACATCTCTTTACTAATACACTGGTTTTGGAGAGGGTTTTGCATGGTGATACACATTGTATTTGTAAATCCATGCTATAAATACATGGAAATGTCCAACAAGTCAATGCTTGAATATATTGGCCTAGATGATCTGGCTGTTCAAATTTAATCCATTCTATTCACTCTTCTGGAGACTGATCGAAGAAACACAGCACCAACGCCATTTAATATGTTATCAGTGCTTTGTGTTCTCAGCTGGCAAACCTATCCAAGTGCATCAGCGCCTGCTTGATCCAGCTAATAGAAGGGATTGTGAATTATGTTATTAGAGACTGCTCACAATAATACAGAGGTATGGGATTTGTCCTTTATGTCACTAGAATCAGGGGTTCTAGGATAGTGTTAGGGAAACACGCTGTCTCATGGTCCTGAAGAAGGACCCCAATGTATTATGTGCCATTCATGGCAAAGACATGTAGACCTTGATGGGATGAGGAGAACGGTGTCCTATTCACTGCCTAGCTTCTCCTACTTCTGATGTTTTTAACCTTATAAAGAATAGGCTTTCAAAATAAGATAATAAAGGATTTGCAGATATCTGACACCCTTTTAACAGCATTTATAGAGCCCTTGGCTGGCTGTACCTTGCAATTATGAAAAGCGCAAAGAGCTCTGGATCAGTCCGATGAGCATCTAAGATAGTGCTAACAAGGGAACAACCCCATTTATGAAATATGTCACCTACAGTGAGTGAGGGGGTCTCATCCTCTTAAAAAATATATAATCCTATTAAAACAATTTCATCTGTAGCTATTTCTCACAATAAACTACACAGTATCACATGCACATTGGGACTCTTGCTACCTAAAGTTTTTTTTTAAATAAGACAAATCCTACAAGTCCTTCTGTTGTTTGGATGTTGGATAGGGAAGTGATACCTAGTTAGCTACGTAATTCCTCTTATTCACCTACTTGTGAGTATATGCCCTTATTACAGCCTTTTAAGTCTTGCAGATTGTTACCATACTGTCCATTGATCCCTGATTGTCAATGTAGACATTTTTAATGGCATGTAATGGGTCGTCTACCTAGTTTTATGTTGGTTAAACACCATGATGGTAGTCTTCAGTTCTCAAATTATTGTTGCTGTCACATTTAATGCACAGTGAACAGATATTTTCCCCCACTGTGCAGCTGGCATCTGTGAATATGTTCACAATTGCCTATAGTGTGCAGAAATAGTGAATCCTAGAGTAGAAAGTTTGAGCCACAGAGTAATAGGCTTTTTAGAGCCATGGATGTCTCAATCCTAAAACTTCATGCCTCCTCGAGGCAGGCGTCAGGAGAAGAAATGTTTTAATTTATACTTAGTTTTTCCAGCTATGTGTGCTGCATTGCACAGCACACATACACAGTGGGAAATGTTTTAACGGATAGATTGGACTGTGGAGGATGCTCTTTCAGTACAAAACACATGCTTTGGAGAATGCAAACACCCTTATAGTACAAGGGTGTGTGCATTGGCAGCCAAAAGTGTGGCAGAGCAGGGGAGAAGAAAGGTGCACCATATCTTAGTAGATATCACCTTATGTTAGTCGCTGGAGCACATTTTGTCTCTCACCTTTTGACACAAGACAGCACAGCAACATTATTTGCTGCACCACATTGCATCAAATATGAGTAAATCTGAGCCATATTACCTTCCCATTAATCTAGCAGGACATGTATCCTTTTGGTTGAAGGCCATCCATTTTTGCCCTACTTTGCCTGAAGTGGTTGGGCACCATAATGCATCTGCCATATTTTGTCGAGGAGCTACCTCTCCTCAGGAAAGATAATCTGTTGTTAGAGGATGGAGAGAGGTTGTTCTTTCTGCACACCCCCTCAGAGATCCACTGCGATTCAGTCTGTCAGCCCTATGTTCAATGTAAAATCTCCTGTAGGGACCATACCCTTAGCCCCAAGGCCCCCAAGTCATAATCCTTACAGTGCCAACACAAGCCAGGTGTTGTGGACTGAAGAGATTGTCTGACAGGGCGCCACATCTCCACTCCTAGACACAGTTGCTCTGGATAATCTCTGCAGAGGGGTGTGGGAGGAAGAGGCAGGGTTAAAGAAGACATTAAACTGGGCCCATTTGCTTGGATTCCTTGGCAGACACTTTGACTCCAGTTTCAGCAGGTGATTGTCAAGGCCAGGCCTCCAGATTCCCACCCCCACCATGCCGTCTGAATATTTGCGCCCTCCTCGAATGCCCTGGTGTAGGAAGGAGAGGTTCTCAGGCCTGGCTATACTCCGGCATATCTTTCATCTCTTCCTGTCAGACCAACGCAAGAGCAGGGAAAGAGACACAGTATAGGCAGAGAACGAGGCAAGACTAAAGAAAAGACCAAAGAGGGACGAAGAGAAAGAAAGCCTTGGGGGCGGGAATTCGATAGGAGAAGAAAACAGTAAAGGTGGAGATATATACGAGTGAGAGGCGAAAAGGGGGCTTTGGAGGGGGGTGGGTGTTTTTCCGAGCACTCTCCAGCGGTACTGCGCTACTAGCAGCCAGCCACTATTAAAGTGAACGCGCCCATTAACCCCTTCGGCGCTGATGACAAAGCCAGCTCGTCATGGGCGTTACCTGCGCTACGCGCATGACGAGCTGGCTTTGTCACGTAACGCGGGATTTTAAAAAATCCAGTGCGCAGCGGGAAAACCCGCTAGCGCGCATGCGGTTGAGCGCTCTGCAGCTCGTTCTTTTTCATGTCAGGCGAGTCTGACTCTGACACTTGACCGACCGTCCTCAAGCTCTACCTATCCCTCAGGAAATCTGCGTCACTGACAAACTGTACTCTGCTGCTAGAGGTGAAAGTGCAGCAGGAGCAGTCGCACAGGGGCCTAGGGGACCCATTGAAACCTGCGTGGCAGCAGCTTTGCATCCCCGAAAGTGCACTCTATCATCCCCTCTATACCAATGCAGCTACTGACGGCCCCCATCACCCATCTAAGCTCGGAGTTACAGCTGACTGTCTCCCAGCACCCACGAGCGCCCCAGCACCCCCAATCGCCATTCCCCACCCGGGGAGTTTCAGGAGCATGCGGACCGTTTCCCTCTCATATATGTTATGTTGAAGGCAATTCCACCTGTGGAGGATTTTTGGTTCCGTCTACTCTCGCTCTGTTCCTTTCAACCCAATACATAGGTGGCTCTTGTGACGAGGGTGTCCACCTGGCAGTCTGTCCGCTTTGTGTCTTTAGGTGAGCGCTCACAGGGGCATGTCCCATGCCTGCACCCCTCCCGGTAGCGGATTCAAGTCAGTCTCTGAGCTGCTGCTTTGTATTTCGGAAGGGTGCGTCTCCGGTTCGGCCGTGTGCAGGTTTCACCAGCCAGGGGTGCATTTCCATGTTTTGCTGAATGTCAGTGAATAGTAACTAAGGCACGATCTAAAGGGCTGCAACCAGGAAAGAGAAATGAATCGAGAGAGAGAGATGTCAGTCAGCCTCGCTTCACTTCACCGACAGGAAGTGGGGGGTGAAGGATTGGGGGCGGAGAGCACTAGGAGGGACTGGTAAGTGGCAGCGACAGGCGAGAGCTCCCCATGGTGCCGCCCTGCCGTCCTTGGTAGCAGAGTCTCCCGTGCAGACCCTGCCAGCTGGAGCCAGGCTAGACAATTACAAACTGAAGTAAAACAGTGACAGGCCTTTGCAGCAAAGACCAGGAAGAGGCTGAAGGTGGGAGGGCGGGGGAGATACTCTCCCCTGCTGCAGTGTCTGCCGGCAGACGCTGGGAGGGAGAGCCCAGCCGGAGTGGGTGGCAGGAGAGCTGCAGTCCCCGTGGCCCCCTGCGCCTCCGCTCTCTGTGTCTGCTTCACAGATGTCGCAGATTCCCTTTGTAGCACTAGAACAGCAAGTTCCATATGTAGGCAAACAGAAGGGGGTGAAGTCTGGTATTCCTGAGACTTCAGTCAGGAGGCAAGCTCAAGTCAAGCCCTTGGAGTAATATTCTGCAAGATGATGAAAGTTCTTTAAACGTTCCTTCTCCTTTCCTTGGCAATGAAGAGACCACTGCAGACCAACCCAGCAAGCAGCACGCTGGCAGAGGCAGCAAGCAGCACACCGGAGGTACAGTCCAAACTCCTGCAGCTTCCTTGGTTCTTCTCCTTTGCAAAGGGTTTCTCTTGTTCCCAGAAGTGATCTAAAGTTTTGGGGTCTGGGTCCCCATATTTATACTCACATTCTCTTCGTTCTCTGAAGGCAGAGATGCCTCTACCTAGTCCAAACTAGTTCTGGTCAGTCCTGGAGCTCTTTGTTTACAAGACTCCTTCTTTCCTTTCACAGTGTAGGCCAGGGACGTCAGATGCACCACAGGAGGTGGAACCAGCATTGTGGAGGGAAGGCACAGCCCTATTCAGGTCCCAGGTGCAACTCCTCCCACCCATCTACATGCAGATCTCTCTATTCAGCCCTGTGCTGACGCACCCTGTCTCCTGGAATCCCCCAGCCCCTGTCACTCAAACTTCAGACAGGAATACACAACCTAGCAGAGGCAGGCTTGGATAGTTAGGCAAGAAAATACCTACTTTCTAAAAGTGATATTTTCAAACACAGAATGTTAAAAGCAACTTCACTAAAAAATCTATTTTATCATTCTGAATTCAGGCATACTAAACTCGAATTTCTACCTAGTTCCCTGAGTCAGTTAGGATTATAAGATGTTATAATCAAACTGCCCATGCTGGCCTATTGGGAACAAATAGCCTTGCAATAGTGAAAAACGAAAATAGCTGCAATTCACTATTAGGAAATGCCACCCACACCAGGGCATGTCCTACTTTATACTTACAATGCACCCTGCCCTTAGGCCTACCTTAGGCGTATCTAGTATGAAGAAAAGGGAAGGTTTAGGGACTGGCAAGTGGGTGCACTTACCAAGTTGACATGCCAGTCACAGACTGCATACAGGCCCTGCAATGGCAGGTCTGAGACACACTTTACAAGCTGCTTCTGGGGGTGGCACAACCAGTGCTGCAAGCCCACCAGCAGCATTTGATTTACAAGCCCTGGGCACACATGGTGCACTGTACTAGGGTCTGACAAGTAAATCAAATAACCCAATCATGGAGTCACTAATTAGTACTACAATTTAACATAGGGAGCACTAGCACTGTGGCTCTGAATAGCAGTGGCACAGTGCCCAAAGCATCTAAAACCAGCAAACAGATCAAAAACAGACGAGGCAATCAGCAAAAAGCGGAAGGGAGACTCACTTCAATGATATCAGGTCTAACAGTGAACAATTGATAAGTTTTCAACCTTGACTTGGGATGTTAACTGATTCACATAAGAGAAACTGTCCCTGATAGACAGCTACCCCTTTGAAAATAATGTTGGTGGTGTCTGAGCCCAGATTACAAGCGCCTGCTCCAACAATGTTTCTCATAAAAAAAAATTTAATTAGCACCTGTCCCTTAAAGAGACATGGGCTACTTTTAAAAAATATATATTTTCTATTTGGGAAAGCTAACACAGGGATGGGGTCTGTTGTCGCCTGTAAACCTCTGTCCCTGCATTTGCAGCTAATCACATTTAGTGCTAAAAAATTATGCCTTGCCTGATTACATGATGCAGGCTTTTTTTAAACCCCTTGCATTTGAACAGAATGCATTGTGACCTAGTAGTAGGTAGGTCACATCGCAAAGTGCATTTCCCTCCGCAAACCAGTCAGGAGCTTATTTAAAAGCCCCTTGCGCCTCCGGTGCATCAGTTTTTGTATGGGAAAAAGTGACGCATCAGTGGCGCAAGGGGCCTGAAAATAAGCTCCTCAGGGCATTATTTATGAGGCCCTTATGCACCCTTGCGTCACTTTTTGTGACTGTGCGGCGGCCTAATAAATGTGCCAAACTGTGCCATATTTACAAAGTGATGCTTCTAGGCAGACACGTCACTTTGTTAACCCCTGTGCTACATTATACCTGTGTAAGGTATAATATATGCAGGGTGGGCATTCTCAGGCATAAAAGGCCCGTAGGAGTGTCGCAGTGAAATCTAAGAGGTTTCACTGCGGCACTTCTACGTCCTCGCTTACGCCTCTTTTAAGAAGGCATAAGGGGTGACGCAGGCCTTTTCACATGGGGCTTGTCCCATATGAAATGGCACATTGTTGGAGACGCGTCAGTTTCCAGACACATTCCAGCAATGCACCATTTTGCACCAACAGATACGTCAGGATTCCTGACGTATCTGTCAATCCTTGCGACATGGAGCGCCATACAGTAAATACGGCACATCCATGGTGTCGCAAGGAGGGCTCACTGAAAAAAGTTGCATTGCTGTTTTACCGCAGTGATGCAACGCTCTTCATAAATGAGGCCCACAGTTTGCAAATTGCACATCAATGGCTTGGAATGGAGATACTATATCATGCCTTTAGACTTCGCATTGGCAATGTCAGTTGCACTGGCTTTGTGACTCAAAGTCTTATGTGCATCGAGTCTTCATGAAGCTCCCCATGGATCGCACCCACATTTTTTGAAGAAAAGTTTCACGCACTTTGAAATTTCACTAATGAACGTTCTCACCTGTGAAGGACCATTCTTAGCACGAGCGATATGCCCGCACGGGGCATGTTATTTCAGTTGATGGCAGTGATGACGAGTCTAACTCAGTCCTGTGGAAGGAGCGGACTGTGATGAATGTAAACGCCAAACATCAAAAGGGAACAAACATTCTCTCAGGTTCAGCCCGAGGGCAGAATGTTCTCGATCGTGAGCCTTGAGTAGATTCATATCTCAACACTCACGTTTTTTCATACCTGCTTTACTGTTACTTCTTCAAGAAGCGGGCAGTTAAGTTATTAATATAAACATGCTGGCAGGGTGCTTCTGAAAGGCAGACTCCTATTGGTGACTTTGTCCAGGAAGCCAAAGCAAGACAAACCAATAAGTGGGCATTAACCACCTTGATGTTGTTTCTACTTCAACAACGTGCTTAAAATACAGCTGTTGCAGACAGGAGCACGGTCAAAACATTGCACAGAAAATCGAATTAGTTTGTTCATGAAAGAGATGTGTTGATTTCAGGTTTTAAGGCATCAGGGCTGCAGCATGAGATAGATCAAGAGAACATAATTTAACTTCAGGATAAATCATAAAAGCAGGCTGTTATTTAATGGAGGTGGAGGGCAATGCCAAGGTGTTGGAAGTGTGCTAACAGCAAAGTTTGGTGTTAAAATGAAATAGCACTGCAGGCGTAAACAAAGGTCTGCATTTTGCGATGACGAGGTTTAACAGCATAACATAATGTTACTTCAAAAGCTGGTTGTTAGGAATAGCACTACTGATGTCAGGGCCTGAAACTTGGAATGGTGCCCAGAAGTTGCCTATGTGCACATGACTTTTACTGCATATCTGGGCAGGAACTTTTTTGCCCTTATATTTCATGGAAAGTCGTTTGTAGTGCTCTGTATTGTTTTCATGTGTTCTTCATATTTAAAATATGCATTTATGCAAAATCTATTGGTTCCATACAACAACGAATGTAGGGTGATATTTACAATAAATGTTCGGCCATGGAGCTGTGACAAAATCAGCAGTGCTACATTCTGAAATTTTTAAAACGCAGGGATGCCCCCTATTCACAGTGTTTCCCCAAGTGCTGGAGCAAAAAAAGCTGCCTATCGCGAGCTCAGGCCAACTGCCGCCATGTTGCGAGGGTTCCAGCGCTGCAAGGGCAATTGTTTATGTGGAGGAAGGTACACCTTCCTTCACATAAACAATAATTCATAGCTATTTGCTCTCTCTATGTGTGCTGCAGAATGTAGAATGCAGCAAACATGGAAAGAACAATCAACAAGGAGAAATCAATGATTTCTCCATGTATCGCCATTCTAATGCCTGGTAATCCATGGGGTTAGAATGGCGCTGTTTGGGCGCTGCCTCAGCCTTGTAAATCTGGGGCAGTGTTAAAAAGCAATGGGTGTTGTGGTGGAATGCCCATAGCAACTCCCATTTCTCGCCCCTTTGCAGCAGAGGACTGCGGCGGAAACGGGCATATTTACAAGGTTGTGTTAAGCCATGTTAAGTGGCTTAGCTCCACCTTGTAAATATGGGAAATGGCGCTACGCTACCGGAGCGTCCAAAAAAGTGATGTGCCGGTGGTGATTGGGGCTTATAAATGTGCCCCATAATTTTAACTCAAGTCCACATTATCTCGTATGGTCACACTAAGACCCAGATCTACAGATTTTTCGTGCAATGCAGCACAGCATCCAGATTTGCTGCACTGTGTTGCGCATGAGGGAGGACATATACTGCAGCATCAGTTCTACAAAGATTGGCCTGCTGTGGCATTATCCTCTGGGTTGGCACTCAAGTAAGTCTGCATTGTGTGACACACTGCCTCACATCATTGTGTAGAGGTGAGAGTGCATTGTCTAGCATACAATTTGTTCTGGAGGTAGTTCTTCTAGTATAACTTCCTATTGATAGGCAAACCCAGAAGGTTCTCATGTTTTGGATGAGTACTGCACATGCTAGCAAACAATGCATCATGTTTTTGAGCAATATCAATTTTTGGCCTTGTTTGTGTCTGCTCTGCTTAGACGCTGGCCCAGATTCACGGAGAAGTCACACAACATGTGCAGCAAGTAAAGTTGCTGAGCTGCATTGATTGAAAGGGAGAAAGTGAAAAGCGCCATATCTACTAAGAAGTGCTTCTGTTCAACTCTCTCCCTGCGCTGGAACTCTTTTGGCTGCCATGTGCCAAAGCAGACACCCTTGTATCAGCTTTTTCCACATAGTGCTAGTGTGTCTGCATTTTGGGAAGCATAGGTTTTGTGCTGGGAGGGGTCCCTTCCAGTGCACAATCTACACTTTAAGGCGGTTCCCACAGTGTATGTGTGCTGTATAATGAAGCATTCATGCAAAGTAAGAAAAACGAGGAGAAATTAAAATATTTTCCCTCATAACACTTGCCTTGATGAGGCACATGATTTTGGTGTAAATCCCTGTCTACAATTTTTGTTGATAGGGATTTGTGTCAAATCCCAAGGGTGGTTGCATGGAACTCACATGCACCACCCATGGAATGCCCCTTGGCACAAATGCAAGGCAGTGCATTGCTCAGAATTACGTTAATGTGGGTAACAATCCAATGCAAATCATGATTTGCATTGGTTTGGAAATCCCACTACTTTGCACCAGGTTTGTGTTAAAAAACCAGACCCACTGAGTTTGTTAATGTGGGCCATTATTTTTTTATGCAAAGTACCGCCTGGCTTTCTTAGTAGGCCAGGCTTTGCATCCAAAACTATTTGTGTTTATGTTGGTCTGCCCCAGCAAAACTCTTTTTGATTCGAAGCAATGCAAAACATTTTTGTGCGCTGTGAGCAATACACGTTTCCATTTGCAAAACACTTTTGAACTCATTGGGAAATAGTGTGCTGTGGTTTCCACTGCAATAAAGCCTTAGTAACTCTGTGTTATAAATAAAATAAGCCCTGTACTTGAAGACAATTCTCAGTTTCATTAATGACTTTACACTTGTGTTTGTGGTGGAAAAGGTATTTTCTGCAACAACAAAAAACTTTACATTTGCCCCATTCTATGGTACTTTCCCAGATTTTCAAATTATGAAACCCTCATTAAGAATGTTGAACAAAGGAGGGCTGTGGCTAGCACCCAAACTGCACGGCAGCCTATCCGCAGGGCTTCACAGTGACTCACCAACTGTTTTGCCGATCCTGTCACACAGGCTGCACACTACGAATGTATGACGGAATTCTGCATGCGTTTTTCACTCATGCCTTAGGAACTCTGTAATTTGAATAAATGTGTCTTTAGCATACATTTGTTCTGCAAGCAGGTTGTTTTAATGACTTGCGTTAGGGGGGACGCTAGATATTGGAATAGTTTAATTTACTATTCCAACTCCAGTCTGCACATCAGAAGGGAAAGTGTTGTACTTTAATTCCAACACCACTCCACCATTGCGCTCCCCCTAAAGCAAGTCGTTGCAATGACTTGCATGCAGAATTGCATGCTAAAGTTGCATTTATTCTGTTGCCGGCACTGTGATTTCGGCTTCGTCCTAAAGGACAATTCCCGCACACTACTTCACAGAATTCTGAAAATAAATCTCCTGTGGCCGCAAGAATCGTTTTTCCTGGGTGATTGCAGCTGCCCTACTCATTACCAGCCTGAAAGGCCCAGCCGGCTCCTCTCCACCTCCTCCAGCTTGATTTGAGTGATGCACCTGGGAGCCCCAACACACCGCTTTTGGAATGCACCCAAAAGGCTCCTGTGGCACTGCTCCAATATGCCAGCAGCCATGTTCTTGTGCACAAAAGTGAGGCAGCCTCTGTCTAATTACAGTGTAGGTTACAATACAAAAACATCCTAAATCAAAAAGCACAAACATCTATACAATCTAGGTCACATAGTCAATAACAAGTAACAAGAGATAGAATTGCGTCAGCAAACACCAAAGGATCAAAGCCAAACGATATAGTTAAAAAAGAATAACTTGTGTCTGTTTATTACATTTGCATATTATAAAAACAATACCTTCAAATAGTTAAAAACAATTCATACATTTCATACAATAAAAAACGTTTTTTTACAATCAAATTTAAGAAAACAGGGTCGACGCAGCGTTTCGGTGATTCAAAGGATGTTCACCTTCTTCAGGACAGTTTTCTAAACAGTAGAGAAAAATTCTATTATTTAAACAATCGTGTGTTGCTGACGACAATCTCTAGCTAATCTCTTGCACATCCCACATTTGTGTAAAACTGACATTTTATACTCAAGCAGTTCTCACAGTTATTACAAATGAAATCTGTATACTAGAAGCATTCATTTTAACCGAACAAAACATAATTGGGTAAGACAAGATCAATATGGTCTAATTCCTATTGCTCCTTAAGATAACTTGTGGATTGCAGAGGGAAATATGAGAATCCTACCTCTTGCTAGCTGAGGGCTTTAATTCCTCCTAGCTTCTGTATAGCCACTTAGGTTGAAACAGAGTAAGGTGATTTACAGTTCACCTTTAATCAGACATGCTGTGAAGAAACATTCTTGTGTGAGATTTTCTATATATATACACAAAAGTTTTTCGCTAGTCTCTTTAAGCATCTGTATGGTTTTATGCAAAAGCATTTGAACTCAGAAATACTTTTTCTTACTCCTACCGTTGATTTTTAATGCTTATAAATCGGTGGCTCCAACGAAGGTCCACACTTATTGAACACAAATCTAGTGGTATGTATAGAGAAGGAATACCAACCCACTCCCTATGCTTAAAAAGACTAGCGAAAAACCTTTGTGTGTATATATATAGAAAATCTATAAAGTATATACATAGATTTGGATTTTAATACTTCTTCTCTTTGAATGAGCATTGGTATGCGTGGCTCATACCCTCTGTTACCTGATTAATGCTGCTCGTGCTTCCAATGGGACCTATACTCTACTTGCATTTACTCTGTGCCACTAAGAACAAGTATTTGAACCAACGACTAAGCTGGTTGCCTCATTGTTGCATGTGCATGCCCTCCGACATTATCTAATTCCACCTCATCCAAATGTTCATTCCATTCACAATGCTAACATGTCTTGCACGATCAAGGATCTTAAATACTCTAAACCTGGGTCAAAAAACCTAAACTTGTTCCTCTGCTACCTGACTCACCTATTAAGAATAAAAGTGAGATGGGTGCTACCCTTGAGTTGGTAATACAAAGGCTTGCCTTAAAACTGGATCTGGCACAAAGGCCAAAACAAACCATGGAAATTACAGAAATGGATGGTGTCAACTGCCCTGGCCTACCAGAGGATCCTGCTAACTCCAGCTGAGTTCCTGATAACATGGTTGCCTCATGTTCTATGTATCGCCTTATCCAAAGACTTCGAGATTGAACTAGCCCACTGTATTCCAACTGGCCAAGTGTTACCTCAGCCTTACAGCAATATAAAATGTCCTTGATACCAAATCTTTAAACCTTTATACTACAAACATGTTGAGGAGATCATAAACCATATGAAAAAGAATATGGAGCAGCACATTGGAAGGAAACAGGATTTCCATTACTGAAGACTACTCTAAAGATAGAGTACAAAGCAGAAAAGTATTCCTTTCCCTTCGTAGCATGCTCTGCAATCTTTCATACCATTCCCTTTTGTAGGTCCATCCCACTTCAAAATCTTTGTCAATGGAAAAGCAAGAATCTACACTGAACCCTACAACCTTCATTACTTCATCTCAATGCTAGTACTCTCCAAGATGAACCATTGAAATAAGCTGCTTGTTCTATTTGAACTTATCTGAATTTTCCCATGTTCTTTGCTAATGATATTTTTATTTCACAGATTGTGTCCTCTAAGATGTTTAGCCATATAGAACTTCCCTAACACCTTAGTTGAGATCTGTGATCAGCACATATTACAATTGCATACTGTTGTTTCTCTACAGTCTAACACAGGAGAGACATCATCCTTTTAACTATCCTTAATACAATTTCAACATCATTCTCACCCCATCAACTATTCCCTTGTTTATTGACTTAGTAATGAAATCATTGTCACTTTAACAGCTACATCACTGCATTACCCATGATATCCCCATTTGGAGCCTGTGGTAGATCTTTCACCAGCAAAATGGTTTACTTGGTTTATACAGCATTTCTTGAGAGGAATCTTCTCCATCTAACCATTGCGTTTTGCTTTCAGGCTAATGTCATTGTATTTTAGATTTCAAATCAGCAACTGTCTAAGTAATCTAAGTAATCTTTGAGAGAAACTCCTCTCTAACTAATCACTGCTTTTTCACTACAGGTTAATGCTATTGTAAACTAATCTGTATTCATGCTTTAACTCAGCAGCTTCCTAAGACATCTAAGTATGCCAGAGGTGTCTTATTGGCTCTATGCAGCCTGTTTTGGGAGGAACACCTCTCTAGCTAATCACTGCTTTTCTCATACAGTATAATGTTATTTTAATTTAGTCTAACTTGAACTGGTGCACCAACTTAGCAACTGTCCAAGCTACTGGCCCTTTGAACTGTTGCTAACTATATCCATTTTATTTTCATTTATAAACTTTATTTCGATTTAAAAAAAGTCACAAAAGTCATCACACTACAAACACAGGGACTAAATTGATCAGTAATCATTACACTATCTCAACACACATGATTGTGACTATGTCATATGATACTCATTATTAAAACAATAAATAATGTAATACAACTCTAAAGCACACCCATATAGCGGCCCGGAAAACAATTTTCCTTTATAGAGGAGCATCAGTCAATACAATAAAATTCATGTACAAAAATATTAAATGATAATTAAAAAGGGAGGAAGTTTACCTATGCCTCCCTTCAGACCAACGGATCACCCACACCCAGTCCAAAAACTTGGCTATAGCAATCACAAAGAGGCCATCCACTGCGGTTTTAAGTAATCTGTATGCCTCACTGTAGACCCTGGTCCCCATAGATAAACACAAGGGTTTCAACCAGCATCGCCTCGGATTGTAATACGCTGGACAAGCAAATAACATGTGGGCCACGGTTTCAGCCCTGTCCGGGCAAAAAGGAAAGTTGCTATTAATTGCATACAAATTAGACCACTTTGAAGTAAAAGCCTTGGTGGGTAGTGTTCCCACTCTAAACTGGTGGAATAGTTTTCTATCACGAGTCGAGGCGATTAGATCCCAGTACTGTTCGTAATTAGGTTCAGATTTGATTTGTAGGAAGGTGCTTGACAGGGTAAGACTGCTTGAAGCATTTCAAAAGGCAGCCGTTGGCTTGTTCTCCAATCAGAATCTCAAAGACTGATGGAACATGAATGGGGTCATCTCCTTCCTTCGGTTTAATACCAAAGAGAGGCCCATAATATAATAGGACTCCTGCGAGGCAGGATAGTTTGAAGTTAGGAAGCCCCTATCTTCCTCTATCCCTAGGAAGAGACAAAAATACGTTGGCCCTCCTGGTACTGCCTTAAGACCAAATAACCCCTAGCCACCTCTCTCTCGATTCACCTGAACCAATCATTCTGTATTTCTAGGGGGATCGTAAGAAAGATATACAATCATTTTGGCAGGATCATTATTTTATTTAAATTGCACTTCCCCAATATTGATAACTTTAAATTGTCCCATCGCCAAAGGTCATTCTGAATGTTCTCCAATACAGGGGTCAAATTTAAATCTACGACATCCTCTACCTTCGCCGTAATATGTATATCTAGATAAAGTGCTTCCTCCACAATCCTGCTGTCGGAGGCAGTGGTGAATCTATTTATCAGGATCTGAGTTTTTGTCTTATACAATGAAAAACCTGATTGGGCCCCAACATTTTCTGCAACCTTTTCCATTGCATGCATCACTCCCTCCATGTTGGAGGTAATTATAGCCACATCATCAGCATACACCAGCAACTTAGTACCCCAGCCCTGTAAATTGACAGGGATGATATCAGTGGAGGCCTCCAGCCATCTAAGGAGAGGATCTATATATAAAGCAAACAACAGGGGAGAGAATGGGCACCCCTGTCTTGTTTCCCTTCCAATTACAAATGATTCAGATTATTCCCCCATAATCGTGCTGTAGGGTTAGCATATAAAACTTGTACTGCCTTAATAAAGGAGGCCCCTAGACCGTTAGCTTCCAAGATCCTCCATTAGTAGCACATGACACTCTGTCAAAAACCTTCTTGGTGTCCAAGAAGGCAACTCCCATAGGCTTCATGAGGCCCTCTGTAGCGTCAAAGAGTGATATTACCTGCCTCACATGCTCTACTGGTTAAAACCGTGCTGCAAAGCAGACACAAGATGCTGCATTACATTATTCAATCGTGTGGCAAAAATCTTTGCATATAATTTAACATCGCTATTTAAAAGTGTAATAGGTCTGTAAGAGCCCAGATTAATAGGGTCCTTGCCTTTTTTTAGAAAAGTAACAATATTCCAGTGCCCCCTGAACCTGGTGATGCAGCCCTATCCCTGGCCTCCATAAATAGTCTAAGTATTTCCTGGCTAGTCACTTAAAAAATAATTCTATAAAATTCTAGAGGTAAACAATCAGTTCCCATGGGTTTACCCGATGGAAGGGCTTGGAGAGCTTGATGGAGCTCCTCCAAATGAAAATCTGACCCCAGTAGGGCACCCTCCTCCTGAGAGACCATCCCCTTTGGGGTAAAATCAGCCAGTTCACCATACGGTTGGAGGCCAACCTTACGCGAAGCCCTATATAAATACTCATAAAATTCCTCAAAGGCCTCCCTAATGTCCGCAGGGTTTGAGACTATATTTCCGTGCATGTTCCTAACCTGCTCTATATGCCCTGCTGCCATCTGTTGCCTAGCCCTGACTGCTAATAATTGGTCAACACTTTCACTGTATTCGTAGCAATCATGTCTCCTGGCAAGGTATTTCCCTGCTGTCTTCTCTGCAATAAAATCATTCTGACAGGTTTTAGTTACAGTTATTGAATTCAGAGCTGGAGAAATATCTCATCCTCTAGTCACGGTACTAATTAACTCTGTTTCTAAAAGAGCACGTTTTTGATAGAGCCCTTTAATCTGACCTGCCCCTTTCTTTTCTTTGATCAAGCTATATCACAGCATTTCTACTCTTACTGCTGGTTTGAAAGCATCCCAGATCCTTCCTGGGGGGCACTATCCTTGTTGTTATAAAAAAACTCCATAATCCAACCCTACATATAGTTAACATATTCTTGATCAAATAGGAGAGCTCTCTCAAAAGACCACCTCTTATTTTCCTTTCTCAGTCCCACAAAAGGAAGGTCCAGAACAACGGGATTATGATCTGACATTACTCTGGGAAAAAGCTCCACCGGGCCTCCTGAAGTAGAGATGGTGAAGTTAAAAAATAATCCAGCCTAGCAAATTTGAAGTGAGGAGCAGAGTAATAAGTGTATACAGGTTCCAGGGCTTTTAAACTAGTCCATGCATCCACCAATCCAATATCCGTTAAGGACTGTGGTTTTCGCCCCTCATTTGAGACCCCCTGACCACCTGAAGCACCTCTGGATCCATTAATATTCATATCCCCACAGACTACATAAGGTGCAGGCCAGGAGGGTAATTCGACAGCTAAAAAGTTCAATAGACCAGGAACATCTAATACTGGAGCGTAGACTGAACATAATGCAAATGAACCCATACCTCCTCTACATTCCAGTATTACCCATCTCCCAATTTTATCCACAGCTTTTCTCCCAGACATAATAACACTGCCTTTCATTAAAATGGCCACCCCCTTGGTCCTAACATCTTGAGTTGTATACTCAACAACTGTTAGCCCCAAAGACTTAAGCAAATTATTTTTACTGTTTGTTTTGAGTGAAATACATTTATTTTCTTACCTTCCCTATACTTTATTATAAAGAAAGTCGGGGTGGAGATCTCCCTATGATAAAGTATAGGGACATTTTAAAGGTTTATTAAAATATATTATATATTAGTAAAAATACTTTGTGTTAAATGTTAGTGTAAATGCATTTTATAAACCTTGATTATCACAGAAAATTCAATTAAAAAATACATTCCCAATTAAAGTAAAAATGTAATTGTCTTTAATATGTATTATTAACTATTACACATGTATAGAAATAATTACAGTATTTTTTAATTCTAAGTTAATATAATGTAATATTGCTTTCATTTATCAATTTAAAAAAGGATGTCAAATATTTCATGATCAAAAAATAATGTTTTATTTTGAAATGCTTTTTTACTTCAAATTATATGTATTTATAATTAAACTGTTTTTAATATTTTAACTTAATTTAACATTATCTGCTGTGGGGTTTATTTTAAGTCCCTTTCTCCATTATTATCTTTGTGAAACTTTTTTCAGTAATTTTGTATTCTAATTTTGTGAATAGCTAAAAGTAGTAAAGATACTCAAATGGGGATATTCTGACAAAAAACTGGATAGAGCAATAAATAAAGTGGATCAGAAAACTAGGGTATATCTACTTTTCAGATCTTCAAAGGTATACAGCAAAATACGGGACAAAATTAAATAATATTCACAATAAAAAGTCTCACTCCAATTTATAAAAATAGAACATATTTTTTATTTTTAGTTAAACACAAGCAACACAAACAAAAGTCAGATGAAAGTAAGTGGAGTTGTGATTTTTGCAAGATTTTCATAAATCTCTGCTTTTCACTATAAGAAGATTTTAAAAAATTTAAAAATTGTTATCTATCACTGCTTCTCGTTTTTAGTGGTAGTCTATGACCCTCAAATGTGAGGGCCTGGGGAAACGTCAAAGTTTCAGGACAATCGAGATGGAATTTTGATGCAGGAGCCCGGTTGGTACATGTCAAGATTTTATTTTCACAATTAGAAACATTGATGGTACATTTTCTCATTGACAGTGAGGACGATGGAGTCCTCTGCAAAAGGATTGCAGCCTTAAGTTCAACATTGAATGTTTGGCAAAGTCCAGGAGTACTGTGAAAGGCTTGGTTCTTAACAACATTTGGGGTTACACTCAAACTAGCAAGTAGCTGTAGTCTAAAAGCCCTGTGTTAAAAAATAATGTTTTGGGCTTAGGCTCGCAATTTGAATTACTGTGGTGAGAAAGAGTACACACAAGTACTAACCAATGGTCCAGGACCTTAGAAAGATCTCCTGGGTGCTAGGGCTTGATATCTCAGCTACACCAGCAGAGTTCAGGGCAAGTCTAGCACAAATTGGACAGAGGGGCACTTTGCAGGCACAGCTCTTTTTTGGCTTTAGTGTCCCTGAAAATTAAGCGGAGGCTAGCCAATTAGCCCTTGGGAGTCTACACACTGATCCTTAGCTCAATTGGGAGCAGTTCCAGCCCTTGGGATTTCTCACCACTGGTTCAACAGTATGAGAAGCCCTTCTCTTTTTGAAGTGCTCTTAGTCCAGTAAATGCATCAGGTGCAGTCTTCCTTCATGCAGCCTTTCTTCCTGGGGTCCATAGATTCAGGAGGTACAGTATTTTTCTGTTATTTCCAAATTCATCAGCGATTTTATTTTGTTCTTTATTTAAAATATACATACAATTAATTTGCAAAAATATTTAACAAAAAACGTTTTACAAATGTTTTTCACTGTAGTAAACTTTGAGCCTGGTTTAAAGTTTGGTGGATATGTTACACCGTCACAAACATGATAGATATCCCATCCGCCATACTAGAAGTGCATTATATCCATTGACACTTGCAATACAGCGGACCGAATATCCGTCATGTTTGTGACAGAGTAAGCTATCCTCGGAACTCTAAACCAGGTCCTTTGTTAATTTACCCATTATTTATCATTGGGACATGTTTGCCATCCGGGCAGAAATCTTCCTATAGTAAAGTATAGGGAGAAAAAGTTTATGGAACTTGAAAAAAACGACAACAAATATTTTCATGTCAAATGTTAAATTAATTTTATATATTTATTTTAAATGAAGAACAAAATAAAAAATGCTACAACACAGTTAACTTAATTTTGAACTAAATAATAAAGGGTACCATTATGATTGCGGGCGGACCGTAACTGTATGCGGGACCGTCCGCCAGGGATGCGACGGACCTGCACCTGCAATTAGGATGCCACTGCTACCGTGACGGTGAGATCCCCCATTCCCAGCATTGTGGCGGGCGGTGCTCACAGCACCACCTGCCACAATGCTGGATATGCACGTTGTGCATTGGCATGCACAAGGTGACAGGCAATGCTCGGTGCCTGCCACCTTGTCCATGCCAATATAGGAAGGTACCACAGGTTCACCCCAAGTGCACCCCCAACACTCAGGGGGCCCGCAACAGGCCCCCACAAGCAGAAACCGCATGCCTTTCCACCCCACTCAGCAATGCTAATATGGCGGGGGGTCATTCAGGCAAGGATGGCAGGCAGAACGCCTCCGCTGGGCCAGCGGTGGCTACCAACGGCCCTGCGGGGGTGATCCACCAGCCATCCTAATGGGCTCCAAAATAATGAATTTAAACATACTAAATTAATTTAACGGGTTTTTAAAAGATTATTAACCAAAACAAACTTACCTGAATAAAAATCTTTATATGTAATTATAATGTATTTTAAATTACTAAATGTTATGTGCAGAATTGTTTTAATTTATTTAATTATTATTTTACAAATTAGTTACATTTATTTTCAAATATAAAAAGGCTATTAAAGTATTTTAAAGTATAATATATTTAAATTATATTTAATTTTCTAACAGAGAATTAATTGTATGTATATTTTTACAAACACCATCATGTTAGGCCCCTAATGAAGAGTCTTCATTGGCTCCCGGTGGCCAAGCACTAATTGGCTTGCACTATTTTTAAAGCTCTTGCTGGCGTTGGTCTAGTCTTTGTTTCTTCGAGGATTCGGGGCCATATCCCATACCGGGAGCTGCGCTCCTCTTACCTGAACCTACTGACCACTCCAGCTTTTAAACACAAGAAGCACGGGGGTCTTACATTTGTGGTCCTGACCCCACAGTTCTGGAACTCTCTCCCCATGGAACTGAGGTCTACGTCCTCTTATGCCTACTTTAGAGAACTCCTCAAGACCTTGTTGTTTTCTCAAGCTTACCCGTAAGCCAATGTCCTGCCCTGTCTATGCCACCTCCCCTTTGTCCTCAGTGCCATGAAACCGCTTGGTGAACGTGCACTTAATAAGTACCTTTAACATTACATAACATAACAAGTCTGAATAATATAATCTAGTTTAACATTATTTCCAATGAGTTCCAATTTTAAGTCCCTACCTTCATTATTTTTTATGGGCAAGAGTTGGACTATCAGTGGTTGGCCATTTATGGTGCTGGGCTTACTACTGCTCCTTTTTGGCAGTAGTAACTTTACAATTGTAAATTATGTCTTCACCCCTCAGGGGGTGGAGGCACATAAGTCTACAATTTTGAGTATATTTATACTTGAATTTTGTGAAGTGCAGAAAGTAGTTAAGTTACTCAGATGTGTAAGAATAAAGGGTCTGATTATGATGGTGGATGGACTCTAGTCCGCCCGCCATCGTCTCGGGGAGTTGGACCTCCCGCCAACAAGGCGGTGGTCCCACAGGGGGTATTAGGATGCGGCTGCCACTGTGGCGGTCGCACTTGCCATACTTTGCATTGTGATGGGTGATGCTGGCTGCAGCACCCGACGCAACGTAAAAAAGGTACTGTTTACATTTCCCTGCACTATGTGGCAGGCACCGTGCAGGGAAATGTAGGAGGGACCATATGCGCACCCCAACCCCAAAACAAAAGTGCCCAGGATGTAGGGGGACCCACTAAAGGCCCCCATAGTCCATCCCCACCAGCCTTTCCAGGGCAGGTGAGCCGTCATGGAAAGGCTGGCGAGGATGGACCATCGTAATCCCAACAGCGGTACCTGGTAGGCACTGCCGCCATTTATGGGAATACGATGGGCTCAAGGAGCATGTCGGATGCGTGCCGGTCAGAGTTTCCTACCGCCACGGTACCGCCCGCCATTATAATATGGCAGCCAGAAAATGGCCTCACAATGACAGTAAACCCGCCATCGACAGCCTGTCGGTGGCAGGTTCACCACCATCGTAATCAGCCCCAAAGTTATCAGTAGTGAATCTGCATGTGTAGAGTTTCCCTTGTGAATAGATTATTCTCTTGTTCTTTATCTTTTCCCACAACTTTCTTTTTTGTTATAGAACAGGGGACAACTTACTTTTGCAGATGACTCATCCGCAAACCTGAGTTGACCGGAACACTTGATGCACCTCTCGTCTGACTTCACAGCACCTCGGTTACAGCCTGCTATGACATAGTTGGTGTGCTCTATTGCTTTTTCATGAATGCCACCATATTTGACATTGAATACTCTTTGCAAACGACCTCCCTTATATGTTGTTCCCCTACTCCGTTAGCAATGTTTTTTCATTTCTTTCTGACCTGGGCGTTTTAGTATTGTCTCATTTGCTGACCTCCTTATGTTTCAGATGTATCTACTCATTGACTTTCTGGTGACTTGTTTCAACTTGAGAAATGTCTGGCTGTGTTGATACTTTCTACAAATGTGTTGCCCTCTTGTTTATTTTACTGCAGTCACCTCTGGACTCAATGGGATTTCTCCTATACCATTACTGTGTGTGTGTGATTTCAAAGATGGGAACTTCTAGTATTTATCGTATTCTCTTATTTAAACTATGAGTGTTTTCTTCAAATGGAAGTATGATGTTGCATTGTCATGATGTTTGATGTTGTGATAGTACATTATATGTTTCTGGTCTTCCTAGCAGGTTTTCCTATCACTGTAAAAAGTCTGAAGAGGTGCAGGGGTACGAAATGCATTGGGAAATGATTAACACAAATGAAAAAAACGAAAAAACTTTATGTTGGCTATACCGAACTCTCATTTCCTTCAAAGGGATTGCTTTCCTGACCACGAACCCATCCATGAATAATTTTCGAAAATACATTTTAGCCTGCCGCTAACAGAAGTACCGAATGGAATCTGGAAAATTCTCCAGGTCACAAGTAGCATCATTTGAGCATGTAAATGCAGATGCTAGTACTAAAATAAAGTAATTTCCTTGGTGGAGATCAATCCAAACCTGGATTATATCCCCTTAAATGCATTGCCTTTAGACTCTCTGGGGCTGGTTCACAAGCCCATTGCGCTGCCAGTATGTCACTATTTGTGATGCACTGGCAGCGCATTACACTGCCCCATATTTAAAAGGACAGGAAAAGCCACCCTGTGTGGCATTTCCTGTCCTTGTAAATACGGCACTTTACATGCAGCACTTTGCGTGAAAGGGGTGTTCCATGGGTGTTGCTGTGGGTGTTCCCACGCAGCACCCATGGAAGCAGACCCATTTCTAGATTTATGAGGATTCGTAAACCTGGAAATGCGTCAGTATGCTACGCCACCCTAGGGGTGCTTTAGCGAGGCACAACGAGGAGAAATGTTTTCATTTCTCCACGTTTTTTTCCTCTTTCAATGCGTGCTATATTCTGCAGCACGCATTGAGAGAGGAAAATAACTGTAGTGATTGTTTTGGTGCAGGAAGGTACCCCTTCCTGCACCAAAACAATCTTCCCATGATGAAGGCATCCTTGCACCATGGTGCAAGGATTCCTGCACAGGCGCATGGGAGCAGTTTGTGCGCCAGCGCAGGGGAGAGCACAGGAATGCGAGATATTTTTGTAAATATGTTGCATTCCTATGTTGTGAAAGTGCCGCAGCGTGGCGCAGCCAAAGGGCTTGCGGTGCCACGCTGCGTACCTTCTTGTAAATCTTCCCCGCTCTCTCTGTTCATTTTTAAGACTGCTCGTTTTCACATTTCCCTTAATCTGTTATGCGTTGAATATTAGTATCGTTTTGATTTCATCCTTCTAAAATTGCACAATCTATTTCTTCAGATTATATTGTTTTCTGCTTTCATCTTGCAGCAAGGTGAAATCTCACATAGATCTCTTAGGGAAGTATTTCGAAATCGTTCATATTTTTATTTTGCTTGCAAATAATTTAATATGCAAAGAGCTTTTCGTGCATTCGTCTCCAGACAATGCTACAATGTCTGCTTCAAAAACAAACAACTCATCGTGAAAGAGGTTGTTAACAAGCCACCTGCACGCACCATGTGGGATATTTTTCAATCTGATGTTTTTTTCAAGTCACCGATTCATCTATGAAAACGTTGTCATGCTTTAGTATTTTGAATTCCAATAGAAATATGTGCTTTCACTCATCACTCTAAAAAATGATGCTCCCTTTAGAGTGAAATCTGATCTGTTTGAACTCAGCTATTCCTCAAAAAGGCAAAGTGTTACTGCATCCTAAATCAGTACGTTGTATGCCTACCTCCTTTGTTTCTTGTTATTTATATGCTGAACGGTTTTTTGTTGTTTAAAATTTTTCAAAGAGAATTGAGGGATTATTATCACTCTCAACATGTCCTGTTAAGCTTTCTCGAATCCTGAACGTATTTGACAGCGTGTGTGTTAGATATAAAAACATGTCTAGAAAATCTGTGAAATATTAAAATTCCTTTTGAAGCGAGAGTGAACGTATGCAAGTGAAAGCTCGCAAGCAAAATCGCAGTACCATCTGTGCACACTATTCTGACTGTAAGTAATGCAAAATAAATGCCAATAAAATCAAACGTAAGTTAAAATAGCTTCCAGCTAAAATAATGTTGATTCCTAATGTATATTGATCCCTAATATGCCCAAATCTTGAGAAGCTGCGGCATGGGATGACCATTTTCCACCTCTGAACATCCTCCTAGGGCAGAAAGGTATGTATGTACTGAACAGTATATTACTCCTTTGTAGTTCTATCACAGTTATAGAGAATCTATGAAAATACATTACTTTAATGTTTTCTCTCGGAGCAGATTGTTTTCCTCCATTTGTTCAATCCCTGCATTCCTGCTCTGCCAAATGGCCATGTAATTGATGCTCCCCAAGACATTGATCAAGGCAGCCATTTTGCATAAGGTGGGGGCTATTCACCTGCCCACCAAGTAAATTGCAAATTTTCTCTTTTATACGGCCTTACTTGGTTACTGGCATGATCCTGCTTAGAAACTTTGTCCCCTTTTATAAGAGCAACTCTGACCGACCCCTCACTGCTATCATCAACCCTGTGTTGTCACTCAGGAAGAACTAATAATAAGCACCCTTTTGCTAACAAGAACCTCACAGAATTTCTATGGGTAGCATTTCCTCCATACTTTCTCAATGCAGTTCTGAGTATCCACTCACATGGATGCAGTTAAAATATACACTTGGGAAGCTGTATCTACTCTTCATCACATGCCTTGCCAATCAAGGGCCAACCAAAATGCACTCTACTGGTCCTAGCATTAGACTTTCATTACACATGAATTCTTACTACTACACCCTTACTACATATCCCTCAAACTTTCATGCACACAGAATGTCAGCGTGAAGATGTTGGAGACACACAGACTACTCTACTGATCTTGACAATCTGCCTCTTTGCTTGTGTTCCAAACACTTCTGCCACATTTATACTTCCAACACCCTTCATCTATCCCTAGAAACAATTCAGGGAAAAAGTGTGGTACTCATGCGACCACTGCTGGGCTTGGTTGCCAGTGTTATCACAGCTGGCAATCAGAACCATTTTTACTCAGAATCTCTCTGTTGGACATCTAAGCAAATCTACCTTGAACCTGTGCCACCCTCTCTTCTGCTCACTAAGGCCTCCCTATGATCCCGAGCTCCCCTTTGCTGATTGCCATAGCCATTTTACCCCCACCTTTCGTAACCATTAATCATTTTTGCAGACTTCAGCCATTTGAGTTTCTCAAAGTCTTTCTGCTATCCTTTCAGACCACACTCCTTTTCTTCCATCCACATTAAGACTTCTCTGCCAGGTTTCAGCCCCTATGGCCTCTGATCTACCCTTAGACTACTGTGCCAGCATCAGGCAGTGTCTGTTATCCCGCAGGGGTGTAACATTACTGGCTTTCTATTTAATATGCATGCATGATATTTTAGCGAATACTTACCAGTTCTATAACAAGGCTGAAACTGAAGTAGTTTCTAATGGTTGACAACATATGAAGCATGAATAAAGACAGGTTACAAAAGGCATATTCTAGTACATCTGGGCTAAAATAACATAGGTACCCTCCTGCTCCTAGTCTTCTTACTTTTTCCCCAGGTCCTTATATGCCTTATGGTGTTCATTCTTCTCCTGGTCATGTTCCAAGTCCTCCTTCCTCCTGGTACTCATCATGACCCTGGTCTGACTAAATTGCTATACTCTGATGGTATTTTGCTGAATATGATGCTTCTGGTTCTAGTCCTAACACTAGTCTTCCTGTTACTGCTCCAGGTCCTTCCTTGTATTAACCCTCCCTGGTCTCCTGATCCTGATACCACTTATCCTCCCCACCCTATTCTGGCTAGTTTTCTTGGTCCTTCTCTGCCTAGCCCGGCTGTCCTTGTTCTCCTAGGTCAAATACTCCTAGTCTTCCTGGTTTGGGTCTTCCTGATTCTTCTTGCCCTGGTCCCCATCCTCCTGTTCCACCTTGTACTATGTTGACCTGTCCTGGACCTGCTCATTAGGTCCTCCTGATCTGGGCCTGATCATTTTAGTCCTGGTGTGTGTCCATTGGTGCTCATGACTCTGATTGTCCTGGTCTCCCTGATACTCACCTGCCTGATCCGGATTCCTCAGTTCCTGGTCATCCTGATCTACTTAGTATTTCAGGTCATGGTGCCCTTTGTTCCGTCCACTGTCATCCTCCTAGCCCTGGTTATCCTGATCCTTCTACTTCACCTAAACCTCTCCCATCTGGTTTATGGTCCTAATTTCCATAGGCCACCTGCCCCTGATCTGACTTGTTCTCCTGCTCCACCGCCATCTTTCATGATAATCTTGGCCCTTGTCCTCCTGCTCCTTGTCATCTTGGTTTTGTGCTAACTTGTCCACGTAGTCCTGATCCCTTGTTTCAGGTCATCCTGTTCTTAGCCACCCGGCATGGTCATCCAGGTCCTGATACTCCTTTTCCTTCTCATCCTGGTCTTTTTTGTCCTAGTACTCAAAGTCCTGATCCTCTTTTCTCTGATATTCATGGTCATTTGTTTCCTGGCCTGGTCCATCTTGTGCTATTCCTTTCTGTTCCTCTTGACCCTGGTCCCATTGTCTTGGTTCTCCTGACCCTGAACCTCCTAGCCCTTGTACCACAGGCCTGGCCCTGCTGTTCCCTTTGATTCTCCTCGCCTTCTTGGCCTATCCCTCCTGGATCTGTTCCTTGTCTCTTAGTTCTGGTAGTGCTGCACCCACTGGTCCTAGTCCTAATGACACAGGTTCTTCTTGTTCGGTCCTTCTAAGCCTGGTCATTTTGGTGTTGGCCCTCCAGGAATAAACTGTTCAATTGCCTTGGTCTATCAGATTCTGGTTCCCTTTCCTACATCAGATCCTCCTCACCCTGGTCTTGCTACCCAAGATGATTGCTCTTCCCCACTTGGCAATCCAAGCTCTGGTCCCGCAGGTCCTAACTTTATGTCCCTCTTAGCCTTTGTTTCCAGTCTTTCTGGCCATGATCCTTTTAGCCCATCTATTCCTCCGTGCTTAGGTCCTCTGGGTACCCTTGGTCCTGGTTGCCCTGGTCTTCTTAGTCCCTATCCTGCTTATCCTGGTCTCCCAGTCCAAGTGACCATTGCCTTCCTGATGTTTATAATCACCCTCAGTTTGGTCCTGATCCTATGGCCTGAGTCCTTCTACTTCTTGTCCTCATGATTCTGCTTTAACTTATCCTGACTCACCACAGATCGTCCTTGCATTTACTAGTTCTGATGGTTCAGGATGTCTGTTTTATGCTAGCCTTAGAACATATTGGACCTGTACTTCCTGGTCCTGTTCTCTCCAGCTGTCATGTACTCCTGTCCCTAGTCTCATAGATCTGTCTCACAGTCTCCCAGATCTGTACGTTTTCATTCTCCTTAACCTAATTCTGGTACCTCGGTCCTTTTGGTCCTGCTCCCCTGGTGTAGCTAAACTTTTTTGTTTAGTCCATGTTGTCCTGGTCTTTGTTCTGATGCTCTTATGACTGATCCTTCGGTATCAGGTTTTTCTGGTGCTGGTCCCACCTCCCTTGATTTCTCTAGCCCTCTTAGTCCCTGGCCCTACTGCCCCATCCGAGTCCTAATAGTCCCCCTGGTCTCCTGGTTTGCCTATTAAACCTTTTCCTTGTCCATCTGACGTTTGTTCCCTCTGTCATGTAATGTTCCTCCTGGGTCTGGTCTTCCTAATCCCTGTAGCACTGGTCCTTCTAATTCCCATGTTGAAGATCACTGGGATTCCTGTAGTCCTTGTATTCCTGGTTTAGGGTCCCCAGAATCTTAGCCTCATTGACCTTGTGATCCTGGTCACATTGTGCCTAGACTTCTTGGTCCTTTATTTTCCTCTTTGCCCTGTTTATATAGGGTCTCTTGCCCATTTCTGGTTATGGTCTTCCCATTCCTGGTCAATTAGCTCGCTTCTTGGCCCTCTTTGATCTGATCTGTGTAGCCCAGGTCCTCCTTTCTCAGGACCTTTTTACAATTGTTTTCCTGGTACTAGTCCCCTTTGGTCTGTCCACATGAGTCTGCTACGCCTGATTGTCCTCAGCCCTCTGGTCCTATTTGTTGTGCTCAGGGCCACCTAGCCTCTTCATCCTGCTGGTCCAGGGCATTCCATCAATCTACCTCTGGTCCTTCTGTTCCTGAGGGCCCTCATCCACTGGACCATCATACCCTGTTCCACATTCTCATGGCACTTCTTATCCTTCTCACATCTAGCCTTGTTTTTGCTTGTCTTCATCCCCCTCACCTGTTTTTCCTGGTCCCCTCTGGCCTTGGAACCCTTGTTATCATGGATGAGGTCTCCCTGGTCCTGGTTCTTCTTGTACTGGTCCTTTTGGCTCTGTTCACCTGGCCCTCCTGGCGACCCACGTCCTGACCTCATCCTCCGACTGGTCATGACCTGCTACTATTCCTACTTCTTCAGTCCCCAGACCTGCTCAACAATGAGTTTCGTTGAGTACAGCTTCCAAGCCTGTTAATCAGATTTTATCTTTTTTTGCCCTTTGGATTTCTTTTGGTGATACAGCACTGTCACAGTCAGAAATGAGGGATCAGTAGAGACAGGACCTTGCTCACTTAAAAAACAGATTATCATGGTAAAAGCGAAACTACCATTTACAGGATACATTTTTCAGGCGACTAACGAGTAAGTGTGGCTGATAGGGCCATTCATGACATGGGACCAATAAGCATCTCTGTTTGAAACCTACTCTACTGTAGAATAGCATGAAAACATTTTTTATTCAGCAGGCAGTTGAGTGAATAAACTCTCTTCATGTGCACTTCCAATATGCAATGCTTACCTATTGCCTGCTTTCACTTCCCCATTCCACAGAAGCCCCACTGCTGTGTCTCACTCAATTTTCCTCCTGTAAGTGTTTCTAAGCATTGTGCCCCCAAGCTCCAATTGCCTACTGTAGGTGTTCGTACCTCTAAGGCCCAGATACCTCGCTGCATTCCCTGCTTGCTGCTACTTGTTCACTGTTGCTATCTTGTCAGGTATTAAATACTAAGCTAGCAGGCACAATTCTCCTTAAAATAAAGGATAAAATTAAGACAAGTTCTTCCACAAGAAGCCCAAAAGTAGCTCAGCCCTCAAAAATGATCAACTCTAAGATCATGAGCATTTAAAAACACAATGTATCCTGGAGAAGTGTGGCTCACTGGTTAGAGGAGGCAGACCCTGAAGCAGAGGTCAGACCTAGGACCAGGGTTCAATTCCCGGCAGGGTCTTGAGCCCAATTATCCACTGACTTGATAATTCTCGTTTTGGTGCCTACTCGAATCACGGGTTCACACTCTGCAGCTCTGGGCATCAGCTTGCTTAATCTCCACTGCGGCCCCCCCGCGGCGGGATGCCTGGCTTTCACCTTGGGGATGCCCAGTACGGGTATCTCACAGGGAAAAGCCAGGATGGGTTCCCAAGGCAAGCGCCGAGATGCCTACGGGTAATCGAGCGCTATATAAGAACGCATAATAATAATAATAATAATGAATGACAAAAATGTGTATGTAACATGCTTTAAAATCATAAGGCATTAATCTTTGCGGGCAGCCAAATACTACTAGACTGCAGCGTAAAATATCTGTGTGCTATTTCCTGAAGCTCCCGTAACAGAAGTTTGATTCCTACATTTCTTATTACATTATTTATAACATAAATGTTTTTATTCACAATTCCTTTAATCATTTTTTCAGTTGTAATCTTAGCTTAAGTCCTGCACTTACCTTTGTGCACACTTTTGTATATTTGTATATGTAGTTACTTTCAAATGCTTCAAACATGCTGCATCCCGCTTTACAAGATGGCCATCATACCATTATTGGAGTACCTTTTTTTCTTCATGTCCGTCTAAATAAAGACCTCTGTCACACTATTTATCAGGCCTCCAGTCAAAAAGTACACGATCTCTATGATTTATTCTGCGGCTGGATAAATAGTGAATTTTCAGATACTTAGCTGGTTGCTAGCTAAAAATCTGAGATTATGTACTATTTTGCTGCCTGCTGGATACAAAGTACAGATTATGCACTATTGACTGGCGATCAAATAAAAAACATTTCCTTTCTATAAAAGCACTATTATAGCACATTATTTTGCAGTTTGTTGCCAGGTAGAGGGAATCTGTAAAACATGGACTGTTTTTGGGTTTGAAATTATGTCATACGCTGATGATACACAGCTGCTTTTCTCCTTTGGAATAATCTATCCAATTCCAAAGCTTCATTCTCCTCTGGGATAAAAGCCATTGCTACCTGGATGTTGGAAAATAGACTGCAGCTCAACCCTTCAAAAACAGAAATCATGTTATTTGGACAAGGGGGGCGTGGCTTGGCGCCCAGGAGGAATGGTGGCGTCTGAGTGAGGCTCCGCGGCGACTCCGGGGATTATCCTCCTTCCCTGCTGACATTTCCCAAAAGGAGGATGTTTTTCGCCGTCGGAACATCCCAGCTATGTTCCGCTACACCTGACGACTTCCTCCGTTGACTGCAAACGGAGTATCTGTGTGCGGCGTTTCGAGGGGCTCTGCTTGTAACTGCAGCTGCCATCTTGTATCAGCCGGCGCGCTGATTTTACCTCACGGAGATGTAAGCATTCAACTCTCTACATTATTTCCAGAGACTGGCTTGCTTTGCACTTTTTTTATTAAGGCTGCACAATGCTTGGAGCGCCGTCTCTCCTTTCATTTATAGCGCCATGCTGTTACTTTGTTGACCCCTTGATAGACGAAACTTGCTTCTGTGGAGGCGTATATCTGTACATGCAGTTTTTTACTTGCTGATAACTTTGGCTGACGTCGCGCTTTTTGGCGCATTTAACATCTCTGCCTACCCCAGAGCTTCTGCATTGATCGTCTATTGTATATCTACGGCGGTCCCTGATGAATTGCTATCTTTTTTTCCCATGGCGCCTTTGCAATGACTCCATTTTCTCATAAATAAGGCTGCTGATATCCTACATAATTCATTCATTTACTATATTTTTGACACCCTGCATGGTCTTTTTCCTTGCTAACTCTGCTTTGTTTTATTGACTCTGACTCTAAGTGAATGACCATTGAACAGCTCTTTCTTTTCCTCAAACCTCACAATTCATGGCCTATATCTCTAAATAGAGGCTGTTCTCCCTTACAGTGCAGATTTTTTCTCTGGATGCGTACCCATTGACATACTTCTTCAGCTATTGCAGGTGATTGTGTCATTCATTTGTTTAATTGATTTTTCACCTCACAGAGCGTTCTCTTACTCTTCTGTGTGGATAATAGGTGTTGCGCAATTCCCTGCTTTTTTCTATGAGGCGATTTATATCTATGTCGCGGTCATCCTCCAAATCAAATACAAAGGTGGCCTTCGTGAAAAATTCCAAAATCTTCTCTGCTTTCTCTAAATTGGATGGTTCTCTCGCCTCTTCTGGCTCTGACACCATCATGGATCCTCCTCCGCCACCATTAGGGAAATCTACTACCAAGAGACTAAAAAAAGATCCTCCTTCACCACCCAAGCAGTCTACCCCTGTCTCCATGGAACTTTTACTGGAGGAGATCCGTTCCTTCCGCCCTTTTTTGGAAGAGATCGGAACTTTGCGTCCTTTTATGGAGGAAACAACGGTTAAGCTTCAGGCGCTCAATGACAGTTGGTCGCAAATCGAAACAAGAGTCTCTACAGTTGAACAGTCAGTTGCTTCTTTCCAAGAAACCACCGCTAAAGTTCTTCATCTAACCTCACAGGTAGATTCCCTCCAAAGGCAGGTTGAGGAGTTGGAAAACAGAAATAGACGTAACAATCTTCGTATTTATGGCCTGGCAGAAGGTCTTGAGGGTGCGGATCCTATCAATTTCTTCAAATCCTTTCTCCCCAAATTGCTTCAACTGCCGGAGGGTACAACTCTTAATATTCAACGTGCTCATCGTTTGGGTCGCCCTCCTGCTTTTACTGCCTCATCACAACGTCCACGAGGTGTTATCCTTTATTTTTTGGAATATACTGATCTCTTGAAGGTTCTCACCACTGCTAAAGCCTCTCCCAAATTGACATGGTCAGGATCTACCCTGTTCTTTGCTCAGGATTATGCCAAAGCAACTGCAAATCGCCGGAAGGCCTTCCTTGGCATGAGAGACGATCTCAGTTCCATGGGTGCACGATATGACCTGTACCATCCTTGTTTGTTTAAAGTCACTTATAACAACAAGACGGCCACGTATGAGTATCCAGAGAGACTGCAGAGCTTCATCAATGCACACAAACCTAGTGCCATGGATTCCTCTGGTCCTTCTTCATCTTGTCCTGGCTGAGTTGTCAATTTCTCTGTCCTTGCATTGTTCATATTTGTTCATGTTTCTTTGTTGTCTCTTTTACATGATGTTTTCTTAATTGTTTTTCTTGTTGCTTATGCAATTGTTGATTCTTTGTTCTCTCTTGTTGTTGATTTGTAATTCTTTCTTCCGTCTCCCCTCTTTTCCTTTACAGGTTCCCCTCCTCGTTTGGTGACGTTTCTCTGGTTCCCCGTCTGGCCGTCCTCGGATGTGTTGCCATGCCTCTATGGCTCCCTCCCCGACTACTCCTCCTCGTTCCCTCCTCATGTGGGTCTGTCCACCCGCTGTTTTTTCCTTCTCCCTTATTCTCCTATGATTCTTTGTTTCCTTTGTGTGCCTCCACTCCTTTGGCTATGTTGTAATCATATCCTCTTCTTTCCAAGTTGTATTTCTCTTTATTTTCTTTTTCTTTTTTTCCTGTTCTTCATGCACCTCCCACTGTTTTTCGCCTTCCCCTTTCCTTATGCACACTTGCATTCTCTTGATTCTCTCTTTTTCCTCTCCCTACTCTTATTCCTCACTGTTACCTTCTTCTCTCTTCATCTGCTTCCATTCATGGGTTTATTTTGATTTCATTAATTACGAACTCATTGCTTTGCTAACATATTATGTCTTTTAATATAATATCTTGGAATGTTAAGGGTATCAATTCACCGATTAAGCGTCAACGCATTTTATCTCATTTAGCTAAACTGAATGTTGACATTGCGTTTCTTCAGGAAACTCACCTCTCCGATGTAGAGTCCGCTAAGCTTAAAAGAGGTTGGGTGGGTGATGTTTTTTATTCACAGGGTGATGGTAAACGCAATGGTGTTGCAATTCTATGTCGTAGATCTCTTCCTTTTACAGTTATTTCTCAAGAGTCTGATACTAATGGTAGATGGGCGCATGTTAGACTATTGATTAGAGGTGTTCCAATCACCCTCCTTAATGTTTATGGTCCCACCACTGGTGAGCCCCTTTTTTGGGCTGACTTCTCTCCACGCATCACCCAATTCATGGATGATAATTTCATTCTTGCAGGAGACTGTAATCAGCCTCTTGATCCATTCATAGATAGGAAATCTGATGCTATGTTTGTCCCTACTAAACCACACAAACTTTTCACTCATGCTATATCCCAACATAAACTTGTCGATTCCTGGCGACTGTGCAACCCCACTTTGCAGGAATTTACTTTTTATTCACCTTGCCATCGTTCCCAGTCCCGGATTGATTACATTTTTGTTTCCCATGATCTGGCTCAGACGCTCACTGCAGCTGAAATTGGCCCAATTCTATTATCAGATCATACTCCTGTCGTGGTTAGCCTTGATGTGCTCCCAAAACTTGACGGGTCCAGGAGATGGCGTTTTAATAATACCCTCCTTTTGGATCCTACATTTTCCACTTCCTTTACTGCATTTTTTGAGGAATTTTTTCTACTTAATGATGTTCCACCCATTTCGAAACATACTGTTTAGGATGCTTTTAAGGCAGCCTCATGCGACTTCATTATCAATTTTGTCGCGAAAAAAACGCAGATCTGCACGTCAATTCACTAAAACCCTCCTCACCGACATTAAGCGATTGGAACACGCCTATTTTACCTCACATTCTAAAGACAGTCTAACAGCTTTAGTTGCTGCTAAGCTTAAATATAATGAAAAATCTACTGAAGATGCTTCCTTATATTTGCTTAAATCAAGCGCTAAATTCTATGGTGGTAAGAATAAAGCTGGGAAAATCCTTGCCAATTATTTGAAGGTCAAGCATAATAAGATGAATATTGAATCTGTTTATGATTCTAATACACACTTACATCATAAAGATGCTGACATCCTTGCCACATTCTCCCGCTTTTATGAGACCTTGAACACATCTAACACTGCACCCCCCCCACATTCATTTCTTCTCAGCTATTCAACCTCCTTCACATTTCCCTCTTGATCTATCCTCCCTGGAGACTGATATCTCACAGAAAGAGTTACTCAACGCACTTCAGCATCTTAAACCTAACAAAGCCCCTGGCCCAGATGGCTTTACAGTCAAGTTTTACCTTCATTTCTCCAAATTATGGCTACCAAAATTGCACTCTCCTCTCCCCTCCTTTGCTGATTTGGGTGTTTCCTCAGGGTCATTTTTGGATGCGCACATTTGTTTAATACCCAAACCTGGCAAAGATGTACAATATTGCAAAAATTACAGACCCATCTCCCTTGTTAATATCGATTATAAAATTTTTGCTGCTAAATCTTTGGCGATAAGACTGGATCATCTTTTGCCTGACCTCTTAGGAGAAGAGCAGTCTGGCTTTGTTAAAGGTCGTTATATCACGGATAATACCAGGCTTTTGTTTAATATTCTCTCAAAATCATCCCACCTCCAGCACTCTCTTGCCGCTATAGCCCTGGACGCTGAAAAGGCGTTTGACAGGGTTGAATGGCCATATCTTTTTCATGCCCTTACTTGGTTCGGGTTTGGCCCTAAATTTACTTCCCTAATTTCATTATTATATTCTCACCCGCGTGCTGCAGTCTATGCGAATGGCCAAATCTCTCCCTACTTTGACCTTGGTGGGGGAGTGCGTCAGGGCTGTCCCCTTTCACCCTTTCTTTTTAACCTTGCTTTAGAACCCTTCCTATCCAGGTGTCGCCAAAATCCTGATATTCTACTCTTCATTTCTAATCCCACGGTCTCCATTCCTGCTTTCTTGGAGGAAGTGCGACAGTATTCCTCAATCTCTGGCTATAAGCTTAATAATGATAAGTGTGAGATCCTCCCCCTGACAAAATTTACCTTTAAACCTGACTTTAGCGCCTCTAATTTTACTTGGAGTCACTCTCACATTAAGTATTTAGGACTGTATATTACCCCTTCTATCCACAACACTGTTTCCCTCTGTCTTACTAAATGCGCTCAGAAAACTTTCTGACCTTACAGCTAGATGGCACCCTCTCTACTTGTCTTGGTGGGGTCGTTTAGATACCGTTAAAATTATGTTATCCCCCATTGTTTTATACACAATCTCTAATATTCCTGTCTCTGTCCCAGCCAAATTTTTAAAGAAAATTAATTCAGTCTTGTCCTCCTTTCTATGGCATAAAGCGAAACCTAGAATGTCACTTGCTAGACTCATTCGCCCTACCTCTGAAGGTGGTGTTAATTTTCCTGATTTTCCGGCTTACCACAAAGCTTTTTTGTTGCGTCAGGCTTCCTTTTGGTTGCAAGACCCTGATTCCCCTTCTCCTTTATGGACCAAGGTTGAGCGCCTTTTCCTCTCCCCTTTTTCTTTTGCTGAATATATTTCTTTCTCTCGCAGGCCTCTCTCGATTCCTACTCCCATTCATAAGTTCACTGTCAAACTCCTCTTATCTGCTAAACCTCTTCCCCCTGCGAATATTGCCGAATTCCTCTCGTCCACTATTTGGCATAATAAATATCTTTTAATCCGAGGCAAACCCATTTATTGGAGTTCTTGGAGGTCCAAAGGGTTGATTTGGATTTTGCAGCTCTTTTCACAATCCACCTGCCTGCCTTTTCACGTTTTACATTCCACCTTTAAGTTACCGTCCTCCTTTGCTCCCAAATACCTCCTTCTTAAAGCAGCGGTCATGGAGGCTTATATGAAACTCTTATTGATATCCCCCTCTTCTGCCTCGCCGGACCCTACCCCTAAATCTCACTCCACCCAACTTCACTCTATTTTGCAAACCCTTCTTAAAGCTTCTACTATTTATAAGCACCTCCATGCTCATACACACCCCAGACCCAAATCCACGGTGGAGGAGCACTGGGAAAATGACTTATCTACATCATGGCCAATTTCCCTGTGGGACAAGATTTGGACAAAGGTTTGTAAAATTTCTAGGTCGGCCTCCCTAACTCAGTCTCTACTTTTCATATATAATCGATTACTCATTACTCCTTCTACCCTTCACAAACGATTTCCTGCTACACCTGATTTATGCTGGTCTTGTTCCTCCTCCAATGCTACTCTTTTCCATATGCTGTTCCTTTGCAAGGATGTCCATGCCTTTTGGTTGCAGGTTTGGGCGCAAGTCAATGTTATTTTCCGCACTTGTATTCCTTTCTCCCCTACCCATGTCTTTTTGGGTAGCCTTTCTCCTTGCTGGGACGAGACTGACCTTTATGTTCGTGTTGTTGATTTACTACTGGCTGTTGCATTCCAACAAATAACTATTAATTGGAAGTCTTCCTCTACTATTACCTTCAAAGCGTGGTGGTATAATGTTTGTCATAATCATAGACTTGACACTGCTTTTGTTTTTCCTGCCCAGTTGACAGCTAAGCATGCAGATTTATGGCTTCCTGTTACGATGTATTTGGATAAGTGTACGACTCGTTCCTATCGCCCACGACCTGCTCAGCAGGAAGTTTCCAAACCCCCTTGATACCCTTTTGTCTCATTCCTCTTTCTTTGTTAACATGATTACCTGCATAATCTCATTTGCATTTACTTTTACTTTATATATTTGCTGTACCCTTTTTTTCACTTGTATTGCCCATGATAAGTTTGCTGTTGTTATTTCCATATTTATAATGTATTTAGCTTTTTCCTCCCAGATTCTCCCCTCCCTCCTTCCCTCCTGCTTTCCCCCATAATTTATTTACTGTATTATGTATTCCTACCTTTTCTTATGACCAATAAACCTTTATTGAACTCAAAAAATGTTATTTGGACAAGCCCAACTTCTTTGTACTCAACCGGTGGTAAAAGACCTGAGAATCTGTCTGGACCAATCCTTCTCCATGAAAGAACACACCTCAGCCTGTACCTGCTCTTGTTTTCATATGCTAAGTCTGTTGAGAAGAATTTTCCTTCTTTTACCACTCTCTTCAAGAAAAACCCTTCTCCAAGCCTTGGTAATCAGTTGCCTTGATTACAGCAACTCACTCTTGGTCTTCATAAATGAGAATTTGCTCTCTAAACTTTAGGTTGTCCAGAACACTGCATCTCATCTCGTATGCAACCTCCCCCCGGGCTCGGCCACAATCCCACTTTTCAGACTTTACTTTGGATACCGATGAGAAAGAGAATTATTTTTATTAAAATATGCTGTCTAACCCACCGTGCTCTTCATGGTCAAGGGCCCTTTTACCTAGCCTCGAAGCTTCTGCTCTAAACTCCTTTGAGACTTCTTAGATCATGTGATAAGGCCTTGCTCAAAGTCCCTAGTTTTAAGAAGGCCATAGCAGGCTGCAAATCTTTCTCTTTCCTTGCCCCTCATCTCTGCAATAATTTGCCTACGCAATTATGCTTCTGTGAAAATCATTCCCTTTTCAGGAAGGCGCTTAAGGCCCATCTATTTAGGTTCACCTGCAGCCTGTCCCTATTGTCCTGGTCCTGCACCGAGATATTCCTTTGGGGTGGAATTTGAGCACGTAACAAATATAAAATAACATAACATATGGATCAGTCTGCAACTGGTGCAAACCTTTCTCATTGGGTTGCATCGCGTGCATATTCATGGGATTGCATTATAGCTATGTGACCATAGAACTAGACTATTTCTTTGATATGAAGAAGATATCAAAAAGGAGCATAGCTAGCATACGTACAACACATCTGTCATTACACAACCCATTTACCACACAGTCTTTATCACATAGGTAATTACCAAACAGTCCATTTATAGGTACTTTACAATGCAAGACATAACCACGGAGGTAAGTTATTTTTTTTAATGACAATTATGTGTGTGTGTGTGTCTGTGTCTGTGTTTGTGTCTGTGCAGTGAATGTGTGGCAAGAAGTGAGGGCTTAGACATTGAAGTGAGAAACAATGGAGACAAGACATCCCTTTGACATTCATTGAGTCTTTGTTAACAAAAGGCTGCTAATTAGTTGTTTTCTGAGCACGGCTATTTGTTAGTTTGTCAGTTTCTGTTGTTTGAAGTGAGAAGGTTTCTAGCCAATGCCTCCCATTTAGTCTGTCCCGTTATGTTGCTTTAGGAAGACTGAAGACTGTCAGGTGCAGAGATCTCACACTTCATTGTGTCCTTATTTTGGAATACTTGTGCTTGGACTCAGCACCGTTTGGAACCTCTGTGAGAGCCACCACCTTGTGCAATGACTAAGACCAGTAAAAAAGGATGAGAATGTGGAGTCACACCCCCCAAATAGAAAAAGTTTATACAATATTTGTCCAAACCACTTAGAGTTATTCTTCTCCAAATTCTTCATTAGCACGGAATGGAGTGTTTCACAGAGTACTCAAAGACTCTGTCTCCCAGAGGTGTAATGACTGCTCCAAATGTCTGCACTTCCTGCTGGAGAATCTGAGGGTCTGTTTGCTGCCTATAAGCCTTAACCCTTGATCAGAGAAGGAAGCATAGTGCCTGAGATTGCAAGAGCAGGACTGCCCATGAGGAGAAACTGAGCATGGTGCCAACCTGAGGAAATCCCAGAGAAAAGCTGACTACAAGAAGGAGTGTAGCTAGGAGAGACCCATGCTGTTAGGGAGTCTCCGGGTTCCTCTTTTCTCTTGTCATTGAGATCCGTACCTAAACTTCATGGACAAGCATCACTGTGTCATCTACAAGTCTATGGTGAGCTCGGGAGACTGGTACTGCTGATGTGAATAAGAGGACCCACATTTCTGCCCAAGTAGAATCCCTGTTCAGCCGATGTTTGCAACAGTAGAAGACACACCATGGTGGACGATTAGGCCCAGAGGCTGCACCTGTTGTACCTGAGCACCTACCTTGCCAGGGAAACAGTCACAGGTCAAGGCTAATTCTGATGTTCAGGCATGCAGCTCTGCCTATATCCAATGGAGATTATTCCAACCACAGATCTTAGTGTTTCAATTCAAATTGAATTGTGTTTTATTTTGCTATGGTGTGAGATTCAAGAAATTTTCTAAGTGAGAGATAAGCACTTGCTGGACAACACTTTTCTTGTCTTGCATACTAGATACTTGATAATCACTTGCCTGCTCATCCACACTACCTTAAAAGTCTTGCTTGGAAAGGATTGTACTTGGCCCAGTTTGGTAGCTGTAATAATATGGACCCAAAGACACTAAAGGCATTCCACCTCAACCACCATGTTTGGGCCCAGTAGCCCCTGCTTGTCGTTTGCCCAGCCCAAAAAAGGGTCTGGCCGGCCTGCACAATGAGCACAGGTAGCAGGACATGTAGTTTGGCAATCTCTGTTTTCCTGAACCCACTACACTCACACTTTGACTGACTGGAGGCACAGGAAATTGTCTTCAGCTGTGTCTTACAACCAGTCATTGTATCTCAGAAACCACTGCACACACACATAGCTTTGGATCTGTACAGGTTCTAGGCGTGGGCTGTAAGTAGTGCTTAGTTTGAGACGTGGTTTCAGGTGCTAGGGACTAGGACTTAATTGTCAACACGTGCTTGTGACAGTCAGCCACAAGGTGGCTCTCTGTAGCTAATTTAGAGATGACAACCAAAAAAAGGTAATTATTAATTCAATATACATTAAAATGACTATTGCCTGCCGCCCAGGCCATTTTTGTAGCTTCGGAGGCCTGACATACTCCGAATCGTCGCACTTGTAGGAATGTGATGGTTTGAGGTTCTGTTGTTACTATTATTGGAAGCATGGCAGGGGCAATATGTGGTGCAAGCTGCAGTGGCCTCCTAAAGAGAGCCCTTGCTTAAATTTTTTTTTACAAATTAAGCACTGCTTGTAAACCATGTCCTATACTCTGTACTTACGCTGTTTGGAAAGAGTTCATTCCTGTGCAGACTTTGGTGATGCTCCATCCAGCTCCTATTTCCTTAGACTCACTGTGTGAAGGACATGGCCACCCTTCAACTAGTCTTTCAGCCGCCAAACTGGCCTTCAGCTGTGTGCATTGGCTACTGGCATCTGAACATGCCATATGCCCTATTCTAATGACATCATTAATCTCTGTGCTTAACCTTCACAGCAGTCAAATGGTGCAGGGAAAGGCATATTGGTATGCCCTGCGCCAATTCACATCTCTTCCGTGCCCACTTTAGTGCAGAGATTATCTTACGAGCTCTCCAACAACGCTCTGATTCGAGATAGCTGTGATCCTGATCACTTAAAAATGTCCAATCGTTTTTTAAACGGTTTGAGAATTGCTGCAGTTTAAAGGGATCATATTCAACTTGAAATCATGGTGCTTCTTGCTAACCATTGTGCCTTGCTTTTCTCTTTGTGTTCTCAGTTTTTAAGAGTGATTAAAAATAATGATCCTTTTACTTCTTTGGTATATCTATTTATTTGATTCTGCTCTGTGGGTCACAGGAAGTAGCACATCGCATTTTCAGCAATGTTGGGTTTCAGTCGGATTTCATTGCTTATAGACTTTTTTAACAATATTAATTTTATATGCCAAAGCAGCTTACTTTTTTTCTTCCAGAGCAGTACTCATCTGCTTCAGTTTTCTTGTGTGCATATGGGGATGATAGTGCATTGGTGCAGCTGAGAAATGAAAGTTGATCACGTGACCACCTTTGGCTTTTTTTTTTGTATCTGCTTTTTGGTTCTAAAGTCTCCCTTGCCTGTTTCATCTTTTTACTTTGTGCTTAAAATCATTTTCATTTACACTATAATGTTCCGGTGGGCTTTTGGATATCTTCTATCCAAACCCTCATATTCAATCAGGACTAGGAAAACCACATCTTGGACACCCGAATAATCCGTGTCCCGCACCAGACAGGCACCCTCACACACACATAGCAAGTTTGATGAGACTGATTTGCTGAATGTGTGTGGGTTAATATGATTGCCTCCTGCCCACGCACGTGCGACTACTCCTCGTGCTGATAGAACGGATCTCGGATGAGCAGCGCCGAGGGACAGGCTTTGTTTGCTTTTTGAAAGGCAGAAAGAACTCCAAGGTTTGGCAGTTGTACAACGGTACGCCCTGTTCTAAGATTTCGTGTAAGAAAGAAAGACGTCATGGGTGCCCCTGGCACTATTCATTTATTTGTTTTTCATAGAGATTGGGTTAATGCGTATACCCTTGTGGGCCTGGGTAATAGAAAGTATCAAGTAAAAGGGCCTACACGGGACATTGTTTGAGCATCAATTATATTTCTTTAGACAGTGTTTATGAATGCCCTCAAATTAACATCCTAGCAAATGAATTTCAACTAAAAATAATAAGCCATCTTAATAATGAATTAATATTTATTAAAGATTAGTTAATTATAAATGTTCCTCATTTTATAATAATAATAATAATAATAATAATAATAATAATAATAATAATAATACGGCGTCTTAATAATTAATTAATCTTTATTCATTATTAATTTGCAGTATATGATGATAATAATAACAATAATAATAATAATAATAATAATAATACTATAATAATAATACTATAATAATAATAATAATAATAATAATAATAATATGGCATCTTATTAACGAATCAATATTTATTAAAGATTACTTCATTATTAATTTGCCTTATATAATACTACTACTAATAATAATAATTATACTAATGATAAGGCTTCTTAATAATGAATTAATCTTTATTAAACATTAATTCATTATTAATTTGCCTTATAATAATAATAATAACAACAATGCATCTTAATAATGAATTGATCTTTATTAAAGATTAATTCATTATTAAGCTGTCCTATTATTTTTTGTTGAAATTCATTTGCCAGGATGCTAATTTGAGGGCATTCATAAACACTGTCTCAAGAAATGTAATTGATGCTCAAACAATATCTCTTGTAGGCGCTTTTACTTGATACATGACAGCATACATGGCACTCTCGAGATCTGCAATTACAAATCTGCATTATTTTAGTGGCAAACCATGTAATGAAGCCGAAGACAGACTGCTGCAAAAAGTTGGAAACTTCCATTGCTCAGTAGTGTAGCAAGAGTTTCACGGGCCATAGTGCCAATAACGTAAATGGACCTCTTTACCTTTTTTTGTGAAAGCTTTTAATTGACTTACATTGAGCCCCTGATTCTTCTGGGCCCCGGTGCTACTGTACCCGCTGCAATATTGTTAGCGACACCCCTGCAACTCCTTCTCCTGGCAAGTAATACCTCCCGCCCCCCCCCCCTGTCATCTCCTACTCCACCATTTGAGGTCCACTCATGCGAATACCCTGCACGTGCTATCGCAAACCATGAATAAAAAGATGCTACAGCGTTCCATTATTCCCCATTCAGCCCCCTGCCTAGAATTGTGCTACTTGTGTGTTTTTGACTATTTAGGTCATAAACGAATAAGCTCTGTGCGCACACAACATTATGGGAGAATCCCGCAGTGGGCACTGCAGGGGAATTAAAATCTTTCCCCTAATGTAATGACGATTACCAGTAAGTAATCAGAGCATTTGTGCTGCGAGGTGCTTAAACTGGATGGATTGCTCGTTGAATAGAATGCTCTTGACAGCGTGCTCAAGGTCACAAGTTCGAGAAGACGTGGCATAACGGCCAGAGCAGCCGATTTTTTAGCTTGGGGGCCAGGCTCGAGTCTAGGCGGGGGCTCAACATCCTGTGATTCTGAGCAAATCACTTAATCGCCATGCCTCTACCAAAAATGAATATGTTCTTGTCTGATGTAAGTGGTGCTCGTATAAAGGGCTCCAATACCTTCTGGTGAGTTCGAGCTATATTAAAACGGCAAAAGAAAGAAAGAAAGAAAGAAAGAAATGTGTATTTGATCATGAACTTCAAAAACTGCAAAGTTCACTAGAGCACACTATTGAAACAATATCAATACATCCAGATAAGCAAATATATGGAGCCTACAAACATATAGGGGCAGATGTATCAAAATACCTATTTGGGATTCTCAAATAGCAATTTTTTGAGAATCGCTATTTGAGAATTCCAAAATGGTATGTATATAAAAAATCAATTTTTTTTAGCGATTTCCTAAAATTCCTTAATTGCGATTAGCAAATTGCTAATCGCAATTAAGGAATTATCAGCCTGATTCATCAAGCCGAAATCGGCTCGCAAAGGGCCAGATTCTGAGAATCTGGCCCTTTGCGAGCGCTATTTTTGCATTTGGGATTCATCATCCCAAATGCAAAAATCGGTAATAGCAATTTCGCTATTTTGCGAGGAATTACATTTAAGGAATCTCTATTTGAGATTCCTTAAATGCAATTCATCATCCATTTAAAAATTGAGAATTTGCAATTTCGGCCCGCTATTTACCGCGAGGTCAAACCTCGTGGTAAATAGCGAAAACTTAGAAAAATGCTTTTAAAAGCATTTTTCTAAGTTGCATGTTGCACACACACATGTCCTTTGGACATGTGTGTGCGCAACACCTGTTTCAATTTGCATTTAAGGGGTGCTACAGGGTGTCCTTTGGACACCCCTGGCACCCTTTAAATCGCTATCTTATTTGCGAGTAGCAAATTGCTAATCGCAAATAAGGAATACTCCCCGTTCATTCCTATGGGCCTATTGGCCCATAGGAATGAATGGGGAGTTATTCCTTATTTGCGATTAGCAATTTGCTACTCGCGAATAAGGAACATGTAGGATTCGCACTATTTATTGCAATTCCTACATGAATCCCGTTTTGTAAGTCCTTAATAGTGATTCATTATGAATCGCTATTAGGGGCTCGCAAAACGGGAGAATGATGAATCAGGCTGAATATCCCATTCATTTCTATGGGCCAGGAGGCCCATAGGAATGAATGTGAAGTTATTCTCAATTTGCGATTCGCAATTTGAGAATCGCAAATTGAGAATAATTTCAAGGGTTTAAGGGTGTCATAAGGACACCCTGATGCACCCCTGAAATGTACATGTGTGCGCATATGGCGCATATACATGCCCTAAGGGCATGTATGTGCACCATATGGCACCTTCACAAATGCCAAAAATTGCATTTGTGAAAGAAATCGCAAATTACCACCAACTTGAAGTTCGTGGTAATTTGCGATTTCTTAAGGAGAAATCACAATAATTGAATGCTTGATTCATAGCATTTAAGGTTTCGCAATTTGCGATTCCTTAAATGCTTATGCAAAATTAAGGAATCGCAAATTTTGCGATTCCTTAACTTTGCTATGCAATTTCCTTCATACATACAGTTTAGCGAATTTTTAGTCGCAAATGCTGCTTTTTTGCGAATCGCAGCGTTTGCGACTAAAAATTGCTTTGATACATCTGCCTCTTAGTGCCCATTCACGAAGGAAAAAGCCTTCACCTTTAACGTTCACATAAAGTATGACTACAACCACAGGTAATATTCATCACACTTTTCCGTTTTCACAATAATTACGCTTGTAGTGTTTCCTACACAAGCTAATCTGCTCATATTTGTATATTCAAGTTCCAGGTTGATTGACATACTTCTAAAGGTAGAAACTGAAAGATATGACTAGTAAATCTATGTAGATCCTGGGAATTCGTGCAGCACTCCACTCGCTTGATGTCGACGGCATGTTGCTTACAGGAAACATGCGATGCACAGTACTCGAAAGGGCGATAGGAAATTAGACACATGTGACCACGACTTAGCACACCAGCAGCAATCAAATCTGAAGCACAAAAGTAATAACACATTCCAGAACCCTGCCCTTTGCCAATAGTTGTGGATACAAAGAATGTAATGTTCTGTGAAAATGTATAACGTTCTACTCAAGTAGCA